>NC_135381.1:44168867-44777628 GCF_049243985.1 Paroedura picta | reverse complement strand
CTATTTTTGGGAAAGATTGGGGCAGACGCTCATACAGAAACACAGCAAGTATCTTAGTCTCAGAGTGCATATTTCTGGGACCATTCTGCACCTGTTGGATAATGTGCTTTCAATATACTAGAAGTAGATTTTCCTATTCCGCACAGGAAAATCCAGCTGCAAAAGCACAGTCAAAGTGCATTATCCAACAGGTGCAGAATGGGCTCAGGCATGCCTGAATGATCCAGTCCTACCTGATGTAAAGACCCTACAGATTAAGCCCTGCAGAAGTTGGTTGTAAGGAAGGAAGACCAGAAACAGTAAGTCATGCAGAGTTGCAGCAGGCAGCCACCCATGTGAGCGAGTCCTCTTTGCTCAAAGGAGCTGTTTAGAATATTTTTATTCCCTGCAGCCTCACTTACATTTCTCTTGGGACTGACTGAGAGATCAGGGAAGAAAAACTGATAAACTCCCAGATTCCCTGTAAGCCTGATTATTTCCAGATTACTGTTTTAACCTTTTCACCTTTATAAGAAAGATCACCACAGATAGCATGTTTGCAAAGACTGACTATAAAAATACCTGATTGTTAATGGCTCATTTTCCCCTCTTGCACAGCGTGCTGGCTGGAAACATCTCGTCACCCGTTGGAAGAGACCCCGTTTTTATATGCTAAATCCTTGTCCTTTTCTTTACAATTTCAAAATGTGATTTGGATAATATTCAATGTGGTGTAAGATCGAAACACACCACAATTAGGAGGAACAGTAAAAAAAATTACATATTTTTCATCCCTAATATTAAAATCATATCAAGTGAGGAGTTGCGGGCTTCAAGGGTGGAGAACTAAGTTCAGTTTGTCTTGGACGATCTTCAACTTTTAGGGAGTTCTTTGAAGATCTGAATCTAAAGGGAAATTCCAAATATCTTTCCAAGATGGCCTGATGGAAAAAACTTGACTACCAACAGTCTCCCCCCCACCCCCCACCCCCACCGACTTCTGAGTGTGAACTGGGGTCACCAAGGCTAGCTTATCGGATTCAGTTTATAAAAACATATGGCAGAATTCTTAAAAATAAATTGAACAATGATGATGACCCTATTATTGTAATAATAATACAAAGAAGATCTCATGGGTGTGGTGGTTAAGACTAGCAGCTTCTAATCTGGCAAGCCAGGTTTGATTTTTCGCTCCTCCACATGCAACCAGCTGGGTGACTTTGGGCCAGTCACAGCACTGATAAAGCTGTTCTGACCAAGCAGGAATATCAGGGCTCTCTCAGCCTCATCTCCCTCACAGGGTGTCTGTTGTGGGGAGAGGAAAGGGAAGGCAACTGGAAGCCGCTTTGAGCCTCCTTCGGATAGAGCAAAAAGGCATATAAGAACCAACTTTTCTTCTTGTTCAGTAATATTAGGGCTCTCTCAGCCTTCCCTCACTCACAGGGTGTCTGTTGTGGAGAGAGGAAAGGAAAAGTGATTATAAGCCGCTTTGAGACTCCTGGTAAAGTGGCATATAAAAACCAACTTTTCTTCTTTTGTACCCTACTTTTTACTACCCAAAGGAGTCCCTTCCTTTCCTCATAAATGACACCCAGTGAGGTAAGTGGGGCTGAGAGAACTTTGTGAGAACTGTGACTAGCTCAAGGTCACTCAGCTAGCTGCATGTGGCAGAGGAGTAGGAAATCAAACCCAGTTCTTCAGATTAGTGGATGCCGCTCTTAAACGCAACCCCACACTGGCTTCCACTGTGATATCATATTGCGATCATCTCATATCCTGGATGGCCTGCCAAGAAATCAGCTACGATAGTTGTATTATCTTAAAACAAGGCTTATTTATACCCCACCGTTGCCTCCAGTGGGGATCCAAAGCAGCTTATGTCCCTCTCTCCTCCCCCATTTTATCCTCTCAACAGTCCTGTGAGTAGGCGAGGCTGAGGGCCATTCCGCACCAGGATCTATGTTGCAAATTGGTTGCGGAACGAAAAAATGCCATTTTAAATAGTGGAATTCGTCGTTATGCATACCTGCCTTTGTAGTGGAATCCAGTTGCGTTTCTATCGTTTCTCACAGGTTTCCGGTCTCGGCAAAAATCGCTAGCCAGGAAGCGATATTGCCGAGCTTTGTCCCACCCCTAGTCGTCAATCAAACGAGCAGCCAATGGGCGGCCGTTATCATGCTCCTGAAAAGCCGCTTTCCCTTTAAGGCAGGTTAAAAACAAACAAAAAACGTTGCAACGAATCTGCGGAGAGACCCATCTAGCTAGCAGGTGGTGTTTGAGCTGCCCTTTCATCGTTGCCACACTCCCCCCGAGTGAAAAAAAATACCCCCCCCCTGCACGGGCACGATTTTCGGCCAAAAATAAAGGGAAAATAAACCAGCAAACGGGGCTGTGTGGTGCTTGGTGACTTAAAACAGCTCTGGAGAAGGACTGCAGCCAGGGAAGCCTTGCCGGGTGAATGAAGGCTCGCCGGTTCGTTGATCTCCGCTCGCTCTGAGAAAAAAAAAAAGGCGATTGCTTCGCCAGAAGATCAGAGGAGAGAGCCACGGGGAGGGACTTTGCTGAAACCGCAACAATGGTAACGCACAGAACTTTCCCGCTAGTGTTGCAGATTGGTTGCAAGAGTGTTGCGCTTTCCAGAGGGTGAACCCACTTTTTTGGATTTCCCTGAAAGCGCTACAACGAAGCGCTTTTTGCGGATCGGTTTCAGGAGTCTGGCAGATTGTCTACGACGTTGTGCATATCTGCAAATTAGTAACGATTTCAATTTGCAACCATTGTGCAATTTTGAACTAGTGCGGAATGGCCCTGAGAATGTGTGGCTGGCCCAACGTCAGCCAGAGAGGTTGCGTGGCAGAGGGTGGGGATTTGAGCCTTGGGCTCCCATAACCTGGGCTGACGCTGCTTTCTTTCAGAAATATTATTTTTATCTGCAGATATTTGCAAATTGACTGTTTCAACAGTGGCAACTTGTTTCATTAATCAGTTGCCCTTTTTTAAAACCCCGTTGGCTGTTGCAACCATACTGCCTAAGTCTACCTAAGACACACCGAGAAGCAGCTGACGGTGCACCTGGCTGGAAGAAGGTATCTTGCAGGGCTCCAGGCTGAGAGGTTTGGTGTCTGCAATGATGTTTTGCAGCTTAGCACTGTGACGATGCACGGTGGGCTTGCTTCCTTTCCCTGGTGCCATGTTTGCTCTTCCTGAGAAAACAATTTTGGTTTTGCGGATACCATAAAATGCGGTATACCTGCAGGGAAGGGAAAGCAAAGGCAATATCCTCTTTCTCTCCATCTGTGATTCTTGTCCCCCCCACTCCTCCCTCGTGAAGTAGGGTGGGGGAGGGGTTGGGGTTTCCTCCATGTTGTTCCTGATATGCTATTTTGTTGAATTGCTAATTGTCCATTTTAATGGGTTTTGATTGGGGGTTTTAGCTGGACTTTCTGTAATCCTCCATGAGCCTCTCGGGAGTTGTTGTTAGGTGCGAAGTCGTGTCCGACCCATCGCGTCCCCACGGACAATGATCCTCCAGGCCTTCCTGTCCTCTACCATTCTCCGGAGTCCATTTAAGTTTGCACCGACTGCTTCAGGGATCCATCCAGCCACCTCATTCTCTGTCGTCCCCTTCTTCTTTTGCCCTCAATCGCTCCCAGCATTAGGCTCTTCTCCAGGGAGTCCTTCCTTCTCATGAGTTGGCCAAAGTATTTGAGTTTCATCTTCTGGATCTGGCCTTCTAAGGAGCAGTCCAAGCTGATCTTCTCTAGGACTGACCAGTTTGTTCGCCTTGCAGTCTCAGGAGTAGTGGGTAACAAACATAATCGTAATCGTAATCGTAATCGTAATCGTAATCGTAATCGTAATCGTAATCGTAATCGTAATCGTAATCGTAATCGTAATCATGCTGGCAGGAGAGAATGAAGCAAAGGCACAAACTCAGTGCATCCATGGGCTCCCCCAGGCTGTTCCAGCAGACAGAGCTTCAGTCCCTTTAAATAATCACAGACTGTCTTACAGGGGGGAAACAGGGGGCTGGAATGAGCCCTACCTTATTCCCCCCCTCCCCACATGCCAAACAGTGGAGGGCAAACTTCCTGAAAGGGATGCTGATTCCTCCATCACAGCGAGTGAAGGAGGAAAAGAGAATCTCCATTATTTCACAACTTGGCATTCTCTCTGCTTTCTTCTTACTCCATCTAATAATTTTGTGAAGAATACCCAATTGTGTCCTGATAGACTTGGAGGGAGGATCATTTTTCCACGTTCCTCACAATTTCCACTGCCGGAATGACACTCCTCAAAACTCACGGGGAACAGAAAGAACCACAGTTTGAGTCAAGGATGAGTCCTACATTGCCGGTGCACTGCCATCACTGTTGATGCCCAACCCTGCCCCACGTGACCAACCGCTACCATGTGCAGGCTAGACCAAGCAGTAGAAAAGAGCCAGAGTCCAGGAGCACCTTCAAGGCTAACAATAGTGGCAGCAGGGGAGGAAATTTCGTGAGTCACTAAGCTCTTGAAGAAGTGAGCAGTGACTCTCAAAACTCATCCCCTGGTGCAAAGAGTCTTGAAGGTTGTCCTGGACTCTGGCTCTTTTCATGTGTGTGGTGTACATGTTTATATCAGATTCATGCTCGGTTTAATTGAGCCTACTTCCAAATTGGACCCAGAATGCACTCAAATTTCCATGTATAGGAAAGAGAACAGATGAGCTGCCATCTGCTGATCCATCGAGGTCTGAAATGACAATTCACACGGGCCACCTCAACCCGGGCCAGGGACTTTTCGGTCCTGGTCCCAACCTGGTGGAATGAGTTCCCAGAAGAGCTAAGGGCCCTGCAGGAGCTTGTACAGTTTCTGGGAACAAAGGACAGGGAGGTGGGTGCCAAGGAGAGATGAAGCAGGCGACTGTAACGCATTTGAGCCTCTATACCTTCCTTCTGTTGGTTGGTTTCCTTAAACTAGCACTTTTTAGGTTGGTGAATCCACTTTATGCGATTCCGAAACTCACGCTTTAAGATGGAGGATGTAGCGAGCTGTCAGTGGGCCAGATGCTGGATGTGGGTGACGTCATGCGGAGTGGCCAGAATATATTGACTACATTAGGTAAGCATTTCACTATATTTATCGGGTGCGGAAAAGCAAGAATAGCCACGGCTGACATCTGTTCGATGGGACCAAAACTTGATCCTCATTGCCAGTCATGAAAAAAATCCCTAAGTTATTATCTGGCTCCATCACCTGGAAAACGCCAATAAGATTAAGGAAAGGCCACATTTTAGCAGACCTCCAACCCCTCGCCCTGACACCGTGTAGGTCTACTTTGATCTTGTTTCAAGCCACAGTGGCCAGTTTTCCCCTTGTTATTGTTTAATAAATGGCTGCAGCACAGTGAGCAAATGCCCCTTCAAAGCAGCCCTCGCTAGCAGGTATTTAACTTATAATCCAGTTTTATGTTGGGTTATATTGGGAGAGGTTTAAAACATATTTCCATGCTCCTGAAATATATCACAAGTCCAAAATGGAAAAAGTGTCTCAGCTTTGCCAATCAACTTACCTGCAGGGATCATTCTCAGATGTGGCTTGCTCTCTGCCAGCCCAGTTTGAATCCCAGTGCTGAGAATGGGATCATCATCATCTTCTTCTTCTGGGGACCCAAAATGGCTTCCATTACTCCCTTCTCCATTTCATATCAACTGTGTGGGGCAGTGGGGTCCACCCTCCTAAGATCTGGTCTCTGACATTTGGAAATGAGCTGTAATGCATCCCAAGCTTCTCCCACGTTGCTCTCCCCTATTGGTTGCCAGATTTAGATGTTACAGGAAGAAGTATTTCAAGGGGGGGGGTGGTTCTTGGATGTTGCTAGTGGTCCAGCCTGCCTGGCGGGAGAGCTCCATTTTGCAGGCCCTGCCAAACCGAATAAGCTCCAACACCTGGTAGGGGCCAGGACCCAAAAGGCCCTGGCCCTGGTCAAGTCCAGGCAAACCTCTCATAGGTTGGGGACCACCAGCATGTTGGAACACTCTTCAGAGGATATAAATGAATAAATAAAATAAATCTTTAGCTGATTGGAGAGGTACTAACCAATATCTCTCTGGACAATTTGTCCCATCCATTTGTAAATATTGTGTCAGAATAACTGACATTGACATTTACCAAATATTCCAGAATTTTCTGGAATGCTACAGATATTTCTATATTGTTTACCAAAATGGAACTTTAATAAACATACATTATTAGTTGTTTACATTAATATCTTGCCTTTCTTTGCAATGGGGGACAAAAACTGGCTGACATCATTCTCCTCTCCTCAATTTTATCCTCACAACAACCCTGTAAGGTAGATTCAGGTGGGTAGCCATCTTGGTCTGAAGCAGCACAACAATATACAAACCCAACAGCACCTTTAAGACCAACAAATCTTTGTTGGTCTTCAGGGTGCTATTGGACTTATATTTTGCTGTCCTATATGGTAGGTCAAGCTGAGAGTGTGTGACAGGCTCAAATTTACCCAGCAACCTTCCTTGGCAGAATGGGAGTTTGAACCCAGGCCTCCCAGACCTTAGCCTGATACTTTAACTATTACACCAAGGTGATGCAGGTGATTTCAGAAGGTGAACTGTGACTAGAACTTCTCCAATGCTGATTACTTTTTCATCTGTTGGGATATGCAAGATCTGTGGTGTGCATGGCTGAACAGAGTATAAAGAATGCCCTACAGGGAGCATCGGAGGAGAAGTGCATTTAGCATACTTAGATTAGGAACTTTCTTTTTTTTTTTAATTTCAAATTTTATTTATAATCCAATACAAGAAAAATACATTTAGCCATCTCCAAAATTACATGTTAATAGATTATATTACATTTATAAATAATAACTTCCAACTGTATTTGTTAAAGAATATACGAGAAAAAAACATTAATTCTCCTGTACAAAATTTCAATCCATTCTCATTTCCCCTTATAAATTATAAATCATAACCAATAGTCATAAATCCACAACTATACCTTTTTCTAATATACTCTATCCATAAGTTCCATTTTGTCTTAAAGTCCGTTATTAGTTTATCTTCAGCATAGGTTGTCAATTTTGCCATCTGAGCAATTTCCAATGTTTTCAACTGCCAATCAAATATGGTGGGCGTCTCTTTTAACTTCCATTTTTTTGCCCAGACTATCCTTGCCGCCGTTGTCAAATATCTAAATAACTCTCCATATTTTTTATCTTTTTCATTTACCAGAAAACCTAAAAGATAAGCTTCAGGATTTAGAGCTATGGAGTCCTTAAAGATTTTTGAGATTTCTTTGTGGATATCCTGCCAAAAGTGTCTTGCTCTTTTGCATGTCCACCACATATGGAACATTGTCCCTCTCACTTCCCCGCATTTCCAACATTTGTCCGATAGACTTTTATTCATTTTTGATAATTTGTGCGGAGTCATGTACCAACAGTAATGCATTTTATAATAGTTTTCCTTAATATAATAACTGTTCGTAAATTTCAGATCTTTACTCCACATTTTTTGCCAGGTTTCCAGTGGAATGTTATGACCAAGATTTCTTGCCCAAACAATCATAAAATCTTTAACCACCTCATCTTCCGTGTACAGTAATAAACATAATTCATACATCTTCTTGATTAAATGATTATCATCTTTACATAAATATAACTCTAATTGTGATTTTTCAACTTCAAATTCCCATAGCTTCTTATCCCTTTCATATCTGTCCTTAATCTGTCTATAGAGCCACCAGTCTACATATTTATATTCTTGCGCTAATTTCTCGTAAGATTTAATTCTCAACTGCATTATTCCTTCTTGAGTAAAAGTCTCAATTATATCCTTATAATTTAACCATTTAGTTTCTGATGTTGCTTGCCCTCTGAACAGAGCTTCCTGTGGTGACAACCATAAAGGAATTTTAGAATATAATTTTCTTTTATACTTATTCCAAACCTTAAATAAAGCAAATCTTATAACATGATGCAAAAATTGTTTATTTGCTTTCTCTTTTTCGTACCATAAATATGCGTGCCAACCAAACCTCAAGCCTGCACCTTCTAATGTTAATAATCTCTGTTCTCTCAAAACTATCAATTCCTTTATCCAAACCAGACTACATGCATCAAAATACATCCTTAAATTTGGTAATGCCTGTCCTCCCCTCTTTTTAGCATCACAAAGAATTTTCATTTTTATTCTAGGTTTTCTCCCTCTCCAAACAAAGCTTGCCAAATCCCTCTGCCAGATTCTGAATGGCTTATCCGATTTAATAATTGGAATATTCTGAAACAAATACAAAATTTTTGGCAAGATATTCATCTTTATGGCGGATATTCTACCCATAAAAGATAAATTGAGAGTCTCCCATTTTTTAAAATCTTTTTTGACCTCTGTCCATAGTTTCTCATAATTATCCTGGAATAGACTCAAGTTTGTGCTAGCAATATTGATACCTAAATATTTATAAGTTTTAACTATTTGACATCCTGTTTTCCCTTCTAAACCTTTCTGACTCTCCTTATCCATATTTTTCACAATTATTTTTGATTTAATTTTGTTTATTTTTAAACCAGTTACCTCTTCAAAATCTTTAAGCTTGCCTAATACCACATCTATACAATCTAAAGGATCCTCCAAAATCAATATTAAATCATCTGCATAGGCCCTCAATCTAAAGGTCTGTTGTTTAATTTTCAGACCTGTAATATTTTTGTCTTCTCTTATGTCTTGATTAAAGACTTCTAGAGCCATGATAAAAAGTAAGGGTGAGAGTGGGCAACCTTGCCGTGTTCCCTTCTGAATATTAAATTTCTCTGTAAGCTCACCATTTACTATTACTTTTGCCCACTGTTCTTTATAAATCTCCCTTATCCAATTTATAAATGTTCCACCACATTCCATCCTTTCAAGTAAGCTAAATAAAAAACTCCAATCAACAGAATCAAAAGCTTTTTCCATATCGATAAAGAATAAAGCCAGTTGTTTATCCGGTCTCAGTTGGTAATATTCAATAACATTTAGTATTATCTTTATATTATTTCTAACTTGTCCACCGGGCAGAAAACCTGCCTGGTCTTCATGTATTATCTTAACCAGTATCCCTTTCAGCCGATTAGCCAGTATATTAGTAAAGATTTTATAATCTATATTTACTAAAGAAATAGGCCTAAAATTTTGCACCTCATTTGTCTCCAGTTTAGGTATAACTGTAATATGTGCCTCTTTCCAGGAGTCTGGGATGCCATCAATTATAATCTTGTTCATTGTCTCCTTTAAAGCTATTAATATTTCTTCTTTAAAAATCTTATAATATGCACTTGATAACCCATCAGGTCCCGGAGCTTTACCATCTTTTAGATTGTTAATTGTGTTTATAATTTCCTCTGAAATTATAGGCTGATTTAATAATTCTAACTGTTCTGAATCCAATTTCAAAATATTCTGTTTTTCTAAGTATTTCTCTCTTTTCTCCCTAGAGATGTCCTGCTTCTCATATAATTTTAAATAAAATTCAAAAAAACCTTGTTTAATTTTTTCTTCCTCCAGTAATATATTCCCATATTTCTTTAGAGCTGTAATCAATTTATTTTGTTGTTTCTTCTTTAATTTCCAAGCGAGCCATCTGCCTGGTTTATTTCCCAGTTCAAAATATTGTTGTTTTACTTTATTTAACTGTTCACCTAATCTGGCCACCTCTAAGAGTTCCAGTTGTTTTCTTAATAGCTTTAATTGTTGTAGAGTATTTTTATCTTTTGGTTTTTCTAACAACATTTTTTCCTTGTTTTTTATTAGGAACTTTCTGATGCTTTTCAAATAGTTTCCTCCTAGGTCCTGATTGGTTCAACTGGTCATTTCCTGTTCCTTTGAGCACATTTCCTCCCTGCTTGCCTCCAGAACTGTCAGAATGAAGATAACAGAACAGTTGGACAGTTAGTTAGGTCTTTTCTCTCTCTCTCTCTCTCTCTCTCTCTCTCTCTCTCTCTCTCTCTCTCTCCCCCCCCCCCCTCTATAGAAAGTTGTTTTCACAATAACACTATTATATTCTTTTAAGCAGCCTGGTGTTTTGCCCCTTTCTTGCCTATTCAAACTCGGCCAACATCATTTGCTGTAGCAAAGTACAATCCATAAAGTATTTGGAGCCCCTTCAGTTCTGAGCAGGCTTCACTTGCAGAGCTGGCAAGCTGGTAACCCTTGTTTCAGTTCTCCAGCCTGAAATGGCACGAAACATTGTCTTTCTACTCACAACATCATCCTCAATGGAAAGACCTTAATTTCACATAAGGGGTGTGGTGCACAGAAGGGACCCTGTTCAGTTTCCATTGCAATCATTTTGCAGCAGTGCCAGAGCAGTCAAAACTTGACACTATATCGCTGGAAAATCTTGGGTTTGTGCTTTAGTTTGCCCAAAAGTTCAGGAATGCTCAAATATGAAATTTCTAGGCTGGCTCTTGAGATGTATGCCATCTACTGAGTGTTATTGGTATCAGATATGAGGCTCTCAAGCCAATCTCTGTGACAGGTTTTGTTTAGACTAGAATTAGACTAGTCTGTAGGAGAAATGAGTCAGTTGGGGGAGGGTGCAATTCCACCCCACCCCCCACCCCAATCTCCATCAGCACTGCTACAAGGCAATTCTAGTCAATATTGGGGAGTAAGGAGCAGAGACAACGTCTAGTAACAAAAATTAGGTAAGTGCTGAGGGGGTATTGCTGAGGGATGATGGGTGGTCTGATGGTCAGAAGCAACCTCATAAATGCTGAAATTGAAGTTGGTCCAAGTAGCACATCATCCTATCAAAAAGGCCTCCAATTAAATTTGGTTTCGGTGCTACTGAGTGGAACCCCTTGCTTTCGCCTGTAAAACTGTCATATGCACTCTACCAATCTTCCTTTCTTTTAAAAATAATGTTTATTTCACACGTGTGGCATGCTGCAGGGGGCAGTAGTCTCCCACACACTTTTTAACATCTACATGCGCCCTCTGGCACTGCTGGTACAGGGCTTTCGGATGGGCTATCCTCAGTATGCAGCTGACACCCAAGCTCTTTCTCCTGATGGATGCATGGCCTCCCCCCCCCCACGGATATAGTTGCCAGGTGTTTGGAAGCTGTAGTTAGGTGTTTAGAGCAGAGTCACCTGAAACTCAGTCCCTCCAAGATGGAGGTCCTGTGGCTGGGTATAGGGGGCAGGACCTATATAGGCCCCTGTAGAGTCCTGTAGAGCAGGGGTAGTCAACCTGTGGTCCTCCAGATGTCCATGGACTACAATTCCAATGAGCCCCTGCCAGCAAATTCTGGCAGGGGCTCATGGGAATTGTAGTCCATGGACATCTGGAGGACCACAGGTTGACTACCCCTGCTGTAGAGGTATGCCTTTGGTCAACTGGGCAGGGACACCTCTCTCAGGGATGATGGTGGATATTGGGGACCGGTGTGCCCTGGCATTATAGGCTGCAGTCAGGGTAGCGGGAGGGATAGAGATTATTTCACCCACCATTGAGGGCTATTGTCATTTGTGTTTTATGGGGTTTCGTTTTTTAATTGTAAACTGACACGTGCCAGATTGGTTTCGGGAAAAGAAAGAAAGACAGAAAGACAGAAAGACAGAAAGACAGAAAGACAGAAAGACAGACAGACAGACAGACAGACAGACAGAAAGAAAGAAAGAAAGAAAGAAAGAAAGAAAGAAAGAAAGAAAGAAAGAAAGAAAGAAAGAAAGAAAGAAAGAAAGAAAGAAAGAAAGAAAGAACGGTTACAATTTATAATACATCAATCACAATTTTTATTACAGATATCTCACCTTCAAGAAGTATTAGGAATAAACAATTGGTACAGTTATTACAGTGGCATCTTTAACCCTTATTGGCATAACAACCACCCAACTAATCACTCAGTCTTTAACAATTTACTCTTTTCCAATATCCTATTTAAAAGGCTGAGAACAGCTGCTCTAGGGAATGGGAACCCCAAGAATACTAGATGCCAATGTTCACCCACGGAATGGTTCACATTTTGCTCATAAAAGATGCTTCCCTGATAGGGACTATTCTCAATGACGGGAAGAATTAAGCCACTTTGTTGGAGATATCAGGGCTAGGGAAGAGCTACACATCCCCCTCCATGGTCCCTTATATGGGCCAGGGCCCTGTGGCAAGGGCTCTCATAAGGCTCTCATAAGGCTTCCTGGTGCCATTTTCCTACAGCTGATGTGCATAGAATTCCAGAAGTACCACCACTGAACAGTCTCATCCCTGAATCCTGACTGGCTAGCTGAAGAGGAAAGCAAGAAGGAAGGAATCAGACATTAATCTGGACTGCTCTGCAATTCCAGGGTGGGGGCCTGCCCATTATTCTGAAAGCCACTCAGAAGAAAACCTATGCCTCTTTTCACATGTAATGCTGTGTCCCACACAGCCTGTGTCTGGGATGTGCTCTAGGGAGCTTCTTTTCTGCTAGACAAAAGGGGCAACTTGCACAACAGCATGCATGCTTTGTTCTGCTTTTTGCCACTGGGGTGATGGAGACCTGGAACGGGAGGACCACCTGTTGCAGCTGCTCACAATAACTGCGAAGAATTTTTGGCAGGTGCCCTGGAGGAATCCTGCCAGTTCGGAGCAGCTCATGTCTGGTTGCAGTGACCATGCTGGGCAGAATTCAGCTCAAGTATCGAGCTACAATCACATCACTTCCCCACAAGTGGTCTCTCCTGCCAGAAGATTTTTGTGTTACATGCAAAGTTTTCCACATAAAAGATTGGAAACAAATGTTATTAAGCTTTTACACAGAACAGGGGGAGAAAAGAAAACGAGATGAAGGCAGCCTCTACTCTTGAGCCATTTTGAATTTCTGACGGAGCCATTTTCTGTGCAGGTCCTTTGGAGCACAAGAGATTGTCCTCCTGGTCTATGAAAATGTAAACAAGGTGAAACCTGTTCAGTATCCCTGCAGGACTAGCATCTGAGCAATCGAATATTAACAAAGAATGGAGGTGATGTACTCCTGGCAAAGCAACCTTCTGATCCTTCCTTGGAGCCAAGCAAAATGCCAGCTTGGTGTAGCGGTTAGGAGCGCAGACTTCTAATCTGGCGAGCCGGGTTTGATTCCCCACTCCCCCACATGCAGCCAGCTCACCACTGCACTGATAATGCTGTTCTGACCAAGCAGGAATCTCAGGGCTCTCTCAGCCTCACCCACCTCACAGGGTGTCTGTGGTGGGGAGAGGAAAGGGAAGGCGATTGTAAGCCGCTTTGAGACTCCTTCAGATACGGAAAAGTGGCATATAAGAACCAACTCTTCTACTTGGATCTCTTCTGGTGACATCAGCTATAGCTAGTTCACACACAGTGTCTTCCAAATGTTGAACCAGGTTTTGGAACCCCCTTCATAACCACAGCAAGACCACAGACACTGCAGCAGATCTATAGCTGTGGCATGGCTGTTCCTATAATTGAGTTCTCCAAATGAACTTGGCTCTGCAGGTCTTTGGAAGCAATTCACTGACGTGCAGGCCATGTGGTACACTGGTTAAGGTTGTCCAATTAGGAAGCTTGCTGAGTAGACTTCCTCTTGATCTAATCCACCTCATAAAGTTCTTATGAAAGGAAAATTGGGGAATGTAGATCCTGAATGCTGCCTTGAATCCCTTCATGGTGAGATACAAAGGTACGAGATCCATAGGCCTTGCAGGAAGGGAGATAAATATTTCTTGGGGGTAGCAGTGGCTACACACTACCATCTCCTTGACCTCCAATATGTAGTATCTACAGTCATTAGATCCACCAAGAGTAGCAATGTATGTTAGAAGAATTCCTTTGGCAAGCAGAGTATCTCTTGCAGATATCAGATCTGCTGCACAACACTTAAAACCATTACTGTGTCCCTGCTGAGGCATCGATCTTCTCCAGTTTCATCAAGCTGCCAAGAAATGCTATTAAAATTTGGCACTGCAGAACCATGTCTGGCATTCATGACATTTTATTAACATAATGGGTCTCACTCTGACCTGCACTAATTTAATGCCCATGGCTATTGTGGAACTGATCCAAGTCTTTATCAGCTGAATTGGACCTAGTGTGTCTAATTTAATTTACAGGATTTTTTTTTAACTTTGAACATTTTAGCTGTATTTTTGAAGTAGTGTCACTGGAAGCCTTAAAGGATTTCTAATTCTCTTTTTTTAAACGCCTGCTGCAGGTGAATCATGGCTTTTGGCTCTAGAGTAAACTCCCTCCCCAAGGAAATGAGGGCAATGAAATCCTTTTGAAGTCCTTTAATTGATCTTCAGTAGCTTAATCAAGTAAAATTTTAGGTGATTAATTGACAGATGCAAATCTTAGCTAATGGAGGCAAATTTAACTGGTGGGCGAGATTTCTCAAAGGCTTGGATTCTAACCATTTTTTCTCTGGCATGTCACCTCTACAAGAGAACATACTGCAGAAAAGGTCAGAAAATGAGGCTATTAAAGCCAACATTTCTGTCTAACAACAAATGGTTGAATTGATTGGTTTTTAAATAGTAAGCTCTCACAGTTCCTTTAATATCCTTCACAGGACTTTTCTGCAGACTTTTCTCCAGAGTCGATCCACAAGCACTGGGATTTGATTGAGTTCTCCCACCCATCTCCTCTCTGCCTTTTCACAGTTGTGGAGTCAGTTTATTTTCTTCCCCATTTTCAAAGCTGTCTTCATTGCTGTGCCTCACAGCAACTTCTCCTCTCTTTTTAAAAAGACCCTAAAACATTGATATCCAATATACTGTTGTAAAGACAGTTAAGCAGGTTCTCTGTATTCCCAGCTGGTAAAAAGATATCTATCCAAATGAGTGCTTAATTTCTTATTTGATTTATGTTTCTAAGCTGCCTTGTTAAACATTGCCACTTGTTAGTTCTAGTTCCAACCTTGATGAGAGAGGGAGAGAGAGATTCCAGACTTTATTTGCAAGTTTTCTAATGTCAAAGTAGGGATCAACAACCGTGTTGCCAGTATTCCAGATCCAGCCTTAATGTCGATGAGGAAGGTGTGGCTGTGATGGAAAGAATGGAGGTTTGGCTGCCAATATCAATGGCAAAGAACCCAACGACCCAGGAATGGCTACAATGGAAGCTGCCGCGATGAGGCAGGGGACGGACAAAGGAAAACAGGTGTTTGGGCAAAAACAAAAGCAATTAATCAAGTAAAAAATAACTCTATTTGTGAAGTGGAAACTCAGTGAGTTTGGCAGTGATGCAGAAACAAACCACTTTTCTTTGAAAAATGAGTTGTTTCGCAGGCCATTGGTTCCTTCTTTTTAAAATGATCATCAGACCACAGAATATTCTCTTGCTGAAATCAATATTGTTACCGGCTGAAAAGACAAGATTGTCAGTACTCTAAGCTGTGAGGCGATGGGGATACCAAGAAAGAATTTTATATATGAAAATGTATCATATTCATCTGCTTCAGACTTCTTACTGAAGCAGAGTACAAAAGCTTAAAGAATACAATGAAAGTATTGCAAGCCCCTAAGGCTGTCTCAAGCAGACTACATGCCTACATATCAGTGGATGGAGAGTGCAGAGAGCCTAGTGGAATCTGCTGCTTGCTTCAGAGCACATACGCTGGTCTTCTCTTCCTGAAGAAAGAGGAAATGGACAGCCGCCCATCTTAAACAAAGGAATTCCCTGGACATGTGCTCAGGGTTTTTCCATTGCAACTTCCCCTGTGACCACTTGATGTACTAGTGAGCCCATAGGTACACCTCAGCTGCCTAAACAGCTTAACAACAGCCTTTCAAGGCTGACTTCACCAAATTACTTGCTGATTGCAATTCCAACATGGAGCCTTTGGCAGAAGCTCAGTAACAACTTCAGACCATTCTATAGAAACATGGACCTGAGAGATCTGTCCCCTGGTCCTACCAGCTCCATGCCTTCATCTGTTCCAGACATAATATGAGACCAATAGCTTCACTTGATCTCCTTTCTGGAACAGATCTTCCCACAATGCATTTATCCAGTCTTTACATATAAGAATGAACAAATGGAGCTCAGCCATTAAAATGGGAACATACAAATCACGATTAGAGTATTCCAACTTTTCAGGACATTCTGCACCACACCAAAATATTCAAAGGAATAATATATCTGATGTCAAACCTGACATTGCTCATGAGTTATGTTCAAAGAGTAACTGGGTCAGATGCAACCAGCTTTTCCATACAATGTCACCTGTATCCCCTCCATGTGGGACCTTTCCTCCACATGGCTTTCTCAATACACTCCTAGGATCAACAGCATAACCTTTTTGGTGAGCAAAGGGGACTCCATCCTCGCTTCATGTTCATGCTTTTACAATTGAGTTATGCATTGTATTCACATTGCAAACCTATTTGTCAGGACATGGAGAGCCCATGGTGGTTAGCTCTTGCAAAGTGTTTTTCCTCCCTCACACCTCATATATTTTCACTGTTCATGCACCTGGTGCAGCAGGTGTTCCTCATGGGCAGAACGCTACATGGAGCAAGGGCTGGGGAACAAACTGAAGAGACTTAAGTCGGCTCCTCTCTTGTCCTCCCTCCAACGGGTTACAGAATGCCAGTGAGCTCTGCAGCCATCTGTGCTGGCTAGCTGGCGTATCTTTGGGTTAGGCCATGTTGGTGTTAATGCTGACCTAGGGCTTAGTCAGTATCCCAAACCATTCAGAGACAGAGTTTAAGATTGTTTTGTATGGTGATGATGAGGGATCATATTGATTCAGTCGCTGGGTAACATCTTGACATTCACATGAAGAAGATAGAAAAAGTAAGGCTCCCTCCAGTCCAAAAGCATGCATCTCATGAAGGGTGGGTCTGCTGTGGATTTTAGTTCTGAAGTGCTTTGTCATTCACAAATGCTGTTCTTAATCATACAGGGCTGAAGAATCTTCCATTATTTTTTATTTAATGACTTATTATAGTTATACTAGAAATAAAGCCCATGTTATTACTGAATAAAATGGGCGCTAGGAGCAGGTCTTCTCTCGGCTCCGGGAGCAGCCTCACCACAACGAGGCAGCTCCGGGGGCCGAGTGAAGGCCGGCTCCCGCCCCCCCCTCCCCAAAGGCAGAAACGGCTTTCTCTTGGCCCCGGGAGAGGCCTCGTCAGGCGAGGCCACTCCCGGGGCCGAGAGAAGGCCGGCTCCCACCACCCACCCTCCCCAAAGACAGAAGAGCGGCCTCACCAGGCAAGGGGAGCTTACCGGCGGCTGAAGGTTGAGGGCGGCCATTTCGGATTGCGTGACGGGCTGCTGGGGGCTTGGCGGCGGCTTGGGGGTGTTGGCGGCGATGTCCGGGGGCTGTTGGCAGCTCGGCGTTGTCGTCTCCGTGGCTCGGTCGGGGGCCAGGCTCGTCGTCTTGGGGTGGAGAAGGCTTCTCCCGGCCGTTGGAGCAGGCTCGCCGCGTGTGCGACGTGGCGAGGCCGCAGCAGCGGCCGGGAGAAGGCGGCGGGCCCTGACGGTGACGGGGAGTTAGCGGCAGGCTTCTCCCAGCCGCTGGAGTGGAGTCGCCGCGTGTGCAGGTGTGGGGGTGCTTTCCCCGCATTGATGCGGAGCCAATGGCGGCCAAGGAGGCAATGGGGAGGTGTGCTTCGAGGCATCCTTGGTCCAGGATTGGGGAGGCATCCTTGGTCCAGGATTGACAGTCGGAGGAGCGAATCAGGAGCCGCTTCGCGGCTCCTGATTTGCTCCTCCGAGTTTTTATCCCAGACAGAGCCCACCCTAACTCCTCCCCCCAAGCCCTTACTGCTTTATTTAGTCCGTGGCGCCCGCGGCGCCGCGGGAGGTTTTAAGATACCACCCTCCACTGAGGCTCAAAGAAACATAGAATCATAGAATCATAGAATCATAGAGTTGGAAGGGGCCATACACGCCATCTAGTCCAACCCCCTGCTCAACGTAGGATCAGCCCTAAGCATCCTAAACCATCCCAAAAAAGTGTGTATCCAACCTTTGCTTGAAGACTGCCAGTGAGGGGGAGCTCACCACCTCCTTAGGCAGCCTATTCCACTGCTGAACTACTCTGACTGTGAAAAGTTTTTTCCTGATATCTAGCCTATATCGTTGTACTTGAAGTTTAAACCCATTACTGCGTGTGCTTTCCTCTGCAGCCAACAGAAACAGCATCCTGCCCTCCTCCAAGTGACAACCTTTCAGATACTTAAAGAGGGCTATCATGTCCCCTTTCAACCTCCTTTTCTCCAGGCTGAACATTCCCAAGTCCCTCAACCTATCTTCATAGGGCTTGGTCCCTTGGCCCCAGATCATCTTCGTCGCTCTCCTCTGTACCCTTTCGATTTTATCTACGTCCTTTTTGAAGTGAGGCCTCCAGAACTGCACACAGTACTCCAGGTGTGGTCTGACCAGTGCCGTATACAATGGGACTATGACATCTTGTGATTTTGATGTGATGCTCCTGTTGATACAGCCTTAAATGGCATTTGCCTTTTTTACTGCTGCTTCACACTGCCTGCTCATGTTTAGTTTACAATCCACAAGTACCCCAAGGTCTCGTTCACACACAGTGTTACCTAGAAACGTATCCCCCATCCAGTAGGCATGCTTTTCATCTTTCTGACCCAGATGTAGAACTTTACACATATCTTCATTAAATTGCATCTTGTTCTCATTGCCCATTTTTCCATTGTGTTCAGATCTCGTTGAACCCTGTCTCTATCTTCCGGAGTATTTGCCAGTCCTCCTAATTTGGTGTCATCTGCAAACTATTTGGTGTCATCTGCAAACCCTCCACCCCCTCATCTAGATCATTAATAAATACATTAAAAAGTACCGGGCTGAGCACTGAGCCATGAGGTACCCCGCTACTCACCTCTCTCCAGTCTGATGAAACACCATTGACAACAACTCTTTGAGTGCGGGTCTCTAACCAATTCCCTATCCACTTAACTATTTGAAAATCCAGATTGCAGTCCTTCAATTTATCCATCAAAACATCATGGGGAACCTTGTCAAAAGCTTTACTAAAATCCAAGTAGATGACATCAACCGAATTTCCCCGATCCAACAAACCTGTTACTTGGTCAAAAAAGGAAACCAGGTTGGTCTGGCAGGACCTGTTGGAGACAAATCCATGTTGACTTCCTTGGATCACCAAATTGTTCTCCAGATGTTTGCAGATCGCTCCCTTTAATATCTGCTCTATTATCTTCCCCACAACAGAGGTCAGACTCACTGGTCTGTAGTTTCCCGGATCATCCTTCCTCCCTTTTTTGAAGATTGGAATAACGTTTGCTCTCTTCCAGTCCTCCGGGACATCTCCAGTCCTTAAAGAGGTTCCGAAGATGATGGACAAGGGCTGTGCAAGTTCTCTGGAAAGTTCTTTGAGTACTCTCGGGTGCATTTCATCCGGACCAGGGGATTTGAACTCATCCACTGCAGCTAAATGTCTCTCGACAACCTTTTTATCCATGTTAACCTGCCACCCAGACACTATCCTTTGGCTACGGCCATCTCTAGATGTGCCTAAACACTTTGACCTGTGGGAAAAAACAGATGTAAAATAGGCACTAAGCCTTTCTGCTTTCTCTGCATCCTCTGTTAGAGTTTGTCCATCCGCACCCAACAGTGGGCCTATTGCCTCCTTTACTTTACGTTTGCTCCTCACATAACTGAAAAATCTTTTCTTGTTACAATGGGCTTCCCTGGCCAATCTTAGCTCACTCTCAGCTTTGGCCTTTCTGATGATTGATCTACAGTGCCTAGTAACCTATAGGTACTCTTCTTTAGAGCTCTGTCCTTCCCTCCATTTCCTGAACATTTTCCTTTTCTTTCTTAGTTCCTCTTGAAGTTCTCTGTTCATCCAAATAGGCTTCTTAGAGCTCCTGCAGTGTTTTCGTCTTTCTGGGATAGTCATTGATTGAGCATGCAATAACTCCTGTTTAAGTAGCGCCCACCTTTCACATGCTCCCTTCCCTTCCAGCATTCTCGTCCATGGTACGACACTCATCATGTCTCTGAGTTTATTAAAGTTTGCCCTACAAAAATCCAACATCTGCGTCTGGCTACAAGCTTCCTTGGCTCCCCGTCTCAAAAGGAATTCTATGAGGACATGGTCACTTCCCCCTAGGGTCCCCACTAAGGATGGGCGATTCGGATTCGGAAACGCCCGAATCGGACGAATCGGGGCCGATTCGGGCGTTTCCGAGCCAGGAACGGTCCGAATCGGACCTCTGGCTCCCCCTAGCGGTCCGAATCGCCGAGATTCGGCGTTTCGGACCGCCGAATCGATTCGGCCCGAATCGATTTGGCTTGAGTCGGAGGCTTCAGGCAGCCGTTGCCTGAAGCCTCCCTGGCTGTCTGGAATGTTTTTTTTTTTTTACTGAATTTTTTTTGGCGCCTAAAATGGCGGCGGGGGGGAGGGGGGGAGTGAGTGGCCAACCAGAATGCCTGTAGCTTTTCAGCTCAGGCATTCTGGCCACTCACAGAGGGGTTTTTATTTTTTAAATCCCCTTGCTTTGTAGCCTGCACAGGAGGAGGCTACTTAAAGCAAGGGGCTGCTTGCTGGATCTCACTTTGAGCTCTGGCTGGCTGGCTGTGTGCTGCTCCTAAGCTCCTGCTTGGTAGAGCGGCCGGCCTGCCTGCTGCCTTCTGGACTCCTGGACTGGTGGACTTCTCTGGACCTGGCCTCTGTGGACTGCGCTGGACAAGACAGCAATAGTTTGTTTTAGGGGTTTTTTTCTTCTGCTTTTCTATTTTTCTCTCTCTCCCTCTCTCTCTCTCTCTCTCTCCCTCTCTCCTCTTTTCAAAAGTTTTTTGCCTTTGGGTTTCTGTGGGTGGGGGCCTGGGGGGGGTTGGGGAATTGTGTTTGCTGTTCATTGTGTTAACTGTTTGCTGTGTTGTTTTTTGTTAAAGTATTTTGGGGATGGGGGTTGGGGCTTGTATTTTAAAGTTGCCTTGTTTCTGATTGTTTGTTTTTTTTGGGGGGGGGTTGGTTGTTTTGGGTTTTTTTCTACAGGTTTCCTCAGTTGCCACCTTTGGGCTTCGTGCCCTGGGTGGCAGCTGGTTGTTTGATAGGTGTGTAGGTGTTTTTTTGGTGGGGGGCTAGTTTTAGTTTAGTTTTTTCTTTAGTTTAGTTTAGTTTAGTTTGTTAGGTTGTGTTTGTTAGGTTGGTTTAGCTTAGGGCCTTGCAGGGCCAGTTTTTGCCAGCCACCTTTGGGGGAGTGCCCTGGGTGGCTGCTGCTTGTTTGCTGGGAGCTGTTTCTTTGGTAGAGTTAGCTTGTTTGGTTAGGGCCCTGCGGGGCAAGTTTTTCTTGGTGGCCACCCTTGGGGGAGTGCCCTGGGTGGCTGTGGTTGTTTGCAGAAGCTGTTTGGTTGGCCTAGGCTAGGCTTGGTTTGATTTGGCAGTTTGGGCCTTGCAGGGCCACTTTTGCTTGGTTGCCACCTTTGGGAGAGTGCCCTGGGTGGCTGGCAGCTGGTTGGTGTTTTGGGGATTGTTTGTTTCCTTCCTGGGGGGAATTGCTGCGTTCTTCTTGGGGTGTCCAATTAGTGACCCTTTAAATAGGCAGTAAAATCCATAGTGTTAGGAGAAATTATAAAGTGCAAATAATTTTTTAGAATAGATAGTTTCTTTCCTAAGTAGCCAGATAGGATTTTTATAAGAGAACAGTGATTTGGGTTTTAGGTTAAAATTGTATTTTCTTGATAGTTAAAAAAACATTTAAACCAGCAGGGGCTGTGTCTTATTGAAGGCCAGCTTTCCTGGTAGAGACAGGAATTTTAGAGGCCAACAGGTTTAGGGGTTCTTCTTAGCAGATCAGGTGGGGGCTTGGTGCACAAATCTGCTCCAGCCTTCCTTCTAGCTAGTAACACTCAGGTAGTTTAAAACACTTTAAAAGTCTAAAAAGGTTTTTTTTCCTAATTTTTCCCTGCTGTAGGTTAGGTAGGGACAGTTAAACTTAGCTAGGACCAGACAGGTTCCTTTAGTTTAACAAAAAAAAAAGGGGGGGGAGAGAGAGAGAGAGAGAGAGAGAGAGAGAGAGAGAGAACAGGAAAACTCCATAGAAGTTAGGTCAGCTTAGGGTCTAAAAAAACTAAACAGGTAGCTGGTGGGAGGGTTTTATAAGTTTCAAGGTTTCCTTAGAAACAAGTGTTAGGGCAGTTAGTGGTAGGGCCTCAAATTTCCCTGTCTCTTAGATTACAGACAGTTAGTAGGAAAAGTTTGTCCAAGGGAACATGAGTGGGAAGAAGGAAGGTCAGGCTAGGGGCCCTGGGGGAAAGGCCCTACAGAAAACCAGAGGGGTGGAGGGGAGTGAGAGGGGGAAGGAAGTGTCCTTCCCCCCACCTGAGAAGAGGCCTGTCTTGGGTCGACCTTCCACCACTCCGACCTCTGGCCGGAGTGGTGCAATAAAGAGTGTCTGCAAGGGTCTCTTTATTGAGGCGGCTGACGGGGCGCCCCCTTCTAAGGTGCGGCAGGCAGGGGTCTTTGCTGGCACTTCTGCGGGGCCTGCTGATCAGGCAGCCCCTCGTGCCGCTCCTTTTGCTAGCGAGGCATGGGGGCGTCAGGAGGATTTGCCTGATCTCTCCCTCGGGGTGAGCCTTGGGGACATGAGTGGCTTGTCCTTCATGACCCCAGGCATCACCTCGGGGGTGCAGAGAGCCCTGGAGGAGATGGGTGAGGGACTGGCCCGCCAGTCTACTCCCCTTTCTCCTCCAGGATCCAGCAGGCTTCAATTGGGGGGGGAACAGGAGCAGATGGTTGAGGTG
This sequence comes from Paroedura picta, assembly GCF_049243985.1. Lineage (NCBI taxonomy): Eukaryota > Metazoa > Chordata > Lepidosauria > Squamata > Gekkonidae > Paroedura > Paroedura picta. The sequence goes on along the minus strand of NC_135381.1, from coordinate 44,754,916 downwards.
GTGCAAGAGGGAGAGATGGAGGTGGCACCCCTTGCCCCGCCATCTCGACCCCTTCCCCCTCTCTCACCTCTTTCTGTCCCCACCTCAGGACACGGTGTGTCCGGCCCGAGCTCCTCACAGGAGGCAGCTCAGAGGACTTCGCAGGCTGCAAGCCAGCCTACGTCGTCCAAAGCCTCCAAAGTCTGGAATTACTTCCAGATAGTGGAGGGAACCCACCTAGCAGAGTGCCAGCTCTGTAGGCAGAGGGTTAGTCGTGGAAGGCAGGAGCGCCACTACACGACTAGCGGCCTCATGAACCACCTGAAGAGGCACCACCAGGCTGTCCTGCTTCAGGGGGAGAGACAGGCTGGCAGTGGGGTGCCTGCGCAGGCACAACCTACCAGCACGGGGCTGGAGAGTCTCCCTGGGACCTCCACCTCGAGAGCTCTCCCTAAGAGTTCTGCTCAGGGAGCGGGTGGAGTTAGAGGGAGGCAAGCGACCATGGTGGAGATGCTTGCCCGGGCTGGCAGTGGCATGCCAAAAGGGGGGTTTGAGGCAGGGTGTAGGGCCGCGAACCATGACCTAGCTGCGCTCATGGCCGTGGGTGGGTACCCCTTTCGTCTGGCCGACGACATGTACTTCCACCGACTATGCCGTCGCATATCCACCTGGTACACGCCTCCTAGTCATACCACGATTAGCAGGACAGTGTTGCCCTCTCTTTATAGGGCAGCCAGGTGCCGGGTGGAGGTAGAGATGTCCCGAGCTTCAGGGACCGTACACTTCACCTCGGATATATGGACGTCATGTCATGCGCAAGATGCGTACATCTCGCTGACTGCGCATTGGTGGGACGTACGGGAGGTGCTGGGTGGGGTTGAGCCTGTTAGGCAGGGTGAGGGCTGCCGGGCAGGCTATCGCCATGCCTTGCTGCACATCGAACCCTTCGATGTGCGGCACACGGCAGACAACATCGAGGGCACCATTCGTAGAATGGTAGATGGCTGGGTAGGCAGTGGGACGGGGGTCACCAAGGGCTTCTTGGTGACAGATGGTGCCCTCAACATGACCAAGGCGGTCAAGGGCATGGGCCTGAAGCACATCTCCTGTGCGGCCCACCTTCTCCACCTCGTGGTTAAGGATGCCCTTGGGATCGGCTCCAAGGGAACCGGTTCATCCGCCGAAGCCATTGACTTCAGGCATCTCATCGAGAAGTGCTGGAAGATCGTGGCGCATTTCTCTCACAGCTCGTACGACGTCTCGAGGCTGGAGAGAAAGCAGGTCCTGATGGGCGTGCCGCAGCACTGCCTTATCAGAGACGTCAGCACGCGCTGGAACTCCACCCGCGCCATGCTTGAGCGCTTGGTGGAGCAGAGGAGAGCCTTAGACGCCCTTGTCCAGGAGACGAGGATGTTTATGCCTGGGGAGTGGCTCACCCACCGAGAGTGGGAGATCATTTCTCAGACCGTGGAAGTGCTTGCGCCCTTCAAGACTTCCACGGAGATGCTCTCGTCTGACACGGCGAGTTTGGGTCTGGTCGTGCCCATGGTCCACAAGGCCCGTGTGGTGCTGGCCCCCTTCCTGGACCCGGCTCGAGGACGTGCAGACGTTGTTCCAGCCGTGCGCGCGCTTGCGAGGAGGCTTCTGAGAGGGCTTGAGAGCCGCTTCAAACCCCTCTGCAAGTCTGTGACATACAGGCTCGCCGCCATGTGTGATCTGCGCGTCAAGGGCAGCTTAGCAGAGAGGGAGAGGAGCCTTCCTGAATGGCGCGAGCTGCTCATTCAGAGGCTTGCCTGGTGGAAGTCCAAGGAGGCTGAGGTGTCAGGCCAGGCAGGGGAGGAAGGAGCCAGCACGTCCACTGCTCCTTCCCCCCCAGCCTCAGCTGGCACATCAGCCACTGCGGGCCACCCTAGCGAGAAGGCTGAGCAGGGCAACTTCTTGCTGGGGTTCCTCCAGCCCACTCCTTCTCTTGAGGGCAGCGGGTGCCCGAGGGAGGACAGTGCGTCTGGGATGGTGAGGGCTTACCTCGGTGAGCCCCTAGAGTCCGAGAACGCCTGTCCCTTGAGATACTGGGCCAGGATGGAGGCGGTCCGGCCGGCCCTCTCCCGCCTGGCCCGTGTCTACCTTTCGTGCCCGCCAACGAACGTCCAGAGCGAGCGGGCATTTTCTCATGCTAGCAGCACCGTCTGCGAGTATCGCTCCCGCCTGGCACCCGAAAGAGTCCAGCAATTGGTCTTCCTCAAGGTCAACTTGCCGGCTCTTGGCCATCCAGAACTATTCTTGGAGGAGGACTGAGGTGAGCACAGAATTGCTGTGACTGCATCCTCTCTGAGTCTGTTCTGGGTGGCGGGGATGAAAAACGCTCGCCCAAGGTAAAAATTCAGACAGGACCAGTGCCCTGGCCAATCTAAATTGCCCCCCCAACCACACAAACAGAAATTCTGCAATCACCAGAGGGCCAGAGATTAAATCTGGGTCCCTCAGTCATGCCACCCATTTGGAAAACTTTTCCCAGTCCCAAAGTGAGCCTTAGAGCTCAAGGTAAACCCAAGAAGTAACTGAGCATTTCTCAGTGGGTGCCCAGGAGGAGTTTGTTGTGCGTGCGCCGATTTGTCTTTTTGCTGCTGCCAGGGCTGTTCTCCCAGAACAGCTCTGCCAGGGCTCTCTCAGTATGTGGCCTGAGTAGAGCAGTTGGGTTAGAGGTGGTTTGAGGCGGTGGCCTGTTAGGTTGTTGGATTCCCCACCAGTGTCCACTGCGCCGTGTGTGGACTTCTGGGGGGGGAATGTGTCTTTTTGCTGCTGCCAGGGCTGTTCTCCCAGAACAGCTCTGCCAGGGCTCTCTCAGGATGTGGCCTGAGTAGAGCAGTTGGGTTAGAGGTGGTTTGAGGCGGTAGCCTGTTAGGTTGTTGGATTCCCCACCAGTGTCCACTGCGCCGTGTGTGGACTTCTGGGGGGGGAATGTGTCTTTTTGCTGCTGCCAGGGCTGTTCTCCCAGAACAGCTCTGCCAGGGCTCTCTCAGGATGTGGCCTGAGTAGAGCAGTTGGATTTGTGGTGTTTGAGGGCGGTGGCCCAAGCGTAGGAAGGGAAAGGTGAGTGGAAGCTGCTTTGATACACCTTTGGGTTGTGAAAAGCAAGTCTTCCTCTTGCTTTGTATTTGTTAGAGGGGGGAGGCTGGATGGGAGAGCCAGTGATGAGTCCACAGCATGGATGGAGCATCCAGATTCGCCTCTGAGCTCCTCCATTTGCTTTCTGAGGCTCTCCTGGGTTAGTGCGTAGGCGCCGTGAAGCTTTACAGCTTCACTGGGGGTTTCTGGGGGGATCTCCAGGTCCCCCCTGGAGGTTGACATCCCTGAGCCACTAGTGTTCCTAGTGGTGCAGGGATATCCCCCCCACAGGCCAGTGCAGGGCCCCCCTCTCCTCTGCAGGGGAACCCAGGTGAGAACTCAGTGGACCTTATTGGTTCTGCGGTTCTCACCTGGAGGCTGCTTAGGCTGCCAGCCACAGGTTCCCCTGCACCTGGGAGAGAGAGTCCCTTCCTGGCCTCTGTTTGGTGCCAATGCAAGTCAATGTCTCCATTGACTTGCATTGGCAAGCCTTCCCCCGCCTTCCTCGGGGACTGGGAGGGAGGGGGTGCAAGTTGCACCCCTGAAACTTCTTGGGGATCTCAGGGAGGGTCTTCCCTGAGTCCCCTGAAAGTTTCAAGAAGATTGGACCACGGGGTCCAATGCTACGGGCTCCCAAAGAGGGTGCCCCTATCCGCTCCATTGGTTACAATGGAGCGTCAGGTTCTCTAGGCTGAACATGTTTCTCCATAGACTTCTATGGGGGATGTTCCTTGGGAGCCCCCAGGATGGGACCCCCTGGTGCAATCTTCCTGAAACTTGCAGGGGATGGAGGGAAGACCCCCCCCCCAGAGATCCCCTGCAAGTTTCATGAAGATTGGACCAAGGGGTCCCCATCCTATGGGCTCCCAAAAGCGTGAGAAAAAAATGATTACAGAACAAGGAAATTGGCAATTTACCTGCTGAAATCATTTTTTTCTCACGCTTTTGGGAGCCCATAGGATGGGGACCCCTTGGTCCAATCTTCATGAAACTTGCAGGGGGGCTCTGGGGGGGTCTTCCCTCCATCCCCTGCAAGTTTCAGGAAGATTGCACCAGGGGGTCCCATCCTGGGGGCTCCCAAGGAACATCCCCCATAGAAGTCTATGGAGAAACATGTTCAGCCTAGAGAACCTGACGCTCCATTGTAACCAATGGAGCGGATAGGGGCACCCTCTTTGGGAGCCCGTAGCATTGGACCCCGTGGTCCAATCTTCTTGAAACTTTCAGGGGACTCAGGGAAGACCCTCCCTGAGATCCCCAAGAAGTTTCAGGGGTGCAACTTGCACCCCCTCCCTCCCAGCCCCCGGGGAAGGCGGGGGAAGGCTTGCCAATGCAAGTCAATGGAGACATTGACTTGCATTGGCCCCGAAACGCCCGAAACGATTCGGGAGGCTCCAATGCAAGTCAATGGCTTCCATTGACTTGCATTGGCCCCGAATCGGCTCGGACAGCTCCGAATCGATTCGGGAGCCTTTCAATGCAAGTCAATGGCCTCCATTGACTTGTATTGGCTCCCGAATCGATTCGGACCGGTCCGAATCGGTCCGAATCGGCCGATTCGGATCCGAATCCGTCCGAATCGGGCCGGTCCGAACCCGAACCGGTCCGAATCGGGCCGATTCGGATCCGAAATGGTCCGAATCGGGGCCCCGATGCACAACCCTAGTCCCCACCTCCTTCACCTCATCCACCAACTCTTGCCTGTTGGTCAGTATTAAGTCCAGTATGGCTGAAACTCTTTTTTTCTCCATGGGAGATGATCCCTGTAACCAGGAGATCATTTGTAATTCTGAGTGACTTCCAGGCCCTACATGGAGGCTGGCAACCCAACCACCTAGGCCTGTACTGTTTTGCTTTCCTGGCACTAGAGCTTCAGGCCTTTCCCACTGCTGAGATCTTTTGACTGAAGTTGCCACTTGGGATCTCTGGCACACAAAGTGCACTCCATCAGCTCCTGCACTGACCGCTGCACTTCTGATGGCTGGAGAACTGCCCAGTTGGAAGAATATGTTAATTAGCAGGGTGGCATTTCTGCCAAGGAAGACACGACTTGCGTTTGGCAAAAATACAGCTGCAGCATTTTATTATGCCCCCCCTTCCAAAAGGGGGTTGACCTGGTACAGTAAGTAGCCTGACCCCTCAGCCGTCCGGCTGTTTGGCCCGAGGGTCCTTGGATGGGACAGGACCCCTTCAATCCCAGCCGGGAGAGCAGGTCCTCACCGGGAAGCGGGAGGAGAGGCCGTGCTCGATCATTGCCGGTCTCTTTAATGAGACCCCCCAATCCCTAGGGAGCCACAGTATGCAGCCTGGGCTCCCTGACAACAGGCTCTTACCATGCCTTACTTCTGGCTGCGACGAAATATCAATACCCAAAGACAAATGAACACAGGGTGGGAGGGCGGGAAACAGCTTGGCCGTCCGGGTCACAAGAGGGAGGGGGCAGCACACACAGAGCCCATATAAGGCTCGTGCATGCCCCACCTCCCATGCATGCCGCAAGTGGCGTGGCTTGTTGCTCTTCCGGCCGCCCCCCTGCATCATCAACGGCGGCCATGTTGAGTACCCGGCCGCTATATATTTTTGAGGTAATGTCCACATTATGGCTCAGAAAGCAATGAGATTATCCCTGTCCACAAAAATTAAAATTCTATTTCAGTCTGTATGAAAACTCTTAGTGACTAGTTTCATGTTGTTTTACATGGAGGCCTCTGAAACCTGGATGGAGAATTAAGTGTCAGGTCAATGTTTTGTTCTGGATTAGAAGAAGAAGAAGAAGAAGAAGAAGAAGAAGAAGAAGAAGAAGAAGAAGAAGAAGAAGAAGAAGAAGAAGAAGAAGAAGAAGAAGAAGAAGAAGAAGAAGAAGAAGATGAAGAAGAAGATGAAGATGAAGATGAAGATGAAGATGAAGATGAAGATGAAGAAGAAGAAGAAGAAGAAGATGAAGATGAAGATGAAGATGAAGATGAAGATGAAGATGAAGATGAAGATGAAGATGAAGATGAAGATGAAGATGAAGAAGAAGATGAAGATGAAGATGAAGATGAAGATGAAGATGAAGATGAAGATGAAGATGAAGATGAAGATGAAGATGAAGATGAAGATGAAGATGAAGATGAAGAAGAAGAAGAAGAAGAAGAAGAAGAAGAAGAAGAAGAAGAGTTGGTTCTTGTATGCCACTTTTCTCTACCCGAAGGAGGCGCAAAGCAGCTTACAGTCGCCTTCCCTTCCTCTCCCCACAACAGACACCCTGTGAGGTGGGTGAGGCTGAGAGAGCCCTGAGATTACTGAAGAAGAAGAAGAATTACTTCTTATAGACCGCTTTTCCCTACCTGAAGGAGCCTCAAAGTGGTTTATAATCCCCTTCCCTTTCCTCTCCCCACAACAGACACCCTGTGAGGTGGGTGAGGCTGAGAGAGCCCTGATATTACTGGAGAAGAAGAAGAGTTGGTTCTTATAGGCCATTTTTCTCTACCCGAAGGAGTCTCAAAGGGGCTTACAGTCGCCTTCCCTTTCCTCTCCCCACAACAAACACCCTGTGGGGTGGGTGAGGCTGAGAGAGCCCTGAGATTCCTGTCTGGTTAGAACAGCTTTATCACTGCCATGGTAAGCCCAAGGTCACCCAGCTGGCTGCATGTGGGGGAGCACAGAATCGAACCTGGCAGATCAGAAGTCCGCACTCCTAACCACTACACCAAACTGGCCCTGTGGCAGTTCCAGAAATATGGAATATGTCAGAGAAGCCCTGGTTTTTACACATGTCACTTTCATTGCTTCATTTCTCAGAATTTCTCCTGTTTTCTGTAAAGCCACGCCCCCTGTGAGCCCCACCCCCCTCCACCCAAAAGGATTTCCTAACCAATACCTGCACAACCTGCAGTTCTCCAAAACAGCGCACAAGGATAAAAATAGTTCAAAGGCAGACCTTTTAAAAAGAGACAAGCATTCTGGCATTCGTCCTCTGCAGTCTGTTTGGAGGTATGCGCAGCACCAATGCTGTTACTTGTTGGAATGTTCTTTTTACACATTTTCAACATTTTTATCCCTTTTAAAGGAAACTGTTATGGAAATTCTCGCTTGTTTCAAGGCCAGCTCCATCGTGTGAGGCTGAATCGTTTTGTTGTGTGCACACTTCTGTAATCATCACCATATTTGTTTTCGGTCCACTGAAGCGGGTTGGAGGAGGCAATAAGCTGGAGTCACACATGTTTATAGCTTTCTTTAGAGGAAGCAGAGAGCTTTTTAAAATTCTTGAGCTTTCAGGAATAATTGTAGAGAAGCAGCTTTCACTGACCTTTCTCAGTACACATCTGCAACCTTCTGATGTTGTGATGGGACCAGACCTGGCTGCAGAATGCCATGGGGCAGAAAATGTTCTTTTAGGCTATCATGCCAGTCCCTACATGACTTTCTCTCCTCCTCCTCCTCCTGCTCCTGTTTGCCCTAAGATAGCTGTATTTTGATATGCAGTGGCGTAGTGGCTAGGAGTGCGGACTTCTAATCTCTAGCATTCTGGCTCTTCTGTGTAATGCAATGCAGTGAGGTGAACCGAACCTTCAGGTGTCTAGATTTGTAAACAAAACAGCCTGACTGAGCTTGTGATCTCAAGGCCCCATGGAGTCCAGGTATGATATTACCCTGGCCCCAGAAGGAAGTACAGAGTGGTATTTGCCCTGATGTGCTAGTTGCCCTGATGGACGACCTCCGTCGCCAGTTGGACCGAGGCGGGTCGGCACTGCTGATATTACTAGATCTCTCAGCAGCGTTCAACACAGTCGATCATGAGCTACTAGCTCGCCGCCTCATCGATGCCGGAATACGAGGGACAGCCCTCCTTCCTCCGGGATCGTGGACAGAGGGTAGCAATAGGAGGAAGAACATCAGACCGCCGACAACTTACTTGTAGAGTCCCACAGGGAGCGGTCCTCTCTCCTATCCTATTCAACATCTTCATGCGCCCTCTCGCACAACTGGTACGGACATTTGGGCTGGGTTGCCATCAATATGCAGATGATACCCAGCTCCTCCTCCTGATGGATGGCCGCCCTGACTCTCCCCCAGAAGCATTAGCCAGCTGCCTAGAAGCAGTGACAAGATGGCTCAAGCAGAGTCGTCTGAAGCTCAATCCTTCAAAGACGGAGGTCCTGTGGCTGGGTAGGAAGGGCCCATGTGAGGAAGCGCGCCTGCCTACCCTGAATGATGTGCAGCTCTCTACGGCTCACACCGCCAGGAACCTAGGCGTGATTCTGGACACTTCCCTCACAATGGAAGCCCAGATCACAAAGGTAGTGCGGCTGGCATTTTACCATCTCCGCCAAGCCAAGCTACTAGCGCCCTACCTGGCCCCGGAACACCTAGCCACAGTGATCCATGCAACGGTCACCTCTAGACTGGACTTTTGTAACTCACTCTATGCAGGCCTGCCCTTAGTCTTGACCCGGAAGCTACAGCTGGTTCAAAATGCAGCGGCCAGGATCCTCACTGCAACACCGTGGAGATCCCACATCCGGCCCACTCTCAATCAACTGCAGAGGTTGCCAGTTGAACTCTAGATCAGACTAAAGGTTCTGGTAATTACCTTCAAGGCCATATGCGGTCAGGGCCCAGTGTACCTGAGGGATCGCCTCCCTGCCTACGCTCCCAAAAGAGCCCTGCGCTCCACTGCTACCAACCAGCTAAAGGTCCCTGGCCCTAAAGAAGTCTGCTTGGTCTCAACCAGGGCCAGAGCATTCTCTGTTCTGGCCCCCACCTGGTGGAACGAGCTCCCGGAGAAGATCAGGGCCCTGATGGAGCTCAAACAGTTCCGCAGGGCCTGCAAAAAGGAGCTCTTCGGCCAGGCATTCGGTTGAGACCAGATATATATAACCAACAGCGACCAAAGGGCCCCTGCTCCCCGCCCCGCTCAGAACACCACCTATACACTCTGGACCTGTTTGTATGTTGCAACGTTGTATTGTTTATTGGTTACACAATTATAATGTTATATGTTTACAATTAAGGTATTATTGCACCGTTACCCAAATGTTTTATAAGACTGTTCCATGTATTGTTCTTGAGTTATTACGTAAACCGCCCTGAGCCCCCGGGGAGGGCGGTATATAAATAAATAAATAAATAAATAAATAAATAAATAAATAAATAAATAAATAAACAAACAAACAAACAAACAAACAAACAAACAAACAAACAAATAAATAAATAAATAAATAAATAAATGTAAACGGGCACTGTTTTTTTGGAACTAAGGAGCCTGGAAAGAAAGCCCAAGTGTTGGAAGGCTAGTTCGTACAGTATGGTTGATGGTGGCATTGGTTTCAGACCAAGGAAGGTTTCACTGTAAGTAATGAAATCACGAAAACATTTACTGGGGGGGCGGAATTCTTGGGTGTCAGTGTGATGAGCAAACTGCTCTTGGAACGACGCAAAATCATAAATTTCAAACACACAACACAGTAAACAGAAGGCTACTGAGAGATACATCCGTAGGTTTAACCACATCTTAAGCAGAGTGGTACATTTTTAAGTGGCCAGCAAAACGTCACATGAACTTTCCTAAGGAGGCCAGGTTCTGGAGCTGGAAGAGATCTTTATAGCTTGGTGCTGCAGCTGCCTTCAGAAAGGAAGGACCGTGTAATGAGGTGGATAATCTGTACAGCCCTGTGTCCTGTTTTGTTCCCTAATGGATAAAAAATGTGGGTAAATCTATATTTAGATGAAAGCAAATGAAGTAAATTCTGGTTCCAGTTTTGAAAGGGAGGATGAGGTTCAGAGGTGGAGAGAAATTATTCTTAAAAAGTTTGTAGAAGAAAAATATGCCTGTAATTCTTTAAACAGAATATCTAGTAGGCATCACAGAAACTTGGTGGAATGATTCTCATGACTGGAATGTAATGGTGGATGGATATGAACTGTTCAGAAAAAACAGAATAGATCGAAGAGATGGAGGAGTGGCACTGTATGTGAGGAAGGGGCTTACCTGTCAGGAAATTCTAGTGAAGGAGAGCATATCTACAGTGGAAAGCATCTTGATGAAAATAAGCGAGGGGAAAACAAACAGTGTGGTGGTTGGTGTCTGCTACCGACCACCTGACCAACGAGAGGATGTGGATGCTGCACTTTGTGAGCAGCTTGAGAAAATATCCAAGCGGCAGGACCTTGTCATCATGGGTGACTTCAATTTCCCAGATGTGTGCTGGGAAACAAACTCTGCGAAGCGTCCTCAGTCATGCAACTTTCTGACCTGCCTGGCTGACAATTTCATTTATCAAATGGTAGATGAACCCACAAGAGTTTCAGTCATACTGAATACTGACCAACAGGCAAGAGTTGGTGGATGAGGTGAAGGAGGTGGTGACCCTAGCGGGAAGTGACCATGTCCTCATAGAATTCCTTTTGAGATGGGGAGCCAAGGAAGCTTGTAGCCAGACGCGGATGTTGGATTTTCGTAGGGCAAACTTTAATAAACTCAGAGCCATGATGAGTGTCATACCATGGACGAGAATGCTGGAAGGAAAGGGAGCATGTGAAGGGTGGGCACTACTCAAACAAGAGCTATTGCATGACTATAATCAATGACTATCCCAGAAAGACGAAAACACTGCAGGAGCTCTAAGAAGCCTATTTGGATGAACAGAGAACTTCAAGAGGAACTAAGAAAGAAAAGGGAAATGTTCAGGAAATGGAGGGAAGGACAGAGCTCTAAAGAAGAGTACCTACAGGTTACTAGGCACTGTAGATCAATCATCAGAAAGGCCAAAGCTGAGAGTGAGCTAAGATTGGCCAGGGAAGCCCATTGTAACAAGAAAAGATTTTTCAGTTATGTGAGGAGCAAACGTAAAGTAAAGGAGGCAATAGGCCAACTGTTGGGTGCGGATGGACAAACTCTAACGGAAGATGCAGAGAAAGCAGAAAGGCTTAGTGCTTATTTTACATCTGTTTTTTCCCACAGGTCAAAGTGTTTAGGCACATCTAGAGATGGCCGTAGCCAAAGGATAGTGTCTGGGTAGCAGGTTAACATGGATAGAGAGGTTGTTGAGAGGCATTTAGCTGCACTGCATGAGTTCAAATCCCCTGGTCCGGATGAAATGCACCCGAGAGTACTCAAAGAACTTTCCAGACTTCTAGGTAACACTGTGTGTGAACGAGACCTTGGGGTACTTGTGGATTGTAAACTAAACATGAGCAGGCAGTGTGATGCAGCGGTAAAAAAGGCAAATGCCATTTTGGGCTGTATCAACAGAGGCATCACATCAAAATCACAAGATGTCATAGTCCCATTGTATACGGCACTGGTCAGACCACACTTGGAGTACTGTGTGCAGTTCTGGAGGCCTCACTTCAAGAAGGACGTAGATAAAATTGAAAGGGTACAGAGGAGAGTGACGAAGATGATCTAGGGCCAAGGGACCAAGCCCTATGAAGATAGGTTGAAGGACTTGGGAATGTTCAGCCTGGAGAAAAGGAGGTTGAGAGGGGACATGATAGCCCTCTTTAAGTATTTGAAAGGTTGTCACTTGGAGGAGGGCAGGATGCTGTTTCTGTTTACTGCAGAGGAGAGGACACGCAGTAATGGGTTTAAACTTCAAGTACAACGATATTGGCTAGATATCAGGAAAACATTTTTCACAGTCAGAGTAGTTCAGCAGTGGCATAGGCTGCCTAAGGAGGTGGTGAGCTCCCCCTCACTGGCAGTCTTCAAGCAGAGGTTGGATATACACTTTTCTTGGATGCTTTAGGATGCTTAGGGCTAATCCTGAGTTGAGCAGGGGGTTGGACTAGATAGCCTTATGGCCCCTTCCAACTCTATGATTCTATGATTCTAATATATTTGGTGTGGGCCTTGCAAAAAAAAGAATATCCTGTTACTCTACTTGAAGTGGACAGGACATTTGAACACCATTCACTGGGGGCTAATCTCTCACTGAGCTCTATTGGCCAGGTTCAGATGCAAATTACTGTTGGATTAAGTAAGGTCTGTATTGTGCATGATTGAACAGAATATGGGGAACATCCCACAGGGGGCATCCTACATTGGGCATCGAAGGAGACTGGTAGTACAAACATGTAGTCCTGCTATTTTTCAAATACTCTCCTGTGCCCTAATTGGCTGAACTAGAGATTTTCTGCTTTGGGGGGCTTACTTCCTCCCTGCTTGCCTCCAGGACTTAATGAAAACTAAATATTTAGGCAGGACTCTCTCCTCTTTCTTTACAAAATTGTTTCTCTTCTTAAAACACTGTTTTATTCTTTTAAGCACCCTGGTGCTGTGCTGTCTTGCATATTTAAACTCTGGCAACAATTACATGTTGAAGTTTCTGTATCTATTACTACTGGCATCTGGCATCCAGGTTACTCACAGCATCACCCAGGAAACTTGGGGATTGGTTGTTCCAATTCATGGTACAGTCATTATAGTTACTTGCAAGGAAACCTGGAGGTGACACCATTGTATTGGGGCAATGTTCTAGGATTTGCCATTAAATCTATGATTCAAACACAGGTCCATTCCGCACAAGTTTAATGTAGCAGGAGTGTGGCAAATTGTAATCGCTACTAATATGCAATTATGCACGACGTCATACACAATCTGCTACACTCCTGAAACAGTCCTGCTAAAAGCGCTTCCTTGTAGCGCTTCCAGGGAAATCCCAAAAAGTGGTTTCACCCTCTGGAAAGCGCTACACTTTTACAAACAATCTGCAACAGTTTCGAAAACGTTCTGTGCATTACCATTGTTGCGGTTTCAGCAAAGTCCCTCCCCCTGGCTCTCTCCTTTGAACTTCTGGCAAAGCGATCACCATTTTTTTTTCTCGGAGCGAGCGGAAAACAATGAACCGGTGAGCCTTCATTCACCCAGCGAGGCTTCTCTGGCTGCAGTCTCTCCACAGAGCTGCTTTAAAGCTCGCCTCAAGTCACCAAGCACAACACAGCCCCGTTTGTAAGTTCCCTTTATTTTCCGCTGAAAATCGCGCCCGTGCACGGGGTGGGGGATTTATTTTCATTAGGGGGAGTGTGGCAACGATGAATCGGCAGCTCACAGGCCAGCTGCCAGCTAGATGGGTCTCTATGTTAGGAGGAAGCAAGGAATCAAGGCATATTCGTTGCAACGTGTGTTTTTCTTTTTCTTTTTAACTGTTCTTAAAGGCAAAGGGGCTTTTCCAGAGCATGGTAACAACCGCCCATTGGCTGCTCATTTGATTGACAGCCAGGGGCGGGACAAAGCACGGAAAAAATCGCTTTTTTCTAGCGATTTTTGCCAAGACCAGAAACCTGTGGGAAACGATTGAAACGCAACTGGATTCCACTACAAAGGCAGGTATGCGTTACGCCGAATTCCACTATTTTAAATTCCGTTTTTTCTTTCCGAAAGCAATTTGCCACATTGTTTTTATATCTCTTCAATTTTTCTTTTGTTTCAGATTAGTCATGCAACAAAGCTCCTGCCACAGTATAGCAACAAAAAGATCCTAGAAGATCAGTTTATAAATCCAACAGCAACAATGCTAGTTTTGGGCGAATAATAGAGCATCGCTTCAACATGAGGTGCCAACATGTGTCAGTACAACATCTGTTACCTTTTCCACACCAACAGTGCTGCACCAGTCTGCCACCAGCTGTTTCAACTCTTCCCGGATCCATATGGGGGTGCATTTTCCCTGCTGGACCCGGTCCAACCCGGATTTGTGCCTCCAGATGAGGCAGCCATGACAGCTAGGTTCCGCTGCATGATTCCGCTGCCGGGTGCATTTTAAAAAATTGATGGCACAACGCCGCCTTCTTTAAAAGGTGGCTCAGTGCTGCAGAACCACCTGGGCATTTTTTGTCCCTTCCACTAAAGAAGACCAAGTGGAACCTGTTCAATTACACAGTTTATGACTGTTAAAGTGTAATTGTGTTTAAAATATTATACGGTTGTTTTCAAATGTTATTCAAATGTTGTGATTCCAGAACTGCTATTGTGTTCTCTGCACTGTGCCAGCTTCACAGTGAATTGTGGGTCATACATTTCGTTTTAACCACCCTGAGCCACAGGGGAGGGCTGACTAGAAGTATAACAAACATACAAATAAATATTTTATATCAATTTACTTCTACTGTGCTTTTCTTATATTTAAATATGTAATTTCATAGAGAAGACATAAAATGTTTATATCATAGCATTATAAAGTTTGATGACACATCTCTAGGTATCTAGATATCCAAGCTTAAATTTGAAATATTTTAACCTTTGAATATGTATCTAGATTTAAAAAACAAGACAAAAAATTGGTTACCAATCTTGAAATCCTTATACTGGCTTGTTCATGGATTTTGCACTCTACTGAGAAAGTTTTGGAAAAGGAAGAGTTGATTACACATTGTGCATCAGTACAGATGAGAAAAAGGGGCATCCACACTGCTTTCCCACCAACCTGCAGTTTGTGGCATCCTTCCACGGATGTGGGGGAACAGCAGAAATTGATGCTAGAGGGAAGGATAAGCTTTAAATTTGGCACAAGCAAATTTTACCTTGGGGAGGGGGGTCCATATTACCTCCAACATAAGACTTTTGCTTCTAAAATTCTATGTTTGGGACTATGTACATCTGTGTACATCTTTTCTGTAATAAATGTCAACAAATCAGAAGTATGTTCTCAGCTTACAGATATATACCTAAGCAGCACTCTCAAGATGGCTCCAAGGCAGACGCTGACTCCAGATTTTGATGCAACAATTCAGAGCAAGAGTATCAGTTATCAAAGATGGTTAAATAAAGGAAATACCACAAGAGTATTAATGTTTTAAGAATGCTAGTATTTTGAGTAAAAAAATAATATCATTAATTGGGTTTGCCTGTGTCCTTTTGAAAGTTTATATCTCCCATATCTGGCATTACATTTTATGGCACACATGATCCTGCCTGACAAAGTGACATCTGGCCCTCGTAACAACTGAGTCCGACACCCCTGCCCTAGATTATAACCAGCGAACAGGCCTATGGTTAATTTCCACCATGTTGTTTTCCAAACATACTCAGTACAGACCGGGTTCTATTGTGTACCTGAGAACCAAACGACAAGGGATGGCCGCCAACAGCACTTCAGAAGCATTTGTCATCCTGCAGAAATTGCTCTGAGGCAGCCCCCACTTGTTCCATGCCCCCACTTGATCCCCTCCCCATGGCTTGTTTAGTACTTAAAAAGGAGGGGCAAGAGTTTCCAGGGGCACTGACTCCACACAGCAACTACAAACACTTCTAAAATGGCGGCAGAGGACACAGGGTGGATTCTAAGCGACCACCACCTGTAGTTTGGTCCTGGTAGATCTTCTTATACGGATATATTTGTAGAACTAAACATCTTGTCAGTGATGGAGCAGGGCTGAAAATCTTTTCATTTAAGCAAAACCAGTAACATGAAAGCCCAAATATGCATATTGCTTTCTATTAACTTTAAATGAGATCCCAAGACAATCACAGCAGGGTAGGTCAAGCCTGCAGTGAATTTCATGCTTCTGGGCTAATGGAGGCAAGAGGTGAGATAAGGGTGGGATTAGATTGCCTACATGGTCCCTTCCCACTCTAGGATTCTAGGAGTCTAGTTCAGCAGTAGAATGCACTGCCTCAGGAAGTGGGGAGCTCCCCCTCACTGGCCGTCTTCAAGCAGCGGCTGGACAGATCCTTCTCCTGGATGCTTGAGGCTGATCCTGCCTTGAGCAGGGGGTGGGACTAGATGGCCTTGATGGCCCCGTCCCACTATAGGATTCTAGAAGTCTAGTTCAGCTTGTGGGATGGGCTGCCTAAGAAGATGGGGTGCTCTCCCTCACTGGCGGTCTTCAATCAGCGACTGGTAAAGCGGATTGCAGAAGTCTAGCCTGGAAGTGAGGGTTGCATGGATCAGGCCTATTATGCACAGCCAGTGAAACGGTGGCATGGAGAACGCAGAGGAGGAAGAAGCGAAGCAAACCGCTTATGCACGGGACGGGACGCAATGGCGGCCAAACCCAGAGTATCCGATTATGCACGTGGCTACTCTGGAGTCGCTTCTGGTTGCGCCCTGGTCCCGGGAAGCTCCACTTTCTTCCGCATCTCACTAACGCGGCTTTTTCGGCGGCATACGTTGACTCTGTGCCCGGTTGCCGCCTGCAGAGTGCATAATTGGTGATTTTAGCCGCCGCCATTCCACCCGAATGCGGACCTTCCACTCCATGCATAATGGGCCTCACAGAGGCCAGGTGTTACATAAAGGGGTCGTTCAGTTCATTCATTGTTCATTGTTGGTTGTTATGTTGGAGCCTTGGCGTTATACAGCATCAGTTCCCATATTCAGTTATCGCACAACCTTTAGGCATAACTTGCCATCACTATTTGTAATGATGCACATTTGGGGGGAAATCACTTAAATCACAGGCATAATAACCACAATTTTTGGCAAGAGCCAAATTTAACCTGAAAATGGTTCCTTTATTGTTCTTCTGCTACTTTCAAGAAGCCCCCCAGTAGTTTGGACATAAATTTTTTTTGTGATTTCACTGAGAGAATGCTTGTTGCAGAGAAGGGTCTTTTAAACAGTCACATCCAATATAAATTAGTTAAGAGCGATGTTAGCCAGTGTTTGCTCTCTGCGCCATCATCTCTGATCCACTTGAAATATTTTCTCCCCTTCTCAACAACTGAAGAAAAACTTACCTCCTTAGTACAAAACCCACCTGCAGAGTCTACCTAGACTAACAGAATTTTTGGCCAACCTGGGTGCATCTCTCCATCCAAGCTCACCCACCCACTCGCCCCTACCTACTCGGACATCACGCCATTCTTTGCCTCCCTTCCTCCTTTGAAAATCTGCCAGCCTTCAAATGTCTCTCATTAACTTTAAAAACCTATGCTCTGTTTAGGAGGAATTATTACTTTTTTCCTGGCAGGAGGTGACTTTGCGAGGCCTGCACAAAGGCTTTGTAGCCTAATAGCTACCCAAGGCAGAGTGGGAAACAAATGCGCAATACGACACATAAAATCCGTCCATTGTGTGCAAGAGTGACAGTGGGAACCTTCAAACACCAAATGGAAAAACTTGCTATTTTAAAACATACACACACCATTTTCCAAAACAAGGGGGAAGATGATTGGGTTTTTTTTAAGTGGCTTTTTTGTTTTTTGCAACCAAAGGAGTGGACAGTGTGCCTTTCCTTCTAAAAAATGTAGATTTTGCATGGTTGTTTAAACCAGAGTTTGTGGATTATGGAAAGGTTTGCCGTGATGGAGTGTTGTGACTTGTTACAATGTTAATGTAGCCTTTCTCAACTTTTTTACCCTTGAGAACCCCTTGAAACAATCTTGTGGCTTTGAGAAACCCAGAAGTGGTGTGATTTTCCTGAATATGGTTGGGAAGCAGAGCTGTGGACACGCCCACTCCCTCCCCTGCCCCACTTCCAGGCCCGTCATTGGCCATTTTGGGAGGGGAGGGAATGGGTTGACTAACCAGATATGGTCATATCATCAATAAATGTTTAACAAGTTTTAAAAATATTTTTTTCAATAATTAACTCCCAGTTATTTGGAAAAGCTTTCCAGGGTTGTGAAGAAACCCCAGGATTTCACGAACCTCTGGTTAAGAAAGCCTGAGTTAATGAAATTATATCCTGCAATTACAATTTATTGTTTTTCTTCTAAATAAAACTATTGTAACAATTTAAGCTGCTTGGTGCTTGCCCCTCTTTGCATATTTGCACTCTGCCAACAGCCAGTATTTTTGGCCAACCTGGATATTTAAGGGTGGGACATGGGGAGGACAAGAACTTCAGTGGGCACAATGTCTTGCAGTCCACCCTCCAGAGCACCCATTTTCTCCAGGGGAATGGATCTCTGTAGTCTGGAGCTAAGCTTGTAATTCTGGAGGCTGACATTCCTAGTTATATCTGAGTATTGGCACTTTGTTTGTTTGTTTATACCAAAAAACCCTGGTCTTGCTGCTCAGTAGATGGGTGTCGAATGTCTAGTCCTGCACCCGGCCCAAGATTACACAGGCAGGGTATCTTGGAAGCTTTGGACATTGCCTAATGATACAATTGAGTTATACGAGTTTTCCATTCATCCGCAAGCTAAATTCTGTTCTGTCCTCATGATGTAATGGAAATAATGGGTCCCCGTCCTCCTCTTAACACAACTCCATTCCTTTGCTGACGGTTCTGAATCTTCTCCAGGTTCTTTCACTTGAGGCAGAACTTTCTGACCCAAATCAACTATTAACTGGCATTTAAGATCAAACTTTGCCCTCTACTGTGGAGCTAGAGCCCCGATGGGCAGCCAGTGTGTCTGTTCACAACACTAAAAAAATACTGCTCAGAATTTGTTGGTCCTTTATTTCTCATTATGAAACCCCACACATTTCAGTCAATTGCTACAGTTCTGTACAGTTCAATTGCTACCTGTTCTGCTGCTGAGAGCCCCCTGGGCCCCCCAGATAAAGATTCCATCTCCCCCCACCATACGACCCTGAGACAAACCAGCTATCATAACAAAATGAACAAATCACTTGACTTGCTGATGTTGTTGTTGTTAGTTGCGAAGTCGTGTCTGACCCATTGCGACCCCATGGGCACAACTTTTTGCCCCCTTAAATCCTCCCCTGGTTTAAGTGTACCAGAAATGGTGCCCCAGGCTGACAGCAGAGCTAGATCCAGGTGGCTCTCACAGTTGTTGTTGTTGTTAGGTGTGAAGTCGTGTCCAACCCATCGCGACCCCATGGACAATGATCCTTCAGGCCTCCCTGTCCTCTACCATTCCCCGGAGTCCATTTAAGTTTGCACCTACTGCTTCAGTGACTCCATCCATCCACCTCATTCTCTGTCGTTCCCTTCTTCTTTTGTCCTCGATCGCTCCCAGCATTAGGCTCTCCTCCAGGGAGTCCTTCCTTCTCATGAGGTGGCCAAAGTATTTGAGCTTCATCTTCAGGATCCGGCCTTCTAAGGAGCAGTCAGGGCTGATCACCTCTAGGACTGACCGGTTTGTTCGCCTTGCAGTCCAAGGGACTCGCAAGAGTCTTCTCCAGCACCACAAAAGGCTTGCTGATACTATAGTAATAAAAGAATTGTCATGTCTGTCCATGCCTGTTTGTTTATTTCTGTCCTTCCTTTTCCCGCAATGAGAAACCAAAGAGCCTTATACTTTTCCTCTCCTCTCTTTTCTCCTCCCTACAATTCTGTGAGGTAGGTTAGGCTGAAAATGTGTGACTGGCCCAAGGTCACCCAGTGAAGATTTAAATTCAGGTCTCCCAGCTCCTAGAAGACAATTTAATCACACTTTCTATTTTTTCAGAACTGGTATTATTCACAAGGAAAGAAACCATAAGAAGATCAGGAAGTCCCATCTTATTTATCAGAATGGGGCTTAAGTATGTTATATGAATATCTGTGTAAAATGTTTAGTAAAAAAGACATGCAAAATAGTTTGGATGTTTCTTGTTTTACATGGACAGTGTCTATCCGAATATGCTGCTTTATAGAATCTTCCTGGCAGGATTTCTGAAGGCAAGGCATTTCATCCGGCCAGATTTGGTATTTGAAGATGATATTTAGTAATAGTAGATTTATTCAGCCAATTTGACAGTACTTTGACCAAAATTAAAAGCCATAAAGTTAATAACAATTAATAACAAATAGGATAGGATACAAAAATATCACTTACAAAAAACATTAAAATATTAACACAATATTAAAACAGATAATTGAAAACATGTTGTTTACCATAAAAGGATACTTACTGGTTGACCATCCTGGTATATATGAAGAAAAATAGCGTTGATCATTTTATTTGTGTAATCTGCCTTAAGTCTCAGTGAGAAAGTTGAGTTATAAATAAAGTATGTACATAAGTAAAGCTCACTGCATGCTCAAAGACTGCAGGCTCATTCCGTACACGCTAGATAATGCGCTTTCATTGCACTTTTGAAGTAGATTTTCCTGTTCAGCTGCAAAAGCACACTGAAAGTGCAATATCCAGTGTGTGCGGAATGGGCCTGTAGTCTCACAAACGTCTGTGCAGTTTTTCGACTCACAGAAAGCAAAACATCTGTTTTTCAGAGTCCTGAGAGAGGCACAGAGCAACTGGTTTGCTTGCAGACCAGAAGAAGCAGGCTGGGAATTCATACTTGGCAGACTCTCCCCAACCATGAGGCTGTCCAAAAAGAAATCACACGTGGGGCTCTGTGCTTTCAGATGGTCCAGGCTAGACCAAACTCATCAGATCTTGGAAGCTCAGCAGGGTCAGAGATGGTTAGTGCTAGGAAGGGAGACCAGCTGGGAAGTCTAGTGTCTCAATACCAGCTCTGGACATCCTAGCCTTGGGAAAGACACCCTGCTCTGACTTGTGCAGCACCAGGAACAGCATCATTGTGCTCTGCTAAGGCCC
This sequence comes from Paroedura picta, assembly GCF_049243985.1. Classification (NCBI taxonomy): domain Eukaryota; kingdom Metazoa; phylum Chordata; class Lepidosauria; order Squamata; family Gekkonidae; genus Paroedura; species Paroedura picta. The sequence goes on along the minus strand of NC_135381.1, from coordinate 44,734,452 downwards.
TACAGATCCGCCAACTGGCTCTGGTGGGCCTTGCAAATCCTGACAGCACGCCTGCCGACTCAGAGCTGAGAAATTTCTGGAAATTTGGTGGCAGAACGCAGAGACAGAACTCAGCAAGGATGTGATTCTTAGAGCAGCCTTTTCCAAACTTTTGACTGAGGAGGAGCCCCTGAAATACATTTCCAAGCTTCAAGGCCCCCCGGAAATGATGTTAGGTGGCCACACCTCCCTATCACACCCCCTGGAAGGGACATGTCGCTGGAAATTACATCGGTACCCACACCCTTCGCCCTCCTTTTGCTCCCCCTCACACACACCTTTACTACTGCTACGGTGGCTCTGCCTCATGTTGGCTTTAAAGAATGGCAGGAGCTGAGAAGACACCCCCATACCACAACACCACCAGCTCTCCCCCCTTTGAGTTTTACACCCATGGCCTACCCAGCAAGCCCTCTGGTGGGTAGCTTGTGGCCAAGTTCATTAAGGTAGGAAGGAAGAGGCTGTGGACCCTCAGGGGCTCCCAGGAATCCCCGGCTGTCCGTGATTGGGAATCCCTGTTCTAGAGTATACCCTCAGAAGCTGCTTTTTTCTCCAGGGAGACTGATCTCTGCAGTCTGGAGATCAGCTGTAATTTGGGTAGAACTCCAGGCTTACCCAGAGGCTGGCAGCCCTAAATCAGAGGCATCCATGCCCAGTGCTCATTTCTCCTGCTATTGAGTCAGCCTTCCTCACTCAGCTTTGCCTGCTCAGATTGTCAGCTGCTCTGGAGAGTCACAGAGAAAGAAGCACCTCCTGACCTGAAATCAGGGATTGAACTTGGCACCTTCCGTGTACAAACTATGTGCTCTGCCACTGAACCTTAGTCCTTGGGACAAATATGATTCGTATCCTGAACGTTATGTACAGTTTCACTTTCCAAGTTTTGTTCAAAGTTGTCCGTGTTTTGAGACAGGCGAGGGGAGAGAGTTGGGGGGGGGGGGATTCTGGGATTGATAAATAATGATCCAAACAAGCAAACCCTGCCTGGGAGTAGGGCTGGGCGATGAGGACGTTCCTTTCCAGAAGCCCACAGAGCTGCAATCATTAAGAACTATTAGGGCAAGAAATTGCAGAGTCTCGTTTTCCCCCCCAAAAGGTATGTTACAGTGGAGTTCTCAGATGGTTATATTGTGCAATAATGAATAACATTTGGAAGCAGATATCAAAGGAATCATTGTTCTTCGAAAAAATAATCTCCTCCCCCTTTTTGGTCTGTTGGGCTATATGGGGGGGGGGGAACGAAAAGCTTAAAATACATTGAAACCACAGAAATTGAGTCATGAGCTAAGCCCTTGGGGGTATCTTCTCTGTGACCTGAGGACAGAAGCCAAACCTTTGCTGTTTTGAGGACTAGAAGTACATTGCTGTTTCCCTTGCTTTCATAGTGAATTTCCATTTTCACTGCTCATCTCACTTGGGATTGCTTTCTGCATCGCTTTCCCTCACTTCAGCCCTCATTTCGCTTTCTGGTCACTTTATCTCTGGCTTAATTGAAAGTCTCCATGCATTTGGTGGTGCTTTTTGAGCAACAGAGCAAAAAAAAAGCAGAAGAGTTTTTTTCAGAATTATTGCCTGGCACAAATACGACCCCAGGCCCTAAGCAGAGGGCAACATATTTCACAGTCTTTATTCTGCAAGGGATCCTGAGTCCTCCTTTCAGAGTCCCGTTATGAAATGGAATTGCTTTCCCATCTCCATCTTGCATTTTCTTTCCATTGTCTACCATGAAAACTTTTAACTTCCACATTCCAACTAAGCTATGCTACTTTAACATTTTGGATACCTGTCAATGTTTTCCTCTTCCATTTGCCCAAAGCTAAAAGTGTGTTCATACATCATGTTTTTGTCCCTTGATACCTCAAGTATTTTCCACATGCTCTGCTCTTTTTCCAAGTAATGGGCCAAGGTTAGAAAGAGGAATAGGAGGCGAGCAGTGGTTTCCAGTTTAGAATATCTTGCGGACTTCATGAGCATTCTGGTCTGCTTCATACAGCACTTGTCTCTCCATGTCAGGGGTAGTCAAACTGCGGCCCTCCAGATGTCCATGGACTACAATTCCCAGAAGCCCCTGCCAGCATTTGCTGGCAGCAGCTTCTGGGAATTGTAGTCCATGGACATCTGGAGGACTACAGGTTGACTACCCCTGCTCCATGTGGTCGCTAAAGCAGTCCTTCCTGAGCAGCAACCAGGGATGAAGGTTCAAGCACATGTTAAGGAACACTGGAATATCCTTCCTATGATACTCCACAATACGTTATCTTTATTTGTACATTTTCCTCATTGATCATTTGGGAATCTAGAGGCGAGTGGCACAAACTCCAGTTTTTACTTATTTGCTTACAAAATCACCCCAGCAGATTGTATACATTCATTCCACTCCCCCCCCCCCTGCCCAGTGCAAATGCTTCAGCATTTGCTGGTTTCCCTTTCAAGAGTTTCGAGAAGCTGAAAGTGACAAGCCAGTTAATCAAAAGCAGCCATTCCCACAGTCCCAATCTCTTCCCAGATTAAAACCAAGAGAAACAATTGCCAAATCTTTTCATTTCTGGGTCTCACTGTATTTAACGCCTCTTAACCGCTGAGGTACTCTTGAAATATATGTACTTCTCAGGTTGTTCAACAAGGAGAGCAGGTTGCAGATGAAGCCACGATATGCCTGTCAATCTCTCTAGCCTGTTGCTTAACACTATTTGGAATTTCATCTAACTTTGAGTGACATTGTTCAAAAAGAGGCCATTTGTGCGTCAGAATGAGTTGCAATCGTAGTAAATGGAAGTGTGATTTCTTTGATTGATAATTTGTAATGTGTGATGGTTATGATTGCTACCCAGTTGTACATCTCCCCTCCCATTCCTTCACCCACCCCACCCCACCCTACCCAAAATGCCATGTAAGACTAGCAATTATACACAGGTGGTACCATCTATATTGTTCCAGCTCCCCATTTGGCAGTTTGTATTACTGCACTGCAACGGGTACCAATTAACCATTGGTGGGCATCAGCCAAGGAGGGGGTCTCTTGACGTCTTCACTGGCCGTGGGGGTAGGTCCATCTGGGCTACTGAGCGAGATTCAAAACACTGACTGGGGGATGAGTGGCAGGATAGCGAACTGAACCTGGCCTCACTAGTCCCAAAACAACACGCTAACCACTGCATCATACTGGCTGGCTTCACGATTGCCCTGAATTGCCTGAAAGCAACAATTAGCTTGTGATAATGTTCACGTAAAAACTAACAATAATTAGCTGAAATTACTGACTTCACAGAGATCAATTGAGACATCAAGGTGATGCTAAGTAAACAGAGAAAGGCAAGCAAATGTACTCATTAATCCAGGTTAAATTCTTTGTTAATATTTTTAGGCAATGTTTTTAGGCTACTTGCTATTTGCTCAGGTCTGCGTAGGACTGCAGAAAGGTACTGTGATCCTTGAGGTACCTTATTGTATTTCAAACATAAGCACCTGCTGCAGAGAAGACATGGGGTCAACGACAGGCATATTGGGTGTCCCTGGTGCATACTTTGGTTTTCATTCCCTTCACCCTGTTCCAGGAATGGATGGAACAGACTGTACCTAACCAATAATGTGTCTGATTTATGTGTCCAGAAATAGAGGTTGTTCCCATCGACGACATTGTTGGTGCAGAAACTTTGAAATTAAGTTATCCTAGGGTCTCAGTTCAGGCTCAGGGTGACAATACAGCTGTTCTCCATTTGATAGTTCTTGCCATTTATTAGCTGTGAATTTACTAACTCTGAAATGCAGAATAAATAATGTGACACTTGCCAAAAAACCAGGCATGTACACTGTGTGACGGTGCCATCCTGCTCCTCCAAGACACGACAACATCTTACTGCAGGGTTTCAGAGTTGTAAGACTGTAATCTTGACTTCGGATTCAACGCCTGCCTTAGGCACCGCCCCCCCCCCCGTGGGTTATTATTCTACAGCTACAATTTTTTAAAGGAGCTTTTCTAAATTGGGGTGAAATGATGTCTGTGTGTGGGAGGGGGGAGGGGTGCCAGCATCCAAAGATTTCTCAAAAGAATTATGCGATTGTCCTGTTTCAGCTGGACAGTAGCATCCAGCAAGGACCTTCCACTTAAACCCTTGTGGTTCAGGTTTTCCACATGCATCTTTAGCCTTCATTTGTTGAATGAAAGAGAACAGAAAGGAATGCAGGCAAAGACTGGAAAGAACTACAGAAGCCCTGCTGAAAATGAATCCACAGGCCTACCAGGGCTGATGCTGCACTTACTCTGTTTTTTCTGATGTGGATTCTGCTGAATTCAGTTTGATTTGAACTTGGGTCTTCCTCTATTTCCCCCCCCCCATTGAAACAGAAAGTGTTCTGCACTTGATTGGGGAAGCTCAGAGTGGGGAGGGGAGCCAAGGACAGCAGGAGTCTCTTTCTTTTCTTGAACGAGGGGGGAGGTTTGGAGACAGCAGAGGTGGGGGGAATAAATCCAAGAGGCAAATCTCTGCTGAGAGAAGTTAGAGCTTCTGGAGTGCAGTCACTTTAAGGGAAGCCTTGCAACCGGGAACCATGAAGTCTTTGGACTGACACCCTGGCCAATCAGGGAAGACTGCTTTGCTACAGTGTTGGAGGAATGAGGCAGGAAGTTAATTTGCAAAAGGCAGAGATCTGCAAATTTATTGATGCTGATTTTTCAAATATCAAGGCTTATATCCACTTCTGGATATCGCGGGGGAAAGGTAGGGTCACTCTGGACAAATCATGCATGTTGCAGAGGGAAAATTTAAAGCCCCCCAAATCAAAGTGGAAATAGAATTCAGTGCTGACGGCAGGGATTTATTCAGACTGGGAGTGGGTAAAAAGCCTCATGCAGACTACACCCAGGTTTCTTGCTTATTTCTTCATGTTATTTATATGCTGCTTTTCCCGCAGAGCCTGAAGATGGATTATACAGAGTAAGCCAAGACAATCAGCAAAATGGGGAGAGGAAGGGAAAGGCATTTGTTAGCCACTCTTATGGTTTGTGGTGAATGCACTTTGGGGTATAAAAAACAGCTCTTCTTCTCTGTCCATGTAAACTTGTCCGCCATTTTCAACGGTGCAAAAGCTACCTTCGCATTCAGTTTTGCACAATTTGTGGAAAGCCAGCACCTCCTGGGACAGGACAATCCATATGGTGGTGTCACAACAGAGAAGACATGGGCTGCTCCCAATAGGCTATTGAGCCAGTATTCTACAAGGGGCTATTCGCTGTAGCAGGACAACTTGGAGACTTTGATTCTTAGGAGAACTAGAAAGCTCCTGACTTTGCTAATTGTTACTATATCAGTGAACTCAAACACAAGAGAACAGGCATAGAAACAGGCAAAAAGGAACCAAGTTAATTTGACCATGTGAGCAAATTTGAGGGAGTTGTCTACATCAGAGACAGGGCAGAAATCTGGTGAGAGACTCAATGTTCTGAAAATGTTGAGGCCAATGTTCATCATCCCAAAACCAAGATTTTCCAAATCTCTCTCTCTCTCCCCTCCCCCCAACAGATCACAGCTGTGGACTGATAACAAACTGTACTGTTCTAAGGGCCATCAGGTCTTCTTCGACATTCATAGCTCCTGAGTTCGGGCCAGGGGGAGCTTCCAGACCATGAGGTCAGGGTTGGCTGAAATGTGCAGCAGCTTGTTGCACTAAGTGGATACTCTTATGGTTTGTGGTGAACGCACAAAGATTTCTACAGTACAGGGCTGTACCTAGATCATGGAAGAACCACATCCACTATGGATTCATTGTTTTCAGTACAGCAATGCCAGGATGCCCTCATCACATGGAGGACTTCTTGCAGCTTGGGTTGAGCACTGGTTCATAAGATTGCTAGCTGCTGTTTGGTGGCAAAGAGCAAAGGCCGCTGATCTGGAAAGCCAGGCTGGATTCCCCACGCCTCCTTCTCATGAAGCCTGCTGGGTGACCTGTGACCACCCACAGTTCTCCCAGAACTCTCTCTGGCCCACCGGCCTTACAAAGTGACTGTTGTCGGAAGGGAAACAAATTTAGAGTCCAGTCAGGCATCTTCAAGGCCAACCAAGTTTTATTCAAGGTATGAGCTTTCGTGGGCATGCACACTTCCTCAGATCCAAGATCATGGGATGGCAGCAATCAGCTCACACTTATGGATGGAGTGAGATACATACAGCGTGATGAAATTGCCCAGGTTCCACAGATACATTGCTGAGTGACCCAGAGCAATTAAACGTTTTATTTCCGTACTGCAATCGCCACTCATGTCACTTTTCCTAGTTAGTTGCAATCATCCCTGCTTAAATGGGTGGGGGAGGGTGTTTAAAATGAGACCTGACATGGTGATCTCTTGTTTGAAGCAGTCAGTCAGGAAACTGGCCTGACTGACTGCTTCAGAGGAGGAATTGCCTGCTGTGTTGCAGGAAGAGGCTAGCCTCCAAACTGTAAGGATTATTGTGTGGATTCTGGCGGCCTCTAATGGTGTGCTGGAGAGGCTGCCTTCTTTTCCTGTTGGCAGCTGAGACCCCTGCCCTCCCTCGTCCACCCCCTGGGTGAGGGCAGCAGGGACAAGTGACCTTATCAGCTGCCTTGCAGAGAGCTGCTTGATACACAGCTGGTTTCTTACATGGACTGAATTTTTACACAGGGTCCCAGGTGCTTAGGTGGTAACATTTACACAGCTGCCTCTAAGAGAAGAACCCGTAGAACAGCTGCCTGCTGGAAGTCAATAAATGCACAGAAATCCTCTGGGAAACAAGGACCAAAGCCTAAGAGAAAATGCAGATGGGACGTTTTGGGGCACTGTGAATGACTTGGAAGTTCATCACCCCTGATGTACTTTTCCCTCTTAGGATCTTTCCTGGTTTGAAAAGAAACCATCTCACCAGGAGCTGGTGGTGCACAGTGCTGACAGGCCAGTACCAATGAGAGTAGTATGTGCGAAAAGGATCTAAGAGGTACAACGGGAAGCCTCCTTTTGAGTGCAGAATAATTCTATTATGTTGCCACCAATGCAGAGATGCGTCTGGCCAATTCGCAATGCAGCCGTCAGCCGGCAGGCGGCGCTGCGACACCAGGAGGCGCGCACCCGCCCAGGGCTGCTTTGATCCCGACTTCTGCTGCCGGTAGACAACAAAGAGTGCGGGTGGAAGCCAGGCATGCGACGCACACTTCCGGATCCACTACCACCTTATGCGGGGGAAATGCCCAGAGCTCAAAGGAGAGCGGCGCGATTCATCCCCCCCCCCCCCAACTGCTCTACCGCTCACCCAGGGCCGCCAGCGGTAGGCTGGGATATTGCACGGCTTAAATGCCATTTATCTATTCGGGCTCTCTAAACCGCCCCAACCAGAGCTGCATCCCAACCTGGGAGAGGCAACAGACCGGGATTGCGGGAAATCTGCCCAGGAGCTGCCCCTGTCCGTCGGCGCTGGGAATCCGGAAGCGCGGCTCTGCCTGCGCTGCGGGGCGGCGGCGGCGGCCCTTTGGCGCTGGCGCGGCCGGCGAGTCGATCCCCGATCCTCCGGGCCGGCCTGGGCAGGCAGGCACGCTCAGCCGATGGCCGAGGCGTGCGGGCGGCGCGGGAGGATGGCGCTGTCCAGGGGGCTGCGGTGCTGCCAGCGCGTGCTGGGCTGGGCGCCCGTGCTCGTCCTCGCCCTCGTCGCGCTCTGGTCCTACTACGCCTACGTGGTCGAGCTCTGCCTCGGTAAGGCGACCCCGCTGCCAACCTCCCGCCGCGGCCGGGAGATCCCCGGAATAGGCTTCCCGGGAGGAAGGGGGGGCTTTGCAAGGGGGACGCCGTTGTATCGCGCTCCGCTGCGGCCCCTGCCGTCCCCGGGCTCCATCTAAGGGCCAGCCTCCAGCAGGGACCTGGAGACCTCCCGGAATCGTAGACCATCCCCAGAATATGCAGAGTAGTTCCCCTCCTCAGTTCCCAAACCTCCAGGATCTTTCCAGCCCGGATCTGGCAACTCTGCCCCCTCATCTGCTGGAGGTTCCCTGGAAGGACGGCTGCTCTCCAGATTATCGTTCCCATGGAGAAAACCCGGGGGGGGGGAGACTCTGACACTGGACCCCAGGGGCGTTGAGAGATGCACTGGATCAGCTCCCCCAGGGAACGGTGGCTGCCTTGGAGGGTGGGATCTATGGCATTGCATCCCACTGCAGTCCCTGCCCCTCCCCAAGCTCCAGCTAGGGATACCAGCCTCCAGGCAGGACCTGGAGATTCTCCCAGAATTCCAGCTCATCTGCTGACAACATCAGTTCCCTAGGAAAGAATAGCTACCTTGGAGGGTGGACACTGTTGCATTATACTCCACTAAGGTCCCTCCTGCCCACCCCCCAAAGTCCCCAGGCATTTCCTAACCCTGCTCCAGGGTTAGGGGCCCTGCTCCAGGGCAGAGGTGGGTCTGCAGGGCCACAATTCCCACCAGGCTTCTGTCTCCACATACACAGGCCGTGGGAATCTGATTTGGCCTCTTGTTTTGGGCATTCTTTCCTTTCCCCGGTTGAGTCTATCACAACAACCCTGTGAGGGAGACGAGGCTCAGAGAGACCAGAGGAGAAAGAAGAGGCTGGCTGAGGGACCTCTCCAAATTCCCTGGATGAGAGCAGTCCTGAACCCTCTGGCCATTAGGCAGTCAGCAATCCACATGCACCATCTAGACTTGATTATCACAATTTTAAAAATACTGACTTTCCCTTGAGGATTTCACCGTCACCCTGGAAGGTAGAGAGTGGCAGTCTCAAGGTCATTGAGCAAAATGGGGCTTTGAATCAGAAGCTTCCCAATTTGACACTCTCAACTACACCACCACGCTGTCTTTTTGCCCTTAGAACAGGTAAACTGGGCTGAGGGGAAGTGGGGATTTGTAGCCTGGCCCCCTCTAGGATCCCTGGACAAATGCAGCCAAGAGAATGTAGGGCCGCAAGAATTCCCAAGGTCACAGAATCTTCCTTCCTATTTGCTTCCTTTGCAATTAAGACTAAGCTTATGAAGCTCAGAAGTCTGCTGGCTGCTTGGTGGTCTTCAGCCGGGCTTTGGCAAAGGATCTCTTCCCTGTCTGGAATTTCCCCACCTTCCAGATATTGCCCTCATTGCATGGCTGGGAGAGAGAAAATTGTGTGGGGGGTGGATGTAAGAAAGCCTAATATGAGCCGGGGGAACAAGGAAATGGTAATGAATATCTGCTGGATGATACAGACTAAATCCACTTGTTGAGCCATGTTGCTAAGTACCTGGCAGTAAGTTCCTCTGAACATAGGTTGACATATTGCTAAGTAAATATGCATTGGATTGCCCAGGCAAATTAGTGCTCTTCTCTCCTGAGCCAAGGCAGTGCCGGGGACATGAGAAGAGCTGTGCCGCTGCTTGATTTGATTTGCCTTGCTGGTTCTTCTGAAGGAGGTGTGGCATGCTCCTTTCTTGAGGACCTTGGCTGGATGGGGCCGAGTCTTGTTTCTTTTCATTTCCCCCCACTTTGTGGCTGAGCCTCTGCAGACACATGTTCCAAGTCAGCAGGGTGAGTTGGTTAAGAGCGGCAGACTCTAAACTGGAGAACCAGGTTTGATTCTTCATTCCTCTTCCACCTGCAGCTGGGTGACCTTGGGCCAGTCACAGTTCTCTCAGAGTTCTCTCAGCTCCACCTACCTCACAGGGTGTCTGTTTTGAGGAGAGGAAGAGCAATTATGAGCCGCTTTGGGACACCTTTAGGTGGTGAAAAGCAGATAACAAAAAAAAAAGGTGAGTACCTTAAACTTGATCCAGAACTCAACTGGAAGCCAGTGCCTGTCAAAGCTGTGAGCAAAGCTGTGTTTAATGTAGACCTTGCAGCATGCAGTAAAAAAAGAAAGTGCTATCCTGTCATAGCTAATGGAGACCCCCGTAGTGTTTTGAAGGCAGGGTGTGATTTGCCATGGTCTCCCTCTACATAGCAACCACCGACCTCCCTGGTAGTCTCCTATTCAAGAATTCACCAAGGCCAACCTTGCTTAGTTTTCAAGATCTGACAAGATCTAAATTCTAATTAATCGTTATCATGTTGCATTCTCCCTTAGAAGTTTATTTGTTGAGGTGTGATAAATTTGGGACAGGTCCATTCCCTGGAAGAAACCCTTCTTAAATGAAGATGACAATTAAACTAATGTGGTGGGTGCAGCCACAAAATGGCTGCCTTGGGAGGCAGAGCCGGCCTCAAAATGGCTGCTGGAGCTTAACTTCAGTCACACGGTGATGCTCCTTTTGAAGAGGTGGCAACTGCTTCCAAAGAGCATGGCCAGTCAGAACCTGTTCCAGGTAAAAGCCTCACCTGGCCCTGGCTGCTTTCTAAAAACACTTGGCAGGTGTCAGAAACGGGCATCACTTTGAGACGCCCTGATGTACCTTCTTTAGAAGAAGAACAATTTTATACCCCACTTTTCACCACCCAAAGAAGTCTCAAAGCGGCTTACAGTTGCCTTCCCTTTCTTCTCCCCACAGCAGACACCCTGTGAAGGAGGGAGGCTGAGAGAGCCCTGAGATTACTGAAGAAGAAGAAGAAGAAGAAGAAGAAGAAGAAGAAGAAGAAGAAGAAGAAGAAGAAGAAGAAGGAGAAGAAGAAGAGCTGGTTCTTAGATGCCGCTTTTCTATACCAGAAGGAGTCTCAAAGCGGCTTCTACTCACCTTCCTTTTCTTTGCCCCACAACAGGCACCCTGTGAGGGAGGGGAGGCTGAGAGAGCCCTGACAGGACTGTCCTAGGTGAACAGCTCTATCATGGTCACCCATCTGACTCTGTGGATACAGCTCTGCCCCAAGGTCACCCATCTGGCTGCATGGGGAGGAGGAGTGGGGAATCAAAGCTGGCTTGCCAGATTCAAAGGCACTGCTCTTTGCTGCTTAGCCTTAGAGTCCTCTGTGTTTTCATAATGCTCAGTCTGGATCCATCCCTGTTGTTTCCAGTGGGCAGCTGCCCTTGAGGTACATCAGAGGACCTCAGCCAATGGGAGTTTCCTGTAGGAATTTATTGAGAGTCTCTCCTGCTATTGCTGGACTTACATGGCTCCTGTTCAAGGCATTGGTTTCTACTTCTAATGCCTCCAGTGGGTCACGCATTGTGCTCTGAGGTGTGCCTCACAGGGACAAGAAGGGTTTTTTTTTCACTTTTGTGGTCTCTGTAGAATTCCCCACCTAACCTGTTCTGGGGACTTCTTCAGGCAGGCAATGGAAGCAGTTGTCTTGGGAAGAGCTTTCTCTTTTAGCAGGAGGCTGATAGCTCAGTTGTGCCCTACTTCTCTGGCTTATCCCTTCCAGAGGGACCTGAGAGATTGATTTGGAAAGAAGGAAATCTCAGCAGAAAAGACCCATGGAAGGAATTCCTTACGGAGAAAATGTTGCCCAGCTGGTTATGATCTTTTTAGGGTTGGGTGCTCTCTCTCTCTGAAAACCAGTACAGGCACTTCTTAATGCGCTCTGTGTCAGACAATTGAAAGGTGTGGCATTCCCTCTGACTCATTAGCAATGACCTTTGCTCCCATGGAAGGACAGGAGCTGGATTCAAAGTGCAGCCTTCTGCTCCATGCAGCCAGGGGAAAGATCTCATCTGAAGAAGAGACCAGACCGGGGGAGGGGGGGGGGCTTGGTTCAGCATCTGGCAGGTGGACCCTGCCAGACAAGTACAACAGTCAGGGATAGCTGTGCACAGGCTGCTGTCAGAGAGGAAGAAAGAGAACAAGCTGTTGGTAAACCACAAGATGACACAGCCCTTCTCTCTCACTCAGAAGTCCAAGTAGGCAGGGCCTTCTGTGAGAAGCAACAGGAGCCCCAGGAAAAACCAGAGCTGCCTCAGTGGTGGTTTTATTTATTTGTTTGTTTATAATTTGATTTATATACCACCCCTCTCAGATGAGCCGTTTCAGGGCAGTGAATAGCAAAGTACACCACATTCTACAATAAAATGCACAAAACATCATTAAACCAGATTCATAATTAAATTAAAATTAAAAATCATTGCTTGTGGCCTAGCTATTTGTCAGCAGCCAAGCTGAAGAACTGGAGAAAGCAGGGGGAGGGGGGGCGGGAATGAGAGAAAGGAGGCCTGGTTAGATGCAACTCTGGTTGGCCTCAACTATAGGCCCAGTGGAAAAGCTCAGCCTTGCAGGGGTGTCAAAGATTGTTAACAGACCTTGAAAAAATATGGCTGAAATGATTGTGGTTGTAATCCAGGAGTGGCCAAACTGTGGCTCTCCAGATGTCCATGGACTACAATTACCATGAGCCCCTGCCAATAGGTGGCATTTATAGTCGATGGACATTTGGAGAGCCACAGTTTGGGCACTCCTATTGTTGTTCAAAAGCAGCCCTCCCTCCTTTAACTCATTCTGGTCCGGAGCCACAGGGTTGCAGCTGCATAACCAGGGGTTGAAACCCATAAGCAAGTTGTAGGCATGTCAAGACCAGTCACATCTGCTTCCCACCAGGATTCTTTCTACACACGTCCTGCTTGCTTTTCTTGGATGCTTTAGGATGCTTTGGGCTGATCTTGCGTTGAGCAGGGGGTTGGACTAGATGGCCTGTATAGCCCCTTCTAACTCTATGATTCTGTGATTCTATGATTCTAAGATGGGAGCAGGTGATGATTTTGACCCTGGCAGGGGGGCTTCATCCATGCAGAAGTCCCACCCATTCAGGAAACCTTCCCAGGGCTGTCAAGAAGTCCCCGGGTTTCACAAAACCCTGGCTGAGACAGCCTGCTTTAGGGGTAACCATGATGCTGATCCTGTGAGGAGAGTTCTGATGTGTTCTTCCCTCAGGATCAACTCCTTTGCAGGTGCTGTTGGGCAGACGGGCTGCTCATTAATAATGTTACTGATAAAATTGTCTTAATGTGATAAACTATATGTGTTTTTTAAAGGCAGATGGCTCAGGGACAACTTTGGCGGAGGCAGGAGAGTAGCAGTTGGGGTTAGCACAGGACAATAACAGTACCAAAATAACAACACAAAATGCCAGCACGGTGGGACAACAAATTGAAATTCAAGAATTCCTCACTTGGAAACTTGAGTCAGGATCCAAAGCGGGGGGGGGGGGGTGCTATAAGAGAGAATTCAGAAAATGTGGGGGGTAAAGGGGTGCAGAATTCAGACCTACTACTGGAGAGGCAAAATTTGGTGCAGAAGTATTTGCATTCATCAAAACTTTAAGAACACCAGTGCATGGGTCTGCTCTTGTGTGGAAATGGTCTCAGTCATTGGGACTCTCGAGAAAAATTAGATTTTGTAGCAGAAATGCAAAAATATTTGACCGCCAGAACAGGATCTTCCATCAAGCAAATCAATGAACCAAAATGCAGCTGAGACAGCAGAGAATTATACGGGTCCTGTTTCTTTTACTCGGCAACCATGTTGAGCCTGAGCTTTCCTTTAAAAATGGCCACTGTGTTAAATATTACTTTTGTCTTCTCTTTCAGTGACTCTGACCAGCTCTGCAGAAAAAGGTACGTGGACACTTAGTACGTCATGTTTTCTCATTGTGAAACACTGTTTGACCGTAATTGTAAGTTTCCAGTAATGGAAAAGGGAAGGGAATAGAGAAGTCTGAGGGAGGTGGCACTACAGTCTGGCTGCTGATGAGGAGAAGGGAAGGAAAGGGCATCACAGCAAGGTTCTTGTTGCTGAGTAGTTTGTTTTCCTTCTCTGTTGCTTCTTCCTTCTTTAAGGTCTTGTGGCACCTTGAAGACTCATTTGTTTACTGTGGCATGTTTTCGAAAGCCAAAGCCAAAGGCTGAAGCCAAATACCCCTCTGGAATTTTTCAGGCATTAAAAACTGAAAGCAGCTCATTCATTGGCTCTGTAATCCTTTGGCTCTGTATGGGAAGCCAATATTTTTGCCTAATGGAGAGAGAGGATAATGACAAAATAACCAAAAAGACACTGAACGTTATACAAAAGTGTGTGTTATTCTATTGTGCATGTAAACAGTCATGAATAATATTAAATTTGTAAAAGAGAGATATCAAAGTAGGCAAACAACACCAGAATGCAGCTTAAGTCAGAAAGGTAAAATTGGGCATAGACTTCAACTTCCCCCAGTGCTCTTTCAGTCAATGATGAGATTTGAATTGTGACTTTGCTCTAAACAAGGCACAGATCTGTTCCCTTTTTGGCAGGAGCCTTAACCAGAAAGTCCTTAATCAAGATGCAGCGGAAGCTCCTTTCAGGTGCAATATTTGGATAAACCCTTGGAGGAAAATCAGCTGAATAGAAACTCCTCTTTCAGAAGGGCATGCAGGGATACAGCTTCAGGTTGGGAAATTCCCAGGGCTTCAGGGGATGGAGCCTGGTTTGAGAAGGGATTCCATAGAGCAGGGGTAGTCAAACTGCGGCCCTCCAGATGTCCATGGACTACAATTCCCATGAGCCCCTGCCAGCATTCACTGGGAATTGTAGTCCATGGACATCTGGAGGGCCGCAGTTTGACTACCCCTGCCATAGAGTCTACCTTCCAAGGCGGCCATTTTCTCATGGGGAATGGATCTCTTTCACCTGGAGATTAATTGCAATAATATGAGGAAGCATAATTCCAAATTGGCACTGATCAACTATTATTTTATATTGTTTGTTTAGTTATTAATTCTGTCTTTCTTCCCTGGCAAACTTGAGGCTGCATCTGAAACAGGAACAGGTCCAAACCCTCCATTGTAAACCACCCCAAGACAGCTGTGCTGAAATTTAACAATCTAAATCAATCAATGGCTTTCCCCCCCAAAATAATCCTTCACCCCCAGTCTATAAGTGGGGGTCACATGGTGATGACTGCAGTGAGTGAACTCCTTCAGATTAATAAAATATTTCCAAGCTAAAGGATCCTTGTGAGTGGCATATTTCCGGGACCTGAAATGTCCAAGCCCTCTTGAGTAACTTTGTGTTGCACCTATTTTCTGTCCGAATGACTTAACTTACCTTTCAGGCTATCTTTGCATCCTTCCATTTCACCTGCTTCTCTGTATAAAACAGGACTCTGAAAACTTTGCTCTGTGTGTCACTCACAAGGTCATTCTCTCCCCTTAACAATTCCATTCTATCAATGAACCTTGCTGTTATGTAAGTTTAAAAGAAAGTTACACCTGGGATTCAAAGACTCATTGGGGAGTGGGGGTCCTTTTAACTAGAGATGCCACTGGGGATTGAACCTGGGACCTTCTGCCTGCCAAGCAGAGGCTCTGCCACTGAGCCAGGGTCTCAGGCCAAGGTCTTTCCCATCCCCTCCTTCCTGGTCCTTTCAACTGGAGATTCTAGGGATTGAGGGTCTCAGGTCAAGGTCTTTCCCATCCCCTCCTGCCTGGTCCTTTTAACTGGAGATGCCACTGGGGATTGAACCTGGGACCTTCTGCCTGCCAAGCAGAGGTTCTGCCACTGAGCCAGGGTCTCAGGCCAAGGTCTTTCCCATCTCCTCTTGCCTAGTCCTTTCCACTGGAGATGCCAGGGATTGAACCTGGGACCTTCTGCCTGCCAAGCAGAGGCTCTGCCACTGAGCCAGTGTCTCAGGCCAAGGTCTTTCCCATCCCGTCCTGTATGGTCCTTTTAACTGTAGATTCCAGGGATTGAGGGTCTCAGGTCTTTCCCATCCCCTCCTGCCTGGTCCTTTTAACTGGAGATGCCACTGGGGATTGAACCTGGGACCTTCTGCCTGCCAAGCAGAGGTTCTCCCACTGAGCCAAGGAAGTGACAGAGAGCTAGAGGCATGTCTGGTAGGAAAGAGAATTCTTTGAACCATTTCCCTCTTACCTGTGACAGTCTGTGAGAAGGGTTTGTGAGCGAAGGGAGGAGAGGGAAGGAAACCCACCCTGCCATTCACGGCTCCTTCCTTACCTTTTAGTGGCCTACCTCACCATATTCCATGTGATCTTCGTGTTCTTCGTCTGGACCTACTGGAAGTCTGTATTTACTCCCCCCCAGCAGCCGGACAAAAAGGTAACACCCCTCACCCCCCACCTGGGGCTGCAGGAATGGCCAAGGGTCCACACAGCTCGTTCACCTCGTGCTTTCTTACCAGGCAGCCCCCCTCCTGCCCTTGTGACATGAACAGGTCCATTTGGTACCACAGGAGAGACAATACCACAGCAGGGAGAAATTCACAGAGAGAACAATTTGTATTTATTTATTTATTTATTTATTTACAGATACATTGCAGGAGCAATACAGTCTGAACAGTCTAAACTAGAACATAGGGGGCTGACACCACATGCCAGGTGTACAGTTGCTTCTTGAAACACTGATTTTATGAACTTAGGCAGATGGTGAGTGGGTGGGCAGAAGAGATTGTGTCTGAGCTTGGCTCTTGTGGCCCTTTCTTGCTGGCCCAGGGAAATGCCGATCGCCACTTTGGAGTCAGAAGGCAAACTTCCTCCAGACCAGACTAACCAGAGATATTTTTTGGGGGGGGCACCTGGACATGAAATTGGGGTCACTGTGGGTTGGCAGGTGGTTGTGAGGTTCCTGTATAGTGCATGGAGTTGGACTAGATGACCCTGGAGATCCCTTCCACCCCTATGTGTGCCACTTGGGAAGAGCTGGGGGCAGTCCTCCTTTGCCTCTGCCAGGTGACAGGATGACCTCTCTGATCCTCATCTGGAGACCCAGGCACTACCACCGTGCCTGCTCAGTTGCTGCTGGCAGGGTGCAATCCCACACACTGGCCTCTTCCCCTCCTTGCCAGCCAGTGCTGCCTGTCTGAAGCCAACGAGCAACTGGTCTCATCACTTCCTGGCCCCCTCTTGGTTCATCACTCTTTTCCTGCCATTTTCCTGACGTCTGTGCTACCTTGCTCATTCTGGCTTCTTCACGATCCCCAAAGGGGGATTGTTTGAGATTCCCCAGAAGGAAGGGATTCACAGTTTTGGTTGACATCCTTCTGGCTTTGCAAAATTAAATGTGTTGATGAATGGGCAACCCCAGGGGCAGTTACACAAACAGTGCTGAAATTCATGCTATTTCTCTCAGCTCCCCTGCCCTACAGGAACCTACTGGCCAACTGCCCCTCTTTCCCTTTCTGCAGCTGTCCCATTCCTCTCCCCCTCCCCACTCCCAGGGCCCCGGCCTTGCTGCTCAAACCCCTTTGCTTGGAGCCAAAGAATGCCACTCAGTGTTTCTGAACATCAGTTTGCTTATCTCAGAGGTAAAAGCCCGTCCAAGAGAAATGAAAATCTGTCTTGCCTGGACGTGGCCTTTCTAACCAACAGTGGATGACCAGTCTTCCACGGCCCGTTCCCCCATGAGACACGAGTGGTTCTGTTCTGCTTTCAGTACCTAATGTCCTACGCTGACAAAGTGCGGTATGAGAACGAAGAGCGGCCGGAAGCCCAGCGGCAGATTCTCCTGGAAATGGCGCGGAAATTGCCTGTCTACACAAGAACAGGGAATGGAGGTTCGTTTGGTGACGTCTGTCAAAATCCACTGGTCTGAGCATCATGGACTGGCAATTTTGTGGATGAAACCTGTACCTCTTGCCACTGAAGGACTCTGACCAGGGTCTCAAGAGCATCCCTGCAGAGGGCAAAACCTTAGCTGAAAAGGATCGCCTTTCTAACTTTCTCCCCCAACCTTCTTTGTAGAGGAAAATGCCCCATAGATTCTTTTAAAATTTTATTTCTGTATCAATTTGTATCCTGCCACTCTCACAAAGTGGCTCATGGCAGGTCACAATTTCAGCTTTGTGTGTCTCTCTGCCCGTTTGGGACTCTAGGACCCTGTATTGTGTATCAGCTCTGAGCAACGCAACTACACCAAGGGTAGGTACTTTTAAGAGTACCTATAAGCACCTACAAGGAATTCTGGTGGGTGTAACCACAAAATGGCTGCCCCAAGAGGCAGAACCCTCCACCAAATATCGGGGAATGAGGCCAAGTAGAACTGTGTAAGCACCCACGGGCACTATGTTTGGATCCCCCTGATGGGCCAAACGAGATGGGAGAGGAAGACCCCTTACTTCCTCATTTTGGGATCTGAAGAAGTAGTCAAGGAGGGAGGTCTGGGCTGTGGCAGTGTTAAATCATCCCCCCCCCCACACCACACACACACACAAGCTGCTCTTAAGACTACAGATAAGCTCCCCAAATGGTTCGCAGGACCCTTTTGTAATTTTGGAGCAGGGGTCAATAAATCTAGGTACTACAGAAGACAATTTATTTATTACAACCCAGCTCCAACCTGCCTAGAAACTGAAAGCCAAGGGGAAAGAACCAATTCAGGGGGTGGAGTTTCCCTCCACTCCTAATCAGGTTCCAGTTAATTCCTTGTTATCCATTTTACTACAAGCCCTAGGATTTGAACCTGGGGCTTCCCATCTCAACTACAGGGTTTCTGAAGGCGATTTTTGTGTGTGTTTCTCCCCAGCCATTCGGTTCTGCGACAGGTGCCAACTGATCAAACCTGACCGCTGCCACCACTGTTCTGTTTGTGCCATGTGAGTACCGGTGGGGGGGGGGGGGATTGCTGGCTCAGGCCTGGCCCACCCAAGCCATAGGAAACCAGGGCTAACACCTGATGCATGAAATTTACACAGCAGTGCGGAGGTCCCCAGCATATTTGAGCAGTGCTGTGCAAGGCAGGGGGTGTGGCCTCTGAATGGGTGGCACTGTGTACTTCAGCCTTACCATGAAGATTTTGTGGTGTGGCAACAGCTGCTGCCAAAGCAACGCTTTCAAAAATGTGCACACCCAATCTCCAATGGGAATCTCAGCAGCAGTGAGGGGGCTGGGCTAGGACCTTTCTCCCTAGGGTGTTAATCCTTGACTTGCAGGGAATATTTTCTGTGGAAGATGCTTGCAAATGCCACACATCTGCACCTCTTGCAATCTCACATTGCCACGGTCCACGTTATTATGTCAGCATCGTGATACTTTTATTAGACCAAAGTCAAAGGCACGAAACACTCAGCCAGCTTTTGAGACACAGTCCTCTTCCCTGGGCTGGATGCTAAATAAAAAGCATGGTTGGAAGAGGAAATTATGTTGCTGACCTGGGGCACAGTTGGTCTACATGTCTGCAGGTTTTGATTCAGGAAATTCTCCATAGACTAAGATTGTCATTGTAAGCAGAGTTACACCACTGATTTCAGCAAAGTCAATAGGGGATAATGTTGCCATGATGTCTCTTGCCTTGACCATCCTATGGGGTCAATCATGTGACTTGACAGGATTTGACACACACACGTCATAGAATCATAGAATCATAGAGTTGGAAGGGGCCATACAGGCCATCTAGTCCAACCCCCTGCTCAACGCAGGATTAGCCCTAAGCATCCTAAAGCATCCAAGAAAAGTGTGTATCCAACCTTTGCTTGAAGACTGCCAGTGAGGGGGAGCTCACCACCTCCTTAGGCAGCCTATTCCACTACTGAACTACTCTGACTGTGAAAAATTTTTTCCTGATATCTAGCCTATATCGTTGTACTTGAAGTTTGAACCCATTACTGCGTGTCCTCTCCTCTGCAGCCAACAGAAACAGCATCCTGCCCTCCTCCAAGTGACAACCTTTCAAATACTTAAAGAGGGCTATCATGTCCCCTCTCAACCTCCTTTTCTCCAGGCTGAACATTCCCAAGTCCCTCAACCTATCTTCATAGGGCTTGGTCCCTTGGCCCCAGATCATCTTCGTAGCTCTCCTTTGTACCCTTTCAATTTTATCTACGTCCTTCTTGAAGTGAGGCCTCCAGAACTGCACACAGTACTCCAAGTGTGGTCTGACCAGTGCCGTATACAATGGGACTATGACATCTTGTGATTTTGATGTGATGCCTCTGTTGATACAGCCCAAAATGGCATTTGCCTTTTTTACCGCTGCATCACACTGCCTGCTCATGTTTAGTTTACAATCCACAAGTACCCCAAGGTCGTGTTCACACACAGTGTTACCTAGAAGCATATCCCCCATCCAGTAGGCATGCTTTTCATTTTTCTGACCCAGATGCAGAACTTTACACTTATCTTTATTAAATTGCATCTTGTTCTCATTTGCCCATTTTTCCATTGTGTTCAGATCTCGTTGAACTCTGTCTCTATCTTCCGGAGTATTTGCCAGTCCTCCCAATTTGGTGTCATCTGCAAACTTGATGAGTAGTCCCTCCACCCCCTCATCTAGATAATTAATAAATATGTTAAAAAGTACCGGGCCGAGCACCGAGCCCTGAGGTACCCCGCTACTCACCTCTCTCCAGTCTGATGAAACACCATTGACAACAACTCTTTGAGTTCGGTTCTCTAACCAATTCCCTATCCACCTGACTATCTGAAAATCCAGATTGCAGTCCTTCAATTTATCCATCAGAACATCATGGGGAACCTTGTCAAAAGCTTTACTAAAATCCAAGTAAATGACATCAACCGAATTTCCCCGATCCAGCAAACCTGTTACTTGGTCAAAAAAGGAAACCAGGTTGGTCTGGCAGGACCTGTTGGAGACAAATCCATGCTGACTTCCTTGGATCACCAAATTGTCCTCCAGATGTCTGCAGATCACTCCCTTTAATATCTGCTCCATTATCTTCCCCACAACAGAGGTCAGACTCACTGGTCTGTAGTTTCCCGGGTCATCCTTCCTCCCTTTTTTGAAGATTGGAATAACATTTGCTCTCTTCCAGTCCTCCGGGACATCTCCAGTCCTTAAAGAGGTTCCGAAGATGATGGACAAGGGCTGTGCAAGTTCTCTGGAAAGTTCTTTGAGTACTCTCGGGTGCATTTCATCCAGACCAGGGGATTTGAACTCATCCAGTGCAGCTAAATGCCTCTCGACAACCTCTCTATCCGTGTTAACCTGCCAACCAGACACTGTCCTTTGGCTATGGCCATCTCTAGATGTGCCTAAACACTTTGACCTGTGGGAAAAAACAGATGTAAAATAGGCACTAAGCCTTTCTGCTTTCTCTGCATCTTCCGTTAGAGTTTGTCCATCCGCACCCAACAGTGGGCCTATTGCCTCCTTTACTTTACGTTTGCTCCTCACATAACTGAAAAATCTTTTCTTGTTACAATGGGCTTCCCTGGCCAATCTTAGCTCACTCTCAGCTTTGGCCTTTCTGATGATTGATCTACAGTGCCTAGTAACCTATAGGTACTCTTCTTTAGAGCTCTGTCCTTCCCTCCATTTCCTGAACATTTTCCTTTTCTTTCTTAGTTCCTCTTGAAGTTCTCTGTTCATCCAAATAGGCTTTTTAGAGCTCCTGCAGTGTTTTCGTCTTTCTGGGAGAGTCATTGATTGAGCATGCAATAGCTCCTGTTTTTTTTATATATAATGATTTTTTTTTATTTTCATAAAGATAGAAATATAATCATCATTTGAGAATATACGACCCCACATTGACTCCACAGTGATATAAACTTTTGCCCAAAACTCTAAGAGCCATGAGTCTAAGAGCCGTCCACATTTCCACTACATTAAAAAAAAAAAAAAAGGCCTGTTTAGATATACAAAAGAAAAGTTATTATTAGTCAACTTACTTGAGAGATCGTAGACCTCACATTAACTGCTTGATGCAATCTAAGAGCTATCCTAGCAGATATTTCTAGGTTTGAGTTAGATGCTTAACATTAAACATTTCTTATAGCACAGTATGAGTTTTGGCCCTGTATCAATACCCTGATGAAGGGAGAGGAAAGTAGGGCTTTGCCTTAAAGATGTACAAAGAAAAAAAATTACAAAAGGATTTCATAATTTCTCCTTATCCTTAATACAGATACATCTACAAACCATTTATACTTGACCCATTCTAAGAGCCATCCTGACAGGTATAAGTTGAGAGCTTTGCATTTTCTACAGATCAATATGGGCTTTGGCCCTATAACAATACACCAATAAAAAAAAATAATAAGGGGGGAAAGCCCCATTTTATATTTCCAACGCTAACGATTATATTACCTATATGCCTACTAAGAAAAAGAAACAAGAGAGAAAAAAGGCACTGCTTCCCCTTTTTCATAAAAATAGCAATGTAGAATACAGTATATGTTGTTAATACAGAGAATAATAAGATTTTCAGGTTTAGATTAAATGCTTAACATTAAACATAAAACAATATAAGCTTTCAGTCTTCTATAGCTTCTCCTTATCCTTGGTTCTGATACATCTACAAAGCAATTTATGCTTGACCCATTCTAAGAACCATCCTAACAGATATATTTTCAGATTGAAGTTGAAAGCTTAACATTAAACATTTTCTACAAGTCAGTGTAGGCTTTAGTCCTAGGACAATACACTAATAGAAGAAAGAAAAAATAAGGGGGGAGAACCCCATTTTACATTTTCAGCACTAATGATTATATTACCTATATGCCTACAAAAGAAAAGAGACAAAAAAAACAAGAGAGAAAGAGACACTGCTTCCCCTTTTTCATAAAAATGGAAATATAGAATACAGTATAACATTAAACATAAAACAATATGAGCTTTCGGTCTTCTTAAGGGGGTCTCATCTCGAGGCTTGCTACATCTTGTCGTTCCCGTAAAATTATATTCTGTCCCATTGGCCTTTGGCGTAGAAAGTGCAGTTGTACTCTTTCCCGCAGAGTATGCATCAATAAATCTTGAGGCCGTTGCACCTCCTGGACTCCAGTATCAATACAATTTTTTCCCCAGAGAGATCCTTTAAATCGGTTACTTTCACTGCAGATCCATATTTCTTTTGATTGATTTTTGTACACTGTTGCTTTGAGATGGCTGTATGTCTTTTTAAAAAGGGTGTCCTTATCTGGGCTGCAGAACTCCGGCATCCCATTTTCCGTCTCCAGAATTTCAGATTTCTCTTCTACTGTTGGTTTTCCACCTTGTTTAGAGCTGTCATCAGCCACTGTTATTGATCCATTATTCCTGTTAAAGACGTCTTCCTTGGCTTCTTGGATCTCCTTGAAGATATGAATTTCAGATTTCTCTTCTGCTGTTGGTTTTCCACCTTGTTTAAAGCTGTCATCAGTCACTGTTATTAATCCATCATTCCTATTGAAGACTTCTTCCTTGCCATCTTGGATCTCCTTGGAGATATTTTTGATCAATCCATCTAAGAATACTTTGTAATCTTGGGTTTGTATCTCTATTAGATGAGCCAATCTTTTTAACATAGACATGATTTTGACTTTAAAAAAAACCGGCCTCAAACAATTTTACAAGTGGCCAGTAGATGTCCTCTGTTTTATCCTCTAATGTTCCGGCACAGGCATGTGGCGTATTGAAGTCAGTTAAGGCAGAGATTCTCGTACTGGCACAGAGTTCTCGTGAGATTTTCCCATTCACAGCTCTTATCTTCTTATCTTCGAAAACCAAAACAATTACAATAAGAGCTTTTGCCAATTAGTTCGAGTTGATTTGAGTCCTTCTTCTGCTTGGTTAGGAGAATTAGCCTGCCTCTTAACGAGGTGGCTTCAGGCAGAGCAGAGTAAGAGGAGGGGGGAAACAAAGGGCTTTGATGCAGGAAGAAAGACGAAGAAAAAAAAAACGAGAGATACTTGCAGTAAATGATGTTTTGGAACTCAGCCGATGTCCTCCCCTCAGTTCAAAGCGTTCATTTGTGGTAAATCATCATGTAGGGTTGAAGCAGATACTTTAAGATTAAAGAAAGAAAGTCCGAGGTAGAAAATGGCAGTCGTCCTCTGGACCTGGAACGCTGACAGCCTATAATCCAGGGAGATATACTCCCTAAAGGATTGGAGACGGCCCCAAGAACTTCCTGGGTAGAAAGGTGAGGTGGGGTTTGCGTACCCCTCCTCTTTTCTGCCAATTGCTTGCGCAATTGACCCCTGTCAGGCTTCAGAGATAGCAGAGCAGATGCCCTGCCACCCTCTCAGGACGACATCTTTAGCCACACCCCCGCAATAGCTCCTGTTTGAGTAGCGCCCACCCTTCACATGCTCCCTTCCCTTCCAGCATTCTCGTCCATGGTATGACACTCATCATGTTTCTGAGTTTATTAAAGTTTGCCCTACGAAAATCCAACATCCGCATCTGGCTACAAGCTTCCTTGGCTCCCCATCTCAAAAGGAATTCTATGAGGACATGGTCACTTCCCCCTAGGGTCCCCACCTCCTTCACCTCATCCACCAACTCTTGCCTGTTGGTCAGTATTAAGTCCAGTATGGCTGAACCTCTTGTGGGTTCATCTACCATTTGATAAATGAAATTGTCAGCCAGGCAGGTCAGAAACTTGCATGACTGAGGACGCTTCGCAGAGTTTGTTTCCCAGCACACATCTGGGAAATTAAAGTCACCCATGATGACAAGGTCCTGCCGCTTGGATATTTTCTCAAGCTGCTCACAAAGTGCAGCATCCACATCCTCTCGTTGGTCAGGCGGTCGGTAGCAGACACCAACCACCACACTGTTTGTTTTCCCCTCGCTTATTTTCATCCAGATGCTTTCCACTGTAGATATGCTCTCCTTCACTAGAATTTCCTGACAGGTAAGCCCTTTCCTCACATACAGTGCCACTCCTCCACCTCTTCGATCTATTCTGTTTTTTCTGAACAGTTCATATCCATCCACCATTACATTCCAGTCATGAGAATCATTCCACCAAGTTTCTGTGATGCCTACTAGATCATACCTTTCCATCAGCATGAGAAGTTCCAGCTCTTCCTTTTTATTGCCCATGCTTCGGGTGTTAGTATAAAGACATCTGAATCCTTTTACTTTTGTTTCCCTATGAGCTGGCCTTGCCGGTTGGGCTGCCTCCGATCGTTTTCCTTCCATACACTCCCTATGTTGATCGTCTCCTTCCCCTAGTGGCTTTAGTTTAAAGCTCTCCTGATGAATCTCCCCAGGTTCCTGCCAAACACATTCTTCCCCAGTTTCGATAAGTGCAGTCCATCAGGTGCTAGTAGGCCTTCCTCAAGAAAGTCTATCCCATGGTCCCAGAAACCAAATCTCTCCTGCCGGTACCAACTACGCAGCCAGTGATTCACCTCCATTATCTTCCTCTCCCGACGTATTCCTCTTCCCTTGACAGGCAAGATTGAAGAGAATACCACTTGTGCCCCCATTTGCTTGAGCTTCCTCCCCAGATCTTGATAGTCTTTTTTAATAGGAGCGATGGTATTCAGGGACATGTCATTCGTTCCCACATGGACCATCACAAATGGGTAGCGATCCGTAGATTTGAGGAGTTTGGGCAGCCGTTCTGAAACATCTTTAATTTTCGCCCCTGGCAAGCAACACACCTCTCGGTTTAGGGGGTCGGGCCCAGCCACATGGCGATCCATTCCTCTTAGCAGGGAGTCTCCAATTACCAGTACTCTCCCTTTTTTTTTCTTCTCAACTCCATTTCCTTCTGTCCCCGTGGCCTCTTCCCTTTGTCTTGGACTTTGTTTTGGGACCTCTTCCCTTGTTGACCCTTGCACCTCCTCTGCAAGGGCCTGAAATCTATTCTGGAGCTCCAAAGGCCCCGAGAACTGTCTCGCTCTTCGCCGTTGAGTCTTTTTCCGAACTGTCTGCAGAGGCTCCCTATTGTGGTCAATCTCCTTATCCTCTTCAGGACTAGTTGTATTGTCTTTATTTCGAGTTGCAGGGCTCTGGTCTATGAACTCCTCCCTTTTCTTACTTTGGGTCAGAGTAATAATTCTGTTTTCTAATCCCCTAATCTTTTCCTCCAAAAGTCTTACCAGTTTACACTTGGGGCAGCTGTAGTCCATCTTGTCTTCTGGGAGGAAGGCAATCATGTCACATTCACTGCAGATGATGGGATGAATGTCCTGGAGGTCCATTGTAATGTCTAGGCAGTGCAAGTACTAGGGAAATATAATCTACTGATATAATCTACTGGTTCTAATTGCTCGGCCAAGAACCCCAGGCTAAGAGCCACAGGCCAAGAGCCCTTTGTCTCTTGCCCTTTTTTTTTTTTTTCTTCTCGCGCCAAAGGCTCGCGCCTCTGGTGAGGAGTAGCCCTTTTTAATCCTCCCAACAATTACCCAGCAATCACCTCACCCAGGCAGCACAATAGCCTCACCTGGTCAGCAGCAACTCTCCCCAGTAGCTCTCTCCACGTGCTCTCAGTTGTCTGAGCTCATTTAGAACGTCATTTAGAACTGCACCCAAAGTTAATCTGTGCTGCACACAGAAGAGCTCTGGTTGCACCAAAGCCGAGTGAGGCAAAAGGGCCTCTGTAACCCTGGGAAATATTAATGCCAGGGGCTCTTAAGATCTCTCTCTAGCGCTCATTGAGCCTCATAGTGCCTTGGCCAAGTTGTGCGCAGAATCAGAGGAGTCCCATTGACTCCAAGGGATGCATTCAGGGTGGTGTTGGATGTGCTTGTTCATGAGGTGTCTTCACAGAAGCCCACAGGCTCCCGTAGCTGGACACATAAAGAATTCTTTATAGAGCACAGCATGAAATGCAGACGGACGTTATTACGGTCATAGGCCTGCATAAGTGTGCGATGTTCCTTGTTCCAAGCAATTACATATCCATTTTCGTATGCAAGGTTGGTCGGGATTGTTATTCCCCCGTTATCCAAGCGGAACTGAGGCCGAGGGGGGGGGGAAGGGCAGAAGGAGGCTGGCCTAAAACTTCCTAGTTCAGAAACTGAAATGGGGCACGGCTTCAGGTCACGCAAAACAAAGAGCAGCTGGTGCCTCTCTTCCCTGAAGCCTACCCATTATGCCCTCTTCTCTTTTGTACAGGTGTGTGTTGAAGATGGATCATCATTGCCCCTGGTGAGTAGGTGCCAGCAGGTTTTGCCTTCTCAGAAGGGACGGCTCTCTCAGCCTTTTGGCTCATGCCTGGGTAGCTGCATATGTTTTCTAGGACAGGGGTAGTCAACCTGTGGTCCTCCAGATGTTAATGGACTACAATTCCCATGAGCCCCTGCCAGTGTTTGCTGGCATGGGCTCATGGGAATTGTAGTCCATGAACATCTGGAAGACCACAGGTTGACTACCCCTGTTCTAGGGAACATCCTTGTTCAGAGGAGTGGTTAAGGGATTTGTAGGGTCCATAGCATTTCATCCCATTGGCTCTGGTCCGACCCTCTGGAGCATCTCATGGCTGAACACTCTGCAGTCCGGAAAGTATTTAAACCCTTGAAAGGGATTCTGCCCATGGTTGGTGTTGGTCTTTCTGAGCTTTTCTCTTAACAAGCACAGGACTATGAGGCTGGTCTCTTATATGGGTCTCAAATGCCAAATTGAACATGCTTTCCTGTGGACAGAACCAATTATGCCAACCAGTTGAGCCCATGTCCCAAAAAGGACATTGCAGAGCTAGAAAAGTAGAGGAGGTAACCAGGAAGATAATGTGGTTGGTGACCTGCCCTAAGAGGAAAAAGACTGGGATTTTTCAATTTAAGAGACAACTTAAATGGCATCATGATAGATGGCTGTAAAATTATGCACAGGATGGAGAAAGTGGACAAAGGGATCTTTTTCTTTTGCCTCTCCCAGACTACTAGAACTCAAGAACATCTAATGATGTGCAGTAGGTTCAGGACAGTCTGAAGTAAATACTACTTTACACAGAGAATTAAATGTGGAATTTGCTGTCAAATGGTAGGGTGATGGCCACAGGAAGAAAAGAGGATTAGATAGATTCATGGAGGATCAGTTTCTCAGTGGCCATGGTGATGGCAGAAAACCTCTGAATCCCAGAGCCTGGAGGCAACATTAGTAGAAGGCCTCGCCTCTGTGCCCTGTTGTTGGTTCTGCAGAGGAACTGGTCAGCTACTGTGTGAGACAGGATGCTGGACCAGATGGATCCTCCCTGGTCTGGTCCAGCAGGGCTCTTTTGAGGTTCTCATGAAGTCCTCGGCCTCTCTGCCCTGTTGTTGGCCCTCATGGGGAACTGTTTGGCCACTGTGCAAAATGGGATGCTGGACAGATGGACAAGTGGTCTGATCCAGCAGGGCTCTTCTGATGTTCCTAAGATCACCCATGTGCTGGTCTTTGTTTTCACTTGGATATAGAACGGTTCTCAACCGTGCTGTTCTTCTACTTTGCTCTGTAGGGTGAACAACTGCATTGGATTCTCCAACTACAAATTCTTCCTACTGTTTTTAGCGTATTCTCTTTTGTACTGCATGTACATCGCTGCTACTGTTTTCAAGTATTTCATCAAGTTTTGGACGGTAAGAACTGGAATTTGGGCACTTATATTGTACACCATTAAGACACTAAAGCAATACCTGTAGCAGGTAGCAGAGTATGAGTTTCAGGTACAGCTCATGAAGGCCAACCCTATCAACCTACTGCCAGGATCCCTGGAAAATCCCTGCCTGCCAGAACAGAAAATACTGGTTGGCTGGACCTAGCCTTGGAAGCAGGAAATCCCAGGGAACTTGAGGATCTGGCCAATTTTTGTTAAAATGGAGATCGGATTTCATTAATGTTTGGTACTGGAAAACAAGTTAGTTCCCGTGAGCATCCCTTGTATTCATGATGGGACCCTGCAAAGCTGCCTCGACTGAGCCGGGATGTCCTTTCAAGCTGCCCAGCACTTGACTCTTTCCTGGCTGGAGAAGACCTGCCATAATTATCAGCCCAGAGAAGCGTTGGGCTGTATCGTGTTTTAGGTCTCTGTTCATCTGTTTCGGTTTCCTTCCTAGGGGGAGCTGACCAACGGCCGCTCCAAGTTCCACGTCCTTTTCCTACTTTTTCTGGCCATCATGTTTTTCATTAGCCTCCTTTTCCTCTTTGGCTACCATTGCTGGCTTGTAAGTCAGAACAGATCTACGCTGGGTAAGACACTTCCCCTACATGACAAAGTTACTTGGGGGGGGGGGAGGCTAGAAGGAGTGCTTTTGGGGTAAGTCTTGAAGTGCCTGCAAGTGCAAATTGTCCTGGCACACATTCTGAATGCAAAGCAGGATGTATCTGGTAACTTCCTTAAGGTGCCCACTCACCAGGTGTGGAAACATGCCTCCCATACTGGGAAGATAGAGTCCAAAGTCAAGTGGCCTGCTGTAGATAGCCAGAAGATGAAAAGCAGCTTCCCCCCACAGAAAAAGAAGAGTTGGTTCTTATAGGCTGCTTTTCTCAACCAGAAGGAGTCCCAAAGTAGTTTACATTTGCCTTCCCTTTCCTCTCCCCACAACAGACACCCTGTGAGATGGATGAGGCTGAGAGAGCCCTGATATTACTGAGGAAGAAGAATTGGTTCTTATATGCTGCTTTTCTCTACCCAAAGGAGGCTCAAAGCGGCTTACAGTCGCCTTCCCATTCCTCTCCCCACAACAGACACCCTGTGAGGTGGGTGAGGCTGAGAGAGCCCTGATATTCCTGCTCGGTCAGAACAGTTTTATCAGTGCTGTGGCAAGCCCAAGGTCACCCAGCTGGCTGCATGTGGATGAGCGCAGAATCAAACCCGGCATGTCAGATTAGAAGTCCGCACTCCTAACCACTACAACAAACTAGTTCTCATACAGCTGTGAGAACAGTGGATCGCACAGAATCTCTTCCAGCTGTTGAGAGGTGTGGTGGTCACAGTGCCAGGCTTAGCTCTGGGAGCCTGGAGCTGAAATCGTCACTCAGACATGAAAGTCAAGTGTCAGACATTTTTGCTCTCCCTCTGTCCCCGGCCCCTGAACCAGGAAAAAAATGACATAAACAACCCCCCCCTTGTGTTTGTGTGCAGAAGCTTTCTCAGCTCCCGTGTTTCAGAGTGGGCCTGATAAACACGGATTCAACCTGGGCTTTGTTAAGAATCTCCAACAGGTGTTTGGAGAGGAAAGAAGCCTTTGGCTCCTGCCCGTTTTCTCCAGGTAAGAGAAAAGGAAACCACCGGCAGGTAATAGAATGTTCTGTTGGTCTTTAGGCTGCTCCTGTGACCCCAGAGGCATCTTCTTTGCATGGCTGCCTAGCATCTGCTTAAAACTGAACAAAAGCCATCTGATGCAACGGAGGGGATTGCAGCTTTTTTCTCCTTGGCAGGACAAACTTCCCCTGCCTGAATTCCCTCCTTGTTCTGATCCTCGGCCTGTGACTGAGCAGTCTGTAGGCCTCTCTCCCACTGGGTGGGCGGCCTGGGTCCTTGCTGGAATTTCCCCTCCCAGGATAACTTTCCCAATGTTCAGGGATGGGGTGGGTGGGAGGAGGGACAGAGACTGAATAGGTCACTCAGGGAGCAAAAGGCTCTCCTTTCCCCACCCTTTGTCTCCACAGCCAGGGAGATGGACACTTTTTCTCAATGAGAACCTTCAGCGAAGCTCGGAATCCACTGCTGGCCAACGAGGATCAGTGGGAAGACAACGGGATGGAGGACGACGGCCACGGTCAGGAAGTTGGGTCTGCATGGAAGCTGAATCCCTGACAGATTGTGTGGAAGGGGAACCCCTCTAGGATGCGGCAGAAAAGGAGGGCAAAATGAGTTTTGTAGCCACTGAAACGCAAACTTGTGTTTGAAGGAAGTCTGAGCCCAGGGGCTCCTTTAAGACCAATGGAGTTTAATTCTGGGTATTTGTCTTCGTGTGTGCGGACACTTCTTTGGACGCATGCATGTGAAATCTTATCCCCAGAATTAAACTTTGTTGGTCTTCAGGGTGGCCCTGGACTCAAACCTGGTGCTGCTGCCACAGACCAACAGGGCGACCCTCCTGGATCGATCTTGTTTATAAAGGCAAGGGCTAATGTAGAAGGTGGGCAGGTCTATACGGGAGGTAGGGTCACAGAGGTCGATGTGGAGTGGGGAAAACCCAAAGATACACTTTGGGGGGGGGGGCTGTGTCCTATGGATCAGTGGTAGAGCACCTGGCTCCAGTCCCAGCAACATCTCCAGTTAAACATGACCCAGCAGGAAGTGGTGGGAGGCGTCTGCCTGAGGCCCTGGAGAGCCCGTGCTGCCAGGCAGGACTGGCCTTGTTGGACCAGAGATCTGATTCCAGGGAAGGCGGATTCATGTGCTGTCAAGATGGGCAGCTGTGTTAGTCTGTCTGCAGCAGCAGAATAGAGCCAGAGTCCAGGATCACTTTAAAAACTAAGAACATCTGAGGCAGGGGAGGAGCTTTTGGGAGTCCCTGTTCACTTCTCCAGGCACCTTATGGCTAAATGTGGTGCCTTCCACGGAGGTAGAGCAAGATGAGCAGCCGTGTTAGGTTCTCTGCAGCAGCAAAGAAAGAGTATGCGTCCAGGAGCACTTTCAAGATTAGCAAAGTCTTCCAAGTGTGGAAAAGGAACGAGTGGGGGTAAACAGGTGTGCATCCTGTCCAAAATCTCCCCAATGAAAGCCCTACATGCAATTGGTCAGAACACAATTAACAAAGAGTCCTGCCGTGAGCTGACCAATCAGACTGTGGCTAGCCATTATGAATCCACTGCCTCCCACATGGAAACAAGCCAGTTACCGGCCAACCAATGGCTCTGAGCCTCCATCCTGTCTCAGACCTCAAGGTCCTCAGCAAGGCTGCACACACAACAGTTCTCTCCTGCTTTATCCTTACAACAACCCTGTGAGGAAGGCTAGGCTGAGAGCATGTGACTGAACGTTTAGATCAGGGGTAGTCGAACTGCGGCCCTCCAGATGTCCATGGACTACAATTCCCAGGAGCCCCTGCCAGCATTCGCTGGCAGGGGCTCCTGAGAATTGTAGTCCATGGACATCTGGAGGGCCGCAGTTTGACTACCCCTGGTTTAGATGATTTGCGGCAGTCAGCAAAAGCATCCTTTCCAGCGGGCTGTGCAGGTTGTCTGTTGGCACAGGTGGCCTCATGTCTGGCCTACTTTGGTGCTTTTCTTGCTTGCCACTTTGTCTGTGGCAGAGTTGCCAAATGGTGAGATGACGAGGGTCAGAGATCAGGAGAGTTTTCTCTCACAATGCCGGCCACTGAAGTGCTTCTTGTCATGTGCAAGGGAGGATGCCAGTCTGCAGTGGGGTCTGGGTGGGTAGAACAGGAGGCCTGGAATGGCTGGTCTGGTTCGTGAAGCTGTATTTTGTGACTATCTGTGGGAAGCTGCTATCGGTGACCGAATAGCTCTGCTTGCCCCTGCAGGCAAGATAGAGGCTGATTCTGTGAAGGCTCAAGGGGGTGGCAGGTTACTGTAGATGAGCAATTGGGATGTGAATGGCCTGCATAGTGCAAAGGGTGGACTAGATGACCCAGGTGGTCCCTTCCAACACTATGATTCTATGATTCTAGGTTGCTACCAGGATTCCTCTCTTGCGATAGAAATGGAGACATAGCGCTACTGGGAACCATATGGTGAAAAACCTCATGAAGACAGGTAAGAGTCTGACTTCAGAGCAGAGAAAATCTCAGTCCAAGAAAGCCCAAGGAAAAGCCTTTTTTGGACCAAATCAAATCAGGTGGCTGATTGCAGTCAAAGAGAATTACATTTCAGATCGAGAGAAAACCTGGCCATAGGGGGGTACGGCTGGCCTTGACTCGGGGCAGGGCCTTTTCAGTCCGACCTGGTGGAATGAGCCTCCAGGAGAGCTGAGGGTCCTGACAGAGCTATCTAGGTTCCGCAGGGCCTACAAGACGGAGACACTTTTGGTCTTTTCCCCTTCCTTAGTTTCTGACAGATTAGGGGAGTAGAGTGGAAGAACTCTGTGGATGGCCTCCTCCCCCCGCAGGACCTGGAAAGGCTGCAGGCAACTCATCAGCAGGGGCAGCTCTCACACAGCAGGGATCTGCAGCCTCCGAGCCTCAGAGGGAAGTGGAAGGAGGAGGGGGATGGAAGGTGATTGGCTGGCTTCTGGACAGACAGGCAAGCCGGTTGGAGGAGGCACTCAGGGGCAGGACAGATGCCCTGAGTTGGTGTTAAGCGCAGAGTGGCACTTAAGCCATGAGACACATTCTTCCTCCAACACCTTACCAGAAATATATTATGTGGAACAGATATACTTGGGGTCACGTAAAAATTTCTTGTGCAAGAAGGCGTTCTGAGTGGGAAAAGCTTAAGAAGCCCTGAACTAGATGACCCTGGAGGTTCCTTCCAGCACCAGGTTTCTAAGTTCTGAAAGGGTGAATCTTTTTTCCCCTAGTAAAATGGGGAATCTGATTTCAACTCGCCAGTGGCTGTTAAAGAACTGAATTCCCTCCTCGCCTCCTGCCTATCTTCAATGAGACTCCCGCTGTCCAAACAGAAAAGGCTGCATCTAGCCAGCGTAATGCCTCTTGTCCCATACGGACCCTGGCCACACCAGCCCACCCAGCGCGTCCTTCCTGTCCCCGATGGCTTCTGGCCACACCAGCAAAGACCTCGTTGGTGGCCAAAGCAGACGTTTCCACCTGCTTTCACCAGCAGGGAAGCTGGTTGGATCCAACCCATGTTGGAGATCTGCAATCTTTGGGCCCTGAGAGAGAGGAGAATGTGAGTTTGCTTGCAATCTGATCCGTGCTGATGCCTCCCCCCCCCCTCTTGAATTACAGCTTCCTTCTTTCTCATCAGCTACTTCCTTTGATGGACATTTGAGGTAGAAAAACACAGGAAAAAAGCACATGGATGTTCAGGACAAGACAACATCATCACCAGTTGTTCCTCTCAGAGTTCCAGGATGGTTTCCTTGGTCACAATTCCAAGAGTTCTGCAGGTTCCTGATTTTCGCACAGCAGCTTACAACTGATGAATGCCACTCATGACTGTTTCCTCATCTATGTCTTAATGCACCCTTTTTGTGGAAAAACATTCCTGAATGCCATAATGGGAGTTGTCTCATCTCGCAAAAATGGGGACGGCTCTGCAACAAGCAGTAGTTTTGCAAATGGATGGTCAACTGCAGTGTTTCTTGGCAGGGATCATGTCTGCCAAACCAGGTGTGGTATCTTCTGGTGGAATGACACCTTAACATGCCCTAAATTCCAGAATTTTTGGTCCTCAAATGTATCCTCCTTGGGGTAGGGTAAAAGCTGTCAGAGCTCCAGTGTTGGGCCTCACAGCAGGTGTCTGTAGTTTTGAAGTTATTAGCATCCCCCTTTCCACCAAAAAGGAAATGTGAGCAACATTCCAGAGTGGGATGTCTGCTTTTGAGCTTCCAAGTGAGCAGCCTGGGTTCCACCAAAGTGGTCCAGGCTGTCTCGGTACCAAGTGTCACAGCGAAATCCCCCTTCTTCCACCTTTGGGGTGGTGATGGTGTAAAGTGCCATAGACCCAACTGACTTCTGACGACCTCATAATTTTGTAAGGGCAAGAAACTAACAGAGGTGGTTGGCCATGGGCCACCTCTGCGCACTGACCCTGGACTTCCTTGGCCATCTCCCATCCAACCAACAACAGCCGTCGGGCCTGCTTGGCTTCTGAATCTGGTGAAATTGGGGCAGCCTCGGTCATCTAGAACAGGCCCTCCACCCATTCTCCTGCATATAAAAAAACCCTATCACATTGGGGAGGCTAGAATTTTTCTCCTGGATGTCCATTTAATTACAGGAATAAGTTAATTTTGTTTTGTATGAAGGCACATCCCCTCCTACGAGTGTCTCCGTGGATTGCGCTAGTATTCACAGACCTCCGAATGTTCCTCTCATGATCAGTGGTGCTGCAAATGTGTGCAAATGTTCTTAAAAAAAAATCAAGCATCTCCGTCTAAAACTTTAGCAGCCCTCTGATTAGGCAGGTTGGAACTATGAGGCCATTTTCTTTTGCCTGGGTTGCACCACCCTAAAATCCTATGGATGCAGAAAGGACTGCTGAATAAGACTCTTATCCTGAGAGATTCCTCCATATCAATGATCCCGTAAGCTGGAGGACAGAAAGCGTACACTGGAAGGACATTGCAGCTGGGGATCCCGATATGAGCATCTTATCGACTTTGTGCTGTTCTCAGCTAGAGATGCACTTGTCAAAACTGCTCTTCAGAAGCTGTCCCAAGACCCTGGGAGACGTGACGGCCAGAGCAATTTCCTGGTACCATTTCTTCCAATAGGCTGCCCTAATGTGCTGCTCCCGTTTCTGGCTCTTCCAACCTCTGGAAGGTTCCGTCTCAACTGAGACCATTTGGGTTCCCCCTGCAGCAGAGACTGATATTGGGGTCCAGCCAACCACAGGAAATTAATGGTGCTGAGATGCCACCACAACCATTGTGCTTCAGTTTATAACTGCTCGTGTCCATAAGCCTCTTGGATTCCAGCGGGTCTTGCCTTCACTTTGTTGTCGGGTGTTCTTTGTGTGATGCAACGCAGGCATAACACAGCGGGGCTGCTTACTCTCGTGCAGTATTAAGCACTGTGTCAAGAAGCCTCATGTGACCATGATTACTAAACAGCGCCTTTGCCTCCTTTTACATGTCTGCAAAACTGCTGTCGTTCGTTTCCCTTTAACACGCCAGCACTTCCTTTCCTGACATAGATTCCTAACTTATCAAGTATTAAAAGGCAGTGAAGTCAAAGTAAGTTCTAGAAAATATTTTCAAGTCCCTATTTTTTTTAACATTAAAAGGAATGGATTTGGACGCAGATCTGGCTCAGACTGGCACAAACTGGGTGGGTTGTCGTGTTTGAACAGGAGCTGGAATCCCCACATGTATGCAGGCTTGCATACAAATGTGATGGGCACCGTATGTGGGAGGCTGGCGGGATAGGAGGGACATAGTCCTTCACCACACATAAATGCTGCTACCTCCAGTTCTGGAGTGCCTGCCAGGTCACCAGAGAGGCGGCACACGGACTGAGGCTGGCTTGCATTTCTCCCCTCTGTATTACTGTCCCTGCTCGAGTTGGCAGGGCAAACCCTCCCAGGAGCAGTAGGAAATGACCGCTGTTTCATCAGATGCACCCAGGCAGTCCTTCCAGCTCTCCTTTCCATGGCTATTCCAAGCCTCTGGGGCAGTGCAGCTGCTTGGCCTGTCACAGCCCAGATGGAAGGACATGTCCATTCTTCCTTAGAACACCAGCACGGTGAGCATAGCTGAATTTCACAACATGCCTAAATAAAATTCCCGGGTAACCAAAAGAAAGCGTTAAGGCTACCATTGGGTCCATTGTGGCAAGCAGACAACTTCTTAGCAGCTCAGCTTTGTACTGGAACCCTTTGCTGCAGAAAGGGCACATTCCAGATAAAATACCAGGTAAGTTTATTGCTCCCAATAAGAAGGCAAATCAACTACCCCAAAATGAAAGAGGGCATCCCTGCCGCACGGCTGTTGCCTTCAACCAACGGATGTGGGGGTTAGAGTGGACTAAAGGTTAGAGTGCCAGGCTAGCTTTTGGGCGGTTCAAATCCCCTCACAGCTAAGGAACCTCGCTGGGTGACCCAGGGCCAGTCAACAGTCTTCCAAGCCAACCCAACTCACAGAGTTGCTGGAAAAAACAAAACAGAGGGGAGAATGTTGTAAGCCAGTCTGACTCCCCACCGGGGAGAGAAGTAAGGCCAGACAAAGTCAGGAAATTATGGTTTTTCCCCTCCGGCAGAAGAGCTGTTTCAGGAGGAAGGCATCTCACCATGCAGAGCTGTATGGCAAATGCTGCTGTCCACACTGAGGAACTTGGAGGATTAGAAATCCGTGCTGCATGCTCAGCATTGGGTTTGACTGCCAGTGCCAGCCCCTGAGGCCAGAGCAGCCACTCCTCCAGGCCATTTTCAGCTGCCCCCGGTCACTCAAGGTTTTCTCCCGGTTGTCGATATCTCTCTGGCCAGAGCTTTGGTCTCTGAACAGGTGGGCTGGTGAGAGCTGCAGCCTTGAGAGTTCAGCAGTATCATTATCCTGATGGTGCAAAAATCCCAAAGCTTCAAAAGGACCAGCATGTGCATGGAACATAATGCACCCCATAGGCCTTCAGGATTTAATCCAAGCACAGGCCCTGAATAGGACGCACACTGGCTTCTTTTGTCTCCATCCGTGGACAGTCCTGTGCAACTAATGAAAGGCTTGCCAAATCGTATTTGCTCCCTCTGCCTTCAAAAAGATTATAAGTCATGTATGATTGATCTCCTGGCCAAGCTTTATGAAACTCTAAGAGCATCAAAAGAGGAATTATGCTTTTTGAGGCCTCGTACCATAATATTCCTATGTACTAGATTTGCCATTTGACCTATTTAAGGAAGAAAAAAGTGTGACAGAGGAAGACACCATCAGGTAACTTCCAGTTTCCTGCTCTATGTCCTCCTTTCAAATGACCTTTCAAATACTTAAAGACAGCAATCATGTCTCACTGTCTACCAAAAATTGTATTTATATTAAGAAGGAAACTGCCGTTTGAAACATTGAGTTTTACACTGCCTTTTTTCAGGCTACTGAATTTCCAAATAGGAGTCAAATACTTTCCGTGAATTTGGCGTAAATATGTTTTTGTTCTATGAACACTGCAGTTAGCAGCAGATAAAACTGCGAGGGCCGCATTAAAGCAGCTCTGAAACAATTTGGTTTATATTTCTCTGAGCATCTGCTTCACAGGTTAAGAAAGAGAGTTCTCCCGATAAGGTTTGTGGAGGAGAGAAGAGCACATGAGGCTTTTGAAACATGCTCAGGGAGAACTTGGGAATCTTCCTCTTTCCTGGGAGAACATCAAGGGGTTCCATTCATTAGGGATACCATTTTAATGCTCTAATTCAGGGGTAGTCAAACTGCGGCCCTCCAGATGTCCATGGACTACAATTCCCAGGAGCCCCTGCCAGTGAACGCTGACAGGGGCTCATGGGAATTGTAGTCCATAGACATCTGGAGGGCTGCAGTTTGACTACCCCTGCTCTAATTTCTAGCAGTCAGAATTATGAAAGCATGAGAAGCATGTAAAAGTGCCTTGCTGAAAAATACACTCCTGCACCAAGCAGCTCTAATTATGCACACAATTTGCATATTTCTGTACTTTGCATAATTTATTTAGGTATTGCTAGCCATGGAAACAAGCTATGCACCAGAAGGCTTAGCAAGTCCCCCCTGTGGCTTTTGAGAATTTGTTTGTTTATTTTATAAATCCAATCGATTTACAGGCTGCCCAACCCATAGTGAGCTCAGGGTAGCAAACAGTGATCAACAGGAATAAATATTAATGCAAAATTGTTAAAAATTAACAGCATCTCAAATTAAAAAGGGAAACCCAACACTCTACAGGTAAATCACTATAGGAGGATGAGTGGGGAAGACCAGGAGGGTAACGTTGGAAGAAACCTACTGTAATTCATAAGCCCAGTGGAACAATTCCATTTCACAGCCCCTGCGGAAATGTAGTAAGTCCCACAAAGCCCAGATCTCTGCCAACAGAGTATTCCACCAGGTGGGGCCATGGCTGAAAAGGCTCTGGCTCTGGTTGACAAAAAGTGCACTTTTTTTGGCCAGAGTTCATCAGGAGGTTTGCTTTTTGGAAGTGTTAAGCTCTAAGGAGTATATTTTATTTCAGTTTCCCATTTGTAGCTGCCCTTCCCCAGGGGGCTCAGAGGGGCTCACAACAGTTTATAAATATCACATAAAACCGTAAAATCCGAAAATTAGCATTAAAATTAAATCCCACAATTCCAGACAGACTGCCTCTTTCTCTTTAGAAAGGGAGAGGGGCCCATCGAGTGCATCCATTCTGTGAAGGCTCAAGGGGGTGGCAGGTGACAGTGGATGGGTGACTGGGATATGGGTGTCCTACATAGTGCAGGGGGTTGGATTAGATGACCCATGAGGCCCCTTCCAACTCTATGGTTCTATGATTCTATGAGATGAGAATCCCCTGTTTTATAAAGCTTGATTTAGGGGAGGGGAATTGACTAACATTTTTAACTCTGTTATTCTATGATTATAAATGGGAGCAAAATGTAGGAATTCAGTAAAGAAAACACAACTTATTAGCCAAGAAAGCCAAAACTTGGTTTTGAAGTGCTAGAAAGTTGTCCAGCCCGCCCCCCCCCCCCAAAAAAAAACCTCAGCAAAGCCAAACTGAAATACTCCCAACAATTCCAGGGAGAAAAACTAAGAACTGGTGTGACTGTGCAGCACCTGGACACAGAGAAACTGTTCCACACATGATAAGAGCAAGAGTCTAGTATCACCTTAAAGCAGGCTTTCTCAACCAGGGTTTCATGACACCCTGGGGTTTTCTTGAATGGGTGGGAGTTAATTAATTTTAATATATTTTTTAAAAATTGCTGAACATTTATCAGTTGATATGATCATATATGATTATGTAGACCCACCCCTTCCCTCCGAAAATGGCCAAGACGTGTCCAGAGCTCTGCTTCCCAACCATATTCTGCAGGATTGTGTCAATTCTGGGGTTTCTTGAAGTTTGAAGGATGCTTCAGGGGTTTCTCAGTGGTCAAAAGGTTGAGAAAGGCTTAAAGACCAACAGAATATGTGGCAGGGCAGCGGCTTTCGTGAGTCACGGCTCTCCTTCCCGGCCACAAAAGCTGTTAGTCTTGAAAGTGCAGTTGGACTTTGGCTCTTTCCTCCTCCTCCTCCTCCTCCTCCTCCTCCTGACTGGCCCAAACAGCCACCCGTCTTGATCTGCTCTACCAAAGCACCCCACTTGTTCCAAGGCAATGCAGACCACTCAACGTTTTGTCCCAAGGTTTCCACGTTTATACACAGGGAGACATGAAGTGCTTGTCTTGGGACGTTGTGCCATCTTGGAGACCAGCGCCTGCCGATTGGCCTCTGTGATTGCTGCCCCGTCGCCAAGGGAGCACCCCCTGCACTATGCAGGACACTCACCACCCTCTTGCTCATCCACTGTAACCTGGCATCCCCTTAAGCCTTCACAGAATCAGCCTCTCTGTCAGATGGATATCCAGCCTCTGTTTAAAAATTTCCAAAGATGGAGAACCCACCACCTCCTGAGGAAACCTGTTCCACTGAGGAACCACTCTAATGGTCAGGAACTTCTTCTGGATGTTGAGACCGAATTCCTTTTGAATTAATTTCATCCCATTCGTTCTGGCCCATCCCTCCGTGGCAAGAGAGAACAATGCC
Source organism: Paroedura picta (assembly GCF_049243985.1). Taxonomy (NCBI): domain Eukaryota; kingdom Metazoa; phylum Chordata; class Lepidosauria; order Squamata; family Gekkonidae; genus Paroedura; species Paroedura picta. The sequence goes on along the minus strand of NC_135381.1, from coordinate 44,694,658 downwards.
CACTTCCTCTGAAAGATCCGAAAAAGGAGCAAGAAAGACAGACTTAAGCAGGCCTGCAAAGGTGCCCTTCGCAATTATTTTATTTTGTAGGAGCAAGCAGCCCACTGAACTGGCTCCAGAAAATAAATAAATAAAGGGACTTTTGAATGCAGCAATCTAGACACATGCATCATTAGATATCTGTAGCAACCTAATATGCAAAGTTGCCTCAAACTCAGTTAAAATAGAAAAAAAATTACAATCAATAATTCTTTTTAAATAAAAAAAGTTGACAGCCGTTTTCACCTTCAGCCACATTTTTAAAAAAGGGTCAAGTACACTGACGTTACCTCCGCTTAAAATTACAAAATGTAGGGGGGGGGGGGAAAGGTATATCATACAGTAATTTAAAAAAATCAAATTGTTTAAGTACTTCAGTCCGTTCCAAAATATTTCTGCCCAAAGTGTGTTGGTGCAACGGGATGAACTTCCGTCGTTAAAATAGTGATATCTGGGAACTCCTGGATTATTGATTTGGCACCTTTAAAAAGAGGGAAGGAAGGAATCAGTTGCAGCCAGTGTTTCAATGCATTAAATGCGAATCCACAAAGTGACCTTATAAATATCACATAAACTCCAGCCCTTGGTCACTTCAGCACACCAAGCGGAGGTTCTGCCCTTGAGCAATAGCTTCTCACTAGCAGCCTTGCACCTGAGCAGCTATTAGCTCTTGGGACTTTGGGCTGAGTTGGTTTGCTTGCTTTTTGCATTTAGATCTACCCCATCTAGTCTGTAGACTTCATCCAATTATTTCATTTAACTAGGTGCTCCAAAGAAATCTCAGGGGCTCCTTCGCCACACAATGGATTTTGCAAATGAACTCACTGAGTAAGCCAAATGAATGTAGCTGGCTTTCAAACTACACTCAGTTATCCAGAAGCCATAAAAGCTTCTATAAGCATTAGATAACTGAAGAGTTACACAGTGATGAACAAAAAGGAGGTCCATGTAGGGTCCAGGTTTTCAAAATTGTGTCCCCCAGAGAATCCTGGGGCTCTTCAATGAGATAGGCAGCAATAGCAGATTATTTTTTCCTAAAAGTCAGTTTGTTCACCATTGCTCCATTTCCCCTGCAAACACACAGCAAAAAAGGGGGAGTGGTACTTTCTAACACACACAAGATTGTCTAGATTACGACAGGCTGTGTACCCAAAGGCACTGTAATTAATTCTCAAAATGTCCCCAGATGTACAAAACATCACTCATGGGGCCCTAAGCAAACATCCCAACATAGGCCTGGGCCAGAAGGACTGGAAGCCACTGTCCTACGGTCACAGAAATCCTCCCCCAGGGTTTGACTTCTCTTGTGACATCCTTTCTACATTGCCAGAAAGGCAAAGAGAACTTTATGAGCCATCCTATGACAGGCTGCTCTACAAACACACCAAATGGTTGACTGTTTGAGGCCTTTTATTTATGTCTGCAGTGTGCACTTTGTATGGTCAAGGCAAAAAAAAAATAGGTTCTAGTAGGGGCTCTAGCATAGTTTTCTTGGGGAGACCCAACTGAATTGCTTTTACTTGACTTCGAAACCAAGCCAAGAATTCAATCCCTTCCTTTTCAGCCAACAGGATGGGAAAATATTTGAATTCTTCAAAACAATTTCATTGGGCCAGGAGGCGTCATCACTGAATGCCAAGCTAACGTATTGTGTCACTCAAATATCTGGAATCCTGATTTTGGCAGTGTCTCCTCTGTGGCTTGAACGTACCATGAGGTGTAGAGAACAGACTCAGCAGGATTATGACACTGGGCTGCACTCCATGTTCTATGAGAACCTTGACAGCCTCGATCACAGTGTTGCCAGTGCCTGGAAAATGACAAGGGAAAGGGAGAACAGAAACAGGGATAACTGCAGATCAAGATGGGCAGCCGTGTTAGTCTGTATGTAGCAGCAGAAAAGAACAAGAGCCTAGGACAGGTTTTCTCAACTAATTACCACTGAGAAACTCCTGAAACATTCTTCAGGCTTTGAGAAAACCAAGAAGTGGTACAATTGTGCAGAATATGGTTGGGAAGCAGAGCTGTGGACACGCCCACCTGGGGCCCCTCCCCTTCACTGGGAAAAGCGTTCCATTCCCAAAAGGACCTGGCTCTGGTTACAGCCAATCTAATTTCCTTTTAACCAGGGATCTTGAGCAAATAAATAAATACATAACATTGAGCGTGCCCAGAGGAGAGCAACAAAGATGGTGAGGGGTTTGGGATCTAATACGTAGGAGGAAAGGCTGGGGGAGCTTGGTCTGTTGAGCCTGGAGAGGAGGCAACTGAGAGGGGATTTGATAACCATCTTCAAGTATTTAAAAGGGTGCCATATGGAGGATGGAGCAGAGTTGTTGTCTCTTGAGGGACAGACCAGAACAAATGGGATGAGATTAATTCAAAAGAAATTCCATCTAAACATCCGGAAGAAGTTCCTGACAGTTAGAGCGGTTCCTCAGTGGAACAGGCTTCCTCGGGAGGTGGTGGGTTTTCCATCTTTGGAAATGTTTAACCAGAGGCTGGATGACCATCTGACAGAGAGGCTGATTCTGTGAAGGCTCAAGGGGGTGTCAGGTGACAGTGGATGAGCGAGAGGGTTGTGAGTGTCCTGCATTGTGTGGGGGTTGCACTAGATGGCCCAGGAGATTCCTTCCAACTCTATGATTAAACTACCGCCGTTCGTATCAGAATTGTAGCCACTTCATTCCCTTTTAGCACTCTTTAGAGAGACTTTGTGAAAGCTTCTCTTCCTCCAAAGCCCAGCAAAACTAGCACCTTCTAGCGGCTGCCAGCTTTGGGATCCTCTTTCCTTGTTTGCCACCCAGAATCTCAAATGGGATTGGTGTTCTGTAGCAGACCCACCAACGCCCACACTGGCCAAACGGAGGCACTTACTTGCGCACCAGCAATATCCTGCCTGGCCTGTTTCCTTTCCCACAAAGCACTTGGTAGTTAAACAGGGTTAGGTTCAGTTTTGCTGCAAAGAATCCTTGAACACACTCACTGAGTATGGGGTACATGAGGAGCACTTTTCTCCTGTAGATATCGGGTGGGAACTTTGCATAGTACACTTTGGCTCTCTGGGTTTCTTCATCGCTCTGGATCAGGATCTTCCCTATTCGGATGGATCTGCAGCAGTCACGCAAGCCCTGCTCCATGGCCTCTCCTTCATTTAGGAAAAGAGGAAAGGGTTTCTCATTAAGGACAGACAGACTGTCCTTGGAAATGCTCATTGCCAACACATTCCTAAGCAAATAAATCAAAGGATGTGTCTTGTTAACTGGCCTCGAAATAATTTGAGTCCTGCAAAACAGTTTCCTTTCCCTGCCAATATAACCCAAGAAAAAGTGGTGGAGAAGTTGGGTTTGGGAACAAAGGAGGTCAGAATTTGCATCTTATTTTAAATAAAAACACCCACTGTTTTCACCAAAATTTAGTAGCATTGTTCTCTTGCGTTTGCTGTCCAAGGGGATGCAAATCAAGAAGGGAATGAAAGCCAAGATGTGCCCTTAGGATCAACAAACAGAACTTCTCTGGGATAGATTTAACTGTTAGCTTGGAGAAATGATTCTAGTTCTTCCATAGTTCCTGATTCAGTCTTCTGTGTGATTTCCCTTAATTTTACATTTGTTCGATGCCTCCCTTTTTTTATAGGGTAGGACTGCCAAATCCTCATGGGATAAAGCTACCCCCCCCCCCCCCGTCAAAGTGATGCTGGGAGAAAAAAGTAAACAAAAAAAGGCTGCCAGGTTATGCAATCTGGCAACCCTATCTTTGGAGATTTTACCGCTTCAAGACAATACCAATACAATACGTTGCAGAAAATGCAAATTTTAACATGTGACCTACCGCTTCTCATTATGCTGACTCCACAGTTCCCTTTCTCAAATTTTACTCCTTCATACTTGTATCCTATGGTAGAGATACAAAATTGTTCAGTGCGATTTAATAAGCAATTTCCAGGTAGTCAAACAAAGGATCTCCTCACAGCTTCAGGCCAGGGCACTTTTTGTGCAATCCAGAACAGGTCCAAATGAACCAAACTGACCTTTCTCCAGCTTCCACTCACACAGCCAGGGGGTCTCATTAATCAATCAAAGGGGAACTGTGATTGGGAACATCTGGAGCTAGCCCTGCCAGGGATATGTCAGCCGTTCCAGTTACAGAGTGGGGGCCTCCTTGTGCTCCGCATCTGATCTGTCCCTTTCATGGTGTTAAGAGATGACAGAAACGTGGAGAAAATAATTCTCACACTTAGCAAGACCCAAGGACAAACCTGAGCCATTACTTGCTCTCTGCTCTGCTCACTGATGGCAACCCCACCTGAACACAAAGTTCATTTGCATGCCCTGCCATGAACTCCATCCCTAAATGAAATCAGTGCGTCAGATAAAGGCAGTGTTCAAAGGATGTGAAAGTAGCAGAACAAATCAGTCTGAAACATTCACTGTTTATTAACAATTATTTGCCACCAAGTCCTAAAGACAAACTGTTTGCCTTGTACTGCTCATTAAAGTGCTCAGCATTATCTTGTCATGGCTGGAATTTCACCAGCCTACAGGCAGTTTGCTCTGTGCGACTCCCACCCCCCCCCAAGAGCTTTGAGTGTCATACACACTGCTCCTTGCCATTCATTTTAATGGATGAGTGAGACAGAGGGAATGTAACAGAGTGGCCCAGCAGAACCTCAAGGACGAGAGAGGTTTCAAATGAGGGCGTCCCATGTCCTACACCAACCACAACCATTGTATTTGCTCAAAGTATATCATGTGGCTTTCCTCAGCAGTCCATAGGAACTGGTGACTCACAAAGCCCAACACGGCCCACAAGGGACTTTGAATACATCCCCGTTTTATTGACAACTGAAAGTGGGGGAGAGAAAGGGCATTTCAGCCACGACAGGTCTTTATCAGCTTGGCAGACCCCGGATTCTGCAAACTTGCCTTAAGCTTCTTCTAAAACAGAAACAACAAAGCTCCAAAATTTACTTCTCGGCCGCATGTCCACTTCCAAGTTCACCGCCAGCCTGTTACCTGTGGGAGTGGTCACTGTGCATTCCGTGTAGGGCAGCTGATTCAACCCCTCTTCGACCACAAGCCTGATCTGTGGGACAGAGGGAGACGGTGAGGGCACGGGAGGCCATGAGAGAACGCCATCTCAGCAAGGCCCCATCACCCATTAAGGACACTGATCTTTTAACAGAATCTGGTTACAAGAACGAAGCAATATTTAAAAAAAAAATTTTTTTAATTTATATGCCACCCCTCTCCAGATATTCGCGGGGCGGCTCACATCAGTGAATTAAAACCCATTCAAGATTCAACATTAAAATACATTAAAACCCACTCATGCTCCTGACTCCCAACGACCCTACAAACCTGGCCATTAAGATGCCCAGCTACTGACTGGCACAGAGTGGAGGATGATGGGGGTTTGGCTGGAGGCCTCATTAGGTGGTGATGGGGGTCCCTGGCCTCAGCCAGATGCCTGATGGAAGAGTGCTGTCTTGGAAGCTCTCTGGGACTTTGGGAGCGCCACAGGGGTTTGTGCCTTGGACGGTAATTTATTACACCAGGCTGGAGCCATGGCCGAGAAGGCCCTGACTCTGGTTGAGGCCAAGCGGACCTCTCTGGGGCTTGCTCCAGTTGGCTGCCTGGCCACACCCATTCCACAAGGTCAGGCCATGAGCATACCAGCTAAGGGTCTTCCCAAAGAAAGGGTGCTCCCATGAGTGTGGCCTATACCATCAACGTCATCATGGCTTCTTGCTACCCTGTGTCTCCTCCTCCAGTGGGCTTGCCACGCTGCCACTAAAGGTCTCTTCTCACCCCTTCAGTGGCAACATGCGCTTGAACAAACTCCTCTGCCATACCCTGATTGTTAAGAAATAAGCCCGATGGACTTTATTCCCTTGTCGGGGCCTCCTGGAAATCATTTTGTCATGAAAGAACACCATGCTGGTAAGACAAGACCTTTCCCAAGTCATTGCATAATCATATAGTCGCACAGCACACTATGAATGTTACACGGTAGATGGGAAATCCTAACACTTTTGCTTTCCCTTCTTGCCAAAGGCTTCCAGTTTGGCTTTCCTCTTCATAGAGGTGTTCACAGCTGTTCCATGGAAGCGTCAGCGTTACTTTGCCTGCCCTTTATATAATCCATTTACACTTGGCGAGCACAGTCATTCCGCAAGTTCTGGCTTCTAAGGACTGGATACGCAGGTGATACAAATACAGTTTACTACTACTACTACTTCTAATCACAGCAGTCATTTATGTGAACATAAATGAGCTCCTAGCTCACCACCTTGCCGACGCTGGGATATGGAGGGCAGCCCTCAAATGGCTGATCTCCTTCCTCCAGGGTCACGGACAGAGGGTAGCAATAGGAGAGAGAGTATCTAGCCGTCACCAGGTCACACGTGGAGTCCCACAAGGAGCAGTCCTCTCTCCTATTTTATTTAACATCTTTATGTGCCCTCTGGCTCAGCTGGTGTGGAGGTTTGGGCTGGGTTGCCACCAATATGCAGATGACACTCAGCTCTTCCTCCTGATGGATGACCGCCCTGATTCCCCCCCCAGAATCTTTAGCCAGATGTCTGGAAGCAGTGACAAAATGGATCAAGCAGAGTCGCCTGAAGCTCAACCCTACAGACGGAGGTCCTGTGGTTGGGTAGGAAGAGACCATGGGAGGAAGCACGTCTGCCCACCCTGGACGGTGTACAGCTCTCACCAACGCACTCTGCCAGGAACCTGGGCGTAATCCTGGAGGTTTCCCTTACAATGAAAGCCCAGGTCACAAAGGTAGCGCGGCTGGCATTCTACCACCTCCGCCAAGCCAAGCTACTAGCGCCCTACCCGGAACCAGAGCACCTAGGCACAGTGATCCATGCGATGGTCACCTCCAGACTGGACTTCTGCAACTCGCTCTACGCAGGCCTACCCTTGTCCTTGATCCAGAAACTACAACTGGTGCAGAATGCTGCGGCCAGGATTCTCACTAAGACATCATGGAGATCTCATATCCGGCCAGTACTCCAAGAACTCGGTTGGCTCCCAGTTGAATTCCGGATTAAGCTTAAGGTTTTGGTAATCACCTTTAAGGCCATACGCGGTCTGGGCCCAGTGTATCTGAGAGACCGCCTCCCTGCCTATACCCCCAAAAGAGCTCTACGCTCCGCCACCTCCAACTGGCTACGGATCCCTGGCCCTAAAGAGGCACGTCGGGCCTCAACAAGGGCCAGGGTCTTTTCAGTCCTGGCCCCCACCTGGTGGAATCAGCTCCCCGAAGAGATCAGGGCCCTGCCGGAACTTTCCAATTCCGCAGGGCCTGCAAAAGGAGCTTTTCCACCAGGCATTTGGTGGGGCCAACTGAGCCATAACACCTACAGGTGCCCCCAGACTGAGGGACCAAACCTACTGAGGGATTGTCAAGTTATTGTTGAAGTGCCATTCTAATTGTTCCAGTTGATGTGTTGTTGCTATTGTTATACTGTTATATTGATTTTGATAATGTTCTATTTGAATGTTCAAAAATGTTTTATGTAAACCGCCCAGAGCCGTAGAGAAGGGCGGTATAAACAAACAAACAAACATCCCAGTATGGACCACCCAATCCTAACCATGCTTAGATGGAATACCCCTGGGTTTTAGAACAAACAGGCCCAGGATTAGGGATGCCATGAATATCTCAGTGAATCTGTTCAGCAGGCAAACTTATTCTGTTGTGAGCTCATGACCACACTGTGAGCTGATAAGGGAGATGTTCAGATTGCACCAAGGAATCTGAACAGCTGCTGAACAAGGCTGCAGTTGCCTCTTGGTCAGAAGCCAGCTCACAGCTGATTGGGCATCATCTTATCTACTTATCAAAATAAGTTCTTATCTACTCATCAAAATAACTACAAAGCAAAGTTGGAAATGAGAGCTCTTCCATCCCTTCTAAACTGGGCTGAGACAGAGGCATTGCTTTTGATCTCTGCACCACGAAAAGGAATGCAGAATGAACTTGATTCTCTTCCCACTCCCTCTAAATTGGGTGGGCATAGATGCAATGATTTTAATCTCCAAACTGCAAAAAACGGAGAGGACAATGAGCTGGTATCTCTGTCTTTTTTTGTGCCACAGCCAAAGCTGACAGGCTGGTATTAGGAATAAAAAATTCAGCTGAATTTCTGATCAAATCCCTCTCAATTTTCTGTATCTCACCAAGCTTGTGAGGCAGCAATGATTCTAGGATGGGAGATCAGAAGAACTAGACTTCTGACTGATCAGCTGGGAGTCAACTCCTGATCCCCCCCCCACACACACACACACAAACACCTCTGCTGGGAACAAAACAATATTTCTCCAGTAAGAGGATTAGGGGCTGAGTTCCAGATGATCCCTTATCATCTAGGTTTTCAGCTGCAAGTACTCATTCCTGCAAATTGCACATGAACAGGGTGTGAACAGCTCATTGAATAACTGGCTGTCCAATTACCAAACTAAAGTGAGACAAACAGGTGGGTTCCAATGTAGGATTTCCAGCATCATAGCTTAGAATTTATTGTGCCTACTGGCTTGAAGGAAAAAACGTGTTTTCCAATACGGACTGATCCTGCTGACACACAAGGAAGGACAGACTTACCAGGCGGTCAGCAGAAAAGACGAAGTCACCCCGACTGGCAGTCCTGGAAAAAGATACAGGCACATTTTTCTAGGAAAAACAGATTTATTCCATTTATATTTAAATTCAGCTTTGTGTGCCACCCTTTCCTGAAGGCTCAGAACAGCTTACAACACACAACAAAACACATGATTTTAAATACATCCATATAAGCCCCATGCCGAAGGCTAATATCCTCTATTGGGGAGGAGAGGGGGCCTAACTGGCAACACCCAGGTGCTAACACCAGTCCTGGGAGGGGGGCACAATCTCCCAGTGATCTTCCTCACTGTCCTGGCTTCAACCAAAGACCTGGCGGAAGTGCTCCGTCTTGGAGGCCCTGTGGAATGTGGAAAGCTCCCGAAGTATTCCTATAAAAAATTATCTCCAGAGCGTTGATGTATTCTGAATAAAAAAGTAACAATAAAAGAAGTGAATTATGCAAATCAGGAAAGGACCCCAGCCTTGATAGCCTAACAGCAGATTATTGTAAGAAGATGATACATATTGTTCATCTCCCATTGGATAAACTTATTAATGAAATTATAGACAACCCAGAATAACCTTTTCCATGGAAAAGCTTCAATAACACTGATACATAACAAAATCAGAGTCCAGTGGCACCTTTAAGACCTTTAAGGCCTTTCGAGCGCAAGCACTCTTCCTCAAACTATGCACACATTTTTGCCACCTCAGAGGCATAAAAAGGAAGCTGAAATAAACTCAAATGCTGTAGTTCAGTGGTCCCCAACCTTTTTATCACTGGGGACCACTCAACGCCTTTTACTGAGGCCCGGTGGGGGGGGGGTAGTTTACTCCTCTACTCTCAACCACTGCCCTAACGCTCTCTGATCACTATGGTAATGTTTAAACATCCCTTCAAAATAAGATACAGACACGCCGCAACAATGAACATAAGGAACATTTTATTTTCATGGAAATTTTAACTCATGACAAGGGCAAATCAATGGGAACCCTGAGCTTGTTTCTCTGCAAAGAGACAGTCCCATCTGGGAGTGATGGGAGACAATGAAGTGTGTTGTAAAGGGCGGGGGGAGGCGTCCTTCGCAGCCTACCTCCAATTAGTCGAAGGACCACATGTGGTCCGCAGCCCACAGGTTGGGGATCGCTACTGTAGTTAACATGTGTGCTATTTGATCAGAAACAGATTCTGTGGACAAATTGGGGCTCTCCAGAGACCCATGTACTACAACAACCATAGTCCATGGGCCTCAAGAGATCCCAGTATACTGGCAGGGGCTCATGATCACTGTAGTCCACTGACCTCTGGAGAGCCCCAGCTTGGAGTGCCTGAGAAGGGGCTCAGGGCCATTGACCTCTGGAGTCTGTTTGGCCCCCCTGAGCAGGGACCCATGGTCATTGCAGTGCATGGACCTCTGGGGAGCCCGTTTCACCCCCCCAGCCCCTAAGGGGAGAGCTTGCAGTGAGTCATGGTCCTTGTAGTCCATTGACCTCAGGAGTCTGTTTGGCCCCCCTGAGCAGGGACCCATGGACATTGCAGTGCACGGACCTCTGGGGAGCCCGTTTCACCCCCCCCAGCCCCTAAGGGGAGAGCTTGCAGTGAGTCATGGTCCTTGTAGTCCATTGACCTCTGGAGTGTTTGGCCCCCCTGAGCAGGGACCCATGGTCATTGCAGTGCACGGACCTCTGGGGAGCCCGTTTCACCCCCCCAGCCCCTAAGGGGAGAGCTTGCAGTGAGTCATGGTCCTTGTAGTCCATTGACCTCTGGAGTCTGTTTGGCCCCCCTGAGCAGGGACCCATGGTCATTGCAGTGCATGGACCTCTGGGGAGCCCGTTTCACCCCCCCCAGCCCCTAAGGGGAGAGCTTGCAGTGAGTCATGGTCCTTGTAGTCCATTGACCTCTGGAGTCTGTTTGGCCCCCCTGAGCAGGGACCCATGGTCATTGCAGTGCACGGACCTCTGGGGAGCCCGTTTCACCCCCCAGCCCCTAAGGGAAGAGCTTGCAGTGAGTCATGGTCCTTGTAGTCCACTGACCTCTGGAGTTTCTGTTTGGCCCCCTTGAGTCCCAGGGACCCATGGTCACTGCAATACACGGACCTCTGGGGAGCCCCTGTTTCGCCCCCCAGCCGCTGAGGGAGGAGCTCGCACTGGCTCATGGTCGTTGTAGTCGCTGCCCTCTCCCTGCCTCCGACCCCCCCCCCCTGGGGGCTGACCTGTCCCGGATGATGGTCTGGAGCTCGCGGATCTGGTCGTTCATGGGCAGCAGCTTTAGCGGGGCGCCGGGGGGCGCGGCGGGCGGGGGTTCCGTGCAGGGCCCGCCGTTGCTGCCCGAGCAGGAGCCGTCGCTGCTCTCTGGGCTGGGGCTGCGCTCGCCGTCGCGCGCCGAGAACCGGAGCTGCCGGCCCGCCGCAGGGGCAGAGCGCCGCTCAGAGCACGGCATCGCCTCCATGCGCCCGGCCGCCCTCAGCCCCGAGCCCGCCCCCGACGCCCCCGTTGGCTGCCTGCCTGCCACTCAGCCGCCGCCGACCAACCCCGACTCAGCGCCACCGCCTCGTGCCCGCCCCCGCCTTCACGCACGCGCACCGCCGCGAGGGCCCTATCTCCCCCCCCCCGCGGCATCCTGGGCAGTGTAGTTCTGCGGGCCCTCTAGACGGGGCGGAGTCCATGGGCTGCCCTTAGAACATCCAAGTTTAACGTTGAGCATTAGTTTCGGTGCGCATGGCAATGGGCTCCACCGCCTAATCCATGTTCTTTATTTCTGTTATATTACAGTTATGGACCTCGTCATGACCCCACCGCATCCCTTCACGCAGCCTCTCCCGGCACGCCCTCGCGAGCGCTCCCGCGGACCACTTCCGTCTCCTCACTTCCGGCGCGCCTCGCCTCGCCTCGCCTCCTCCCGGTCCTCCTCCTCCTGGGCCCGTCATGGCGCTGCTGAGGGCGCTGCCGCCGGCTCCTCTGGCGCGGCCACGCAGGCTCCGGCTCCTGCTCCGGGCGGCTCCACCGGAGGCCGAGAGGCGGGCGCTGGGCTGGCTCCCTCCCCCAAGACAGGTGGGCCCGGGGGCGAGCCTTGGGGGGGGGGGGGGTTAGCCGTCCATGCTGCCTCGGACGAGCCCACCTCGCAGGAGAGTTGTGAGGCAGCCAGGCAGGGAGGGAAGGAAGCAAGGATGCCGGCCGCCTCGGGTGCCAACGGGAGAGGAAGGCGGGTTCTTAGTAATAAGAGCTGGCTCTTGGTCTGCTTGCTTTTGACTGCCTGACGGAGTCTCAAAACGCCTTCCCGTCCTCTCCCTTGGGAGGGAGGTGGGGCTGTGAGAGCTTGAAGTAGAAGAGTTGGGTTCTGTACCCCGCTTTGCTCTGCCCAGAGGACTCTCAAAGCGGCTTACAGTCGCCTTTCCCTTCCTCTCCCCACAATAGGCACCTTGGGAGGGAGGGCTGAGAGAGCTCCGAGAGAACGGTGACTTGCTTACGGTCACCTTCTTCTGTGCTGGCCGCAGTCCAGTGCTGAGTTAAACATTGGTGTTCCTATTGATTTTAGTGGACTAAAGTGCACGTGTTTGGGTTTTACCTGCTATGCACTGCATGTTTGAAATCTAAGCGGTTTGTAAAAATTACTAATGGTGACAACAACCATGCCACGTATCTTCATTCTCTTATTGTTTTGTCATTCCAACCAATCGCAAAAGAGCATTTACAAAATATATTTTGCATTACTGCGTTCTGTGCATTGTTGATGTCAGTTTGGTGTAGTGATTAGCATGTTGGACTAGGATCTGGGAGACCCAGTTTCAAATGTGCATTATGCCCCGGAAGCTTGCTGGGTGACCTTGGGACAGGCACACATCGTTAGCCTACTCTTCCTCACAGGAGTGTTGTGCCAATAAAACAGAATTATGTCAGCCCCTTTGAGTCCCTATTGAGCAGAAAGGTTTAGTATGAACAAAGTAAATCTATAAAGCATATTTTCTTTAAACAAAATAATAAATATATTTGGAAATATAAAAAGCTACTTTTCAAACAAAGCAAAAAGAAATGCCTCATCTTGTTGAATGATTGTTTTGTTTTTGAAATTAATTCCTAAAGTGGGTATATACATTCTTTTCTCGTGTGTTAAGCCATGCAGTTGTGCTGGTGACTACATTTGTGTGTGGAGACTGTTTTAAAGGTTCCCTAGGCCACTACAGAGAGAAGGGTAAGAGCTCTCATATACAAAAGGTTACACAGACTTAATCTATTATTTATTCCTGCTGGGAGCCAGTTTGGTGTAGTGGTTAGGAGCGCGGACTTCTAATCTGGCAAGCCGGGTTTGATTCTGCGCTCCCCCACATGCAGCCAGCTGGGTGATCGTAGGCTAGTCACAACACTGATAAAGCTGTTCTGACCGAGCAGGAATATCAGGGTTCTCTCAGCCTCACCTACCTCACAGGGTATCTGTTGTGGGGAGAGGAAAGGGAAGGCAATTGTAAGCCGCTTTGAGACTCCTTCGGGTAGAGAAAAGTGGCATATAAGAACCAACTCTTCTTCTGGGTGCCTGTTTAACTAAAGAGAGACCTTTTTTCCTTCAAAAAGGCTACAGTGAAATTTAATTTCCTAAATTATGCTGCTCTGTCTGAAAAGAACGCTATGATCCTTATGCAGTTCTATAGCTCTGATTACTTGTATATATTGTAGTCTGAGAACCGCATGTGTTTGTTTTGATTCAGAAAAGCACACAGAAAAATCCTACTCTTCCTATTTAGAAAGCTCTGAATGACTTTGTGTCTGTCAGCAGTCTCCTACCCAGGCATTGAGTGATTTCACACACTTGGCTTCCAGAATGTTTGTCTTTGGAAAACTCCAATTGAATGCTTACAGGCCATGCCACACACCCCTCCTCTGCCTCTTCTAATAGAACCATTTCTATTAGACCTGGTTCTCCAGCACTTACTCTACTTACAGCACTACCATCCCGGGGAATTGTTCTTGTAGGAAAAGAAAAGCATTCTGGGCAGCCTTAGTTTCAGGTGGGTAGTTGTATTGGTCTGCAGTAGAAGAGTGGGATTTGAGTTCAGTAGTTCCTTAAGAACCAATAAGGTTTCCGGGATATAACATAACATATAACCGTCAAACTGTCAAAAGAAGAAGAGGAGCAGCTGGTATTTTATACCTGCTTTTCACTACCCAAAGGAATCCCAAAGCAGTTTACAAACACTTTTCCCTTCCTCTCCTCCTAATAGACAGAGAGAGGTAATTTTGAGAGAACTGCTCTGCAGGAATAGCTGTGGGAGAACTGTGATGGCTGCATGTGGAGGAGGAGTGCAGACTCAAGCCCAGTTCTCCAGATCAGAGTCTGACTCTCTTAACTACACCTTAATATGGTGGAAAGTACAGTCAAGTCCCAGATGACTTATGTCAACTCAGTACGATTTTCAAGGCAAGAGACATTCAGAGCAGATATGCCATTGCCCTGATATTCCTTGGTGATTTCTCCTCCAAATCCTGTCCAGGGCTGAACCTACATAGCTTCTGAGATCGAATGAAACTGGTCTCACCAGGCCAGACCTACCTTCACATGGACAACAGCGTTTGCCCTTTCCAACAGTCCCCATCCATTCCCTTTCCAGCCTTGCTGCTTCTGTCTCTGCCTTGTCAGTTAAAAGTTCTTCCAGGCTGTTTAGGTGCTTTTAGAATGGTCAGTGGTGATTAATTGTGGGCAGCGAACCTAAACCGTGCCATAAATGGTGTGTTTCCAAACATGGGTTTCTGTTGTTCATTCAGTGCTCTTGTGTTCTCACATAACATCAGAAATTATGTCCCACCGTAACTAAGGAAACTTCACTATGGTTTGGTGTGATAGCTAAATTGACAAATGGCAATTTACAGTCGTGCTTAGCTTCCACAGGAGTGCTGAGCACATGGTAACTGGGAGCAGGCAGTTAGCTCTAATCTTTGCCCTGCATGGAGATTTGGAAACTCAGAGCGTGGGCCGAGTTCTATATCATGGTTTTGAATGCTTTGAGACCGTTGTCTGTAAATGCACCATTCCTATTTGGTCCAGTTATTTAAAAAAAAAACAATATAGGGGAGGGGCAGTGAGTGAACCCACCATTACATGATTACAGGAGCCTTGAAATGGAGTGTACAGTGGAGAACCCCCAAGCTAGAAGGCAGGAACGAAGCAGGAGATACGCCAGCTAGGCAGAACCTCTGAACAACCACATAGATCCAGAGTGCTACCTGTGCACATCTCTTTGGCAGACTTGCTTGTGGTACTTCTAGAAGGTTGATTTCCCCCTTTCTCCCCTTATTATCTTCCTAGAAGTATGATTCTTCCCCGCCCGCTTGAATAACAGAAAGGGAGAGGGAGACTTAAGATGGCTGTGGGGTTTTCTGACCTGGGAACCTGGTGAACGTGCTTTTTTCTTCACACATCCCGATAAACTGACTGTGAAATAAATATATACAATCTGGATTTTCAGATAGTTAGGTGGATAGGGAATTGGTTAGAGAACCGCACTCAAAGTGTTGTTGTCAATGGTGTTTCATCAGACTGGAGAGAGGTGAGTAGCGGGGTACCTAAGGGCTCGATGCTCGGCCCGGTACTTTTTAACATATTTATTAATGATCTAGATGAGGGGGTGGAGGGACTACTCATCAAGTTTGCAGATGACACCAAATTGGGAGGACTGGCAAATACTCCGGAAGATAGAGACAGAGTTCAACGAGATCTGAACACAATGGAAAAATGGGCAAATGAGAACAAGATGCAATTTAATAAAGATAAGTGTAAAGTTCTGCATCTGGGTCAGAAAAATGAAAAGCATGCCTACTGGATGGGGGATACGCTTCTAGGTAGCACTGTGTGTGAACGAGACCTTGGGGTACTTGTGGATTGTAAACTAAACATGAGCAGGCAGTGTGATGCAGTGGTAAAAAAGGCAAATGCCATTTTGGGCTGTATCAACAGAGGCATCACATCAAAATCACAAGATGTCATAGTCCCATTGTATACGGCACTGGTCAGACCACACCTGGAGTACTGTGTGCAGTTCTGGAGGCCTCACTTCAAGAAGGACGTAGATAAAATTGAAAGGGTACAGAGGAGAGCGACGAAGATGATCTGGGGCCAAGGGACCAAGCCCTATGAAGATAGGTTGAGGGACTTGGGAATGTTCAGCCTGGAGAAAAGGAGGTTGAGAGGGGACATGATAGCCCTCTTTAAGTATTTGAAAGGTTGTCACTTGGAGGAGGGCAGGATGCTGTTTCTGCTGGCTGCAGTAATGGGTTTAAACTTCAAGTACAACGATATAGGCTAGATATCAGGAAAAAGTTTTTCACAGTCAGAGTAGTTCAGCAGTGGAATAGGCTGCCTAAGGAGGTGGTGAGCTCCCCCTCACTGGAAGTCTTCAAGCAAAGGTTGGATACACACTTTTCTTGGATGCTTTAGGATGCTTAGGGCTAATCCTGCATTGAGCAGGGGGTTGGACTAGATGGCCTGTATGGCCCCTTCCAACTCTATGATTCTATGACTTTTTCTAACCTTGGCCTAGCAAATAAAAAAAAACAGTATAAAAAACCTTACTAAGGTCAATACTACTGTTCACAGAGAGTCTTCCTTTTAGGGTTGCCAGCTTCCATGTGAGGCTCTCTACCCCACCTCCCTCATGGGGAGTCTGCTATGGGGAGAGAAAGGGAAGATGACTGGAAACTGCTTTGAGACACCTGAGGCCTGCTGGGTCACTGTAGCCCATTCCCAGTTCTCTCAAACCTCTCACAGTCCCACATCCCTCACAGGTTGACTATTGTGGGGAGATGAAGGGAAAAGATGTTTGTAAACCATTGAGACTCCTTTGGGCAGTAAACAACAGGGTACAAAAATCCATTCTTCTAAGGAGCAACCATGAAAGAAGTATGTGGGGTGGACACCTGTATACTGTGACCACCCCATGTGTATTAGGGCAGAGGGGCATTTTGGTGTCTGTGGTCTAATTCACACAAGAAGGGAAATGACGCAGAACTGAGAGGAATTGTAATTTCCCCCTAAGAATAAGGTGACCAGATTTTAACATTGGTAAAGCGGGACACCGTTGCCCCGGGGGGGGGGGTCTTGATTACAATTTGTCTATATGGAGCAACAATTTTTAAAATAGAACGCATAGAATGCACAATAGTATTGTAATATATATTTTTTAATTTCAACATAAGTACAGTTTGCCAGGTGCCCCCAGATGTCCCTCCAAAAGTGGGACAATCTGGTCATCTTACCTAAGAGGAGTCTCCAGTCTGATTTTCCCAGAGACATGGCTCTGGAAAGCTCATCTGTAACCACTATGGCACAATTCCCAAAGGTCAGTCTTGTCCCACATTCAACGAACATTCCACATCACAGGTTCTTGACACCCATCTCTCCACATCCACGCCCTCATTTGCCACCACAACCTCCCATACAATACACACATTCAACCCCATGCCCTTACAGACTGGACAACTCCTCCCCTTCCTCTTCCCACTGCCAAGCTCTAGCACCCATTGTATTCTTGGACACAACAGGCTTTGCCCCTAGTTACAAAATAATTCCTTTGTGTATTGTATACATATGCAGCAACTTTTCATAAAGGATATTTGCAAAATGTGTGTGATTCTACACAATGGTAATGCAAAAGCTTTAAAACCAATGCTCTGTGTGTGAGAGACATAGTTTGTTAAGCTGGGAACAAAGGATGATTTTGGGCAACAACGAAGGGATGCTGGATGTTACCCAAATGCTTCTAGCATGTAACAAGTGTGCTTACCTCAAAAAGAACCCTCAGCCAGGTGATAGCTTTTTATCTCTAGAGGTATTAAGCTTCCACTATAAAGTTACCCCCTTCAAGGATCGCTGCCTTGTTGTGGCAAGGGGGCTTGCGTAGTTCAGTGAAGCTATGAGCTATGCCGTGCAGGGCCACCCAAGACGGACAGGTCATAGCTGAGAGCTCTGACAAAAGGTGATCCACTGGAGAAGGAAATGGCAAACCACTCCAGTATCTTTGCCATGACAACTCTATGGACAGTTCCAATAGGCATAACGATATGACGCTGGAAGATGAGCCCCTCAGGTCGGAAGGTGTCCAATATGCTACTGGGGATGAGCAGACGGCTAGTACGAGTAGCGCCAGAATGAATGAAGCGGCTGGGCCAAAGCCGAAAGGACGCTCAGTTGTGGAAGTAACTGGTGGCGAAAAGACAGTCCGATGCTGTAAAGATTTTTATTCCATAGGAACCTGGAACGTCAGATCCATGAATCAAGGCAAGCTGGACGTGGTTAAACAAGAAATGAGAAGACTGAACATCGACATTTTAGGAATCAGTGAACTAAAATGGACAGGAATGGGTGAATTTAATTCAGATGACCATCAGGTATACTACTGTGGACAAGAATCTCGCAGAAGAAATGGAGTAACCTTCATAATCAATAAGAGAGTAGGAAAAGCAGTCTTGGGATACAATCCCCAAAATGACAGAATGATCTCAGTTCGAATCCAAGGCAAACCATTCAACATCACAGTGATCCAGGTCTACGCCCCAACCACTGCTGCTGAAGAGGATGAAGTTGATCAGTTCTATGAAGCCCTACAACACCTTCTAGAAGCAATGCCCAAAAATGATGTGCTTATCATCATGGGGGATTGGAATGCTAAAGTAGGAAGCCAAAAGATAACCGGGATAACAGGCAAGTTTGGCCTTGGAGTACAAAATGAAGCAGGGCACAGGCTGGTAGAATTTTGTCAAGAGAATACAATGATCATAGCAAACACGCTTTTCCAGCAACCCAAGAGACGACTCTACACATGGACATCACCAGACGGTCAACACAGAAATCAGATTGACTATGTGCTCTGCAGCCAAAGATGGAAAAGTTCTATCCAGTCAATAAAAACAAGACCAGGAGCTGATTGTGGTTCAGATCATGAGCTTCTTGTTGCAAAATTTAAGCTTAAATTGAAGAAAGTAGGGCAAAGCACTAGGCCACTCAGGTATGAACTAAATCATATCCCCGATGAATACACAGTGGAGGTGACAAATAGATTTAAGGAATTAGATCTGATAGACAGAGTGCCTGAAGAACTATGGACGGAGGTTCGTAACATTGTACAAGAGGTAGCAACTAAAACCATCCCAAAGAAAAAGAAATGCAAGAAATCAAAATGGCTGTCTGAGGAAGCTTTACAAATAGCTAAGGAGAGAAGGGAAGTGAAAGGCAAGGGAGAAAGAGAAAGATACACCCAATTGAATGCAGAATTCCAGAGAAAAGCTAGAAGAGATAAGAATGCCTTCTTAAATGAACAGTGCAAGCAAATAGAAGAAAACAATAGAATGGGGAGGACCAGAGATCTTTTCAAGAAAATTGGAGATATGAAGAGAACGTTTCATGCAAAGATGGGTATGATAAGGGAACAAAATGGTAGGGACCTCACAGAAGCAGAAGAGATCAAACAAAGGTGGCAAAATTATACAGAAGAACTATACAAGAGCGAGCTTAACATCCCTGATGACCACAATGGGGTAGTTACTGACCTGGAGCCAGACATCCTGGAATGTGAAGTCAAATGGGCCTTAGGAAGTCTGAGCAACAATAAAGCTAGTGGTAGTGACAGCATTCCAGTTGAACTATTCAAAATCTTAAAGGACAATGCAGTAAAAGTGCTACACTCAATATGCCAGCAAATTTGGAAAACTCAACAATGGCCACAGGATTGGAAAAGGTCAGTTTACATTCCAATCCCAAAGAAGGGCAATGCCAAAGAATGTTCAAACTACCGCACCATTGCACTAATTTCTCATGCTAGCAAAGTTATGCTCAAAATCCTACAAGCTAGGCTCCAGCAATATGTGGACCGAGAACTTCCAGAAGTACAGGCAGGATTTCGAAGAGGCAGAGGAACTAGAGATCAAATTGCCAACATACGCTGGATCATGGAGAAAGCTAGGGAGTACCAGAAGAACGTCTACTTCTGCTTCATTGACTATGCTAAAGCCTTTGATTGTGTGGAGCACAACAAATTGTGGCAAGTTCTTAAAGAGATGGGAATACCAGAGCATCTTATTTGTCTCTTGAGAAATTTATATGCAGGTCAAGAAGCAACAGTGAGAACTGAACATGGAATCACTGACTGGTTCAAAATTGAGAAAGGAGTTCGGCAAGGCTGTATACTGTCGCCTTGCCTATTTAACTTGTATGCAGAGCACATCATGAGAAATGCGGGATTAGAGGAGTCACAAATTGGGATCAAGATTGCAGGGAGAAATATCAACAACCTCAGATATGCAGATGATACCACTCTAATGGCAGAAAGTGAAGAGGAACTAAAGAGCCTGTTGATGCGGGTGAAGGAGGAGAGTGCAAAAGTTGGCTTGAAACTCAACATCAAGAAAACAAAGATCATGGCATCCGGCCCTCTCAATTCCTGGCAAATAGAAGGGGAAGAAATGGAGATAGTGACAGATTTTATTTTCCTGGGCTCCAAGATCACTGCAGATGGGGACTGCAGCAAAGAAATTAAAAGACGCTTGCTCCTGGGGAGGAAAGCTATGGCAAATCTAGACAGCATCCTAAAAAGCAGAGATATCACCCTGCCAACAAAAGTGCGTTTAGTCAAGGCTATGGTATTCCCAGTTGCAATGTATGGCTGCGAAAGTTGGACCATAAGGAAGGCCGAGCGTCAAAGAATTGAAGCTTTTGAACTCTGGTGCTGGAGAAGACTCTTGCGAGTCCCTTGGACTGCAAGGCGAACAAACCGGTCAGTCCTCGAGGAGATCAGCCCTGACTGCTCTTTAGAAGGCCAGATCCTGAAGATGAAACTCAAATATTTTGGCCACCTCATGAGAAGGAAGGACTCCCTGGAGAAGAGCCTAATGCTGGGAGAGATCGAGGGCAAAAGAAGAAGGGGACGACAGAGAATGAGGTGGATGGATGGAGTCACTGAAGCAGTAGGTGCAAACTTAAATGGACTCCGGGGAATGGTAGAGGACAGGAAGGCCTGGAGGATCATTGTCCATGGGGTCACGATGGGTCGGACACGACTTCGCACATAACAACAATAACATAAAGTTACAGTCCTTACGTATTAAGATCCCCCCTCTTTCATCTTTTCAGACAAGTTTGTGACTGCGTGGTGCCAACTGTTTGCTCCACACAAGTACAGCCACAGTAATAAGGTCCCACCAGTTATTTACATCAATACAAAGCTCCCAGTGATGGAGGTAAGGTCTTAAAGGAACAGGTCCCTGAGATCCCATCTGCTTCCACTAGCCAAGCTACCCATCCAGATCAAGGGTGGCCATCGCTGGAACACTGTCAGCCTGGAAAAACAGCCCCATTATTCCCACGTATGGTTGTATTCCATTATTCCCATTCTTGGTTGCGTGGAGACAGTTCATATTGACCATAAGACTAGAATAGCAACATGTACCCATAAATTCTTGACGTAAGCTAGGCCTTGAAAATGACTTTCAGAAAGTAAATTGTTTGTTTGCAAGCTGATTAGCATGCCCTTATCTGTGTTTTTTTGGTGTGGCTTGACATTTTCTGTTCTTATCTGTTTTCTTGGCATTTGTTCCATAGGGGCCTTTTTGGTCCTGGTGGAATGAGCTCCCAGGTGAGCTGCGGGCCCTGCAGGATTTACCAGCTTTCCGCAGGGCCTGCAAGACGGAGCTCTTCCGCCAGGTTTTTGGTTGAGGCCGGGGTCAGTGAATGAGTGCCAGCATCCCCCCCCCCCCCCGGACCTAGTAAGTTAGATCTCCTCCCCACCCTCCCTGCCGCTCTGATAGCAGGGATGGGAGTAATGAGAGCTTCCGCCATGTTGGGATTGTTTTTAAAGTCTTTTAATGGGTATTTTAATGGGGATAAGACTCTTGTGACCCACCAGGAGCCTACGGGGAGTGGCGGGAAATAAATCTAATTAATAATAATAATAATATAATAATAATAATAATAATGTCTCTCCCGTTACAGTTGTTTCTTAAGATTAGTTGAACCTGAACATACATTCAGAAATTCATATTGAAACCTCAGAAGCTATCTCAGTTCTTCTCAAGATATTAATGAGATTTCATCATGCTTGGATTTGATGATACTAATTGCATGTAATGCATTGTGTTTAAACAAAGTGTTTTTTCGTGTACATGCTTCAGACCAACACGGCTACCCGCTTGAATCTATGCTTATGAGTAATAAATAGACTTGTGTCAAGGTTGTGCAGACATGCACACACTTTAATAGATTTGGATCCAACTGAGCAGTACTCAGGGCTCTCTCAGCCTCCTCTCCCTCACAGGGTGTCTGTTGTGAGGAGAGGAAAGGGAAGGTGACTGTAAGCCGCTTTGAGACACCTTTGGGTGGAGAAAAGCGGCATATAAGAGCCAACTCTTCTTCTTCTTCAGTAATATCAGGGCTCTCTCAGCCCCCCCTCCCTCACAGGGTGTCCTTTGAGTAGAGAAAAGTGGCATATAAGTACCAACTCTTGTTCTACACACACTGGCTTGGGGAGAGTGGGGGCAGCTATTGAACTGTAGCGAGAAACAAATTGTGGGTGAGTCATGCAGAGATGGGTGCTACAGTCATGCAGTCAGCTGGTGGTTGCTGCTAGGTTGGGCCCTGTTGAGCAATCTCCTTTAAAGGCCAAGCCCAGTCCTTGAAATGGTTCTCCCTCCTTCCCCAGCTTTTAACTGACAGAAACTAAGGCTTCAACCTTCCTTTCCTTTCCCACTCCTGGATTTGGCCCAGGCAGAGCAACCTAGGAACTGCTGGGAAGGCCCCAGATATTTGTGACTAGATGGAGCATGTCTGCCTTGCGAAGATTTGGGGATGAGGTCTTTGATGACATGACCAGACTAGAGATCCCTTGGGATCAGTGCATGTACACTTTGTAGAACTATCCAAATGCTTTCCTCGCAGTGTATTTCTCTTGGAGTATATGCAATTTTGTAATCCTCAAAGTCCGTTTTGGTCCCATTAAAGAATATTCTTTATTCCTTCATTTAAATTTAATGTCAGATGAAGGCAAGTAATTTGTGACCTTGCCAAAGGGCTCTGAACAAAAAAAAAAAAGCAGTTTGGGTTCTTGGATTTACAAGGAAGACAGCTGTGCATCTGAAATCATCATTGCCTTGACAAAAAGCATGTGCAAGACAAAACTGATCCGAGCTGAGTCATTGAGGGAAATGTCTTCCACGGTGCCCCAAATCTTTTTCGGAAACATTTTATAGCAACTTTTCAATTTTACGAATTAGGCATAGTGACATTATGTTTTTTGCATTACCTTGGCATTAGAGCTACAAAATGACATGAGGTAAAAGTAAATGCAGGTTCTTCATTTTTATTCATGTCTCCTTATAGTAGCCTATTTATTTGCTTGTTTCTCATTGTTTCCAAAGCAGTTTCAGCAATAATTAATGGTATGAATGTTCCTTAAATTTTTCATAGATTTTGGACCACTTAGGTTGAGCTCGTGTTACTAGACTATCATCATCATCATCATAATAAAGCAACAATACAGTCCCATTAAACCAACTAACAGACACTGAAGAAAACAGCTTGATGCAATTGAATTTTTTCTAGATACTAAGGTCAAATACCAGTGTGGTGACTCTGACAAATGTAGCCTTTAAGCGTTTAATGTTTAACACTTGTTTAAAGAGCTTGGTTGACATGTCTGAGCAAAGAACAGGTAAACCGATATAAAGCAGAACATTAAACTGTTTCTATGTAAAACAATGACAATCTGAATCTATGGAAGAGTAAGCACCCCCCCCCCCCCACAACCAAGACCTTTTGGCATCCCTGCAGAGCAGGACCCTGAGGTGCTGATGGAGAGGGAGCATTCGAGATAGAGGAGTTTTTTTCCCATCATCTCCGGAGTAGGTGGGATTTGGTTTTATCGTTTTTATGTTTTATGTACTGGGATTTTATTCTTCTTAGTCTGCCACAAGCCAATTCTGAGAGCAGTGGGTAAGGAATTTAAAGAATAAGAATCAAACAAGCCCGGACTCGCCATAATAAAATCTGCCGCTCTTAACTTGGTCAAGTTTATTCAAGCAGAATATTTTGTTGCAAGAACCCATTCGCGTTACTAGCAAATGCTACGAAACAATGCCTTAATTTTGAAATTACATAACAAAACAAAATCAGAGTCCAGTTGTGCTGCTTCAGACCAACACAGCTACCCACTTGAATCTTCATTTTGAAATTGTAATTTTTTTGTGGGAGATGTATAATAAGAAGAAATGCATCTCTCTGTCAATAGCCCTGCCTATAGCACCTATGGAGATTCCCAGAATTTCAAAGTGTAAAAGCAGAATAAGTTGCAGATTGTTTAACTGCTTGGGGTTCCTCATGGTAAATTATGGGAGCCGTGTTCCTACTAGGGACACCACTTTGATTTCCCCCACCCCAAGGTATAACGTTGGTTAGTATGAGTTTGGAAGAGTTGGATTTCTTAACCTAATGAACAAGAGGTTTCAAGGGACAGATTTGATAGAGACGCAGCTGAAAGACATTGTCCTTCTATGGGATGTCTCTTAGGCCCTTGAGCCTCACTTCCAGTGGACAAAGCTTTTTTGACACATGGGAATATACTGGTGATTGAGAGCTGGGCAAAAGCAGAGGGTGTGGTCTCTGGAAGTGCATATTTTAGATCAGGGGTAGTCAAACTGTGGCCCTACAGATGTCCATGGACTACAATTCCCAGGAGCCCCTGCCAGCGTTCGCTGGCAGGGGCTCCTGCGAATTGTAGTCCATGGACATCCGGAGGGCCGCAGTTTGACTACCTCTGCTTTAGATGGTGGGCTCCAAACCAGATACCTTTACATTAGAAAGACTAGTTGGGGCAGCACCTAGTAGATTTTTTTTTGCCACCCAGCAAGCCTTTTGATGTTGATTTGATACATGTGTGCATTCCTCACACTGTAATCTGGCCACTGAGGAAGACCTCTCAGGGTTGAAATGCATTTGGTCTATTCGATGTTGGTCTATTCCATGTGTAGTTAGAAATGCGATGTTTTAAAATTACGATTAGGTTTTTAATATGTTGAATTAGTGCACTTTATGTAACAAATATTAGAAAATGTTTAAAATTATTTTTGCAGCTCAACCTTTGGGTTCCTTAATTAAGATGGTAGAAAGGCTGGGAGTCAGCTTCTGTTATTTGGACCTCCATGGACAGGGAGGCATCTAGAACCATGCCTAGACTTCTGATGGTGGTTGTAGGTATTAACCAGATTTTGTCTAGCATGGAGTTGTATCATATCTATTTCAGTGTGCTGGCCTAGCCAGAGGACCTCCCTCTTTGCTGGATTTAGTTTCATGAGCCAGTCTACCACGGCTACCAAGCATTTGGCCAGAGATGTTGACGGGGATGTTGACAGTTGGCCGTCCATCAGCAGAAATAGCTGGGTGTCATCAGCATACTGGTGACATCTCAGCCTGAAATCATGGACCAGTTGGGCAAGGGTGTGTGTGCAGATATATGTTCAATAACATCAGGGAGAGAATAGGCACTCTGCTGGGATATTCTTGTTGGGCATTGGTAGATTTTTATGATCAACACTATATTTGATAGGCTTGTTTTTGTTTTGGGGTTACTTGGTTGTCTTTATTTAATATTTTGTTTTCCGAAGTTTAAAAAAAATGATATTAGCTGCCTTAAGTTCTTTTGAAATGGACGGGATATAAAAATTGTTAAAAATGAAGACCACAGCAAATGTAAGTAAAGATAGCCTAAAAAAAGAAAGATTTACTCATGGTGATTATTGCTCATGAGAACTGAAAAGAAAAGATGTAGTCAGAAGAGAGACTTGAGGCTTTCAGACTATAAAGGAAGAGAATTATAGTGGGAATAGAAGTTCATTGCTATTTAGCATCTAAAATAGTGGGATGTGTTTTACTTTCCGCTTGCTCCCCTCTAGTCTGTGTTTTCTTTTGTTCCTTCTTCAGAAGCAAACTGCCTTTCAGTAGGCTAACCTTGTCTATATGTAAAACAGTTTAAGTATTCACTGATCTTAGACTTTGGGCTTTTAATTACCACTGCTTTTTTCCCTTCCTCTTCAGATTCCACTGGTGTTAAAATGGCGGAGTTCAGGGAGATGCTATTCAAGGCAGCTGTTAGATGCCACAAAGGTAGGATCAAGCAGCCTCTTCTTTCTTTGCAGTTCTAGGGATGAGAAATCCAAGCACCTAAACTACGAATGAACATGTTTCATTTTATCTGTATAACTTTCTTTCTCGGATTTGTCCAATGTGAGAGGAGCAAAGTCTTCTTTTTCTAGAAATGGAGGGAAATCTTCTGCAGTCTTCCCCAATTCCCTTCTGTCTCTTTTAACAATGCACAGATTGTTGTTAATATAGGACAAATCTGGCCAACCTTTGCTTGAAGACGGCCAGTGAGGGGCAGCTTACCACCTCCTTAGGCAGCCCATTCCACGGCTGAAGTACTCTGACTGTGAAAATGATTCTTCCTGAGGTTGTAATGATGCACCTTCCATGTTTAGTCAGAGATACTCTTCTAATTAATGCCAATCCTATCCCTCCTTGTTCAGCCAGAGGCCAAGTCCTCTTCCACTGGGAGTGGGTGCAGGTCTGATAGACCTTGCGGGAGGTGGGGGATCCTTGGTTGGAATGCCGTGACTCTGCCCTGGCCTCAACCATATACCTGGCGGAAGAGCTGCATCTTGCAGGCCCTATGGAAAGCTGGCAACTCCAGCAGTGCCATCAGTTCTTCCAGGAGCTCATTCCACCAGGTTGGCAAAGGCATGCATTTCAGAGCTCATGCATGAAGTGGGAAGCTGCAGCAAATCTAATTTCCCAACCAACAGGTGGTCAGTTAATGGACCTGGATCTGTTCAAGGTGCCAGTGCTCACTTTTAAAGGAGGACACGGATCTGCACCGTTTCAGCTGGAAGTACCCTGTGGAAGCATACATGCCACCTATGATGCATGTACAGGCCACCTGAGAAAGTTAAGAAATGGTGTAGTGCATGTGCAGGTGGGGTATTGACTGAAAGTTGGGGAAGGCACTGGCAAACCACCCTGTATTGCAGTGGTCCCCAACCTGTGGGCCGCGGCCCAGCCCTCTCCCCGCCCCCCCCTGCAGTAAAATACTTCCCAGGCCGCAAGCCTGCGGCCCGGGAAGCTTCTTGCTGCGGGAGGGGGGGGGAGGGAATCAGGGCCGCGCATGCGTGGCCGAAATCGCACATGCGCGGCACTTTCGAAAGTGCCGTGTGTGCGTGATTTCAGCTGCGCATGTGCAATGCGCGGGCACACCTGCGCGGCATGCGCGGACGGGCAGTTGCCCTGCCGGTCCCCAGCCTCAAAAAGGTTGTGGACCACTGCTGTATTGAATCTGCCAAGAAAATGCTAGAGGGCGTCACCCCAAGGGTCAGACATGACTCGGTGCTTGCACAGGGGATACCTTTATAACAAAGCAGGCATCTCTAAATTCTTGGTAATTCACCTTGGGCCAGACACCCTTATCTATCCTTTTCCCCAGCACCCACCTCCAAACTCGGGTTTGGACTTGGAACCTTCAGTTCCACTCTCTCCCAGCCCTTCCCACAATTGAAAGTTATTTAGACACAGCCAGAGCCCCACAGTCATGAAGATAACTGATTACCAAACACCCAATGGATTTGTGGTTTCTCCAGCCCACTTGAATCCTTGATGAACTTGACAGAGCATAAAACAGATGGACTTACATTTGCCTATCCTAACTAGCTAAAGGTAAAGGTAAAGGTATCCCCTGTGCAAGCACCGAGCCATGTCTGACCCTTGGGGTGACACCCTCCAGCGTTTTCATGGCAGACTCAATACGGGGTGGTTTGCCAGTGCCTTCCCCAGTCATTACCGTTTACCCCCCAGCAAGCTGGGTACTCATTTTACCGACCTCGGAAGGATGGAAGGCTGAATCAACCCTGAGCCAGCTGCTGGGATTGAACTCCCAGCCTCATGGGCAGACAGCTTCAGACAGCATTTCTGCTGCCTTACCACCCTGCGCCACAAGAGGCTCTCTCCTAACTAGCTACGTAACGGTTAATAAGGTAAGTACTCAAATTAAAGTGAATACATGAATATAAAGTACATGGTAAAAACTTGTGGCTATATGGTTTTGACATCTGGCACCCATATTCATCAACAGGTCTGCTGCCAGTTGCTATCTTTGGAGTCTTGTTTTGGGGCTCCTGCTTGTGAGGATATGGCTGTAGTAAGGAGCAGGGTCAGAAGGGTCAATGCCGTCACCTGTGAAGTAGCCCCCTGGCAAAGTATCGGGCAGCTCTTCCCTTCAGGAATTCTGAGGGAGTTTTTCTTTCGGGCAGCGATGTACTGTTATAGATGTACTGTTAGGGATTAGTTACTGGTTTTACTGAGTATTATTTGTGCTATTTTAAGTGTGACAAAACTTCCTTAGATTTTGGAGAGGCACAGTAAGAAATACTTTAAATACGGTGTGTGTATGTTCAGTGAAAACAAATGCCCTTGGGGGCTGCGTAGAATGCTCATGATCTGCGCACATGTAATTGTCATGCAGAGTGCTCCCTATGAGGAAGTGTTTACATGGCTGTCAGCCCGACTGCAAATCTGTTGCTAGGCCGTCATCAGCCGTGTCCTCTGGTGCTGTTCCCCAAGTCAGACTGTGTTTTTGTTTTACCAACAGAAACCTTTTCGGTGCAAGTTGGGAGTGAATGAAGCACTTTAGCACAGCTGTGTTGCAGTTTGGCCCTATAAAGTGAATTTAATTACTGAAGTAATTGTCATTGTTTTCTCTTTTGCACAGAATCTTCAGGGCTGGTCGCAGATAGACAAAAGGACATGCTGGCATGGACATGCAGGTGGCGGACTCCATTCGAATCCAAAGGAAGGGGTAAGTATCCTTGGCATGGGTTTGCTTTCCTACAGTTGGCACCTCTGAAATTTAGATTTCTGTACAAAGACAACTCAGTTCAAAGTAAATCTTGATCTGCAAAGATCAAGGCAGGTCACTGTGTTAGTCTGTCTATAGCAGCAGAAAAGAGCAGGAGCACCTTAAAGATTAACAGAGTTTGTGGCAGGGGAGAAACTTTAGTGATCACAAAAATTCCTATCCTGCCACAAATTTTGTTAGCCTTTAAAGTGGTCCTGGATGCCTCCTCTTTTCTATTGATCTACAAAGAATGGCTTAGCCTGTATGGATAGTTCAGACTAGTGCAGTGGTTCCAACTGCCATAACGCTGGTGGCTGTGGGCACCTGCACATATGCGCACAACAATTTTCAAAGCGGTGTGGAGGCGACAGCAGCCAGGGGGAAGCAAGGCGCTCTTATCAGGATGTGGACAGGGGCCAGCAGAAGCCCCCACAGGGCCTGCTGGTGCACTTAGAGAGCAGCCTCGGCGGCCCCACACCACCCCTGCCTCCCAGTGCTGGTGGGGAGCGGCCAGTCTCACTCCGCCGCCTACTCATACCCAGAGCCCTGCTGCACAGAGATCTTCTCCTACAAGCAGCTGCTGCAGCTGCTGCAGCTGCACCGCCTGTTGGCCGCCTGCCACCACTACCCACTTCTGGCCGCCACAGCAGCCACTAACCTGGCAACCCCACAGAAGGGGCCAGGCGACCCCAATTTGGGTCCTAACCCCAAGGTTGAGTCCCACTGGACTTGTGGGATCACTGCTCCAGGGTTAATGTGGTATCACCATTTTGGAGAGTGTTGCACCTCTCCTTAAAGTCTGCAGCTTGAGACTGCTCATTTGCCAGATGCTGCTTTCGAGTACTAAAGTCAAATAGAGCCACAGTGCATAGGTAATGTAGCATGGGATTTTCTTAAACAGTTGGTAGCCACGTGTAAGTTGGGCCTCTGGATTTAGGCTTGGCAGTCAGTGGTGAGCTGTGTCTTTGAAATACGCATAGTAAGAGCCTGTTTTTTTCCCCAACAGCTGAAAGAAGTAGATGGCAAGAAGATCCTCAAAGCTATGCTGTCCTACGTGTGGCCCCAAGACAGGCCTGATCTGCGTGCCAGAGTTGCCATATCATTGGGGTTTTTAGCCGGGGCCAAGGTAAGAGCTCTTTCACTGAGTTGAAACGGGGGGCAAAGCTTTTACCTTAAGTGCCAGAAACTCAGAAATAGAAAGGCTAGCTTGAAATATTTGAGGTGAGTTGTTTTTAACTTTCAAAAACCCATTAAAAATCCAGCAAAGAAAGCATTTTCTTTTGTGGTGTCCTGATTCCTAGAACTGAAAGCCCGCTTGACCTTTCCATGTATGAGCTTTGTGCAACTGTAATTCTTGGAAGGGTGCACATTCCCCGCACAACCCCCCCTCTCCACATCCTTTCTCTTGGAGAGTACAAATTCCATGCTTCTGTCCAGTATCAGAAACGAGGTTAAGTCATTATAGGTTAGGCAGAAGCTAGTTCAAACCCTGTTTAAGTAGAACTCGCCTTCAGAAAGAACCTGGCTCCTCCTTAAACAGAGTAATTATGGGTTTTGATATATTGCCTGCCACAATTAAGGCTAAGAATGTGGGCTGGAAGTGAGAGGTTACAGGTGGTCACCTAACTGAATGACAAGGTGTTCTTCTGAAGCCACCTGCCATGTGCATAGGTATCCTTTCCCTGAAAACCCCATTTAGGTGAACTTTCTTTCGTCTAGGAGTTAACATGTGGCTTCATTGCAAGATATATCTGAAACACATCTCCTACTGCGTGCCATATACTTACTTCAGACAGCCTTCTCCTAGTAGTACCTTTACTTTCAATGGTCCATTCAGCAGCCATTAGGTTGCAGGCATTCTATGGAACAGGTCAATGGAACGGGTGCTGCAGCTGCCATCATTTGCCATGCTCAGGAAGGCATGAAAGAGTGTCCTATTCCAGAGGGCTTTCGGTTCAGGGAAAATTCTTTTTAGGCTGTGTTTTTCATCATTTTAGTTGCATTTATTTCCTGTTTAACTTAGTTTCGGCATTGGTTGTAACTTGCTAGATGCTTATGATGTTTTGTCCTTACAGCTTTTGTTGGCTTGTTCATCACCTCAACTTTGCAAAGATACAGCAGGGTATAAGTATTTCAGATAAACAGCTTGCTTCTTGTTGGCTCCCTCCCTGCATTCTGATTTGAAGCATCTGTTTGTAGCAGCTTATGGAGGGTAAAAGGTGAATGCTTACCTCAGACCTGTGTGATTCTCTTCCCCTAGAATAGGCCTGAGCCTTTTCTCCCCCCCCCCCCCCAGTAACTGGGTTTTGCGAGAGGGAGCTGAGATTTTAGGCAGAGTGGTGCAAATAGGAAGAAATTGCTATTGAGTGTCATAGGTAATATCAGTGTTAACATGTACTCTACAATTGTCTTCTAGGATTAAATAATGCAGGAACATCGTGATCTGAAAAAGTACATTGATGCAAAGGGAAGATATCTCCCCAGGGTTATGCACAGTGTTTTTTGATAATGATGGTGATGATGATGATGATGACGACGTATGTAAATTTAAGACAATCCCCTGATTTTTGTGATGGCATTTTTATTTATTTATTTTAAAATGTATACCCCGCCTCTCACGACAATGTCACCTTGAGGCAGCTTACAGAATACTAGGCAAAAATCCTAGTATTTTCGGGCAAATAAGGGGAATAGAGTATAATTCTTGTTTGTGATCTGAAAGAAAAAAGCAAGAATCAAGATGAATACAGAAAATGACCTCTTTGGTTATTTTGCTTTTGAGATACCAATGTAAATATCAGTGATCGATTTTAATCGGGTTGCGCTGGCTGAGTGTAGCTATCCATTCCTTATGGCAATTACAATCAACAGCAGAGAGGTAAATCAGCAGCTGAGTTAGCCAAAACTTCTCACCAAGAAGGAACACTTTATTGGAAAAATAAGTTTTGGTGCTAAGCCAGGCTGAACCAAGCATTCTCTTATCTATGTTCAGCAGGTTTGCCTTTTTAGGAGAAAAGGGAGGTGGCTCCATGAAATGAAAGAGGCATAGAAATGATAAAAAGGAATTTTCTGTAAAACATCCATATCACTCCCAGCACCAAAGAAAGGGGCTGCTCACCATTTCGGTTCTTGGGAGCTGTTGCTGGCCTTAGATGGGGTACAATTAACAACTGCACCGGTTGCCAGGAATTTGAGGGTGATCTTTGATGCCTCCCTTTCAATGGAGACTCAGATCACAAAAGTAGCCTGGACGGCGTTTTTCCACCTGCGCCAAGCACGGCTACTAGTGCCCTAACTGTCCTCTGAACACTTGGCCACAGTGCTTCATGCAACGGTAACTTCCAGATTAGACTTTTGTAACTTGACCTATGTGGGCTTACCCTTGTCTTTGACCTGGAAATTGCAACTGATACAAAATGCAGCTGCGAGGGTCCTCACTTGGTCATCCTGGAGGGCCCATATCCAGCTGATGCTGTGTCAGCTGCACCTGTTACTGATTTGCTTCAAGGTTCAAGGCTGTATGCAACCTTCAAGGCTGTATGCAGACTGAGTTCTACCTATCTGAGGGACTGCTTATCTGCTTATGCCCCCGCAGGGCCCTTCGCTCTGTGGGTATGAATTTGCTTGTTGTCCCTGGCCTCCGGGACATTTGCCTGGCCCTTAACCCTAGTCTGGCCTTTTCATCCCTGGCCAACCTGGTGGAATGAGCTCCCAGAACAGCTGAGGGCCCTAATGGAGCTATCTAGGTTCTGCAGGGCCTGAAAGGTGGATCTTTTCTGCCAGGCATTTGGTTTTGGCCGGTGTGTGTGTATGTGAGACCAGAGGTACTAACTGTCGGTCCCACCATACTTATGTTTTACAATCAGAACCCCCGGGTTTATATCATCCAGGACCACTTGTATTGGCTGGAGCAGCAGAGCTGAGACTGAGAGAATTAAAGAAGTTTACGCCGCCATTTTATTGTAACTGTGGTTGTGGGATTTGTGGTTTTTATTGTGATTTTACTGATTTTATACTTGTAAACCGCCTTGAGATGGCTATTGTCAAGAGTGGCGGTATAGAAATTGAAACATAAATAAAATAAATAAAGCTTTGGGCTGTGGACGGGCATTCGCTGGCAGGGGCTCGTGGGAGTTGTAGTCCATGGACATCTGGAGGGCCGCAGTTTGACTATACCTGTTCTAGATTGCTCTTCAAGTATAGTCCCTGACATGGTGTCCATGGATTGCTTTCATCGCCCTCATCAACTGGTTTTTATAAAGTGGACGGGGCTATTGCCCAGCAGATCTTCCGATCGGCCTTAGGAGATTTGATTA
The DNA here is from genome assembly GCF_049243985.1 of Paroedura picta. Lineage (NCBI taxonomy): Eukaryota > Metazoa > Chordata > Lepidosauria > Squamata > Gekkonidae > Paroedura > Paroedura picta. The sequence goes on along the minus strand of NC_135381.1, from coordinate 44,661,786 downwards.
AAATATGATTTTGTGTCCTTTTAATGGGGGGGGGGGGTTAATGGGATTTTTATGGGACATTTGTAAACCACCATGAGCTGGCTTCCAGAGTGGTGGGGAATAAATCAAATTATTATTTGGGCGCACTTTTGCCCGCCCGCGGAGACTCATGGATCCAATTGGTTTCCGGAATGCTCTGCGGGACCCGATGCCTCCTGGCAACTCACTGGCAGCGTTAGTAGAGGACTGGCAGTCCCGTCTGACAGCCGCTATAGATGAGATTGCCCCTAAGCGTCCTCTCTGCCCTCGACTCAAACGGGCCCCCTGGTACACGGGAGTGCTCCGGGAAAAGAAGAGGGAGGTGAGATGACTAGAGCGAGTGTGGCGGAAGACTCGCGACGAAACTGCAAGAACATCTTATCGCACGCTTATGAGGGCGTATGAGATGGCGGTGAAAGTGGCGAAGCGAGAGTTCTTCGCCACGGAAATCGCGTCCACAAGCTCTCGCCTGGCCCAATTATTTAGGGTAGTTAGATCCCTTACCGCCCTTCAGGGGCGCCAAAATATTAGTCAATTGGCACTTGGCTGCGAGGCATCCGCTTTTTTGCGGATAAAGTCTTGTCGCTTCGCCATGACCTTCCTGTCACAATTAATACAGTAAACGAACTGGAGACCTGTTGGCCGTCTTTGGCAGCGAGGTTTGATGGCTTCAGACGGCTCTCTTCTTCCGAAGTGGACAAGTTGCTGGGGTCGGTCAGGGCGACCACCTGCCCCCTTGATCCCTGTCCCTCATGGCTTCTCAAGGGGAGCGGAAAGAGGATAGGAGGCCAACTCAGGGATATTATCAACCTTTCCCTGAGTTCCGGGGAATTCCCCGAGCGGCTGAAGGAGGCAGTGGTTCGCCCTCTCCTGAAAAAATCAACGCTGGACCCGCAGGACCCTGCCAACTACCGCCCGGTGTCGCACCTAGCGTTCCTGGGCACGGTGGTGGAAAGGGCTGCGGCGGACCAGCTCCTAGCTTTCTTGGATGAAACTTCGGCACTCGATCCATATCAGTCTGGCTTCCGCCCTGGCAACGAGGTGGAGACGGTGTTGGTTGCTTTGCTGGATGATTTCCGTCGTCAGCTGGATAGAGGCGGGTCAGCCGTGCTGGTCCTTCTGGATCTGTCGGCTGCTTTCGACACCGTGAACCATGAGATATTGGGCCACCGCCTCGCCGGTATGGGGATACGGGGTACAGCCTTGCGCTGGATACACTCCTTCCTCCAGAACCGGACCCAGAGGGTTGCAGTGGGGGATGAGCTCTCGCGCCCTTATGGACTCCCTTGTGGGGTCCCACAGGGCGCGGTTCTCTCCCCCACACTATTTAACATCTTCATGTGCCCTCTGGCCCAGCTGGTACGGAGTTTTGGGTTGGGCTGCCATCAGTACACTGATGACACCCAGCTCTATCTCCTCATGGACGGCCACCCAGACTCCCCCCCGGAACCATTCGCCAGATGTTTGGAAGCAGTGACAGAATGGTTTGAGCAGAGTCGCCTGAAACTCAACCCCTCCAAGACGGAGGTCCTGTGGCTGGGAAATAGGGGGCGGGAACAGGAAGCGCATTTACCCACCCTGGCAGGGGCGCATCTTACCATCGCGTCCCAGGCCAGAAACTTGGGTGTGACCATTGATGCCTCCCTGACTATGGAGGTGCAGGTCAGGAAAGTAGCCGGCCAGGCATTTTTCCATCTTCGCCAAGCTCGGCTACTAGCGCCCTACCTGTCCCCCGAACACCTGGCCACTGTGATCCATGCAACGGTCACCTCCAGATTAGATTTCTGTAACTCGCTCTACACGGGCCTATCCCTGTCTCTGATCCGGAAACTCCAGCTGGTACAAAATGCAGCCGCTAGGGTCCTCACCGGCACACCTTGGAGGGCCCACATCCAGCCTGTGCTGAGGCAGCTGCACTGGTTACCAATTGCTGTCCGGATCCGGTTCAAGGTTCTGGTTCTAACCTTTAAGGCTTTACGCGGGCTGGGACCCACATACCTGAGGGACCGCCTAGTGCCCTATGCCCCCTGCAGGGCTCTGCGCTCTGCGAGTGAGAATCTTCTGGTCGTTCCCGGCCCTAGGGAAGCACGCCTAGCCTCGACCAGGGCCAGGGCCTTTTTGGTCCTGGCCCTCACCTGGTGGAATGAGCTCCCGGGACCCTTTAACGTTCCGCAGGGCCTGCAAGATGGAGCTCTTCCGCCAGGTCTATGGTTGAGGCTGGGGCTGCCGGGGTACATCGACTGCTCTCCCCCGGGCTTCTTGAACATCGTTGACCTCCTTCTCCTCCACCCCCCCCTTTTTTTTAGGAATGGGGGTAGGAAGGGGATCTTATTATTGTGCTGCCATGTTGTGACACTTTAAAGTCTTTTAATGGGAGTTTTAATGGTTTTTTTAAGACATTGTAACCCGCCGCGAGCCATTTGGGAGTGGCGGGAAATAAATCGAAATAATAATAATAATAATAATAATAATAATAATAATAAAATAATAATAAAATAATAATAAAATAATAATAATGAAATAGTGTTGTTTCTTTGGCACCTGTCCCCTCCGTGCTGGTTTTAGTCTCCCTCCTCTGTCCTGGTTTACTGTTAAAATTAGCGTTCTTCCTTTAACTAATAAAAGGCAACATATATCTTTAATATTATTAAATGTCTATACCGCCCTTTTGAGACCTGCTCAGAGTAGTGTGCATACATAGTTGTGGATACAGTTAAAACAAAAAAGATTAAACATTAATGATAACATTAACAATTAAAACCAATTAAAATGAGAAGTATCATACAATATATCTTTATTGTCCGAAAGGTTTATCGCTGCCATTAAGTTCATCCCAGACCAGATACTGTTCTTCTCCCCTGCACTCTTGCTTCCTCTGTGTGTGTGTCTCCACCCCTATCAGCAGTCACATTGTGGCTGGCTCCACCTTCTGGGGCAGCCATTTTGGTTGGTTGCATCCACCACCCTTTGTCAGAATTCCCAAGGTGTCCTTAGGCACAAATGATCTGGTGGGTATAGGCAGTGGGGAGACTTATTTTTGGCAAGAAACACAGGGTTTGGGCCTATTTATTAAAAGTTTTTAAATTATAATATTTGTGCTCTGGCTGTAATGAACACTTGGAGGAAGGAAAGAAAAAGAAGCAGCGGTCGTAGCAGAATAAAGGACAACAAAAAGATACTTTTCCTGAGCGACTTGTGTGCTTGGTGCAAAGACTAGATAATCTACAGCTAGTGTTGAACGGGGATGGTGCTAAAACACACTTGCTGAAATATCACGCACCCCCCACTGCCGTTTTGGAAATAGCCAAAGTACTAAGATGTACCCCCCTCCGAGATATCTCTAAGCATTGTTTATAGATTGCCGTGTCCCTGAAACCCCTTCTCTCCTCTTGACGTACTTGACAGTCCAATCCACAGCGTAGTTAAGCCTGAAGCACTTGGAATTAAGCAGATGCGGTGCTGGCCGTCTAAATTGGTTTAAGCCCTTCATCTTAGTTGGGTTGGGGATCAGGCTGCATGTATCTGTAGTAGCCGGATTACATTCGTGGCTTTGATAAGAGCGGCTGTCACCTCCTGTCACGTCTGCAGACTTTTTTTGGCCTTGTGCTCATGGGCTGAGCATCCATTATTTATGAGTCAGACACATCTTTCACAGTATCTGTGTTGCGACTGACTTTTAATTTTCTCCGCTGGAGGGGGGGGGGCTGGCAGAAAGTGCAAAGCGTGTGTGCCGCATACCAGGGGAACTCAAAATGGATGAAGCATCTGCCTCCTGAGCACTTCTTACCCACCTAATCAACAAGGGAGGTATCATCAATGCAGTATCTGAACTCATTTAGCACAAGTCAGCCTTATGAGCCCTTAGGGGGGGAGGGTCTCTTAATAAAAAATCTACAGGCTGATTTACAAACCCCCAGAAGCCAGAAAATTCCCCTTCTCTTCAACTATGCACCATTCTCCATCCCCTGTAGTGGTAGAGGTTGGCGGCAGCTGCTACCCTCCTCCCCCCTGCTCCTGACACTGTTATGCATGCATGTGTTGTGTCTGAGTCCTGGTCTTTTTGCCCTAGCTCAGAGCAGTCTTCTGGATTAAGCTGTGGGAGGGTGCAACAGTACTTAAACTGCAGTTTGGAGGTCCAGGCTCTGGAATTGCATACCTCTGCTTCCCTGCTAGCCTTAAACATACTTTAAGGTTAGCATCAGCTTCAAATCCTAGTTAGTAGCAAAGCCACCAGTTAACCTTATGCCATCCAGACTGAGTTATATTGGGGAGAGATGAGACAGGGAGAGCACATACAGTCTTGTAGCCCCATCCTTTTTGCCTTCTGACTTCTACACTGGTCCAGAGCAGGGTTTTTCAACCATGGTATCATCACAGTCCATCAATGGTACCGCAGCACGGGCTAGATTTCTGCCAGTGGTATGGCCAGTAGCATGAGGCTGAGCCACTTCTGGGAGGCATGGCAGGGAGGTGTGGCTGACATCCCTTCCAGGTACCTTGAAGCCTGGAAAATATCTCACCAGTACCTCTACAATCAAACGGCTGGAAAATGCAGATGTCTCCCCATGTACACTGTTGCATCTGTATCCTAGCTAGCCACTGTTTTTGGCAGGCACTTCCTCTACGCCTAAAGGAATGGGCAGTTAATAATGGCAACTGATTCAGACAGGAATTTGATGGGTGTGTAAGTTTTTAGCAAACATATAGTGAATCTCAAACCCTACTCTCTTCACATTAGAGCAGACTTTAACCTTGGGCTGTGGCTCAGTGGTGGAGCACATTCTTTCAATTCCAAAGGTCCCTAATAAGAGCTTTCCTTATGTCTGAGGCTTTTAAACCACTGGCAGCCAGAGGGAGGACTGTTGACCCGACTTGACCAAGACCAAACTGCCCATGCTTAGTCATTAACTAGTTGTTCCATGTGAGTGCATGCTGAACTAGGTACTGGGAATCTCCCACAGAGAGACGGTGCTTCAACAAGCCCATCCGAACACCAGAGATTGTGTGTGCCTCAGTACACAAATTTGTTTTTGTTTTGTTCTCAATCTGGTTCCTTCTTTTCTTTCTTTCTCTTTTCCTCCCCAGCACTGGTGATTTGACAAACCATTTGTTAAATTCCATTGAAGCTTAACTGCTGTGCTGCAAAAAAAAAAAGGGGGGGGAAATAGATTTTAAGATCTCAGATCCCCATGTTGTTGTTAGGTGCGAAGTCGTGACCGACCCATCGCGACCCCATGGACAATGATCCTCCAGGCCTTCCTGTCCTCTGCCATTCCCCGGAGTCCATAGTCAGGTACAATAGGGATTTGCTGGCTTGTAACTAAGGCTTTACCAGGAGAGAGAGGCTATTAAATGAAAAGTTTGTTGGAGGTGGTAGACATCCAAGTGTGTATGTGCAGGAATGATCAGGAACAAGGGAACCCCTAAAACTGAGGACTGCTACTGCCCCATTTTTTTAAACAATCTGCTCTGAAATTGATATTATTTAGAATGAGTGAAAATTCTTCCATCGGGGAAATTTTGAGGAGCACTGAAAACTTGTGAAATATTCCTCTCCCCCTTTTGGAGTAAGTGAAATGTGCTAAAATACCAGAGCTTACAACCAATTGTAGTTCTCTTTAGTACTACTAATACTGTGGGATCTACCAGCTTTCCACAGTGCCTGCAAGACGGAGCTCTTCCACCAGGCATATGGTTGAGGCCAGGGCAGCTCTCCCACTAATCCATTGGAGGATCCCCTCCAATATTGATATCTCTAACATCGAGATCATTGTTAGATCTATTGCATTTGGCGCCACCCTTTTCCTGAATATTATTCTCCCCACCAGGCTGAACATGGGAGAAGTTGGGTAAATATGATCAGAATTGTGACCACTGCCTCTTATATGTTATATGTGACTTGTTGTTTGACGTAAATTGTGGTTTTTATGGGGATTTTATTGTGTTTTAACTGTTTATGTTGTAAACCGCCCTGAGACCTATTTGGAAAAGGGTGGTCTAAAAATTAAATAATAATAATATGTGTATTTGCAGGTAAAAAAAAATGAAGGCATTTAACTTCCAAATTCCATAAATATGCTATTAATGCAATTTTATATACTAATTATGTTATAAATTATGCATATTATGTTAAAACAGCAAAATGGAATTAAGACTGATAGGAAAGTATTACATATATTTCACTTTCCCAAAACTTCTGTGGTAGTGGAAGAAAACAGGTACTTCACATTATTAAAATTTTTGGAAATGCGTACTTGATAGATCCAAATTCTGAGAGTGATCTTGAAATTCTGGAAGTAATAAGAGGAGAGCCAATGAGGAGTACTGTTTAAGAGCGGCAGACTAATCTGGAGAACCGGGTTTGATTTCCTACTCTTCCACATGTTGTCAGCTGGGTTACTCATGGGGTATGAAAAACAACTTTTATTCTTTGTGCTAGAAAAACAAAGTAGATGATTTCAACAACACACTTATTGGCTGAGTTAATGTGTATTCAGGTCACAAAATAAGCCGCATCACCAGATACTGTAAATTAGTGCGCCTTGCAGCAGCTGTTCATGGAGCCGCCTCCAGAGGAGGAAGCCGGGATGCAGTCCTCAGTGGCTTGCACAGTTTGCAGTGAATGGGAAATGTCGTCCTGGCTCAAAGCTGATTGCACCAGTATTTTGTGTTAATATGACTGGAAGTTTGCCCTTAAATTCTTAACATAGAATCTTTAACCGCTCCTGTGGAGCGGATTAAATAAAGCAGTAAGGGCACCTGGGGAGGAGTTAGGGCGGGCCCCGTCCGTGATAAAAACTCGGAGGGGCGAATCGCCCCTCCAAGTGGCCCTGCACGCGCCCTGCACGGCCTCCGCGAACGACCTGGAATGAACCAGGTATGCGCGGACTCTCGCGCATGCCTGGTTCCCCTCCCCAACCCCCCAGACGCGCCCAAGCCCACGCTCCCAGACCTCCCTGCTGGCACGCCTCCCGAAGGCTCCCTCGCCACGACTTCAGCAGGTATGCGCGCACTACAGCCCATGCCTGTTTGCTCTCGCCGCCGCCAGCCCAACCCTCACGCCGCCCACCAACCTGAGCTGCCCTGCCCACTCGCCACCCCGCCTGATTTGCGCTACCTTGCTGCCCGCCGCTGCGCCCAGGTAAGCCCGCGAGCACACCCCAGCTCCCGGCCGCCGGAACGCCACCCCACCGCCCTTCTGCCGCCCCCATGACAGCCTTGCCGCCTCACTGACGCGGCGAGACTGTCCCCAAGGACTGAAGAACGCCTGCCTGCTCAGCCCCGGACCCCGGGAAGCCTTCGCTCTCCGAAGGCTTCCCCAGCCCGGCCTGCCTAGCGCCCATTTTATTCCCACATAAAATAGGCTTTAGTTCTAGTCATCATATAATAATAATGTTGGAAGGGACCTTCTGGCTCATTGAGTCCAACCCCCTGCAGAATCAGGACACTCACTGCACTATCGCTATACTTTATCTTCTCTTATTTTTCGGCAATTCTGTTTTTCACTACCTCATTAATAGAATAGAATCCTAGTTTGGTTTAGAAGCTCATGAAAATGAGATTAGTCAAAACAAAACTGGAACATGGGCTCAAGAGAATCAGATTTCTTTAGAAGACTTGGAAGTGGCTTAAATCTCCAATAATGGAATTTGAAGCAGTCTATATCCCAAGATAGAGAAGGAGCCCTCAAATTAGGACAGGCTTTCTCCACCAGGGTTTCGTGAAATCCTGGAGTTTCTTGAAGGAAGGGTTTCCTGAATGCGGGACAGCCTGTCTCCTTATGCCTCCCGCAGGGCTCTTTGCTCTGTGGGTGCTAACTTACTGGAGGTGCTAACCTAAGGAAGCACACCTGGCCTCGACCCGGGCCAGGGCCTTTTTGGTCCTGGCCCCAGTCTGGTGGAATGAGCTCCCGGGAGAGCTGAGGGCCCTGATGGAGCTATCAGCATTCTGCAGGATCTGTACAACGAAGCTGTTCCACCAGGCTGAGATTAGAGCTAGGAACAATGAAGCCCCTCCTCAGGCTACGTAGTGACACCTGCCATACTCCACCCATGTGGGTGGGAAGGTTACACTGCCATGCTTGGTTCAAGTTGCTTTTAATGTCCTGGCGGCATTGTTATGGGACTAGATGGGGTTTTATATGTTCTATGGGGATTTTATATTGTAACCCACCACAAGTCTCTGTAGCAGCAGTACTCAACCTAAAATGTTTCCTAAATAAGGTGAAATATAATCCCTGGCAACCAATGCAAGTTGATATTAACATGGGTGACAAGAGAAGGAGGGCCATGTGGCTAAAAGCATTAAGACTTAAAATAAGTTTAGTTGTTTTGTTGTTGTTGTTTGTTTTTAATGCACCAGCAGCAGGGAACCAGCCAGGGATGTGTCTAGATTCTTGGATGATGGGAAAGATTTGCTAAAGATGGGGCTGTTGTTGAGAAAGTACAGTAATTGATTTAAAAAAAAAAAGATCATGGGGCAGTTATTCACACTGCAGTGTTGGAAGGACTGAAAGAGGATTGGTGAAGGATAACATCGTAAGCCTAGTGAATGAATTAAAGCCTGTCTCCAAAAACATACATACTTTTCCCATTAATTCCGCTCTGTTCCAGAAGAGCAAATGTAATGTCGGTTTTTAGAAGGGAATGCAGAAGAAGTAAGAGAAATTAGTGGCTTCTTGACCTGTTTCAGGGGAATTGATGGAAACTTCCATAAAGATAGATTCAAGTGGGTCCCCCTGTGTTGGTCTGAAGCAGCACCACAAAACAAAATCAGAGTCCAGGGGCAACAAAGATTTATTCAAGGCGGGAGCTTTCAAGTGTCTGCAAAAGAGTGCTTGCACTCAAAAGCTCCTGCCTTGAATAAATCTTCGTTGGTCTTAAAGGTGCCACTGGACTCTGATTTTGTTTTGTTATAATGGAAACTTATTCACAAGAGAATTATGAAACAGTAGAGAAGAAGTAAGCCATGCTGAGGAAGAATAAAAACTGTTTCTGTTCAAACATCCTGTAGTTCTTTAGGAAGATTTAGTAAATGTATGGGAAATAAGATCTAATAGACATGATGGACTTTGAAAAGCCTTTTGAGAAAGCCCCTCACCAAAGTCTGCAGAGAAGCTTAGAAGTCACAGGATGAGACAGATTCTCTTGTGGATTAGAAATTGTTTAAATGACAGGAAGCTGAGTAGGTGTAAATGGGTACTTCTTGCAGTCAAGATAATTAAGCAGCAGGGGGCTTGTGATACTATTAATTTGAGAAGAAGTGGAATTGGGGGTGAGCAGTAAGGGTGCCAAGTATATGGATAACACCCGATTATTCGGGTACCTTGAGAGCTAAAGTGGCAGTCTCCCTCACTGGCAGTCTTCAAGCAAAGGTTGGATACACACTTTTCTTGGATGCTTTGGGCTGATCCTGCGCTGAGCAGGGGGTTGGACTAGATGGCCTGTATGGCCCCTTCCAACTCTATGATTCTATGATTGTGGATAGCCTCAAAAAGATCTCTCCCAATATGGTGCATAGTAACCAAAGTTCACTGTGAGTACAAGTAAAGTGATCCACGAGGTGAAGAGTATTAACTTTAAATGTATGCTTGTGAGGTCTGACCATGCAGAGGCTGTGCAGAAAAAGATTCTCGGGAGCTACAACACAGGATGTAATGAAGATGCCAGTTCACTCTGCAGCGTCAGTGAAAAGGGCATCCCAGTGTCCTTCTGTTGAGCTAGGATAGGTTCTTATTTGAAGTCTACAGTTGTGGTCTCTCAATTTGTAAACTTTTATTATATTGTATATATAATTTTATTCATGTTGTTCACTGCCCTTAGCTGCTTGCATGAGGACAGTATACAAATTTAATTAATTAACAATAATAAATTAGATGTTATAGGACCGGAAAAGGTACATGAAAGGACAACCAAAACAATCCAGGCTTCAGGATGCATTTCCTGTGTGAAAGGACTGATGAATTACTACAGGAAGAGCAGGGGTGGCCAAACTGTGGTTCTCCAGACACCCATGGGCTCCTGTTCCCCAAACAACCCACCCTCCTCTGCCATGCAATGGCTGGAAATGCTACCCACTACTCACACACCATAAGGTTGGGTGGTTTAAGGGGGGGGGACCCGATCGATGTTCTGCCACCTGGCCTCAGCAAAATGCCTTGTGGAAGAACTCCATTTTACAGGTCCTGTGGTATTCCATCAGGGTCCTCAGCTCTTCCAGGAGGTCATTCCACCTGTCGTAGCCAGGACTGAAAAAGCCCTGGCCTTGGTTTTTCGGGCCAGTAACCAATAGCCTATTCAGATTTGCAAGGCGTAACGCTCTGATAGGGGCATAAGGAGATAGACGGTCCCTCAGATATGCTGGACCCAGACCATGGATGGCCTTAATGGTCAGCACCAAAACTTTAAACTTGATCAGGAACACAATTAGCAACCAATATAGCTGCCGCAGCGCAGGCTGAATATGGGCCATTTGGTTGACTCCTAGAACAGGATGGTGACCTGGCAATTGATATAATCCAGTACAAATTATTTTTCTTTAATCTAGATCAGGGGTAGTCAAACTGCGGCCCTCCAGATGTCCATGGACTGCAATTCCCATGAGCCCCTGTCAGCAAACACTGGCAGGGGTTCATGGGAATTGCAGTCCATGGACATCTGGAGGGCCGCAGTTTGGCTACCCCTGATCTAGATTATCTGTTGCGTCCCATGTCAACATGGCCCTGGGCCCACAGGCTGAATTGTTAGTCCTGCTTTCCCAAAGAGACTTTGTGTTTGTATTTCTGGTAAAGGGCTTTGGAAAGGCAACAGGAGTTTCTAACACAATCTGTAGTACGGATGTGATGGAGAAAAAAGAACAGAGGGTCTATGCAAGGCCTTTCAGGGTTCTGGCCAAGATAATTGAAGTAAATATTTACTTTATTAAACTAAATGTAAGGGGCTTGTCAGTACCCAGGGACAATGTATGCTAGAACCAGCATTTTGTTTTTATTGGCAGGGGGAGATAGTGGGCACTCCTAGCTGGTAACTTGTTAATGAGATTGAATGCCATGCCTTCTCATTCTGATCCATGTCTGTGCCCTGGGGGGAGCGAAGGTGGCTGCGACCTGAGACGCCATTGTCAAATTTCATTGAAACAGAATGGGTTGGAGGGAGGAAACATTCCTGTGAAACTGTAGAGTAGTGCCAATTAATCTAATTGCAGGTTGAGAAGAGGACTTGAAGTGCTTCAGCCTCTTAACTTTGGAAGTAGAGCTGTACCTATTCTAAGTGTAGCTTAAATCATACCATGTTGCCACTTTAGAGAAGTAAAATGGCTGCAGGGGGACTTCAGGGAATCTGCAGCAAATCAAGGCAATCTGCATTACAATAAATTTCATTTCTACTGAATAGGATCTCTTAGGGAAACCTGTTTTATAGCTTCTAAATAATGGCCATTGCAGCGAAACGCAGATGGTGGGTGTTATGGCTTATTAAAAAACAGAACCAGGGCTGAAAATTGAGTTTCTAGGCAAGTGCCACCAAAGGGAGTTGACCAACTTTTTTGTTGTTGTTTTATCTGAAAAGCTTATTTGGAAATTTAAGTTTCGGGAGCGGTATAATTCCTTAAAAGTCTAAAATCATGCCCTCAGTTCCTAGGAGCTATATGTATGTGGAGCTATTTTTTCCAGATACAGTAACTTGTTTTGTTTTTTTACTGTCAGCCTAATACTTCTCCACTTAATTGGTTTTTGTCCTTAGTGTGTATTTGCAACATCTTAGGATAGAATATGGAGAATCCGAATGGTTTCCAATTGGCTAGGGTGTCAGACATGGGTGTGTTTTATTTTGCTGACTTTTCAATCTATATGCAGAACGTATTATAAGGAAAGCAGATTTAGTTGAAGGTGAAGTGAAAAATGGGGGATGGAACATTAACAAATTGAGATAGTGCAGATTAAACCACATTATTGGTAGAAAAGAGCAAAGATGACTACTGAAGAAGGTTAAAGCAGAAAGTGCTGGAACAGGTTTGCAGCAGAACATCAAGAAGACAAAAGTAACAACTATTGAGAGAATTATAAAACTTTAAGATGGATAAGCCGCAAGGGAGTGGCGGGCTATAAATCTAATAATAATAATAATAATAATAATAATAATAATAAAGAAGAAATTGAAACAGTTCAATAAATTTTTATTCATTGGCTCCATTATCAACCAAAAGGGAGACTGCAATGAAGAAGCCAGAAGTCACTTGACACTGGAAAAGCCAGCCTTGAAAAAGCTAGAAAAGATTATTAAGTGTAGAGGTGAGTCACTGGCGATCAAAATCAAATTAATTTGTGACATAGTATAGAATGGGGAGGACCAGAGGTCTTTTCAAGAAAATTGGAGATATGAAGAGAACGTTTATGCAGAGATGGGTATGATAAAGGACCAAAATGGTAGGGACCTCACAGAAGCAGATTTTTAAAAGGTGGCAAAATTATACAGAGGAACTATACAAGAGCGAGCTTAACATCCCTGATAACCACGATGGAGTAGTTACTGACCTGGAGCTAGACATCTTGGAATGTGAAGTTAAATGGGCCTTAGGAAGTCTGAGCAACAATAAAGCTAGTGGTGGTGACAGCATTCCAGTTGAACTATTCAAAATCTTAAAAGACGATGCAGTAAAAGTGCTACACTCAATATGCCAGCAAATTTGGAAAACTCAACAATGGCCACAGGATTGGAAAAGGTCAGTTTACATTCCAATCCCAAAGAAGGGCAATGCCAAAGAATGTTCAAACTACCGCACCATTGCACTAATTTCTCATGCTAGCAAAGTTCACTCAACATCCTACAAGCTAGGCTCCAGCAATATGTGGACCGAGAACTTCCAGAAGTACAGACAGGATTTCGAAGAGGCAGAGGAACTAGAGATCAAATTGCCAACATACGCTGGATCATGGAGAAAGCTAAGGAGTTCCAAAAAACATCTACTATGCAGATGATACCACTCTAATGGCAGAAAGTGAAGAGGAACTAAAGAGCCTGTTGATGCGGGTGAAGGAGGAGAGTGCAAAAGTTGGCTTGAAACTCAACATCAAGAAAACAAAGATCATGGCATCCGGCCCTCTCAATTCATGGCAAATAGATGGGGAAGAAATGGAGGTAGTGACAGATTTTATTTTCCTGGGCTCCAAGATCACTGCAGATGGGGACTGCAGCAAAGAAACTAAAAGACGCTTTCTCCTGGGGAGGAAGTCTATGCCAAATCTAGACAGTATCCTAAAAAGCTTGCCACAGCACTGATACAGCTGTTCGGACCAAGCAGTAATATCAGGACTTTCTCAGCCTCACCTACCTCACAGGGTGTCTTTTTGGGGAGAGGAAAGGGAAGTAAGCCGCTTTGAGACTCCTTCAGCTAGAGAAAAGCAGCATATAAGAAGCAACTCTTCTTCTAATTCATAGGGTTGCCATAAATTGGAAGCACGTGTTTTTGCTGCAGGGGAGGTAGACAATAGGCAAGGAGAAAGACAAGGAGAAAGTGGGTGAAGTGCCTGTCCATGCACACCTATTTACCCTCCTTCTCCATTACAAATTTCTTCTCTTTCAGCCATTTGCAGCTGTTTATCTTGGGAATGTTGGGTCATATTTCAAACAATCAAATGCAGGGCTTTTTTTGTTTTTGTTTAGGAGAGTGGGAGCCATTTGATTAGCTTTTGGTTTTAAGAATTTTTCATAACTGCTTCAAAACCCTCTGATGGATTTTTCAATACATCAGTTTTCATCAGAAATCTGAGTCTTGAGTAGTGTGGCTATTTAGCTCCCTAAGGTTCAGTTTAATTTCAGCTATGCATGGCTGTCCTTTTGTTTTTTCCTGAATAACGTGTAGCCTCAGAATCCCTTGGTTGTTGCAATGGTAATACAAGCTTATTATTTTGTGTTTGGCTTGTTTTCTGTCAGCTGTCTTGAATTTTGAATTGAGCAAAATAAGTCATTAATTTCGAACCAATTCATAATTTGATTGTCGCTGACTTACCCGTTCAAATGACAGCTCCAGTGAGCAGCATAATTAAATGATAAGAAAGTTGCTTTGGTAAAGGGAGAGGGCAGGGTTTCTCAACCACAGTACTGTGCTATGGCCGCTCAATGGTACCGGCGCATGGGGTTTCTTAAAATGGCAGCTGGGGAGAACCCTCCCACCCTGTGCCTGCTGTTTCCAGTTCTGAGCAAAGGAGAATGAAAAATATTGTTTTTAATTTTTTTTTAATTCTATCCTTACATGTGTAGGTTGGCCCGTCCCTTCCCAAAGTAGCCAATAATGGATCTGTAGGGGGTGGCCATTTAAACCTTTGCCAGCTGATGCCTCTCTCATTTCCAGGGGTGTGGCTGGGAGGGCATCACCATCACTTGCTGGTACCTTGAGGCCTGAAAAATATTTCAGTGGTACTTCCACAGTCCAAAGGTTGGAAAAGGCTGGGGTAGGGATCGTGGCTGAGATTACTGTATCGCTTCGCATCTCTATAAGTATGCTCCCAACTTGTTAGGAAAACCACAACCAAGCAGCACTACCAAACAGTGAAAAAGAAATTGCAAACAAAAAAAGGCAGGTAACGTGGGCAGTTCCAGTGCTAAGATACACAGCTGGCATTATCTATTTGAAACAGTCAGAACTAGGAGCAGTAAATTGTCATTATCTTGCAAGTTTCGTGGTGTATTACTCACTGCAGGCTAGAATAGCCTTTCTCAACTTTTTTGCTGCTGAGAAACCCCAGAATTGGCACGACTGTGCAGAATATGGCTGGGATAGCTGTGTACATGCCCTCCCGAGTCCCCTCCCCATCCCCTCCAGGCCCATCACTGGCCATATATGGTCATTCCACCTGATAAATGTTTAACAATTTTTAAAAAATTAATTAACTCCCACCCTTTTAAGAAACCCTTCCAGGGCTGTCAAGAAACTCCAGGGTTTCACGAAACACTAGTTGAAGGAAGATGGACTAGAAGTGATGTGGATCGTCTTTATTGACCAAGAAAATTAGGTGGAAGAGATCTCCTGAAGAGCACTGAATGGCTACACCAAGATAAGCAAAGAGAGGCTTCTAGGTGCAATATGCAAGGCAGGCTTCTTTGTGTTTACAGAAACCAAAGAAGGTCACAAATTGATTGCAATCAAAACTCACTTTGACAACTGGAAACAAAAGTGCTTTTGCATGGCTGCTGTTTGAAAGACACAGAGGACAAAGTTGATAATGGAAACACCTGGAAGTGGCTAAAGAAAAAGGGCTCTCAAATGGAAGGATTCATTCTAGATTCACAAGAGCAGGCATTCATTCAAAATGAATAGTATGAGAGCCAAGATTCAGAAGAGGAGTGAGGATGGCAAATGTCAGCTTTGCAAGACAAAGGATGAAACAAGCAACAACATGATCAGGGCCTGCAGACAGACTGTTCAAACTAACTATAAAAAACATCACAATAGAGTTTGAAGCTGTTTGTTTGTTTATATTTATATATAAACATTTATATACCGCTCACCCCTGAGGCTCACTGGAATGTGTGCAAGATGCTTGGGTTCGCACCCGCCAGAAATTCAAGTATCATGGAGAATGACGAAACAAAAAAACTCTTTGTGTCTTTGATTACAAACAGATAAACACTTGGAGCAGGACACATTAGTAGGGTAGATGAACCCACCCCTTCCCAAAGTAGCCAATAAAGGATCTGAAGGGGGTGGATCACTGACATTGCAATCCTAGGAGACAGCAGAACAGAAAAGAAAGGAGAAAAATCACAAACCAAGATCTGCATACAGAATTTAAAAGCCTCTGGGAGACAAAGGTGACCACCATGCCAGGTATCATTGGAAACCTTGGAGCAGTGTCCAGAAGTCTCAAGAAACACCTGGACATTGTGGGTATTGAACAAATAATACCAGCTGAATTCCAGAAGATAGTGTTGCTTGAAACAGCAAGAACCTTATGAAGATAGCTCTGCAATTCCCAAAAGCTTGGCTATCTCTCAAATTCCAGAATACCATCTACCAGTCAAATGTCTGACTGCGACAATTCTTAATGGTATCGGAGATGCAGTTCTATTTACTAAATACAAACTGTTGGTTTCAACTTAATAGTGCCGTGGTCCTGCAACTCCAAGCAATGGATGTAGGGTGGTGGAGGAAAGCAGGGCTATGTCACATTAATCCTTTGCATGACCATTGCTAACAGCGGACTGGTCCCCAGTTTGGCCCAGAGCTTTCAAGTGTAGCATTTTAACAGCCATCAAGCCTTCATCATATTTTCCTTGGAGTTATTGTAGAAATGTAAAACAATATCCTTTGCAAGTATCATTTCATGAGAAAGGGGGAAACAGAACCGAACTAACGCTGGGTAGTGTCGGCTTCCAACAGTTGTGCATTCTGATGCTAGAAATATATGCTGTGTAGAGCCTTGCTACATATTGTCTCCAGAATGACCCAAAGTATGTTGCCAGTGAACTTTTACTTGAGATCATAGAATCATAGAGTTGGAAGGGACCTGTTGGGTCATCTAGTCCAACCCCCTGCACTATGCAGGACACCCACAACCCTATCGCTCACCCACTGTCACCTGCCACCCCCTTGAGCCTTCACAGAATCAGCCTCTCCGTCAGATGGCTCTCCAGCCTCTGTTTAAAAATCTCCAAATATTGAGAACCCACCACCTCCTGAAGAAGCCTGTTCCACTGAGAAACCGCTCTAACTGTTGGGAACTTCTTCCGGAGGTTTAGACGGAATTTCTTTTGCATTAATTTCATCCCATTTAGATGAAAACCAGTTTTTATGAGGAGACCATGGAAAACCAGCACTTCCTAGCCCATAAAAAGGTAAAGGTAAAGGTATCCCCTGTGCAAGCACCGAGTCATGTCTGACCCTTGGGGTGACGCCCTCTAGCGTTTTCATGGCAGACTCAATACGGGGTGGTTTGCCAGTGCCTTCCCCAGTCATTACCGTTTACCCCCCAGCAGCAAGCTGGGTACTCATTTTACCGACCTCGGAAGGATGGAAGGCTGAGTCAACCTTGAGCCGGCTGCTGGGATCGAACTCCCAACCTCATGGGCAAAGCTTTCAGGCGGCTGCCTTACCACTCTGCGCCACACCTCTTACTAAAGCCATACCGGTTATCTCTCAAGTTTGGAGTCATCCCACTAAGTAACTAATAGCCAAATATCATAATTGCCTCTAATTCAAGGGGAAATATTTATAAAGAAACCTTTTAGCACATCTGCTATAATTGCTTGGCTTTTTTGTGTTTTCAGACTATGAATATAGTGGTACCCTTCATGTTTAAATATGCAGTAGATAACCTCAACCAGATGTCGGGAAATATTCTGAACCTAAACGATGCACCCCATACAGTTGCAACCATGGCAACAACTGTTCTGATTGGATGTAAGTGTGATTCCTTAATCTTTTGACAGGTGCTGACTTCCTTTGGTAAGGTTTTGGGACATTAATGTCCATGACCTTTTCTCTACTAACGCTGCTGCATTTTGGGACGGTGATTATTCCGTTGGGCTTTTCTTACTGTGTTGACATCTAGCCCTAGTGCTCTGTGATGGTTTTTAATTTAATTATGCCCCTATTTCTGAACCAAAGTTACTATAGAAATAATCCATTTTCACAAGAGCTTCTGAACTTTTTCTAAAAGTCTGCTGATGAAACTTGACATTAAGTCTTAACTAGAAATATATTTAAAGACTCAAATAAAAACAAGTGAGTAACTGACATGACAAACATATCAAGAAAACACTGTCCTAAGCATTCACCAAGATCTTATTGAGCAGAAGTTAAGTGACTCTCTTTTAATCTTGAATTTCCCCCCCCCCCTCTCCAGATGGCCTTTCGCGAGCAGGAGCTGCTTTGTTTAATGAAGCCAGAAATGCTGTATTTGGGAAAGTAGCCCAGAGCTCCATTAGAAGAATAGCAAGGAACGTCTTTCTCCATCTGCATAGCCTGGACTTGGGTTTCCACCTCAGCAAGCAGACAGGGGCACTGTCAAAGGCCATTGACCGAGGAACCCGGGGCATCAGCTTTGTTCTTAGTGCTTTGGTATTCAATTTGGGCCCCACCTTGTTCGAAGTGGCCCTTGTTAGTGGAATCTTGGTAGGTGTTCCTTTTAACTTTAAAGTAAATTTTATTTATTTATTTTTTCTATACCGCCCTTCCGTATGGCTCAGGGTAGTTTACATACAACATGGGGGGGATACGTGGAACAAATTAATATATAACATAAACCAATACAACAACAACAATAATCTAAATAATCCAATTCTAGTGATCTTAAACAACAATATAACAGGAACAGGAACTTAGCTAAGGCCCCCTAGAGAGGTCAGACTAGTTCAGGCCATGGAGAGGATGTCTGAGGGACCTGTTGTTGGTCTCAGGCAAATGCCTGGTGGAGGGAGCTCCCTTTTGCAGGCCCTGCGGAATTTGGGGAGTTCGGACAGGGCCCTGATCTCTTCAGGGAGCTCGTTCCACCAGGTGGGGGCCAGGATGGAAAAAGCTCTGGCCTTCGTTGAAGACCAGTGTGCTTGTTTGGGGCCAGGGATCACTAGCCAGTTGGCGGTGGCAGAGCGTAATGCTCTTTTGGGGGTATAGGCAGAGAGATGGTCTATTAGGTACACTGGGCCCAGACCTCATATGGCCTTGAAGGTAAGAACCAAAACCTTAAGTCTGAATTCAATTGGGAGCCAGTCAGCTTTGCTCACTGTTCCAAATAATTGTTGACACTGTGTACCTAACAACAGCACCTTGGTGGACCATTTGAATGTGGAACCGACTAAGCCAAACTGTATCCTAAGCAGGGAAGCTGACTGGATACCCACCCGGGTCCCTTTGAAATCTGCAACTGGTTCTGTTTAACACTGTTCAGAAGACTACCTTTAGTTCTGGGTTTTATTTCTGCAAACAAACCAGCTTGCCAAGCAAAATTTTAAACGTGTTTCTGATTAAGAATGACATCTTCTACAACTAGGATCCTGTTGACGTGCTGAATAATTCTCCACACCAGACATCCCAATGGAGATGTGCTATTGGACCTTGTATGACCGTATTTACTGCCCCCATTCTGGTTGGCAATTTGTTTGTCTGCTGCTGGTTAAAAGAAAAAGGCTCTCAGAGTGCTACCCGGAGATGGCAGCCAGCAGTGTGGTTGCAGCAGGCCAGATGTTC
This sequence comes from Paroedura picta, assembly GCF_049243985.1. Lineage (NCBI taxonomy): Eukaryota > Metazoa > Chordata > Lepidosauria > Squamata > Gekkonidae > Paroedura > Paroedura picta. The sequence goes on along the minus strand of NC_135381.1, from coordinate 44,642,589 downwards.
GTCCCCTGTACCTTGGAACATTCACAACAGAGTTTGCTTAATCTAAACCAGGGTAAAGCTGCTTGTGTTTTAGGCACGTTTGTACAACAGCTATTCCTAAAATTAGCCATACTTTTGCTTGAATAACCCCATATGTTGCTTAGCTAAATCTCAGGCTAGGAGCACAAGACATCAGATGTGATCCACCCGAAACAAAGCTGCGCTATTTGAATAAAGAGGTCATGTGCTAGATTATATCATGCTGCTAAATAATATGTCAAATTGCAGCTACATCACTGGCGGGGAGAACCAGGAAGGAAACGGTGTCCTTGCCACCAGCCCAACCGTGAGACTCAACCTGGAAATTCTTCATTACTTTTCACAGGTTGTGTTCCTGAGCACCTCTTGAAAGCCGCCCCCTTCCTACAGTGGCTAACTGCCGTGCCTCAGTGATCACGTGCTTGGGAGCGTCTGGGTAGCCCAAGCAATCCCACTCAAATCTTTATTAGTGCAGCTCACTCTGAAGTACACTCACGGTCCAAATACCCACGTGTTTGTGATATCAGAGGCGGGGATGGGGATGGTTTTCTCCTGTGAAGTGACCCTGATCGTGCTTGAAATAATTGGAACGTATGTCAAGACTAACTGTTTTGATTCAGCCAGCTGTTACATGCATTCCTACAGCATTTCCCTTTCTGTAAGTTTTCTCACACGTTTTGCCCATGCAGGAGTTATGTGTAGTTCTGGGGGGGGGGGGGGGGTCCCAAACATGTCTGGTATAACACAGATTTCTGCTATCCCTGTCCTTTATCACGCAGCACTCTGCTCTCCTATTTTGACTTGTTGAGGCTTATTTCACTTGTCTCTTTCAGAGTACACATTGTTTTACTAACAGCTCAATTTTATCGGTTTGCCCCATTCGTATCTTTCCCTTCTTCCTCCATACAGGGCACCATTCCTAAATCTTCCTTCCTCCATTAGGCTGAAAGACACTGTTCGGCCAATGGTTGTCTAATAAGCTCCCTGGTTGAATAATGAGGACTTGAACCTACATCTTCCAAATCTTTCACAGTCTGCCCACCCTGCCTTTCTAAAACAGCAGACCTTGAACAACCATTATCTCAGGAAGGTAGCCCCTAGAAGTCCAAAAAGGAATGGGTTCATAATTTGGGCGTGCAGCTGGACCTGGAGTTCTTGTAGGATGGACAGGTAGATGGTAGAGGTAATCACGAGGGCCTTACAACTACTGTGGCAGCTACAGACTTTGTTCATCAAAAAAAGGCCTAGCCACTGTGGTGCATCCCCAGTAACATCTTGATTAGATGACCACAATGTGCCACTTGAGATCTGTTCAGAATTTGCAGGTGGTGCAAAAGAATGATGACTGGAGCAGGTAAAAGGAACCATGTCGCTCCAGTTTGTCCCACCTGGACTCAATTCAAGGTTGCTCATTTTTACCTTTAAAGCCTTTTTGGGGCTTGAGGCCAATATACCTTAAGAAACCCTAATTGCATATATTGTACCCTTACATCTTCTCTGGGGCCTTGTTTTACGTACCTTTGTCATGTCAGGCACCAAAACTGGAATTGCCTCACCATGGAGATTCCTCCATACCTCTTGGAACACTTTCTACCATCAGGTGAAGACTTTTAGGTTTAAATTGGTGCTCCCTTCCTGACCATCCTTCCTGTTTGTTTTCATTGCTGAGAGGAGGATTGCTGCGTTGAGGGTCCTAATTTTGTAGATAGGCAGTGTAAAATAAATAATAAATGTATGTGTTCTTCATGAGCCCTGTTGCTGCTGGTTATGTGAAATGTTTTCTTTTTTGTCACTTTAGATTTATTGCTTTCCTGGTTTAATTGCAGTGATACTCTATAGAACATTTTAATCTGTGCTTAAGATACATGATTGTGTGTTTTTTCTGTTGCTGCTTACATTTGTGTTACCTGTTTATGATGGACCTTTTCTGTTTTATTACATTGTAATGATTTCTTGGGAGCTGCCTTAGGCAATTTTAGCAGAGCTAGCAGCCTATAATGTTTCAAGTACATAAATTATAATATTATCCTTTCTTCCCCCCCCCCTTCCAGTATTATAAATGTGGGGCACAGTTTGCACTCGTAAGCCTGGGGACTTTGGGAGCTTACACGATATTCACAGTAGGAGTTACCCAGTGGAGGTAAGGCATTTCTCATAACTGAGCCAGTTTCATTGATTGCAAACGGCTGTTATAACAATAGTCTTATGTATACCTTTTGTTTTGCAGGACTAAATTTAGGATAGAAATGAACAAAGCAGATAACGATGCAGGCAACGCTGCCATTGACTCACTGCTGAACTATGAAACTGTGAAGGTGAGTCATGAAGCATCTCATGTCGTTCACTCCCTCCCTCTACTATGTTTCTAGTGAAAAGAACTTGTATTTGCTTTTTTCAGTTAAGAATGGGTAGAACGCCTGTTTCAGGGGTAGTCAAACTGCGACCCTCCAGATGTCCCTGGACTACAATTCCAAATGCTGGCAGGGACTCATGGGAATTGTATTCCATGGACACCTGGAGGGCCGCAGTTTGTCTATTAGCTGTCTTTGGTGTAAGAAATGACTCCAATTGAAGTCTCTTTCTAGAATGTTCATATGTTTGCTCTTTAGCGTTTGCTCCATTTATGGCACCCTCTTCTCACTAGGAAAATGTGTTGTTCAGGTTTGCTTTCTGTGGGGAAAGGATGTATTTGTTCCATCTCTCTTGAACCAGTTTTCAAACGAGCTGCAGTTCGTTTTGAACAAACGTTATCTTGGCTGTACTTGGCTATCTGTGCTTTCTGAATGTCATCCTCTAAAGTGGATACTGAGACTTAGACATAGCAGAACTCATGGGAAGAAGAGGTCTCTGAGTACTGAAAACACCTAGAATCCTTCATCTGTCCCCGCCCACCTGGGGTCCCTCCCCTTCCCATCCCCTCTAGGCTCATCATTGGCCGTTTTGGGAAGAGAGGGCGGGTCAATATGATCATATGTGGTCATCTCACCTGATAAATGTTTAGCACATTTAAATATATATATATATAATTATGTATCACCCACCCATTCAGGAAACCCTTCCAGGGCCCCAGAGTTTCATGAATCCCTAGTTAAGGAAGCATGAAATAAACAAACCTTAACTGTCCAAACAGCAACATCTCCTTTCCTGTTCCCGGCTGCGTCTGATTAGGCCTGCCTCTCCTTCACCAAGTCTCTTGCTTTGGTCCTTCCTTTCCCCTTTGTATTACTCATGCCTTTACACCATCTTATTGTTCCACTCCTTGAGCCAGGTATTGCATAATACAGTACCTGGGCAAGTGTGCATTTTTTTTTAGATACAGTGCACCTATTCACATTCAGTCGTGTGATTTTAATAATGCTGATTGCTCTTTCTCTGCAAGCCACTTCAGGAGGTAATTATTCGGCTAATCAAGTGGGGGCATAAATGTCAAAATATATTGGGGAAATGAAAGAGTTGTAACAGAGGGGTAGGAAAGCTCGCAGGGAACATCGTGGATCTGCTGTGAAGTGTCACATTCCAGTGGCAGGCGGGTCCAAGTATAAACACTGACGGCATCTCTTCATAAAGTGCACAGCTAGTTAAGTACTGAAGCATAATTTGCCTCATGCATCCTTAGAAATATGCCTCCTTACCAGGTTTTCTCTACTTGGCAGTATTTCAATAACGAAAAATATGAAGCCGAGCAGTACGATGGGTTTCTGAAGTCCTATGAAAATGCCTCCCTGAAGACGACCACTACCCTCGCTCTGCTTAATTTTGGACAAAGCACGATCTTCAGTATTGGTTTAACAGCCATCATGGTGCTAGCCAGCCAGGGAATCATTGCAGGTAACCACCGAGAAACAGAAACCCTGGCATCCTTAACAGCAGTTCATGGTGAACATGTGGCTGTTAAGTTCAGTATTTGATTTTCTTGGCCTTTAGTAGAAATGGACCAGTGCTTCTCAAGCAAAGAATTCTGTTGCAACTGTATAGTAATTGACACAATGTTAATGTGATGTAATGTTATTTAGAATCTCTCTTCTCAGGAAAGGATAACACATTCAGCATGGCTTGTCACTTGTGGGGTTGCCTCCATGCTTGAATGGAGATGGATGGGGCTAACAATAAATCGCTTTTAATTCCTTCTTTTCACAACTGGGAAAGTGTCTGCCATTAATCACTAACCCTGACATTCATATTGCCCCAATGTTTTTGTGAACTACAATTGGATTCAAAGGATTGGTTTGCTTTTCTATCCAAGAATTATCATACTGCACATTTGGACTTACGATGCTATTTACTAATTTGCTACTAAATTACTTTCTCCTTATATCTGTATACACAGCAAAATCAGAGTCCAGTAGCACTTTTAAGACCAACAAATATTTATTCAAGGCATGAGCTTTCGAGTGCAAGCACTCTTCCTCAGACTCAAAAGCTCACACGTTGAATAAATCTTTGTTGGTCTTAAAGGTGCTACTGGACTCTCATTTTGTTGTGCTACTTCAGACCAACATGGCTACTCATTTGAATCTATACTCTTACAATCCCTGTTCCCTTGTCTGAGGAAGTATGCATGCATATGAAAGCTCATGCCTTAAATAAATCTTTGTTGGTCTTAAAGGTGCCCTTGGCCCTAAATTTTGTTGCCCGTTTTCATATGTGAACGTACACGCCACTTAGATTAACTGTAGTGTATTATAAGTTGCTGCAACTTGGGTTGAGGAACAAAAGGAACTAAAATTCTGTTGGGTCTTAACAAAGAAGATGTACTCCAATTGCCCCTTTTCTTTGTCATTAAGGTAACCTGACAGTTGGTGATCTGGTAATGGTGAATGGATTGCTGTTCCAGCTTTCTTTACCCCTTAATTTCTTGGGAACGGTGTACAGAGAGACGAGACAAGCTCTCATAGACATGAACACCTTGTTCACGCTACTTAACATAGACACAAAAATAAAAGTGAGTATTAATGTTTCTTACAACCTTGTCATATGTGTTAGCCACGAGGTGACCCCATTCACTCATTCATTCTTTGTTCATGATTCATTTGAAACATTATTTTCCTTCCAAAGAGGAATATTGTATAAGGAATTGCTGTTCCGTTCAAGAGCAGTAACTGCGGTAGTGTTGCTCCGTCAGGGCCCTTAGCTCTTCCGGGAGCTCCTTCCACCAGGTCGGGGCCAGGACTGGAAAAGTGTATGCATGTGCATGAAGCAATACTTTATTGTTTTAATTAATGATGCAGAATTTATTGTGCTAAACACTGCCTCAAAGCTGACTTTTGCAGCAGCAGTTCTTAAGCCGTAGGGAGAGGAGAGAGAGACTTGCGTGGCTGAAGTAGCTAGTTTTCTTTGAATCCCTTCAGGCTAAAGCCGTCGCCTGTTCCTTATTTTGAATTAGATCAATTGTTTAGCTTGTTAAGGTCTATGAAAAATCCTTTCTGGGCTGTGTGTAAAGCAGCACTCTTCTTTTAATAGGATAAAGAGCTGGCTCCGCCCCTGCAGATCACTCCACAGACTGCCTCCATCGCCTTTGATAACGTGCACTTTGAATACCTTCAGGGGCAGAAAGTCCTCAGTGGCGTCTCTTTTGAAGTCCCTGCAGGAAGGAAAGTAGCCATTGTAGGAGGCAGTGGGTCAGGGTGGGTAACCAGATGTGCAAAATTCTGCATCATTGATTTTTCTCTCTTTTTTTTGAAGAAAAAACAAAACAAAATAGCGATAATTTGTGGATTTTTCTCGGAAAAGGGATGCAGAACGAGTAACCCGATTCGATTGTGTGCTTCTTCCTTAGGAAAAGCACGCTGGTCAGATTACTATTTCGCTTCTATGAACCGCAGCAAGGGGATATCTATGTTGCTGGCCAGAACATACAAGACGTCAGTTTGGACAGCCTGAGGAAGGCTATAGGAGTTGTACCGCAGGTATGGGGCTCTGTCTGTCTTGGAAGCAGTCTTTCCTTGGTGAAATCTTAATGCTGCAGCTACAAATAATGCAGCAGTGATCTGAAGCCTGCAGAATGTTGTGGTTTGGCAGGGTAGTAGTCTCTGAATATGAATGAGACTGTTCCCATGATAGTCTGCTGGAGTTTTAGTGCTGTATCGTTATATAATCATTCTTATTTATGCCAAAATAGCACAGCCGTTCCTCCCAGCACCCCACCATCCCTCTGCTTTTCCCCGTCACTTGGAGTGAAATGGTTTGTGCAGTGCCTGTAACCTCTCATTAAAACATTCTGGAAACAACTCTTGCCTAAAGGGGCTTAGTGGAAGGATTTAGAAAAATCACTGTTGAATTTGCAGGCTCCCTCTGAAGTATCAGTATTTCATGATGCAAAGTCATTGTTTTGCTTGCCTGTACCCCAGGATGCTGTTCTCTTCCACAATTCCATCTTCTACAACCTCTTGTATGGCAATACCAGCGCCTCTGCAGAGGAAGTCTATGCCGTGGCTAAGCTGGCAGGGATCCATGATGCTATTCTCAGAATGCCCAATGGGTACAACACGCAAGTGGGGGAGCGAGGCCTGAAGCTGTCGGGTGAGTTAGTAAATATGCAGCATACCTTCGTGTTTGTGCAATTGTTGCCTGGCCTCAGGCTTGATGCTCAGTTTGCACCTCACTCCAGCTATTGGTAATGCAGCTCAAGGTAATTGCTGTCCAGCAGCCTAGAAACTTCAACCGCAAACCAACAGATTGCTTGGAAGACTGGGTTGCCAGCTTGGTGTAGAGAGCCTGCTTGTTGTAGTGGTTAAGAGCAATGGCTTCTAATCTGGCAAGCCAGGTTTGATTCCCCACTGCTCCACATGCAGCCAGCTGGGTATCCTTCAATCTTGTTAAAACTGTTCATGCAGAGCAGTTGTCTCACAGCTCCCTCAGCACCACCTACCTCACAAGTTATCAGAGCCAGCTTGGTGTAGGGGTTAGGAGTGTGGAATTCCATTCTGGCGAGCCGGGTTTGATTCCCCGCTCCTCCTCCACGTGAAGCCAGCTGGGTGACCTTGGGCTCGCCACAGCACTAATCAAGCTGTCCTGACCAAGGAGTTTCAGGGCTCCCTCAGCCTCACCCACCTCACGGGGTGTCTGTTGTGGGGAGAGGAAAGGGAAGGCGACTGTAAGCCACTTGGAGACTCCTTTGGGTAGAGAAAAGTGGCACATAAAAGGGCCCTCTTTCAAAAAGGCTGTGCCTTTCCTCAAATACTGGCAGCAGCAAAAGGCAATACATTTTCAGACTAGGCTTCAAGAGAGAGAGAGAGTAAAAGCAGGAATCACATTATGGGTGAATAGTTCAATTTCTGTTTATTGCTCAGGTTCAACGCAGCCACTTAAGGCTCAAAATGAAATGAGATTATTATCCTGCCAAAGTGGTTTGCTAAAACAAGTTGGTCTTAGTTGGGGGGGGGGGGGCTTCATATCACCAAGAATGTGCAATTATTAAACAGAAGCCTTGTCAAGTCATTGAAATTCAGTACAAGAAGGTAGATGCACGTATCACCATTAATTACTTTCAGTGCCTCTAGAATCTGAAATGCGTTTAAATTCTTAACAAGAAGTTTGCTTACCTATAATATGGAATAGTCTAAAAAGGGAAGTGGGAAAGCAGGAGTTATGGGGACCTTAGAGGAAGAAGAGGAGCAAATGGTGCTTGTGCTTGTGCAGACACCAGTTTCCTCAGTAGCCAAGTTTTGCAAGGGGAGGGGGAGGGGGAGCAGGGGGGGAATTGACCAAATGCTCTTCTAAGCCTAGTGGGCATCACTTCCATACTAAATCTGCCTGCCTGATGCCTACAGTCTGGGTGCATCTTAGAAAGTAGCACTATATCTGATGAACTTTCATTGTATTTTGGGTGCCGGAAAATTTCCCATCCAATCTGATACGACTTATGGGTCCCTAGAACCACGTCTGCTTTGTTTATTGCTTGATTGCACTTCATACCACCAGACTCATCTTGTGAGGAGGTCTGAGCCCTCTGGGTAGTTGGAGGGGAATCTGGCAGGAGGATGTAGTGCTATTTGCTCTGTGGCTCCCATGAAGAAAATACGCAGTGTCATGGCTCTTCCTCCTGAGGGTTTAATTCAAGGTAAATTAACCATCTCTTTGGTTGTTCAGGAGGAGAAAAGCAAAGAATCGCTATAGCTAGAGCCATCTTGAAGAATCCTCCGATTATCCTCTATGATGAAGCTACTTCCTCTTTAGATTCAATTACGGAAGAGGTAACTATGCCGCGCAACTTTTCCTTCTGCATCCCTGCACAGTTCTGTCTTCCTGGGCTGGTTGCCCTCGCAGGCCAAAATCTGGCTGACCGAGGTTTCCCTGCTCTTCTTGAGCTCAGTGTCAGGTGCAGTTCCTGATGTCGTAGCGCAATATATTGTGTAAGATGCAGCTGTTGGGATTGCCCAAGGTGCTCCCCGTGACACGTAGAGCATTTGCTCTACTTGAAAGGAACAAATTGGTTCCTGTGGAACAAGTTGGTTAATGTGCAGAAATGTGTGTTTTAAAAGAATGAACTGTCACTGCAAAATGCTAGTTGCTCAGCCTCACTGCTGAGCATCTTCGCTGAGGTGCACGTTAAGAGTGTATAATCGTCCAGCCTCGTATCAATTTACATTCCCTTCACAGATAGGGTTTTAAAGCATTGGGATGTTGTGACACAGATGTCACGACATTGCTGTAGCAACTTCATCATCAGACTTCATAATGGTTAAGTACCAAGATCTCAGTTCCAGCAATATTTTCCTATCCTGATCTTATCTATCTATAGGGAAAAATAAAACAGAAGTTGATTTGCTTAACCACCTGGGCTCATATTAGGTTTCTTGGACAATCCATTGACCTCATATCATTAAATTGCTTGGCTGTTGACAAGTCAGTTTGATGCACACAGTCCCTTGGAAAGCCCAAAATGAAGATGCACCTGTCAGGAGTAACCTCCTTAGACCTTTGTGGGTTGTGATGGGAATTTAAAGGGAACCTGTATTTATTGTTAGTTTGTCAAATAGGAATGAATGTTTACACAATACAGCTGCACTTCGAAAGCAGTTAGTAAAATATGGTTTAATTCCTCCCCCCCCCCCCCAATCTTGCATGCACAATGCAAAGTAGTAGATTGTATTTTGGGGGGAAATTAATGCATAGATTCTCCTGTTTAAGTGCAGTTTGAATGAACTATAAAGGAAGTTAAAAGAACTAGATTTTAGAAGTCAAGCGTCCTGTCTGACCTCTTGGACCTTACAAAGAACTGTGGCCTGCCCCTGATGGCCTGTGAAATATCCACATTAGGTTTTTTTTTCATAATATAATCTCCATCTTAACGCTTGAACTTCTCTTTTGAAGTCACAACTACCAACTCTTTCTTGACTCATGACTTTGAATCTGCCGGTGACCCTTATTTATAACAAGTTATTAAATTATTCTTTTTTGACGTTAACGTAACTTGATTTCTTTCCCCCATTTGAAAAGATGTAAGATGTTCTACACCACGCATATCTTTCCTCCTACAGAACATTTTGAGTGCCATGAGGGACATGGTGAGATACAGAACATCCGTCTTCATTGCACACCGATTGTCAACAGTGGTCGATGCAGATGAAATAATTGTATTGGATCAGGTGAGCTTCCTGGCTGTGTTTGAATTTACTTGAGCATAAGTCAAAAAGCTTCAGTTTACAGCCCACCTTCCGACAATGGCAAAAATAATCTGTCCGAGCTTTCCTCGAGAGTCACTTCATTTCATTTGTAATACGATTTCCATTGCAAGTGCCTGAAAATATGGGATGCAGATTCACGTGGGCTCATGAGTATAAGTATTAAAGTGCGCGCGTGTGTGTGTGTTTCTGTGTGTTTATTAAAACTCAACATATTGGCCTTTTAAGTGGATTACTGTTAATTAGCTTCTTTGGGTGGTTTATTGGTAAGATGTAAAAGCTTTATACTTTTCTTAAACCCTTATATAGAATGAGTTCTTAATATGCTGCATTCCCAGCGTGTCTCTGGTTGACGTTTTTATCATCCCAGAAATGTGGCTGATTTTTGGTTGTATTCATTGTTTAGCCTTTCAAAAAGAGAGACATTTGAACAATAAGATCATGCCGCTATAGGAGCCTTTATATTTTGCATGCAAGGGATGGCATGACCTCAGTAGATCTAACAGGGCAGACAAGTTTCCTACTTACAGACCACTTCTCCACTTGTGTACCACAGCCAGCCTGCCTATCCTATGTATGTCCCTGAAGCTAACCGTAGGTGACCAGCCCCTATCACAAGGGAGTCGATGTCCTCCCTTATTTGAGTGACCTGTTAATCTGGTCCCAGTCACTGTTAATCTGTTCCAGGTATCCAACCAGTGTTATCCACACTTGCAAGAAAGATGTAATAATAAACACAGAAAAGAACTATCTAGCTCCAGCCCATTCATTTCTCTGTGTGGAGGTGCCAATTGATCATGCCTGTGGGGGACGGGGAAGGGGTGCCCAGAAGACGCTGTCAGTAAATGTTAAATGCCAATAGCCCATTCAGTAGACCTGATGTTTTCTTGTACATCCTCAAGGCTCCCGGAGACTTCCGTGAGGCAGAGGCACTTCCGTGGCAAATGGTCGTCTGGACACCATGAAAGGATGAGCCACGGCATCTTATTGTTCCAAAAGGGTCACTGGGCACCAACGTCGCTCCAAAGGTTGCCGACCTCATGCACTGGCCCTGTGCCCCTAGTAGCTCACCAGACGAAGGTCTTTCCCATCATGTCAGATCTCTTCACGGGAGGCTGCTGTTAAAGGATTAAGGAGCCAGGCCAATTAAAAATGCGACAGTTCTGTTGTTCATGCAGAGTAATAGCATGGCTCAGCTAGCACTCAATACCAAACGCTGTGGATTTTAAAAGCACCCCTCTCCTGTCCATTCCAGAAACATTCAGGGATTCTACAGCAGACTAATTAAAAAAATTGTTTTGGAAGATAAAATGTTTAAATTATCTGCTGATGGTAATTTGTGCGTGGGAGGGAGGGATTTATATAACCTTCCCTTTCAAAAGAAACTCCAGATGCCTAGCAAATCATACACAGCTGGATGAAAGCAGGCCAAAGGAAGAAGCCTCACGGCGTCTCCCGCCCTCCCCTTCAAAATGCCCGGCTGCTTAACAGAAGGGGTGTGGTAGGCATGGACCAGGTAGGCCAATGGAAAGAATCCTGTTCTTCTAAGCTGCATGATATCTGGCTGCTCATGGTCCAAGAGCAGGATCGCTTCATGCTGTTTACGAAAGCCCCTAGTGCTGTGGACTCTTCCCTTTGCAAAACCTCAAGGAAATTAGAGAGACGTTTCTGCTCCCGTATATTGGACATTATGGAACATTTGAAGTGATGGGATAGCCTTGGTGACATTCAGAGGCCGACAACAGCAAGGAACGTTGAAGCGGTAACCTTGCTTCCCTTCTATTGGCCGCTTTAAGATTTAAAAAGCAGATCCGGATGAACAATTATTTTTTTCCTTATGTATTGTACCAAGCGGGCTTAACGGTATAATAGCGTAGCAATGACAGATTGTATTAAATGATAATTTCTGGGGGGGATTTTAAAGCATCTTGTGAAATGAGGCTCATGAGCCTCTGGGATGTTTTGGTCGAGAAGGTGTCTTTTCTTTGGCAAGCCTTTGCTTAGCAGAGCCCGCCTGATGCTCTCAGGGTGGAGGCTCCTTGCCTGTCTGGCTGCTGGCTGACTTGTGTAATGCCAATGGCTTCTGCTCCACAGAAAGCTCTTTGCTTTGCCCTTCTTGCCTGCAAAGGGCTTCAGGGGCAGTCAGTCAAATCCAGAGGAAAAGGGGGTGGGGCGGAACGCTAAGCAGCTGTCAATAACACTCTGCAGTAGACCTGGTATCTTTCCAATAATGAAAAATGCTGGACTAAATGGTTGACCTTCTAGGGAATTCAGCAGCAATCTTGGCACCAGCTTCACACTCAGTGAGGGAGAGCGAAATAAGAAAGGTTTTCATTCTCTGCTACCTGGAAAGGGCACCCCACACCGTCCGATTCAAATACTTTCCTGACCGATTAATTGTTCTGACTTTTTTTTTTAAGAAAATTTTATTTTAAATCTATTGACTGCAGAAGAAAAATGTATTTGTGTGATTAAGAGTCCCATTGGGCTGTTGCGGTGTTCTTCCAACAGATGTTGAGGGTTCCGCCATCTTTACCTGCCGTTGATTGTTGCTGTTATAGTCCTTTTAATGGGGTTTTAATGGGGTGTTTAGTGGGACATATGTAAACCACCACGAGCCTTTGGGAGTGGCACTCAATAAATTGAAGAAATAAATTAAATAAATAAATGTAAGAACATGCTTCAATCATAAATCAGCAGCTGCAATTGGAAGCTACAATCACATGAAATTTATTTATTTATTTATTTATTTATTTATTTATTTATTTATTTATTTATTTATTTATTTATTTATTTATTTATGTTTGTGTTTATATAACCACCGCTCTCAGAGAACTGGCTCGTGGTGGTTTACAATCATAATAAATACATATCTAAAAAAGCATAATAACCTTTTAATAGTCCCTGATTAACACAAGTCTAAAAACTCAACTGCACAGCTGATGGTGGTACTAATTAATTTAGTTTAAAAGGTATCCCGCACAGCTAGACCACTGGCTGAAAACAAGTAGATGTAACAGTTGGGCTGATATCACCGGGGGGTAGATCACCTCATGGATACGAGGCCGGTCTAATACTGGCCCCATACCCTAAGGGGAAGGGAAGAACCCGTGCATGAACCTTGGGACCACCTCCCAGCCTCAGACAAACACATGGCGGAATAGCTCCGTCTTGCAGACCCTGCATAATTCAGAGAGCTCTGTCAGGGCCCACAGCTCTTCAGGGAACTCATTCCACCCGGTAAGGGAGGGTAAAGTGTCCGAAGGCACCGGAGGAGGACCAGCTCTTCCATAACCCGGCCTCAAACAAACACCTAGTGGAAGAGCTCTGTCTTGCAGGCCCTGTGGAACTGGAGAAGTTTTGTCAGGGCCCTCAGCTCTGTCGGGAGCTCATTCCCCCAGACAGGACCCAAGACCCAAAAGGTCCTGGTTGATGCCAGGCCAACTGCACAAGGGCCAGGGATTCAAACCTCTTATTGGTCCTAAGGTGCCACATGGCCCCCCACTAGAACTTATTTCAGGCAGTATTTGAATTCTTGGTACAAAGTTCACTCAGCCCTGCAGAGGTTATGTCATTAGAACAGAAGTCCTGCTGGATGCCTAGAGATCCCCTTGTGGCCACAGACTGATCTCTGCTAGGGATGTGCGTGGCGGTGGCTGAATTGGCCGTTCCAGGCCTGGAATGACTGATTCGGACACCGCCGCGCACAAAATGCCACACTTAACCTTGGTTGGCCGCTCCTGGGCTACCAACAGCTGCAGCGTTGGATCGAACTTAGAAATGTCCTGTTCCAGACAACCGATGATGGGCATCGTGGTTTGTTTCTTTCTTTAAACAGGGTAAAGTTGCCGAGCGTGGGAAGCACTCGGATCTCATCACCAGCTCCAGCAGCCTCTACTACGAAATGTGGCACACGCAGAGCAGCCGGATGGTGAACAGAAGTGTCAGCGACCGGCGGGAAGAGAGGAGGAACCACACATCCAAAGAAGAGGAAAGGAAGAGGCTCCAAGAGGAGATCATCAACAGCGTGAAAGGCTGCGGAAACTGTTCTTGCTAGGGGGGGGGAGCACAGCTTGCCTCTCTCCCTTCGGCCCTCGTCTCTCGATGGCTCGGTGGAGGCCCAGGCGTTTGCACTGGAGCTGCTTTCAGCAGCGTTCAGCAGAATGAACACGCCTGGCTTGCCAGAAGGCTTTACTGAGTGGAATGCTGGCATTTAGCCAAAGGATTTCAGTTCTGCCTTTTGGGGTCCCTAATAGCAACGAGACGGGGAGTATGTTGAGATCTTCTTGATACTCCTGATCGTTATACACTTTGGGGGTTGGTCTCAGTCATGGGGGGGCATGTTCTCTGTCATTTGGGCAGAGTAGAAATGTCTGAACATCTTTGTGATGAGCAGAGTAAAAGAAACATGCTACAAGGATGGATTGAAGTTGTCTTCATGTATCTGTTTCAGCAAAAGTGTGTGTGTGTGTGTGTGTGTAGCAGTTAGCATTCATTGAATAACTGTTTTGATAGAATTTATATCTTTTTATAAAGCATAATGAATGCAGTTGGTTGTAACAAATGCTGAGCACAGGGATTTCTGCTTAGTTCTTCAATCTTCCCCATTGCACCCCAAGTCTGAGACTTCAAAATTATGAACAAAAATGTGCGATTTGAGATCAATAAATCTTACGAGGCACAATAATAAAGAACGATCCATCTCCAGTTGCTGCCATTCATAATAGTGCTCAAGAATGGTTTTATTAAGCTCTAATACAAGTATTGTCAAAATTTTAGCAATAAGTGAGGTTCCTGAGGTGATTTCTTCAAATAATTGGGAGCAGTTTGGGACTAGTTTTGTCTAGGACCAGCAGTGAAGATGTTCCTTGTTTTAAAAATGTACAGGCTGGAACAAAATATGTCCTTGATTTTTAAAAAATCACTATTTAGTAGATGTTACGGTACAAGCCTGGATGCCTTTCATGCAAAGCACAGCTTTGCTAAAATGTTTTAAGTTTAGAATTGTTTTAATTTAGCATGTGAATAGACCTCTTCCTTGAATTTATGTACAGATTAGCACAAAGACAACAAATGTCACTCTTGAAAAGTTGAAAGTGCTTTCTGTACCACCGCTTCTCAATATTGCACAGCCTTGGGGGTGGGAAAGGAAATTATATCGTACAAGGTCCTGCCACTGCATACAGGAAAATTGTGTGCATAGCTTGAATTTTCTGAAACAGCCTTGTGTACTGAGTGTGGAATTCTTTGGTCAGCTTTTACATCCCTCTTAATCTATATGCACCATCCAGAAATCAGTGGTGTCTAATGAATGCCCTTTGTCTATAAAAACTTCTCCATTACAGTGGGAAGGGGCAAAACTCTTACTGTAATGTATGCAACGTACATGATGGGGACAAATGGATCGCTTCCTTTCTGGTCTGTTGGTCACCTGCAGTTTCATGACAGCTCAGTTTTCTCCCGGTGGGAAAGTTGGCAATGGATTCTAGGCAAGAAAAAGATGTTATTCCATTGGATGTACTAAATTTTAGACATTCTATTTTTGTTGAGTTTCTACAGAACTGCAACAGCATAGCAGCATGCTTCTGCAAGGCAAATCCAAACAAACATTGTTGTTGTTATGTGCGAAGTCATGTCCAACCCATCGTGACCCCATGGACAATGATCCTCCAGGCCTTCCTGTCCTCTACCATTCCCCGGAGTCCATTTAAGTTTGCACCTACTGCTTCAGTGACTCCATCCATCCACCTCATTCTCTGTCGTCCCCTTCTTCTTTTGCCCTCGATTGCTCCCAGCATTAGGCTCTTCTCCAGGGAGTCCTTCCTTCTCATGAGGTGGCCAAAGTATTTGAGTTTCATCTTCAGGATCTGGCCTTCTAAAGAGCAGTCAGGGTTGATCTCCTCTAGGACTGACCGGTTTGTTTGCCTTGCAGTCCAAGGGACTCGAAAGAGTCTTCTCCAGCACCAGAGTTCAAAAGCCTCAATTCTTTGACGCTCGGCCTTCCTTATGGTCCAACTTTCGCAGCCATACATTGCAACTGGGAATACCATAGCCTTGACTAAACGCACTTTTGTTGGCGGTGATTTCTCTGCTTTTTAGGATGCTGTCTAGATTTGCCATAGCTTTCCTCCCCAGGAGCAAGCGTCTTTTAATTTCTTTGCTGCAGTCCCCATCTGCAGTCATCTTGGAGCCCAGGAAAATAAAATCTGTCACTATCTCCATTTCTTCCCCATCTATTTGCCAGGAATTGAGAGGGCCGGATGCCACGATCTTTGTTTTCTTGATGTTGAGTTTCAAGCCAACTTTTGCACTCTCCTCCTTCACCTGCATCAACAGGCTCTTTAGTTCCTCTTCACTTTCTGCCATTAGAGTGGTATCATCTGCATAGCTGAGGTTGTTGATATTTCTCCCTGCAATCTTGATCCCAATTTGTGACTCCTCTAATTCCGCATTTCTCATGATGTGCTCTGCATACAAGTTAAATAGGCAAGGCGACAGTATACAGCCTTGCCGAACTCCTTTCTCAATTTTGAACCAGTCAGTGATTCCATGTTCAGTTCTCACTGTTGCTTCTTGACCTGCATATAAATTTCTCAAGAGACAAATAAGATGCTCTGGTATTCCCATCTCTTTAAGAACTTGCCACAATTTGTTGTGCTCCACACAGTCAAAGGCTTTAGCATAGTCAATGAAGCAGAAGTAGACGTTCTTCTGGTACTCCCTAGCTTTCTCCATGTTCCAGCGTATGTTGGCAATTTGATCTCTAGTTCCTCTGCCTCTTCGAAATCCTGCCTGTACTTCTGGAAGTTCTCGGTCCACATATTGCTGGAGCCTAGCTTGTAGGATTTTGAGCATAACTTTGCTAGCATGAGAAATTAGTGCAATGGTGCGGTAGTTTGAACATTCTTTGGCATTGCCCTTCTTTGGGATTGGAATGTAAACTGACCTTTTCCAATCCTGTGGCCATTGTTGAGTTTTCCAAATTTGCTGGCATATTGAGTGTAGCACTTTTACTGCATCGTCCTTTAAGATTTTGAATAGTTCAACTGGAATGCTGTCACCACCACTAGCTTTATTGTTGCTCAGACTTCCTAAGGCCCATTTGACTTCACATTCCAGGATGTCTGGCTCCAGTTCAGTAACTACCCCACTGTGGTTATCAGGGATGTTAAGCTCGCTCTTGTATAGTTGTTCTGTATAATTCTGCCACCTTTGTTTAATCTCTTCTGCTTCTGTGAGGTCCCTACCATTTTGGTCCCTTATCATACCCAACTTTGCATGAAACATTCTCTTCATATCTCCAATTTTCTTGAAAAGATCTCTGGTCCTCCCCATTCTATTGTTTTCTTCTATTTGTTTGCACTGTTCATTTAAGAAGGCATTCTTATCTCTTCTAGCTTTTCTCTGGAATTCTGCATTCAATTGGGTGTATCTTTCTCTTTCTCCCTTGCCTTTCACTTCCCTTCTCTCCTTAGCTATTTGTAAAGCTTCCTCAGACAGCCATTTTGATTTCTTGCATTTCTTTTTCTTTGGGATGGTTTTAGTTGCTACCTCTTGTACAATGTTGTGAACCTCAGTCCATAGTTCTTCAGGCACTCTGTCTATCAGATCTAATTCCTTAAATCTATTTGTCACCTCTACTGTGTATTCGTCGGGGATATGATTTAGTTCATACCTGAGTGGCCTAGTGCTTTTCCCTACTTTCTTCAATTTAAGTCGAAATTTTGCAACAAGAAGCTCATGATCTGAACCACAATCAGCTCCTGGTCTTGTTTTTATTGACTGGATAGAACTTTTCCATCTTTGGCTGCAGAGCACATAGTCAATCTGATTTCTGTGTTGACCGTCTGGTGATGTCCATGTGTAGAGTCGTCTCTTGGGTTGTTGGAAAAGAGTGTTTGCTATGACCATTGTATTCTCTTGACAAAATTCTACCAGCCTGTGCCCTGCTTCATTTTGTACTCCAAGGCCAAACTTGCCTGTTATCCCGGTTATCTTTTGGCTTCCTACTGTAGCATTCCAATCCCCCATGATGATAAGCACATCATTTTTTGGCGTTGCTTCTAGAAGGTGTTGTAGGGCTTCATAGAACTGATCAACTTCATCCTCTTCAGCAGCAGTGGTTGGGGCATAGACCTGGATCACTGTGATGTTGAATGGTTTGCCTTGGATTCGAACTGAGATCATTCTATCATTTTGGGGATTGTATCCCAAGACTGCTTTTCCTACTCTCTTATTGATTATGAAGGCTACTCCATTTCTTCTGCGAGATTCTTGTCCACAGTAGTATACCTGATGGTCATCTGAATTAAATTCACCCATTCCTGTCCATTTTAGTTCACTGATTCCTAAAATGTCGATGTTCAGTCTTGTCATTTCTTGTTTGACCACGTCCAGCTTACCTTGATTCATGGATCTGACGTTCCAGGTTCCTATGGAATAAAAATCTTTACAGCATCGGACTGTCTTTTCGCCACCAGTTACTTCCACAACTGAGCGTCCTTTCGGCTTTGGCCCAGTCGCTTCATTCATTCTGGCGCTACTCGTACTAGCCGTCTGCTCATCCCCAGTAGCATATTGGACACCTTCCGACCTGAGGGGCTCATCTTCCAGCATCATATCGTTATGCCTATTGGAACTGTCCATAGAGTTTTCATGGCAAAGATACTGGAGTGGTTTGCCATTTCCTTCTCCAGTGGATCACCTTTTGTCAGAGCTCTCAGCTATGACCTGTCCGTCTTGGGTGGCCCTGCACGGCATAGCTCATAGCTTCACTGAACTACGCAAGCCCCCTTGCCACAACAAGGCAGCGATCCTTGAAGGGGGAAACGAACAAACATTAAAACCCCTTTAAAGAGAACTTCCACATTTTGAAATACAGCTCTGGAAGAACCCTAAAATATGAGTTCTGGATGAGTAAATACTTTGATAATTTAGAATCCCAAATTCTGGGAAGAAATTCCGTGAAGGGCTGTTTTGTAAGCATAGCTAAAAGGACATGATTTATACACCTTCTTTTCTTAAGTGTTCAATATTATGTTTTTAAAAGAACTTCACCCTGAAGTTAGAAGACCAGAGACTTTGCCTAACTTAAGTGTTAAAAAGGAAAGCTGCCCACCGTAGCCAGGTAGGCTTCGTGTTCACACCAAGCAAAAGTTTTTGTTCAAGATTCAGCCTTGCATAACTTAATGCACAGTTTGGTCAAGAAGGAAGACTGCTGGGAACCCTCCTGCAATTACAGCAGTTGAAATGTCATCATATGCCTCCTATTTTTTCGAAATGAATCTAGGTATGCAGGCAGTTCTTGTCCTGTTGGGATTAAAATTCCTGTAGTTGCAACTGAGAACCTGCTTCCTACTTCTAGTTGAATAAGTCCTCCCTTTGCTAATACTTACCTGGATGGTTTGGAAAGGAAAAAGAATCCCTGCTGTGTCACATTCACATGAAAAGCCTTCCTCCTCATTCTTAAGTTTGGTTGTATTTAATTGCACTTCATCCTGATCCCGGGATATTTTGTTCTTGCGGATTCCTCTGATTTACGGGATGAATCTGGTGACAAACTGAAGATAATAGCTGTCTTAAAAAGCATCCTAGTAGTATTGTATAAATAACATTCATTAGGAAGCGTTTCTATCATAGCTTAATTGTGAAGATAATTATTACTGAAATAAAGGACTTCTTTCTTTTTGAATAGAAATGGTTGTCCTGTTGAAATGACACTTTAGCATCATTTCCAATATTGGAAAACCAATATTTCCTCAGTGCTTTGCACAGAGCAAAAAGGCAGATGGTTTTAATACCATGTTGTCCCCAGAGAACCTCCTAATAGCGGTTAGAAAGATAAACTGTTATTATATTGAATAATCTTAGGCTCAACATACTGTTCAGTTTAGCCCAAGACACTGGAATATGGTTGGTGCCTGCTACCGACCGCCTGACCAACGAGAGGATGTGGATGCTGCACTTTGTGAGCAGCTTGAGAAAATATCCAAGCGGCAGGACCTTGTCATCATGGGTGACTTCAATTTCCCAGATGTGTGCTGGAAAACAAACTCTGCGAAGCGTCCTCAGTCATGTAACTTTCTGACCTGCCTGGCTGACAATTTCATTTATCAAATGCTAGATGAACCCACAAGAGGTTCAGCCATACTGGACTTAATACTGACCAACAGGCAAGAGTTGGTGGATGAGGTGAAGGAGGTGGGGACCCTAGGGGGAAGTGACCATGACCTCATAGAATTCCTTTTGAAATGGGGAGCCAAGGAAGCGTGTAGCCAGACGCGGATGTTGGATTTTCGTAGGGCAAACTTTAATAAACTCAGAGACATGATGAGTGTCATACCATGGACAAGAATGCTGGAAGGGAAGGGAGCATGTGAAGGGTGGGCGCTACTCAAACAAGAGCTATTGCATGCTCAATCATTGACTATCCCAGAAAGACGAAAACACTGCAGGAGCTCTAAGAAGCCTATTTGGATGAACAGAGAACTTCAAGAGGAACTAAGAAAGAAAAGGAAAATGTTCAGGAAATGGAGGGAAGGACAGAGCTCTAAAGAAGAGTATCTACAGGTTACTAGGCACTGTAGATCAATCATCAGAAAGGCCAAAGCTGAGAGTGAGCTAAGATTGGCCAGGGAAGCCCATTGTAACAAGAAAAGATTTTTCAGTTATATGAGGAGCAAACGTAAAGTCAAGGAGGCAATAGGCCCACTGTTGGGTGCGGATGGACAAACTCTAACGAAAGATGCAGAGAAAGCAGATAGGCTTAGTGCCTATTTTACATCTGTTTTTTCCCACAGGTCAAAGTGTTTAGGCACATCTAGAGATGGCCGTAGCCAAAGGATAGTGTCTGGGTGGCAGGTTAACATGGATAGAGAGGTTGTCGAGAGGCATTTAGCTGCACTGGATGAGTTCAAATCCCCTGGTCCGGATGAAATGCACCCGAGAGTACTCAAAGAACTTTCCAGAGAACTTGCACAGCCCTTGTCCATCATCTTCGGAACCTCTTTAAGGACTGGAGATGTCCCGGAGGACTGGAAAAGAGCAAACGTTATTCCAATCTTCAAAAAAGGGAGGAAGGATGACCCAGGAAACTACAGACCAGTGAGTCTGACCTCTGTTGTGGGGAAGATAATGGAGCAGATATTAAAGGGAGCGATCTGCAAACATCTGGAGGACAATTTGGTGATTCAAGGAAGTCAGCATGGATTTGTCTCCAACAGGTCCTGCCAGACCAACCTAGTTTCCTTTTTTGACCAAGTAACAGGTTTGCTGGATCGGGGAAATTCGGTTGATGTCATTTACTTAGATTTTAGTAAAGCTTTTGACAAGGTTCCCCATGATGTTTTGATGGATAAGTTGAAGGACTGCAATCTGGATTTTCAGACAGTTAGGTGGATAGGGAATTGGTTAGAGAACCGCACTCAAAGAGTTGTTGTCAATGGTGTTTCATCAGACTGGAGAGAGGTGAGTAGCGGGGTACCTCAGGTGCTCGGCCCGGTACTTTTTAACATATTCATTAATGATCTAGATGAGGGGGTGGAGGGACTACTCATCAAGTTTGCAGATGACACCAAATTGGGAGGACTGGCAAATACTCTGGAAGATAGAGACAGAGTTCAACGAGATCTGAACACAATGGAAAAATGGGCAAATGAGAACAAGATGCAATTTAATAAAGATAAGTGTAAAGTTCTGCATCTGGGTCAGAAAAATGAAAAGCATGCCTACTGGATGGGGGATACGCTTCTAGGTAGCACTGTGTGTGAACGAGACCTTGGGGTACTTGTGGACTGTAAACTCAACTTGAGCAGGCAGTGTGATGCAGCGGTAAAAAAGGCAAATGCCATTTTGGGCTGTATCAACAGGGGCATCACATCAAAATCGCAAGATGTCATAGTCCCATAGTCCCATTGTTGAGGTTGAGGGACTTGGGAATGTTCAGCCTGGAGAAAAGGAGGTTGAGAGGGGACATGATAGCCCTCTTTAAGTATTTGAAAGGTTGTCACTTGGAGGAGGGCAGGATGCTGTTTCTGCTGGCTGCAGAGGAGAGGACACGCAGTAATGGGTTTAAACTTCAAGTACAACGAGATGAGCCTCTTGTGGCGCAGAGTGGTAAGGCAGCTGTCTGAAAGCTTTGCCCATGAGGCTGGGAGTTCAATCCCAGCAGCCGGCTCAAGGTTGACTCAGCCTTCCATCCTTCCGAGGTCGGTAAAATGAGTACCCAGCTTGCTGGGGGGTAAACGGTGATGACTGGGGAAGGCACTGGTATTGAGTCTGCCATGAAAACGCTAAAGGGCGTCACCCCAAGGGTCATATATGACTCGGTGCTTGCACAGGGGATACCTTTACCTTTACCTTTTACAACGATATAGCCTAGATATCAGGAAAAAGTTTTTCACAGTCAAGAGTAGTTCAGCAGTGGGATAGGCTGCCTAAGGAGGTGGTGAGCTCCCCCTCACTGGAAGTCTTCAAGCAAAGGTTGGATACACATTTTTCTTGGATGCTTTAGGATGCTTAGGGCTAATCCTGCGTTGAGCAGGGGGTTGAACTAGATGGCCTGTATGGCCCCTTCCAACTCTATGATTCTATGATTCTATGAATATGTTAGTAAAGCAGTTTTGTGATTATGCAGCTAAAGTATACAAAGAATGTGAATGCGAATTACTTTAGATATGTTGACAATGATAATTATACCAAAGTTCAAAAAACCCTTTAATGGCATACTAACAACAATCCAAGTACATAATCATAATCAGATATATTCAGACTACTTGGAATAAACAGATGTTAGTGATAATAATAACAATAAAGCCTGAACATGGAATGATACCTATAACATGATAAAATTAGAATATGAATTAAACGAGACATTTACGGGATATTTAAAATAGGAAATAAAAATTAGTTGAAAATAAAATTAACTAGAGAAGAAATCATAGAAGCGTAGAGTTGGAAGGGGCCACATAGGCCATCTAGTCCAACCCCCTGCTCAACGCAGGATCAGCCCAAAGCATCCTAAAGCATCCAAGAAAAGTCTGTATCCAACCTTTGCTTGAAGACTGCCAGTGAGGGGGAGCTCACCACCTCCTTAGGCAGCCTATTCCAATGCTGAACTACTCTGACTGTGAAATCATCATTCAGACCCCATCCTAAAGGAAAATAGGAGGCAAGTTATTCTGTGCAAAGGCAAGTTTTGACTTTCAGAACTGTGGCCAAAAATTCAACCACCTTCTCTGGAGTTTTGTGATATTATTTATTTATAGTTAGATTTATATACCGCCGTTCACCAAAAGGTCTCATGGCGGTTCAAAATAAAATAGAAAATCGCAGTAAAATCACATAAAACCCCATAAGTATTATTACAATAAAAAGTTGGCATTCTATTTTGTAACTCTCCCCACTTTCCCCGCTTGTTCAGAGAGAGGTCGGGCGTTAATCCTGTAAGAGAGAGAGAGGAGAGAAAGACTGGCCGATTGATTAGGGATCTTGGACGGAACCCGGGCTCTGCCCTGGCCTCAACCATATGCCTGGCGGAAGAGCTCCGTCTTACAGGCCCTGTGGAAAGATGGTAGTTCCGACAGGGCCCATAGCTCCTTCGGGAGCTCATTCCACCAGGTTTGGGCCAGGACAGACAAGGCCCTGGTGGAGGCCAGGTGAACATCCCAGGGGCCCAGGACAATCAGTAGATTCATACCCGCAGAGCGGAGAGCCCTGCGGGGGGCATAAGCAACCAAACGGTCCCGCAGGTAAGTAGGACCCAAGCTGCATATGGCCTTAAAGGTTAATACCAACACCTTAAACTTCACCCGGAAACAGACTGGTAGCCAATGTAGATGACAGAGTACCGGCTGAATATGGGCCCTCCAAGGTGTCCTAGTGAGGACCCTAGCCGCCGCATTTTGTACCAGCTGTAACTTCCCAATCAGTCAAGTGTAGGCCTGCGTAGAGCAAGTTACAGTAGTCTAGTCTGGAAGTGACTGTTGCATGGATCACAGTGACTAGGTGTTCCGAGGACAGGTAGGGCGCAAGTAGCTGGGCCTGGCAAAGATGGAAAAAAGCTGTCTGGGCTACTTTCGTGACCTGAGCCTCCATAGACAGGGAAGCATCAAACGTCACTCCCAAGTTCCTGACCACGGGTGTAGATGTTAATTGTACACCATTTAGGCATGGGAGATGGGCTTCATGATCCTGCTCTCTTCTTCCCAGACACAGGACCTCCGTCTTGGAGGGGTTGAGTTTCAGGCAACTCTGCCTGAGCCATCCAGCCACTGTTTCCAAACAACTGGCAAATATATCTGGGGGCGGGGGGAGTCTGGCCAGCCGTCCATTAGGAGATAGAGCTGGGTGTCATCCGCATATTGGTGACAGCCCATAACCCCAAACTGGGCTGGAGGGTGCATGTAGATGTTGAACATTGTGGGGGAGAGTACCGCCCCTGCAGAACCCCACAAGGGAGCTCACAGGGAACTGATAGTTCATCCCCGACTGCCACCCTCTGTGTCCAGTTCCGGAGGAAGGAGACTAGCCATTGCAGCACAGTCCCCCTAATTCCTGTCCCGGCAAGGCGGTGAACCAATAGCTCGTGGTTGACCGCATCAAATGTGGCCAACAGATCTAATAACACAAGAATGGCAGACCTATCTCGATTCAGCTGGCGTCAGATATCATCCGTCAGAGCGACCAGCGCGGTCTCCACCCCATGGCCAGGACAGAAACCAGACTGGTATGGGTCGAGGGCCGAAGTTTCCTCCAAGAAAACTAGGAGCTGGTCTGCTGTGGCCCGCTCTACTACCTTCCCTAGAAACGCAAGATGCAAGACAGGGAGGTAGCTGGCGAGATCCCGCCCATCCAGCGATGTTTTTTTCAGCAGAGGGTGAACCACGGCTTCTTTAAGCCCCTCGAGGAACTCTCCAGATGTCAAAGAAAGGTCGATAATCTCCCTCATGAGGCCTCCTGTCTGTTGGTTTAAGCAACCAGGACGGACAGGGATCCGAGGGGCACGTGGTTCGCCCTCACTGATCCTAGTAACTTGTCCACTCCGGTTAAAGAGAGCCGCCTGAAGCCATCAAACACTAGCCCCCTTGGCGGCCACGGAGCTTCCAGTTCACTAACTGTGTCAATAGTGGCAGGTGGGTCGCGGTGGAGTGACAGAAACTTATCCGCAAAATAGCTCGATAAAGCCGCACAGCTCAAATCCAATTCCCTTAATTTTTGGCGCCCTTCTTCGAGGGCGGTAAGTGACCTAATCACTCTAAACAGTTGTGCCGGGTGAGAGCTTGCGGACGCGATTTCTGCGGCGTAGAAGTCTCGTTTTGCCGCTTTCACCGCGTTCTCATACCCCTTCATAAGCGTGCGATGAGTTGTTCTTGTCACTTCATTGTGAGTCTTTCTCCACACTCGCTCAAGCCGTCTCACTTCCCTCTTCCTCTCCCGAAGCTCCTGGGTATACCACGGAGCCTGTTTGAGGTGAAGGTGGAGAGGGCGCCTTGGAGCAATCTTGTCGATAGCGGCCGTCAGGCGGGTCTGCCAGTCCTCCACCCAGGCTGACAACGAGTTGCCGGAGGGCATCAGGTCCCGCAGGGCATTCAGGAATCTCTGGGATTCCATAAGTCTCCGCGGGCGGACCAAAATATGTCTGTCACCCAAACGGACTACCAGTGATCGATCAGGCTTTATGCACTGTACGATTTCCTTGTGACTTTTGCTGTCCACGGAATCCACAGAAGCCTTCTCCAGCACCAGAATTCAAACAAATCAATTCACCTCTCGTCTGATTATTTCATCATCCAACTTTCACAGCCATAAGTGGCTACTGGAAATATGATAGATTTACATTTGGTAATGTGGCTGATGCCCTTGTTCTGTTCAAGTTTGTCATTGCTGAGCAACCCAGAGCAATTTGATGTTTTATTTCCATAGTGCAATCATCACTGGTCAATTTGTGATCCAAGGAAATTGAATTCTTGAATGCATGCGATCGCGCCATCATCAATTGTTACTGTGGTGTGTCTGTTTTTTGCAGTGGTCGTTATTTTTGTCTTTTCAGAGTTTAAGAAAAGGCCAAATTTCTTGCTTGCTTCATTGACCTTTTTAATCAGCTCTTCTGGGCCTTCCTTCGTTCCTGACAGGAGGGTGGTGCCATCTGCAGACCAAAGATTATTTATATTCCTTCCTCCAATCTTAATTCCAGTGTTTCATTCTTTGAGTTCCATCTCAGAATGATCTCAGCATACAAGTTAAACAGGAAGGGGAAAAGAATGCAACTTTGGCACACTCCTTTCTCTATTTTGAACTAGTCCGTGTCATCCAATGGTGCATGTACAGTGGCTTCTTGGTTTGCATAGAGTGACTGCATCAGTTTGATCAAATGCACTGCCACCAACCATATATTGCAGGGCTTCCCACAATGTGTTGTGATCCACACAATCAAAATAAATTAATTAAAGCTTGACTGATGAATAGGTTGTCTGAGGTTTGCTTTTCACTTGCATAAGATTTTGGATTTGAGTTATCCCCTAGTGGTTGACTTTTGTGTGGAGAATTTGAGGAGAGCTGGGTGGATGGGGAGATATGCTTTTTCTCTCTGTGTCTCAGCTTTCTCCTACATGACAGGTTTGTGTTCTTTCACTTAGCTGCTTCTGTTCAACAGGCATGGCCTATTGTGTTCAATTGCATGGTGGTTTTCTGTGATGTGAAAGAAGCACAAGAAGAATCTTTATAGCTTGCCTGGAAAGTTGAATCTCAAGGGCCAAATGACAAATGTACTATCCTGGCTTCCCCACATACTTGCTGCAGTTCTTCAGTGCTTTATAGCTATCACTGAAATTGTCAAGGCAAATGCTGGTGCCATTCCGACCTCAAGATGTGCCCTCTAAAGCTTTTAGCCTTGGGGCTTCATGTTTTGTGTGCGCTTTGGGCGGGCGAGGGAGGGTCTGTAGTGCACAGGTAACGCAAGAACTCGTGCTGTGAACTGGAATGAATGTTCAGAATCACAGAGTTGGAAGAGGCCATACAGGCCCTCTAGTCCAACCCCCTGCTCAATGCAGGATCAGCCCAAAGCAAATAACGTGTTCTGAACATCAGGTCATATAGACCATGTCCCAGTATGGGGAATTGTTGCGAAGTAGAAAGGCATAGAATTCACAGAAACACCTTGGAGGTCCCTCATCCAGCCCATCCTCCAGCAGCTGTGCTGGCTTCCAGTTGAATTCCGGATCAGGCTTAAGGTTTTGGTTATCAGCTTTAAGGCCACATGTGGTCTGGGCCCAGTGTACCTGAGGGATCGCCTCTCTGCCTACACCTCACAAAAAGCCTTACGCTCCAACACTCCCAACTTCCTGGTGGTCCCTGGCACCAAGGACCTCAGCCCAGAAACTCAAGGTGGGAGATGGGGTAGTAGTTTGCTGGGTTCTGCGGATCCAGAGATGGTTTCTTCAATAGGGGTTGTTTCACCGCCTCTTTCCGCTCTCTTGGGAAATCAAGCAGATGGGAGTTGCTAGTCTTGGTCATAGAGGAACAATGGGATGCACTAGTCGTCGAATTTGGTTTTGGAGTCAGTCAACAGGCTTGGCCGCCATTTGGGCTCCAACCTCCTTGATTTCTGTAAATGAATATCTGAAGAAGGTTCTGGCTGGAACAGTGCTTGAACTGGTAGCTTTTTAATGACTTGTTAAATGTTGTATATTTTCTAGCCATTGTTGGTTGTTGGACAGAAACAATTGTATTTTGAGTTGATTAACAAGGTTGTTTGAGTGGGGGAAAGACTTAATTTTTGTCATGACTCATCAGGACACGCTGACACAGTAATTGCTGGGCTGTTGCATCTGCGTTATCTGTCTACTGTGGCTACGTTTTTACATGCAGGCCTCACAGCTTAATGTTGACGTTCAGGCTTTTACCGTGGTGCTTTTGAGATTCCCAGGTTCCCGACAGAAGAAATAACACGGACTCGGAGCATTTTAAAGCTGAAGGAGGTTATCGTGGCTAAAGTTTTCCATGGACTAGAGCCCACCTTGTCAAACGCAAGGTGCCATCCTCAAATAAAATAAATCATAAACTGTCAGCATTGTTTAACAACCAGGACATACAAGCAGCCTGGTTGCTGCGACATTTTATTCAGAGCTCAAATGTGTACAAGAGGAGAATGGTTCTCGCAGGGCCTGCTCTTGTGTGCATTTAAGATTTGTAGGGAGATGTCACAGACTCACCAGACCTCTTTCATTTCCTGGCCCGCCTGGCTATGATTCATGTATGCAAAAATCTGCTGGTGGTGGATAACGGCAGCTCCAGCCTGGAAAGTCTCCCACCACTCTCTGAGAATCTTAAGGCCCTGTTGATAACAAGTTTCCAGCTTCCCCGTGTGACAACATAACAGGCTAAAAACTTAAAATCTCCAAAGACATGTAAAGAACCGCTCCAAGCGTTTTTATGAGGAAACCTTGCACCTTTGCAACCAATGTCACAACATATCTCCCTTGATTCCCTGGGCCTGACAGCAGGCATGGTTTAGCTTGTGTGAGGAGTGCAACGCACTCTTACACATTCTCACCCATGCAGAAGTTAGGTGGAGGCTTCTGGGATGGGACCAAAGCGGTCCAAAGCACAGCCGGTGGAAGGACACACCCACACACCAGCCTGTGAACCCTTTTGGGATAAGAGAGTGCACCTGGCATGTGTGTAAAGTGCTGTTGAGTTACAGCCAGGGTATGGCAACCAGTTTTCAAGGTAGGGAAGGTGGTTTGCTATGGCTGGCCTCTGCAAGTCTAGCACCCAAGTACTGATCCTGCTTTGTATAGCCCAAATTCCACATCTCAGATGATACCTTAGCAATGGGGAAATCAAGGCCTAGGAGCAATCCAGGTAGCTCCAGAGGACTGAGTGGAACTGGGGAGCCCAAATGAAGATTTTTTTGTACCCCATTTTTCTCTTCCTTAAGATGTATCAAAGCAACTTACATTCACCTTTCCCTTCCTCTCCCCACAACAGGCACCTTGTGAGGGAGGTGGGGATGAAGGAGTTCCGAGAGAACTGTGCCTGGCCCAAGGCCCCCCAGCTGGCTGCATCTGGAGGAGGAAGAGTGGGGAATCCAACCCAGTTTGCCAGAATAGAGGGCACCACTCTTAACTGCAACACCAAACTGGGGAATGACCAAGAGTAGAAAATGTCAGCTGCACACAGGGGGAGCCAGCGTGGTGTCATGGTTAAGGACAGCGGCTTCTCATCTGGCGAGCCGGGTTTGATTCCCCACTCCTCCTCCAGGTACAGCCAGCTGGGAAACTTTGGTCCAGTCACAGCCTTGATAGAGCTGTTCTCATGGAGAAGTCTTGTCAGAGGTGTCTGTTGTGGGAAGAAGGGTAGGTGATTATAAGCTGTTTTGAGCCTCTCCTGAGCAGTGAAAAGTAGAGTATAAAAATGCAGGGTATAAAAACCAACTCTTTCTTCTTCAAAGCCCAGAGAGCGTCTCCTGCCCTGCAGCTCAGTGACTGGTGGTCCAAATGGCTCTTTAAATAACAAGGCAAATTCACAGAATGGCTGCTAGCCATGCTAAATCAATGGAGCCTCCATAGACAGAGGCAGGAGGTAAACATAACATTCCCCTTTTCTTGTTGCTTGCTGAGAGATCCAGTTGTCTGTGGATGGGGCCGGAAACCTGGAACCTCCTGTCTGGCTTTTCAGCACATGTAAACTAGGTTTTAGTAAGCAACCCAATCCCTAGACTTGTTCTGGAAATCAACATAATTGCAAAGGCATGGTAAACATACAGTGCAACAGACATAGTAAATGTGGTAAGTATATATAGTCCAAAGAAATCTCAACCTGCAAAGAGGTCTGTGGACTTCTGACTTTGGGAGGAACACAAACCAAAGGAACTCAGCCTTTTCACTTGGCAACTGTGAGATCTCTTGTTGTTATTGTTGTTAGTTGTGAAGTCGTGTCCGACCCATCACGACCCCACGGACAATGATCCTCCAGGCCTTCCTGTCCTCTACCATTCCCCGGAGTCCATTTAAGTTTGCACCTACTGCTTCAGCGACTCCATCCAGCCACCTCATTCTCTGTCGTCCCCTTCTTCTTTTGCCCTCGATCGCTCCCAGCATTAGGCTCTTCTCCAGGGAGTCCTTCCTTCTCACGAGGTGGCCAAAGTATTTGAGTTTCATCTTCAGGATCTGGCCTTCTAAGGAGCAGGCAGGGCTGATCTCCTCTAGGACTGATCAGCCCTGACTGCTCCTTAGAAGGCCAGATCTCTTAGAGATCACCAAAGAGGAGACGGAGAGGGCTTGTTATCTCTGCGTTCACTAGAGAGAGCGCCGTTACTGCTGAGGAAGCTCAGAGGGAAGCATCTTCTGGTGTGGCCTAAACCAGGTTTGCATTCCTGCCAACATAGCTTAGTACCTGCAGGGAGGTAATCCGGTATCCCTGGTTCATTAGATTGTCCCCAATGCTCTTGTTATGTTCAAATTATTTTCCTTGTCTGTATTCTTAATCCAAAAGTCCTCCTGTTTCTTGGGGTAGAACGAAGTCAGCAGTGAACATAAATTCCTGTTTGCCGCTATCTCTGGATGTTTGGGGTTTTGTTTTGCTTTGGTTTTTTTGTTCTCAAAGCTTCCCCCCCCCCCTCCTACTCATTGTTCTGAGCAAGTTGAGGATTGTCATAGAAGTACTGGTGATTAAAACATACTGGAAAAAATACCCCACAACCCCAAACCAGCCTGTGATGGATTTGAAAGCATTTGTTCCATTAGCAGGCCATTAGAGGAGTTTTACTTTTTAAAAAATATTCTAGTGCTAAGCTGTGGAATGTTTCAAGAATCATCAGGTGTTATTAGTCATGGTCTTACTTTCCAAAATGTTCCTGTCTTTTAGAAGGCGCTGGTTGCCTTGATGGATGATCTCTGGTGCCAGCTGGATCTGGATGGCTCAGCTACCCTCGTGCTTTTAGATCTGTTGGCTGCATTTGACGTGGTTGAAGATGAGTTGCTAGCCCACCGCCTCGCCAGGATGGGGATTAGGGAGACAGTCTTACAATGGCTGATCTCCTTCTTCCAGAACCAGACAGAGTGTGGCAGTGGGGGAAGAGATGTCTTGCCCCATTGCATTCCTCTGCACGGTGCTGCAGGGGGCGATTCTCTCCCCCATGCTCTTTAACCTCTACATGAGCTCTCTGGCACAGCTGGTCCATGGCTTTGGGCTGGGGTGTCACCAGTAAGCAGATGACACCCAGCAGGCCAGACTCCACCCCAGAAACATTTGCCAGAAGTTTGGAAGCAGTGTCTGGATGGCCCAGGCAGAGTCACCTGAAACTCACCCCCTCCTTGACAGAGGTCCTCTGGTTCGGTGGACAGGGGGCAAGATCAGGAAGCGCTTTTACCCTTCCTCGATGGGGCGCAGCTTACGGCTGTACCTACTGCCAGGAATTTGGGGGTAATCTTTGATGCCTCCTTCAGATCATGAAGGTAGCCCAAGTGGAATTTTTCCATCTGCATCAAGTTAGGCTACTAGTGCCTTACTAGTCTCCAGAACACTTGGCCACAGTGATCCATGTAACAGTCACTTCCAGGCTTAATCTGCACTGGGCTTTTTATTCCTGGTTACCCCAAATTTTAACAAGTCATCTACATCAGGGGGCCCCAACCTGAGGCCTATGGGCCACATGCAGCCCCCGACTACTTTCTGCATGACCCTCCCACCTGCTTGTCTGCTGCTACCCCCCTCAGGACATTTCCCCTCCGACCCATCCTGTTCTTCCTGCCCCAAGAAGCACCACCTACTGCTGCTCATCCTGTCCCTTTCTTGCAAAAAAGACTACAGCGGCATGGTTTGTTTGGGTCTCCCTGGTTCCTTCTGTCAGCCCCCTCTTGTTCTTATCCTCCATAATAGCATTTTGGCCATTCTAGGTGCTTTGCTGGCCAGCAAAACTCAGGCACCCAGACCACTCAGCTTTCTAACTCCCCCTCTCCATGAATTACCATGTTGAAGCTATGTTTGTATGTAAATAAGGTAAAAGCCCTGTGTGAATGGGTTCAGGAGATGTCAGGTCTGCTTTTGCAAAAAAAGGCGGGAAAAGAACAGTAAAACATGGCCACCTCTTGCTCACCAGACAATAACAACAGTGATAACTGTTGTGATAACAACAGGGCGGCCAAGGGGATCAGGGATTCCGCCAGTTCCAACTTCCTGGTGATCCCTGGCCCCAAGGAAGCCCGCCTTTTTCAAGTTTTTTTTAACCATTGAGGAACCCCTGAAACATTCTTCAGGCTTTATAAGTGAATGAATTAATTAATGAATAAAAATTAATTAAGGAGGTGGTGAGCTCCCCCTCACTGGAAGTCTTCAAGCAAAGGTTGGATACACACTTTTCTTGGATGCTTTAGGATGCTAGGGCTAATCCTGCGTTGAGCAGGGGGTTGGACTAGATGGCCTGTATGGCCCCTTCCAGCTCTATGATTCTATGAAAAAATGATTTGCATCACTCTGGCATTTCTTGTGCAAGCGTCACACTTGAAGAGGACACAACTGGCTATTGTTGGCATTTGCTGGGGCATGTTGGCCCATCTCTTTGCTGAGAGCCTGTTCTGAATTAAGTCCAAAGCTTAGTAGGCACGTTTCCATCTGGTCACACTTTAGGACTCAAGCTGTTTTATAAATATACGTTCAGAAAGGCTCTTGTACTGAATAACATTCTACACACACACACACACACAAACGAAAACCCATCCCCTGTTCCTCTTCACTTCCCATTGCATTTTAAACTTTTGTTTGTCTTCCTTCCCTTGGAAGTGCTTCCAAACAGAGAGGACCATCTTGCCAAACTTCTTCCAGTTATACATCCCCAGCATTAAAAATAAAACCTCAAATAATCTTTACAACACAAATGTGCAGGTTGCTAAGGCTGAGTGAGAGGCTTTTAAGAGTGAGGAAAGATGACAGAATGGTTCATCTCAAAGTTTTTGCAGCTCACTCCTCTTTTCTTCTTTCAGCCTGGAGGAGGTCCTTTGGTGATAACAATTGTGTCCTTTGCTGTGCCCTGCGTGGGCACAGATCAGGAGATGAAGGGTGGTGCTAGGAACTCCGGGGGTGGAGCGTGACAGGGGTTTGGGGCAGATCTGCATGTCTTTGCCTGGCTGACCATATCCCAGGACAGGGGCAAGTTCCATTTGCAAAATATTTGCAAAATTTCCCTGTGACTTGATCGGAATCAAAGCACAGTACAGTTGCTCTTCTGGGTTTTTAAAAAATGTTGCTCTCAGAATCTCACAAATGGGAGAAAAACTGGAAAGTACATAAAGCAGTCAGTATAATCACATAGGCCCTGGCTTCATGGACACACTCTGGAATTTTCAAGCCGCTTGAGAGAAGGAGACCATTACCTGGCAAAGGGACATTTTCTATCAGCTCCATCTCCGTTGATTCTCTTATCCTAAAAAAAATAAGTTTTAAAACTTATTGTGTCCATTTGTGCTGCCAGGTATGGGAAATTAAAAATAATGGGTTAGCCAACAGTTAGCAATGGCTTTTCTGTTACAAAGAAGGATCTGCAAATGAACTGTAAATAACTGGATCGAGGTTTACAGTTTAAACATTTTGTTCCATAAAGGGATTCCTCATTCACTTACTGGCAAGATCATCCATATTCATAGAATCATAGAATCATAGAGTTGGAAGGGGCCATACAGGCCATCTAGTCCAACCCCCTGCTCAACACAGGATCAGCCCAAAGCACTCTAAAGCATCCAAGAAAAGTGTGTATCCAACCTTTGCTTGAAGACTGCCAGTGAGGGGGAGCTCACCACCTCCTTAGGCAGCCTATTCCACTGCTGAACTACTCTGACTGTGAAATTTTTTTCCCTGATATCTAGCCTATATCGTTGTACTTGAAGTTTAAACCTGCGTGTCCTCTCCTCTGCGGCCAACAAAAACAGCATCCTGCCTTCAGTGAACATATGTGTCCATACTTAGACTTTTGAAGAAGACCCAAATTTGGTCAAAATGCATTAGGTCTAAAATTTACTACTTTATAATGCATATTATGTTTTCTAAGAAAAGCCTATGTGCTTTTTGTATATTTTTAATTTTATAAGTTGTGCACAATAAATGATTATATAATTTTATTATTCATATATTGTACAGACATCCAACCTTTAGGGTCCTAACCATTTTTCAGTTAGGTTGTTTTGTTCTTGTGCCCTCAGAATCTCACCAAGTTCTCCTTTGGGCAATCTAGAAAACTCTGTCATTCCACACTCCACACAGGCTGTCTCAACCAGGGTGTCATGAAACCTCTGGGCTTCTTGATGGCCCTGGAAGAGGTGCCTGAATGGGTGGGAGTTAATTATTTTTTAATTTGTTAAACATTTTTCAGGTGTTATGACCATATATGGTCATGTTGACCCACCCACCTCTCCCCAAATGGCCAATGGTGGGCCTGGAGGGGTGAAGGGGAGGGGCCCTGGGTGGGCGTGTCCAGAGCTCTGCTTCCCAACCATATTCTGCACGTTTGAGCCACTTCTGGGGTTTCTTAAAGCCTGAAGAATGCTTCAAGGGTCTCTCAATGGTCAAAAAGTTGCGAAAGGCTGAGTAGCGTGATAAGATTTCTGCTTTGGCAGGACATAAATGATCACACTCCACTGATACCTGATTCTGATTCAGAATCAGGCCCGTTTTTTCTATTGCTGGTGGCTTATAGGGGCCCTATAGGTTTTCCAAGGCAAGAGACATTCAGAGTCCTGCATGTCATGATTCTAGTCTTCCTTTGAGGCCTCCCGTCCAAATACTAGCAAGGGCCATCCCTGCTTAGCTTCTAACAAGATCAGGCTAGCTTGACCTGTCCAAGTTAGGAATTCTTTCTACTGCAAACTTGTAATGATAATCTGTTTTTTTTTTTAAAGGAAAAGTGAGGCATTAAGATAAATCTTTATTAATGATGTATTTCCTGTGGTTGATGTGTAGGAGAGGGCATGAGGAACCAGTGTGGATAGAAAGGGCTGCCCTTAGAAATCTGGATGCAAATTGCCACTCACTCAGTCTTGGGCATTCACTCTGCCTTTCCCTACCACACAGGGTGGTTGTTAGGATACAATTAGGAAAACTTACATACTCCTTAGAGGAAACATATGTGAGCGTTAACCGTCTATTACAACTACAATGCTTTAAAATAAGTAAGGCCATTAATGCTTGCAAACTAAACAATGGAACCCAGCCCAGAAAAGATGCAAAAAGGAAGTAACATTCAAAATCACTGTATGTTCGTTTGTGAAAAGAAGAAAGGAAAATGTCAGTTCTGTGGGTTTCTTCCAACTTGTCTGCAAGCAAGACACACACATTAACTTGCCAAAATCATAGTGGGATATTGAATCCTTATCAGCAGTGCCCTGTGGCTTCCCTCTCCTGGTCACCTCATTCACTCCCCCACACTCCTCCAGAGCTTTGAAGGAAAAATCTTACTGTGAGCATTACTGCTAACTTGTTATAGGAGCCACAAATCCCCTAGCCTGGATTGATTCAGAAGTATTCAGAAGGGGCTAGCAAAGGAAGCTGCCTCTTTCCTCACATGGCACTTTGGGGTGGGTGGGAGCAAAGCAGGCCCGCCCAGTCCATAAATTTGCCCAAGAGGAATTGATAGGGTCTCTGTCAGTTCCCCTGGAAATCCACATGTCCGCTGGAAGTGCCACATGTGGGACAGTATTTTTACAAAACCCTGAAAACCTTGATGCAATTCTGAGATCTGGTTTGACAGGCAATTCTCCACCATCCTCCTGAATTATCAGAGTGCTACTCAGCCTTTCTCAACTTTCCTTCCTCCCCCCTCCTTTACCCCTCCCTCACTCCCCCACCCAGGGCTCCTAGCACCTGTTCTATTCTGTGGTACAATGGACTTTGTCCCAGTATGCATATACTATCCCAGTCTGAAAATAAAGGTTCAAGAGACACTTTCTCTTAGTCCTCTGCGAGGGCAAAATTGATCGTATTTTCATTGTAGTTGAAAATTCTCTAAAGAAATTGGTGCTGTTAAAGTTGGCTAAATTTATAGCACTGGAAGGAAATTATACTCCCCAGCCGTACATGGATGATCTTGCCTGTAAGTGAAAGAGGAATCCCTTTATGGAAAAAAACTGTCTTTAGAGTGAAAACCTTGATCCAGTTCTTTACAGTGCCTGTGTAGATCCTTCTTCGTAACAGAAAAGCCAGTGCTAGCTTTTGACTAACCCATGAAAATATTTTATATTTTTCCATACCTTGTAGCACAGATTCTTCTTGCAATTAGCGGTATTCCCATGAGCATGCTGGACAAAACCAGGGAAATTGTGATTTCATACCCAAGGAGAGCTTTGGTAACTGCTGCTATCTTAGTTAAAAATTATTTCATTGTAGCACTGTGCCAGCTTAGCTGCTCAAGGGAAGAGGAGATAAATAACTTCTCTGATGTCGGCCTGAGTGCCAGAGGTGTGCTTTGTGTCCTGAACCCAGATGTCTCAGAAAGTTGTTAATGCTTTCTTTTATTTATCGTATGGCACGACTCTTATGTAGCCAGGAGATCTTAAGTTTGTTTGACAGACACACAAGGGACATTCAGAGGTGGTTTGCCATTGCCTACCTCTGCATCATGACCTTGGTATTCCCTGGAGGTCACCCTTCCAAGTGCTAGCCAAGGCTGACCCTGCTTAGCTGCCAGGATCTTATGGGATTGGGATTGCTTGGGTTATCCAGGTCCAGCGTCCAACTTCTCGATGATAAATTATGTTACAGCTTCTCTTCATTAGTCCCTTAGTGGATGGTCCCTTCCCATGAGATTCCATGAGTCTAGTTTAGCAGTGGAATATGCTGCCTAAGCCGGTGGGGAACTCCCTCTCACTGGCTGTCTTCTGTTAGCATCTGGACAGGTACTCATCCCAGGTGCTCTAGGCTGATCCTGCGCTGAGCAGGCATGGAACTAGGTGACATCTGGGAAGGATTGCTGGGAATAATCAAACTTGGTATATGAGGAAGAGAATCCTTTAAGAACGTGAATCCCAATTCATGAAGGGCTTTGACAGCAGGAATCAGCAACCTGTGTCATGGAGATTATTCAAGATGGGATGAGCCTCCTTGTTCCTGTCAAATGATAAGTAGTCATGCCAATTTAAAAATCTCCTTCCAGGAGAGCTCTGTGTACAATGTGTTGCAATAACCCTGACTTGAGGTTACAGAACTACATCTGGGGAGTCTAGAAACCGAGATGATTGTTTGCAATAATGGTGACCTCATGTCAAGGTCAGACCTAAAAACAAACAAATGAAAAACAAATCTCCCAGACTTTCTTGAGAGCCTGTCCAAGTAAACATAACTCCCTTCAGAGCATAGAGAGGAACCCCTTCTAGAACATCAGCTTGGCCAGCCACTAACATCTTTCTTGTCTGGGTTCAGTTTTAGTTTATTTCCTTCAAATGTAATATTAAATAAATAAATACATTCAGCCTACTGAGCTCTGCAGCCAGGTGCTGGCCATGAACAGCAACAGCAGATGGACGACTTCCTGCCCCACAGCCTCACCTTCCCCCCCCCCCCTTAAAGTTAAAAAGCCATGATGGAAGAATAGCAACAGGATGAGCAGTAGGTGGTGCCTCTTGGGGCAGGAAGAACAGGATGGGTCTGAGGGGAAATGCCCTGAGGAGGGTAGCAGCAGACAAGCAGGTGGGAGGGCCGCACAGAAAGAGGTCGGGGGCTGCATGTAGGCCGGGGGCCTCAGGTTGGGGCCCCCTGGTGTAAAATGTTAGGATCTGCTGGTTTACAAGGATGTCTTTAGCTCTTTCAGTGGAAAATGGATGTTTTCAGATTATGCGAGGCAATCTGTTGCTCCATTTAGAATGACCAGCAAGCCTTACAATTTCCAGCATAAACTAACAACATGCCCTATAATTTCACCTGCAAAATAACTACAGTGGACTGGCTGACTGGTACAAATGAAGTATTGACCTCGCTACCTATCGCGATGTAAGGCTTGTCTTTCATTCCTTCAGTGAGTGATTTTTCTCTCCCCCTCCTCCTACTCCTTTCAAGTAATATCATAATAACTGAATCATCAATTTGCTGTTCCCGATTTTCAAGAGGTCCCTAATTTAGTTTCAAATCTGTCTTCATGAATGAGGTATCCCTCCTGATTTGGGCAGGTAGGCTAATGACTTTTCATTTGCAGAGCCCTATTCATCCAAATTAAATGTATCGAGAGACCTCACAGCTGTGTTCACCGCAAGAATTTTATCTACTGTAATTGCTGAAATGCATTCCAAAATCAATTTTTATTTTTCATTCTCTTCTAGATTCCAGTCCAGAAATATGCAATGCGTCTTTTGTGATGGTCATTGGTAATTTAAAAAAAGACAGAATAAACATGATTGGATCTATAAGCAGCTATTTGTCTTGAGGGCAGAATGAAACCTCACTGTACAAAGGCAGTCTATCTGTAGTACCAGGAAACCTCATTGTAATTTGCCCAGAAGTATCTAGCTAGATAACCTGAACCTTCAAGGGATGTTTCCTGTTCTTAAGACAGCTTTTTAAAGTCTGTGTGTAGAACCCTGCAAAGGAGAAACCTCTACTGCAGTGGGTCTTAACCTGGGGGTCGGGACCTCTTTGGGGGTTGAATGACCCTTTCACAGGTCCAGGTCTGATTTTCCACTCTTCTACATGATGCCTCCTTTCATGAGGCACACAGCCCATTTTGCTAGGTAGATATCTGGAAGATGGGGAGGAGGAGCCAGGTGTCAATG
Organism: Paroedura picta; assembly: GCF_049243985.1. NCBI lineage: Eukaryota > Metazoa > Chordata > Lepidosauria > Squamata > Gekkonidae > Paroedura > Paroedura picta. The sequence continues at coordinate 44,604,203 of NC_135381.1, read as the reverse complement.
CTCAATGGAGGAGGGGAGGAGCTGCTGCAGAACGATAAGGTGTCCAGCTGGTCACAACTCAACAGAAGTAGCTGCTACACTTAGGAGACAGTGATTGAGGTCAGAGGTTCAGAAAGATAAATGGTTCAGGTAAAGATTACCTGGTATTGGTGCAAGGCTGTTTATTTTACGGTGCTTGTAGTCTACTGTTCTCACTGGGACTCAAAGCAGATGACACTGTGTAAGTCAAGGCAATCAATAAGAGATTTCTAATAAGCAATGTAATAGGACCAACATTACAGAAATCTGAAACCAAGTATAAGTATTACATCAGCCTTTCTCAACTTTTTCACCCTTGAGAACCCCCTGAAACATTCTTCAGGCTTCAAGAAACCTCAGAAATGGCACAATCATGCAGAATATGGTCAGGAAGCAGAGCTGTGGACACGCCCCCCCCCTCAGGGGCCCCTCCCCTCCCCACCCCCTCCAGGCCTATAATTGGCCATTTCGGGAGGAGGGGCAGATTGATCTGACCATATTTGGTCAGATCATTTGATTAATATTTAACAAATTAAAAAATATATATTCAAAATCTCAGGGCTATAAAAAACCCTGGTTGAGAAAGCCTCTATTAGATGTAGGTTAAAGAATGAAACAAGAAAACAGGAAACAGTGCGACAGAACGGCCCTCTTTCCTTGATTATAACACGCTCCTAAACCATTCCGTTGTAAAATAGCAATTTTCCTTTTCTAAAAATCCTCTCCTGAACAATTCTTTTTTACATAGTTTGAATGGTGGCAAAAGCAAGGAAGAGTCTGATAAACCAGAGGTCTCCAACCCCCGGTCCGCGGCCCGGTACCGGGCCGTTAAGGCCATGGTACCGGGCCGCCAGCAGCCGCGCCTGCCTTCCCCTCCCCCCGCAGCGAGAGGGGGGGAAGAGGCAGGCGCGGCCGCTGGCACGCCAGCGAAGCAAACACGCACGCGTAGAGCCGCCGCGCATGCGTGTTTGTGCCCCCTGCTGGCGAAAACGTGCACGTGCGGCTGTTCTGCGCATGCCCGTTAGGGCCACCTAGTGGCGAAAACACGCATGTGCGGCAACTGCGCGTGCGCGTTTACGTGCAGCTGTTGTGGCCGGGCCGCTGGCTCTCTCCCACCCTCAGAGGCGGTCCCTGACTACAAGAAGGCTGGGGACCGCTGTGATAAACCATTTAAGAACAACTCTGTAAAACTGTTAGAAATTGCACTGACTGAAGAAATCCAAGTCTCTTTTTAAACCATGATGCCATGCAGCATTTAATTCTGTAGTGAGTACTAATTCAGCCTTTTCATATTGTATGTTCCCCTTAAAGTGACTTTCAGGTCTGTATTCCTACACAGGGAGACGAGAATGTTCCCCCACTGGTTTGCGAGCACTGTAGTTTCTTATCTCTGACTAGGGGCCAAGCCTATTGCATTAAGGAATACAACGGGTGCTAGATTGGTCTCTGTGTGTGTAGAATAACTCTGTGGATGGGCTCTCCCCCCCCCCCCCCGGACTTGGAAAGGCTGCAGGCTGGAGGCCCTCAGGAAGGGAACTGACCAGCAGGGGCAGCTCTCACACAGCAGGGATCTACAGCCTCCAAGCCTCAGAGAGAAGTGGAAGGAGGAGGGGGTGGTCAGGGGTGGGGGCCGGAAGGCGATTGGCTGGCTGCTGGACAGACAGGCAAGCTGATTGGAAGAGGTGGGAAAAGTGCCCTGAGTAGGTGTTAAGTGCGGAGTGGCACTTATGCCATTAAACACGCTCCCAAGGCCTTACCGAAAATATATTATGTGAAACAGATTTGTGTGGTCATTGATTCCGTCACATACACAGAGAGAGATTTGCCCAATTTGGACAGTAGAGGGGCACTGTTGGCACCTGGAAGGCCAGCTAGCCCTGTAGGTCTTTTGCCTAGAGTGACATTACCCAAAATCATGCTGGACTGGAAAGCGTTTTTTATGTTTTATTTAGCTGCAACAAAAGAAACACAGGCACAGGGGACTAAGTCCAGGAAAAAAACTATGCCCAGAAGAAAAGGTGACATAGGAAGAATATAGGCCTTTGCCCAGCAGAGGCTGGCTGCACCCCTGCACCAATGCCCTCATCATCTTCAGATTCAGCCCCAAATTCTCCAGGCCAGCCCTGGAGCCCATCTCTAAACCGCTCCTGTGGAGCGGATTAAATAAAAGAGTAAGGGCTGTTGGGGAGGAGTTAGGGCAGGCCCTGTCCGGGATAAAAACTCGGAGGAACGAATTAGGAGCTACAAAGCGGCTCCTGATTCGCTCCTCCGAGTGGCACTCCAGGGCCTGGCCCGTCTCCCGAACACCGCGCCACAGACTCCAGTCCTCCTGAGCTGCCATCCTAGCCGGATGTCCACCAGGGAGGAGGCTCGCCCCACTTCGCTTGGCTCGAGGAAAATTACTTTCCCTCTGCCCAGCGACTGTCCTTCCCCGCCAACGGACCTTGCTTCTACTCTGCCTGCCCGGCCACCGCTGCCTGCTCCCTTCCCACCCCCACTGCGGACGTCTGTCCCCACCTGCCCTAGCCCCTTCCCACCCCGATCCCACCCCAGCCCCTTCCCAACCCGATCCCCAACAACCATCGACAGCTGCTGCCCACGCTCTTCCCACACCCACCCCCGCACTTACTCTTCACCGCTTTCTCCCCTGTCCCTGGCCTTCTCCGTTGCCACACCCACTCTCCGAGCTCCTCACCCCACTTACCCGATTCCCGGCCTGTCCCCGACCTTCACCGCCGCCACCACGCACAGCCCCCTGCGATCCAAAATGGCCGCTGACATACCGAGGCCGCCGCAGAGCCGCCCGCCGCAAGCGCCCCGCTGAGGCCTCGCCGGCCGCCCCCCAAATGGCCGCACAAGCCAGGAGAACGCCGCAGAGCCGCTCACACGCCACTGCCGTGCCCAGGCAGCAGATCTCGCCGCTGCCGCCCACCTCCAACAAGCCTGGCCCAGGTAAGTGCGACCCGGGTAACCAGGCCCACACCCCCAAACGCACCAGCCCGGCCCATTCCCATTTTCTGCCCATTTTTATAAATGGGCTTTACGTCTAGTTTAGAATAACAGAATTGGAAGGAACCTACAGGGCCATCTAGTCTAACCCCCGGCAGAATGTGGGAAATTCACAACTACCTGACCACCCACAGTAACTCCAATTCCATGCCCAGATGATGCCCCCCCCAAAAAAAAAATAGGAGGGAGGAAATTTGCCTCCTGATCCCAAAGTGGAGATCAGCATTTCCCTGGGCAAGAGAGGGCAAGAGAGGATTCAAGGGGGTGACAGATTACAGTGGATGAGTGATAGGTTTGTAAGTGTCCTGCATTGTGTGTGTGGGGGGTTGGACTAGATGACCCAGGAGGCCCCTTCCAACTCTATGATTCTACGATTCTACAAGAGCCAAGCACCAACACAATCCCTTCTGCCCACCCACTCACAATCTGTCTGATTGCTATCCAGCCTCTGCTTAAAAGCTTCCAAAGAAGGAGAACCCACCACCTCCCAAAGAAGCCTGTTCCACTGAGGAACTGCTCTGACTGTCAGGAACTTATTCCAGATCATAGAATCATAGAATCATAGAGTTGGAAGGGGCCATACAGGCCATCTAGTCCAACCCCCTGCTCAACGCAGGATTAGCCCTAAGCATCCTAAAGCATCCAAGAAAAGTTTGTATCCAACCTTTGCTTGAAGACTGCCAGTGAGGGGGAGCTCACCACCTCCTTAGGCAGCCTATTCCACTGCTGAACTACTCTGACTGTGAAAAGTTTTTTCCTGATATCTAGCCTATATCGTTGTACTTGAAGTTTAAACCCATTACTGCGTGTCCTCTCCTCTGCAGCCAACAGAAACAGCATCCTGCCCTCCTCCAAGTGACAACCTTTCAAATACTTAAAGAGGGCTATCATGTCCCCTCTTAACCTCCTTTTCTCCAGGCTGAACATTCCCAAGTCCCTCAACCTATCTTCATAGGGCTTGGTCCCTTGGCCCCAGATCATCTTCGTCGCTCTCCTCTGTACCCTTTCAATTTTATCTATGTCCTTCTTGAAGTGAGGCCTCCAGAACTGCACACAGTACTCCAGGTGTGGTCTGACCAGTGCCGTATACAATGGGACTATGACATCTTGTGATTTTGATGTGATGCCCCTGTTGATACAGCCCAAAATGGCATTTGCCTTTTTTACCGCTGCATCACACTGCCTGCTCATGTTTAGTTTACAATCCACAAGTACCCCAAGGTCTCACTCACACACAGTGCTACCTAGAAGCGTATCTCCCATCCAGTAGGCATGCTTTTCATTTTTCTGACCCCGATGCAGAACTTTACACTTATCTTTATTAAATTGCATCTTGTTCTCATTTGCCCCTTTTTCCATTGTGTTCAGATCTCGTTGAACTCTGTCTCTATCTTCCGGATTATTTGCCAGTCCTCCCAATTTGGTGTCATCTGCAAACTTGATGAGTAGTCCCTCCACCCCCTCATCTAGATCATTAATAAATATGTTAAAAAGTACCGGACCGAGCCCTGAGCCCTGAGGTACCCCGCTACTCTCCTCCCTCCAGTCTGATGCAACACCATTGACAACAATTCTTTGAGTGCGGTTCTCTAACCAATTCCCTATCCACCTAACTATCTGAAATTCCAGATTGCAGTCCTTCAATTTATCCATCAGAACATCATGGGGAACCTTGTCAAAAGCTTTACTAAAATCCAAGTAAATGACACTTTGACATGTGAGAAAAAACAGATGTAAAAAAGGCACTAAGTCTTTCTGCTTTCTCTGCATCTTTCGTTAGAGTTTGTCCATCCGCACCCAACAGTGGGCCTATTGCCTCCTTTACTTTACGTTTGCTCCTCACATAGCTGAAAAATCTTTTCTTGTTACAATGGGCAGGTCAGAAAGTTGCATGACTGAGGACGCTTTGCCGAGTTTGTTTTCCAGCACACATCTGGGAAATTCAAGTCACCCATGATGACAAGGTCCTGCCGCTTGGATATTTTCTCAAGCTGCTCACAAAGTGCAGCATCCACATGCTCTCTTTGGTCAGGCGGTCGGTAGCAGACACCAACCACCACACTGTTTGTTTTCCCCTCGCTTATTTTCACCCAGATGCTTTCCACTGTAGATATGCTCTCCTTCACTAGAATTTCCTGACAGGTAAGCCCTTTCCTCACATACAGTGCCACTCCTCCACCTCTTCGATCTATTCTGTTTTTTCTGAACAGTTCATATCCATCCACCAGTACATTCCAGTCATGAGAATCATTCCACCAAGTTTCTGTGATGCCTACTAGATCATACCTTTCCATCAGCATGAGAAGTTCCAGCTCTTCCTTTTTATTGCTCATGCTTCGGGTGTTAGTATAAAGACATCTGAATCCTTTTACTTTTGGTTCCCTATGAGCTGGCCTTACCGGTTGGGCTGCCTCCGATCGTTTTCCTTCCATACACTCCCTATGTTGATCGTCTCCTTCCCCTAGTGGCTTTAGTTTAAAGCTCTCCTGATGAATCTCCCCAGGTTCCTGCCAAACACATTCTTCCCCAGTTTCGATAAGTGCAGTCCATCAGGTGCTAGTAGGCCTTCCTCAAGAAAGCCTATCCCATGGTCCCAGAAACCAAATCTCTCCTGCCGGCACCAACTACGCAGCCAGTGATTCACCTCCATTATCTTCCTCTCCCGACGCATTCCTCTTCCCTTGACAGGCAAGATTGAAGAGAAGAGAGATGTCTAGCCCAAAGTTCTTTTGAATTAATTTCAACCCATTGGCTCTGGTCCATCCCTCTGGGGCAAGAGAAAACAACTCTGCTCCATTTTCTATATGACCGGCCTTCAGGTATTTTAAGACAGTTATCATATCACCTCTTAGTCACCTCTCCAGGCTAAACAAACCAAGCTCCCTCAACCTTTCCTCATATGACTTGGTCTCCAAACCCCTCACCATCTTTGCAGCCCTCTTCTGGCCACACTCCAGTCTCTCTACATCTTTCTTCAGTTGTGGTGCCCAAAACTGAACATAGTACTCCAAGTGAGGTCTAACCAGAGACCTCATCTCTGAGATGGCAAGGGGCATCTAATCAGCCCTCAGCCCTCAAGTTTACATTAAAATGTGCAAAGCGACCCTTGATTTTAGTCAAAACATTATCTTGTACCTACAAGTTGCTTTTAGCATAGTTTAGTATCAGCGCTCCTATATTTTTCTGGGTGAAAGATCATAAGGCAGGCAGTATTTAATACAGAGAAGAGAGAGATCTCTTCTCCAATATAGAACAAAACCAGTTTCCAATAAGTAAATGCTCCTTAGGAATTTGTAACCCTTTCCTTCATCATCGCCCCATCAAAGGCATGCCTTAAATTGGATGATGCATAAGTAGAAGATGATGACTGAGGGGCTTTTTGCACGGTTTCAAAATAGCACAATGGTTGCTAATTGAAAACGCTACTAATTTGCCTTAACGCACGACGTCGTAGACAATCTGCAACACTCCTGAAACCGACCAGCAAAAAGCACTTCGTTGTAGCGCTTTCAGGGGAATCCCAAAAAGTGGATTCACCCTCCGGAAAGCGATACACTCCTGCAACCAATCTGCAACAATAGCGATAAAGACCTGTGCGTTAACATTGTTGCGGTTTCTTCAAAGTCCCTCCTCCTGAGCCTGTCCTCCAAACTTCCGGCGAAGCGATCGCCATTTTTTTCCCCCCAAGCGAGTGGAGATCAACGCACCGGCGAGCCTCCGTTTAGCCAGTGAGGCTTCCCAGGCTGCAGTCCCTCCTCAGAGCTGTTTACAGTCACTAAGCACAAGAAGCCCGCAGAAGCCCGTTTGCTGATGTATTTTCCCTTTATTTTTCACACTGTTTCGGCTGAAAATCGCGCCCGTGAGGGGGGGGGGAGGGGGGATTTTTTTTTCCCACTCGGAGGCAGCGTGGCCACGATCAAATGACAGCTCAAACAGAGGCTTCCCGGCTTCAGTCCCTCCCCTTCAGTCACTAAGCACACACATCTCACACATTCCATTCAGCCGAAAATCGGGCCCGTGAGAGGGGGGGGGATTTTTTTTTTTCACTCTGAGGCAGCGTGTTAACGATCAATCGATCAAACGACAGCTCAAACACATTAGGCAGCTGGATGGGTCTCTCCGTTGCAACGAATCTACCTAGATTCGTTACAATGGGTCTGTTTTTTTTTTTTTAAACCTTCCTTAAAGGGAAAGGGGCTGTTTGGGAGCATGCTAACGGCTGCCCATTGGCTGCTTGACGGCCAGGGGCGGGACGAGCTTGGCAATAGCGCTTCCTTTCTAGCGATTTCTGCCGAGACCGGAAGCCTGTGGGAAACGCTAAAAAACGCAACTGATTCCACTACAAAGGCAGGTATGCATAACGACGAATTCCACTATTTTAAATGGCGATTTTTCATTCAGTGACCAATTTGCAACAAAGATCCCCGTGCAAAAAGGCCCTGAGTTTTGACTCCAGAATGTATAGAGAGGGCAAAGCTGGCATCTAGGTCTGTCGTAGTGTTGACAGCTGAGTTTGTGTCTCTGTTTGATGGTCCATTGTTGTTGCTGAGAGTTTTAAGGTGGACTAAAAGTCAATAAGGACTAATGTGGAATGCAGGCACAGAGGAAGGAACTGTAACACACAAGGACAAGACGAGGGTTCTAGGAACTGGAGGTTTTGAACTCAACAAAAAGAAGCAGTTCAGAAAAATATCAGCCAGCTCTAGGGCTACATAGTTGGGCTTCTGAGATATTTCAGAGGCAGAGCTATGAGAATGAGAGCGGATGAGGAAAAGAGTGCCTTTTGTCTAGAGAAAAGGATAACAAGGTTGATGTGTAACCGGCCCTTTTATAATGTCAGAAAAAAGAAGGAAGAACATTGTTCACCAGGTTGCCTGGAGATGAGGTATACAGCCTCAAAATGGATGTCAGGCTGTAGCATGTCACGGGGCAGGGATTTGTATATTGGAGAGTCTAGTGGAAATAGGAAGTCCTTCCCCAGGGAGCACCGCAAATCTCCAGGGATTTCCCAAGCCAGAATTGGCAACTATGTTTGAAAACCTGGTTCTGGAGAAGGCTCTAGCCCCCTTCCTCCATGTCAAAAAGCAGACAGGTTTTAAAAAAAATTGAGGAGGGATCTGTCTAACTGCTGCTTGAAGACAGGGAGAACTCCACCTCGTGAGGCAGCCCATTCCATTGCTGAACTGGACTCCTAGAATCCTAGAGTGGGAAGGGGCCATGGAGGCCATCTAGTCCCACCCCCTGCTCAGTGCAGAATCAGCCTCAAGCATCCAGGATAAGGATCTGTCCAGTCACTACTTAAAGACCACCAGAGAGGGGGAGCTCCCTACCTCCTGAGGCAGCCCATTCTACTGCTGAACTAGACTCATAGGACCATAGAGTGGGAAGGGGCCACACAGGCCATCTAGTCCCACCCCCTGCTCAGAGCAGGATCAGCCTCCAGCATCCAGGAGAAGGATCTGTCCAGCTGCTGCTTGAAGACGGCCAGTGAGGGGGAGCTCCTCACCTCCTTAGGCAACCCATTCCACTGCTGAACTAGACCCATATAATCCTAGAGTGGGAAGGAGCCACACAGGCCACCTAGCCACCCCCCCCACGCTCAATGCAAGATCAGCCTAAAGCATCCTTGATAAGTATCTTTCCAACCACTACTTGAAGAGTGAGGAGAAGCACACCACCTTCTTAGGCAGCCCATTCCACCGCTGAACTATGCTGAGTGTGAAACATATTTGACTGAAATCTAGCCGATATCGTTCTCCACGTAGTTTAAAGCTATCACCTTGGTGCTACCAACAGGAACCTTTCACTGCCTTCCTCTGACAAATCTTTAACCGCTCCTAGCGGAGCGGATAAAATAAAGCAGTAAGGGCCCTGAGGGCGGGCGCTGTCCGGGATGAGAAAGGGTGCTGATAGGCCCCTTCCCGCCGACTGACAAATCGGAAGGCACAAAGCGCTTCCCAATCCGCCCCCCTCCCAGTTCACTGGCACGTGACCGCCCGCCGCCATTACCTCGCTTCCCCTGCACAGGCCAGGTCGCCACCTGCCCGCACACCAAGGAGGGCCCAGCGGCCGCCGCTGTGGCGGTGGTGCCACCGCTGCCGCCCCCACCACTGCCGCCTTGCTGCCGGATGCCCCACCTGAGAGCAGCCCGCACCATCACCAGAAACGGCACCATCGCCACGGCCACCGCCCGCACCCACCACAGCTCGCCCGCAGACCAATGCAGCCGCCAGCGGCCGGCTCCGCATCGTCCGGGAGTGGCGGCCGCAGCCCCGCCCCAGCCCGCTGCAAGCAGCCACCCCGAAGCGCTGTTTAACCTCTCGGAGAGCAGTTGGACCCGCTGCCACCGGCAGTGGTGGCCGCCGCACCCCTGGCCCTGCCGCACACTCCAGACTCGCCCTGGCAGCTCACTCCTGCCCTCCAGGCCGCCCGCCGCCACTGGCAGCCGCCACCCCGCAGATGCAGGTAGGCCGCAGAGTGCGGGGCCCACTCGACCACTCGCGCCAGCTCACAGGTTGCCCTGCACCCAGCCTTGGGTCCAGGGCCTGGCCCCAGGGAGCCCGCCGCCCAACTTGCCAGCCCTGCTAGCGCCTGCTGTATTTCGGGGGCAGCGGGCTTATTTACTAGTTTTCAGATACTTCAAGAGAGTAATCGTGTCCCCTCCCGGCCTCCTCTTCTCCAGCCTGAAAATATCCAAGCCTTTCTTATAGGGCTTGGTTCCCAGGCCTTGGATCATCCTCACTCTCCTCTGCCCCCTCTCCATTTTGTCCACGTCCTTTTTCAAATGAGGCCTCCAGAACTGCACACAGGACTCCAGGTGTGGTCTGACCAATGGTGCATACAGCGGGACTATGACATTTTGTGATTTTGATGTGATGACTCTGCTGATACAGCCCAAGACTGCATTTGCCTTCTTTACCGCCGCATCACACTGTCTGCTCATGTTTAGCTTGTAGTCCACAAGTACCCCAGGATCACATTCACACACTGCTGCCCAGAAGTGTCTCTCCCATCCAGTTTGCCTGCTTCTCCTTCTTGTGACCCAGATGGAGAACTCTGCACTTCTCCTTGCCCAATTGCATCTTGTTCTTATTTACCCACCACTTTTCCAGCATGTTCAGATCTCATTGAACTCTATCTTTTGGGGTGTTTGCTGCTCCTTCCAATTTGATGTCATCTGCAAATATAACGAAAAATCCCTCCTCTTCCAGATCATTGATTAAAAATGTTGAAAAGTACTGGACCCCATTCTGAGTGCTAAGATACCCCACTGCTCACCTTCCTCCAGTCTGATGAAATACCATTGACAACTACTCTTTGGGTGCAGTTTTCTAGGCAGTTCCCTGTCCACCTCACCTTCTGGAAATCCAGTGTCCAGTCCTCCAATATACATATCAGAATATCATGGGGAACCTTGTCAGAAGTCTTACTGAAATCCAGGTAAACCACATCCACTGAGTTTCCACCATCTAGTAAGCCCGTGACTCCTGTTGGAAACACACCTCTTGGAAACAAATCCTTGCTGATGTCCCCAGATCAACAAATTGTTCTCCAGATGATTGCAGATGGCCCCCTTCAAAATCTTCTCTGTTATCTTCCCTGCCATTGAGGTCAGGTTCGCTTGCCTGTAGTTTCCCGGGTCATCTCTCCCCACCCACCTTGTTTTTTTTTTATATTGGGATAACCTTTGCTCTTCACCAGTCTCCTGGCACCTCTCCAGTCCTCCAAGAGGTATTGAAGATGGTATGTATTTCTAATTAATAATTTCAATACAAATTAAAAAGGAGGAAATAGAAAAAAACAGAAAAAAAGTAAAAAGAACTGGCATATCAAACTCATTAAGTTAGTTTTTATTCCTGTCTTTCATATCATAAGATCACTTTGATGAAGAAAGGCCCACCAAGCTGGTCAAGGAGGGCAACATTCACACGCTGGTGAGGTGGTCTGTAGTAGACGCCAACCACTGTACTCTTTGTTTCTGCCTCCCTTATCTTCACCCAGATACTTTCCACCAGTGTCACTCTCCTCCTCTAGAATCTCTTGATAGGTGAGCCCTCTCCTCACATACAGCGCCCCTCCACCTCCTCTTTGACCTTTTCTGTGTTTTACGGTTTTTAAACAAATATCCATCCACTATTGCATTCTAGTCATGTTTCTGTGATGCCTCCTAAATCCTGTATCTCGGTCTGCATGAGAAGCTCGAGATCTTCCTTTTTATCGCTCATGTTTCGGGCGTTGGTATAGAAGAGGCCCTTGGCTGTATTGGACCCGTCCTTCCCAGGCACTCCGTTCATATCTTGCTTATGTTTTTTGTGAAAATTTGGCTTGTGTCAACAGTTCAGTGATGGGGCCAATTTCCAAAGGAGGCTTCTTTGAGTGGTAGGCTCGGACTTGGGGGGGGGGGGGGGAGGGGCGGCTGGGTTCTCACTTGTGAGTTTAAGAAACATCTGGTTCTGTATATGCAGCTTTGATACTGCATGTCCCCATGTCGTAGAGCCATGGCTTAGTGCAGTGGTTCTGAACTTGGGGGTCGGGACCACTTTAGGGGTCAAACGACTCTTTTTCAGGGGTCGTGGCAGGGCAAGCAGCTTGGCCGGGGGAGGGGGTGCCGCTAAAGTTGCCGCTCCTCTTGAAGGCACCTGCCAATTTATAACCAATGTATATAAAATAATGAACCATGGATCTTCACGCCATTGGTCAGTTTTGGTTTGATTTCTGTGCAAGAACCATGGCATCATTTTATGGTTGGGGCTCACCACAACATGAGCAACTGTCTTAAAGGACTGTCGCAGCATTAGGAAGGGGGAGAACCACTGGCTTAGTGGAAGAGCATCTGCTTGGCAGGCAGAGGGTCCCAAGATGAACTCCTGGTTTCTCCAGGTAAAGTGATGAGGCAGCGGATGACGCGAAAGACCTCCGCTGGATTCCTGAGAGCCAGTCTGAGCAGAGTGGCTAAGGTCTAATGTATGTTCCCTTTATTCCACAGGGCTTCCTCCCTGCATACCTACATTGCTATGCTGTAATTCAACCCTTGCCTCTGGCAGAGCTTTCTGCCCTGACCCTAGGAAAGCCCCTCTCCCCTAGCTGATTAACGCTGATCTACCTTGCAGGGCTGTTGTAAAGGCTGGTGAAGACAAGGTACCAGCAGGAAGTACTCAGGGGGCCCTTAATCCTATTTCGGAGGGATTGCTGAGCAAGTGGCATCGAGGGGCGGGGGGGGGGGGGGCTGGGGAGGGACACCTCCATCCTTCCTCCCGCCGCCGAGCGGGGCTTCTGCTCGCGTTTCCCCAGCCGCCTCCACGCGCGCCGCCCGAGCGCCGGGGGTTGCGCGCCCTTTATATGCCCGGTGCCCGCGCGTGGTGGCGGCTTGCTTGCTTGCGCGCGCCGCTCTTTCTCGGAGCGGGGGGGGGGGCCTGGTGGGGCGGGGGGGGCGGCGACAGGCGAAGGCGGGCGGGCGAGCCAACAATGGCAGCGGCGGCGGCGGCGGCAGCGCAGTAGGCACCTTCTGGATGGGCGAGAGCAGCCTGGGCGGCGGCAGCGAGGCAGCGGCGGCGGAGGGCGGCCCGCCGGAGCTGCGCAGGGCTGGAGCGCGGCTGCGGGGCGCCGGGTGCTCGAGGAGGAGGAGGAGGAGCGGCGGCGGCGGCGGCGGCGGCAGCGGGGCTGGGGTCTCCCTCCCTCCCGCCTGCCTCGCCTCCGCTTTCCCCGCCCCGCGGCAAGCGCGTCCGTCCACCTGCGCGCGCTGGAGCGCCGGGCTCCGGGAGGAAGGAAGGAAGGAGCAGCCCCCGACACTGCAGCAGCCTCTGCCGCCGCCGCCGCCAGGCACGCAAGCAGCCAAGCAGGCAGGCCGGCCTCGGGCGCCCAGGTAAGCCGGGCTCGGGGCGCCCTTTGTGCGCGCTGCGGGGAGCTGCTCTGCTGCTGCTGGTGCTGGTGCGGCGGGCGGGCGCGGCGCAGGAGGGAGCCGGGCGCCGGGATCCTGCAGGGCGGGGGGGGGGAGGGAGGGGGGGGTCCTCCGGGCTCGCCCTTCTCCCGGGGCGGGGGGGGGTCCTCCTGCGGCTCCGGCCCGGCGCTGCGGCTCCCTTTTGTTCGGGCGGCAGCTGCTGCGGCACGCGGGGCCCGACGCTGCCCACCCCCCGCTCGCCGCCAGCGCAGGCAGGCCGGGCGGGCGGGCGGGAGGGGCGGCGAGGCCTGGCTGCGCTGCCGGGGGAGGCGGCCGGGGCCGGCCCTTGGAGGGATGCGCGGCGGCGGCGGCGGCGGCCTCCCGGGCCCGGCGGCGGCGGGCAGGTGTGCGGCGCGTGCGCTGCGGGATCCCGCGGAGCGCCGCTGGGCAGGGTCCGGCTGCGGAGGAATCCCGCGGGTCCATCGAGGCGGGGAGAGCCGGGCGGGGCGGGAGGCCGGCGCTGGCGGAGCGATGCGCCCGATCCCGGCAGGCCGCGCCTGGGCGGTCCCCTTTCCGGCGTTTCTTGCGCGCAGGCGGGGAGGCGCGGGAGGGCAGCCGGGGACAGCGGGAAAGAACTTTTCTTCCCGGGGAATCGCGGCCAGGCCCTGCAGCGGCGCCTGCGACCGGCCCGGCCCTTTGGGAGCTCCGCCGGGGTCTCCAGCCTGGCCCAAGGTTGCCACCTCCAGCGGGGAGGGGGGCGGGAGAATGTTGCTGGGAATCGGATGGAGCCTTGTCTGGGGGGAAGTGGGCTCTTTTGATTTTTCCTTCTTTTTTTTGGACTGGTGGTGATTTCTCAGGTGCTTGCTCCGCACATACAGGTGTCATTCAGGAAGGGCCCGCGTTTGCAAAGTGAAAGGTTTCCTCTGTGTGCATGATAATGAGGGGCCCTGTGCCGATTGCATCTGATGGGATCCTGATCCATGAAGGGCTCTCAGCTGGTTCAGCCAGCCTGGCAGGTTGCTTCCTCCTGTATGTTTCAAGGGAGACTGGCTCCAACTGGGGGATCTGCTTGGACCCACCACCCATTCATTCCTCCCCCTCCCATGGACACATTTTGGCCCTCCCAACAAGCATGTTCCCTTCTCCACGGTGAGCATTGCTGAGGCTTGTTGGTGGTGCTGCTGTCCCTGAGGCCTCCCAGGAAACAGAGGCAGAGTCTCTGACGGCAGCGCATGGACGTTGGATTGATCATTTTACTTTTGAAGTCCTCCTTGCCCAGTGCTGGGAATGCATTCATTTGCATGTTGTGTGTTTTTTATATTTTAGAATATTATATTTCCTGCATTTCTGTTGACTGGTTAAGTGCCAAACATGATTAACGACAACCTCAATCAAGCATGGTGCAATATGAGAGAGAGAGAGAGAGAGCTGTCTGTCAGTCAGCAGAAACTGAGGAGATTCAGATGGGTCGCTGTGTTGGTCTGAAGTAGCACCATAAAATCAGAGTCCAGGAGCACCTTGAAGACCAACCAAGATTTATTCCAGAAATTGACTAGTGGCTATTGGATGGGAACTAAACAGGGAACCCCCATTTTGCATTAAAAGAACTTCCAAGGACCCTCACCTTTCTCCATCGCTATTGCCCACCTGTCATGTTCTGGCCTGGCTTTTTTTTACAAAGGAGTTTGTGGGGTAATCAGGATATTCTTGGTGGAGGTGTCTTTCCTCTTGGGGGTCTTGGACCAATACCCTGAGGCCCTTCAGAGCTACACTTTAAAATCAAGATTCAACCAAATGTTTGCGTTTTCTAGATGTGGCCTCTGATGGTCAAATTTGGGGAAGGAGCTGATCTGGTGATACTTAGAATGCCCTGCCCTAAGCCCAGTTCCTGGTCAATCTCTCCTCTGTGCACCAGGGATCTTAAGAAGTACGTTACTGGTTAATAACTAGCAGAATGTGGCGCTGGAGGCTTCAGAGTTACTCCTAGTAATAAAAACCTGAATTTCTGATATACAATTAGAAAAGGTGTCACTGGTTGCTGCTCTTTATGAATGGAGAAGGGCAACTCTATGCGATTAAATCCTTTGCACTGGAAAACAAAGTTGTATCCTGGAAATCAGCCCCAAGGTACCTCTCGATGCTGTTCAACCAATTAGAATTGTGTGGGTTAAGGTGTCAATTCCCAGAAACCAACCAGCACATTTTCCAGCTGGTGGTAGTTCTGTGGAATTTCTCCCTTCCTAAGAACAGGAATGGAGTTCTGGCCCCTTCTGCCATTCCCGGAACAGCTGAGATGACCGGAAGGCTATTCTCTCATCCCCCCTGCAAAGGACTTGCAGACTCATTGGACCCCAGTCTGATAAATTTTGGCTGATGGGAAGTACTTAATTTAAGGAAGCTGGAATCCCAGCTTCAAGATCATTAATGGGACAGTGGTCCTTCTGGGACAGCTGGCAGTCCAACAGTAGTCAGAGAACTGGGACACCTGAAGAGATCAGCCGATGTCTGGGACAGGCAAAGAGGTGAGAATGAGGGGGGTTCAGAGGAACATTAAGTTCCTGACAGGGCTCCAACATGTGCTCTCATTTGCGTTGCATGGAACATACATGCCTGTATAACAGGGGCAGTCAAACTGCGGCCCTCCAGCGAACGCTGGCAGGGGCTCATGGGAATTGTAGTCCATGGACATCTGGAGGGCCGCAGTTTGATACGGGGGTCTGTAATGAATATCAATATCAAGGGTTGACATTCCATTCCCCTCCTTTTTCAACAGTTTTATTGTGCAGAGACACTGCGGGAGGAGTGATAATTAGTAAACTGTTCTTTAAAACAAATATTTGACAGAATTGCAGGCTGGTTAAATAGTCAACAATTATACAAGTGTGGGAGCAGGATCTGACGTTGCCCATGTCTGTTGAACCAACCTGTTCGGTGAATAAATCTGTCCACTGGTGCTTTGTTTCATTTCTGGGAGGGCATACATTTTAAATCTCTATTGGTGCTATAAGAATCTTATAAGCCAAATCCCTCCACGTTTGTGTTTTAAATATATATCCACACTAGCTTCAAAGCCCGGTCCTAAGAATGGGCCCTGAAAGGCTGGACCCCAGCCAGGCAGCTTATAGTAGCTTTGGGCCCCAGCTCGCAGCCAGGTCAAGTGGGGCAGGCGGGGCTGGGCAGATCGTTAGCAATGCTGGGACAGAGCTCCTTAGCAGTCATTAACGAGCAATCAGCAGGCTAGGAGGCCCTCGTTAGCAAGCCCTCCACCATGACTCTTTGCCCAGGGCCTCTCCCCTTACCTGTTGCTGGCTCCAGGCACTGAGGCATCTGAGAGCAAAGAGACTAGAGTCCAGGGACGGAGGGCGGGAGCTGCAGGGGCAGGGCCAATCAGGGCAAAGCTGGCTGCACCCTGATTGGCCCTATTCCAAATTGGACAGCCGGACAGGTCCCACCCCCTAGGCTGTTTCAGAAATATATAGAGGAACAATGGATAAGGATATATCAATATAGCTATTAATATAGTTATCAAGATGGATATTATAAACACAGGCGCAGGAACGCACTCAACAATTCACAGAGAGAGTAATTCCAGCTGATCCGTTTCTGGATCGTTTGCTTTGAGAATGGCAGAGGTCTGTAGAAAGCCACGTATATCCTGGATTCCTAGTTTGAGCCAGCAGTTCCAGTGAACAATTATTCCCAAAGACCAAAGGAAGAACGCCCATCAAAACTGCTGTGCAGTCTGTTTCGGTGCATCTAGCTTGAAAATCTAGGGACAGAGTGTCGTCTACACCAGTGGTCCCCAACCACCGGCCTGCGGCCAATTACATTGTGGCCCGGCAAGCTTCTTTTACGGGGGGGGGGGGGAGAAGGGAAGCAGGGCCGTCGGCGCAAATGCACATGCGCAGCAGGTCCACACATGCACATTTGCAGCCATGCATGATGCAAATACGCATGCATGGACCTGCTGCGCATGCGAGGCCGCTGGATCACCCCCCCCCCCAGGTCCGCAGCCTTAAAAAGGTTGTTGACCACTGGTCTACACAACTAAATCGAAACACCTTTGCTCCAGTGTTGATTTCCTGGTGTCCTTTGTAAAGGGTTTTCCCCCGGTCCCCCTGCATGCATCCATGCTAGGCCTTTAGAACATTAACCAGTTTGTCTGTCTTAAAGAATTGGTGCTATATTTTGCTTCTCTACATATCAGATTGAATAGAGGTGTAAGTGGACATTTCCCCAGAAAAGTCCAGAATAAATGAGGCAAATGTTTTCAAACCCCCCTTTTCTTTTCTTTTTTTTGCCTTAGTGCAAGCTGCATATATTTGCACCCACCCGAAATCACACAGTTTTGAATGAAGATGATGATGAAAACCGAGAAGGTCTTCAGCTTTCTTGTAGGACATACTTGTTTGCTTTTTCCTAGGAAGATGCTATAACCAAAGACCTCTAGTTGCAAAGTTATTCCATAGCTCCTTTATTCTCATTTCTCCCTTCTGAAGGCTGACTGGCCTAAAACTTGTTCCAAAATGTTCCTCGGTCAAAATTGCTAGAATTGCAGAGAAGTGGAAGAACCTGGGGGTGGGGTGGAGGTCCATGAAATTCGGGGGAGGGCCTTTCGGGTGTCTGTGAAGTCCATGTGAGAATTTGGGTTTGTGCTTCAGGTGAAGGGATAGCAACTGTAAAACAGAGGGGTAGTTAAACTGCGCCCCTCCAGATGTCCAAGGACTACAATTCCCACGAACCCCTGGCAGTGAACGCTCATGGGAATTGTAGTCCATGAATATCTGGAGGGCCACAGTTTGACTACCCATGATCCAAAGCAGTCAGGTTGCCAATGAATAATTGCTTCATTTCAGCCCATTGATGGTTTTAGACAATTTGACTGAAGCAGTGGCTGAGAAACATTTCAGTCCCTTAAGTCCCTTGTTTTTACCAGGGAGGGAGCTGTCCAGGTGGTGTCCTTCAGTGGAACCAGCTTTTTAATAGGTGGTTCAGTTCTTGCTTTGAATGTGGATTTTATTAGGGTACTTGGGATAGAAGCTCCTGGGCGGTAAACATTAAAGATAGAGGTCTAATCCTACTAGTGTATACCATAAAATCTCTATGAACTTCAGGATGGGGGCTCTTCGAGTCCTGTAAAATATTCACATTTTATCCGAGAGGGCCTTTGCAAATGTAAACTCTTTACTGGGTAGTCTCTCTCTCTCAATCATACATATAATCATCA
Organism: Paroedura picta; assembly: GCF_049243985.1. NCBI lineage: Eukaryota > Metazoa > Chordata > Lepidosauria > Squamata > Gekkonidae > Paroedura > Paroedura picta. The sequence goes on along the minus strand of NC_135381.1, from coordinate 44,586,072 downwards.
TCAGTATTAGTATTAGTATTATATAATTTGGCATCTGCAAACCCTCAGCCCTTCCCCTGAAATTCTAGCCTTCTACTTGCAGGAAGCTATTCATGGGAGTGTTGGGAAAGGACTTTTGAGGACTCCAGTAGCACAGTGCCAGGTATAACCTCCCAATTTTGTGTAATCTGTAGACGGGTTCTTTGCCTGAGGCAGCCTCTCTCTTTCAGGACATACTGATGAAAGCCCCTGTAAGATTATTGCCTCTGGTGCTCAGGGTTGTTTTCTTGGATGGCGGGGGCTTTGTTTGCAGTGGCTCTGAGAGATGGTTTGAAGGTTGGACGCTGGAAAGATCCCAGTGAAACTTTGTAGAAACTGGTCCTTAATTATCTTGAGGGTTTCGTGTGAGCCAGGCAGGGCCCCGGTTGTGATGTACCTTTGTCACTTTCCTAGTCTTTCGTGTCCAGGTGCAACCTGACTTGTTTGTTGGAATGGTTGTGAGGATTGCTTGAGGTAAAACATGTGGAGTGCTTTGTTCAAAATTGCAGTGTCAAAGACAAGGGCTTTGTGTTCTTCACATCCTCCAAATGTGCCATCCCTCTCAAGTGGTCATACTAGGGTTATAGTCCTGCCTGCTGAATTTCAGAGCCTGAAGAACTTGACATGTCTCAGTTCTGGGTAGCCGTGTCCCTGCTGATTCTAGATCATGGAGTGGGCAGACTCCTGGGGGGGGGGGGGGTCTGGCCAGCTCATGTTTTCTTGGTGGGGCTGATCTGGGCTCGATTAACTGGTGAGAGGCCAGACATGCTCTGGATGGGGAGAGGTGCTGATCCTGACAGCTGCCTGATGGTGCACTTGCCAATTGTCTCTGTTCCAAGGTGAAGTAATAAGTATTGCTTTCATGTCCTTTAGTGACTCCAGTGTCAGGGCAAATCTCATGTGAAAAGCTGCCTTCTGCTGAATTGGAACCTGGGTCCATCGGAGTCCATCTTGTCTACTCAAACAGGCAGCACCTCTCCAGGGTCTCAGGTGGAGGCCTTTCCCGTCCCCTCCTGCCTGGTCCTTTCAACTGGAGAGGCTGCTGGGGCCTGAACCTGGCACCTTGTGCATGCCACCACCCCTCCCTCTTGATGGATCTTCCTTGGGTTGGAAGCCTAAATATCAACCATCTTGCATTACATGGACACCCTCCCCCCACAATTGAAAATGACAGACCAGCCTGGCCACTTAGACAAAAGGTTTTCTCCATTCCGAGCTTGGCTGGCCTGCTCCCCCCCCCCCCCGCTTGTGTTCTCATTCTCCTTCCTTCTGTCTCTTGGGGATGTTGTTCTGAAGTCCCTGCCCTTGCTTGCCCTCCTGTGCCCACACCTCAGTCTGAGTCAGTGCCCCAGCAGCGTTGCCAGATCTTCCCCCAGAGATTCCTTTCAACGCCCCAAGGCAGGAACAAGGCCGCAGCCGAGTGTTGCCCTCCTGGTCCCTCGAGCAGGGAGAGAAGAGGCGTGGAGAGTTGATACGGAACAGGCTGCTGCTGCGGTCCTTTGGTGTCCTGGGTCAGTTCTGGAAGGCAAGAGTTGGTGGATGAGGTGAAGGAGGTGGGGACCCTAGGGGGAAGTGACCATGTCCTCATAGAATTCCTTTTGAGATGGGGAGCCAAGGAAGCTTGTAGCCAGACGTGGATGTTGGATTTTCGTAGGGCAAACTTTAATGAACTCAGAGACATGATGAGTGTCATACCATGGACAACAATGCTGGAAGGGAAGGGAGCATGTGAAGGGTGGGCGCTACTCAAACAAGAGCTATTGCATGCTCAATCAATGACTATTCCAGAAATACGAAAACACTGCAGGAGCTCTAAGAAGCCTATTTGGATGAACAGAGAACTTCAAGAGGAACTAAGAAAGAAAAGGAAAATGTTCAGGAAATGGAGGGAAGAACAGAGCTCTAAAGAAGAATACCTACAGGTTACTAGGCACTGTAGATCAATCATCAGAAAGGCCAAAGCTGAGAGTGAGCTAAGATTGGCCAGGGAAGCCCATTGTAACAAGAAAAGATTTTTCAGTTATGTGAGGAGCAAACGTAAAGTAAAGGAGGCAATAGGCCCACTGTTGGGTGCGGATGGACAAACTCTAACAGAAGATGCAGAGAAAGCAGAAAGGCTTAGTGCCTATTTTACATCTGTTTTTTCCCACAGGTCAAAGTGTTTAGGCACATCTAGAGATGGCCGTAGCCAAAGGATAATGTCTGGGTGGCAGGTTAACATGGATAGAGAGGTTGTCGAGAGGCATTTAGCTGCACTGGATGAGTTAAAATCCCCTGGTCCAGATGAAATGCACCCGAGAGTACTCAAAGAACTTTCCAGAGAACTTGCACAGCCCTTGTGCATCATCTTCGGGACCTCTTTAAGGACTGGAGATGTCCCGGAGGACTGGAAGAGAGCAAACGTTATTCCGATCTTCAAAAAAGGGAGGAAGGATGACCCGGGTAACTACAGACCAGTGAGTCTGACCTCTGTTGTGGAGAAGATAATGGAGCAGATATTAAAGGGAGCAATCTGCAAACATCTGGAGGACAATTTGGTGATCCAAGGAAGTCAGCATGGATTTGTCTCCAACAGGTTCTGCCAGACCAACCTGGTTTCCTTTTTTGACCAAGTAACAGGTTTGCTGGATCGGGGAAATTCGGTTGATGTAATTTACTTGGATTTTAGTAAAGCTTTTGACAAGGTTCCCCATGATGTTCTGATGGATAAGTTGAAGGACTGCAATCTGGATTTTCAGATAGTTAGGTGGATAGGGAATTGGTTAGAGACCCGCACTCAAAGAGTTGTTGTCAATGGTGTTTCATCAGACTGGAGAGAGGTGAGTAGCGGGGTACCTCAGGGCTCGGTGCTCGGCCCGGTACTTTTTAACATATTTATTAATGATCTAGATGAGGGGGTGGAGGGACTACTCATCAAGTTTGCAGATGACACCAAATTGGGAGGACTGGCAAATACTCCGGAAGATAGAGACAGAGTTTAACGAGATCTGAACACAATGGGAAATCTGAACAATCTGAACACATGCCTACTGGATGGGGGATACGCTTCTAGGTAACACTGTGTGTGAACGAGACCTTGGGGTACTTGTGGATTCTAAACTAAACATGAGCAGGCAGTGTGATGCAGCGGTAAAAAAGGCGAATGCCATTTTGGGCTGTATCAACAGAGGCATCACATCAAAATCACAAAATGTCATAGTCCCATTGTATACGGCACTGGTCAGACCACACCTGGAGTACTGTGTGCAATTCTGGAGGCCTCACTTCAAGAAGGACGTAGATAAAATTGAAAGGGTACAGAGGAGAGTGACGAAGATGATCTGGGGCCAAGGGACCAAGCCCTATGAAGATAGGTTGAGGGACTTGGGAATGTTCAGCCTGGAGAAAAGGAGGTTGGGAGGGGACATGATAGCCCTCTTTAAGTATTTGAAAGGTTGTCACTTGGAGGAGGGCAGGATGCTGTTTCTGTTGGCTGCTGAGGAGAGGACACGCAGTAATGGGTTTAAACTTCATGTACAACGATATAGGCTAGATATTAAGAAAAAAATTTTCACAGTCAGAGTTGTTCAGCAGTGGAATAGGCTGCCGAAGGAGGTGGTGAGCTCCCCCTCACTGGCAGTCTTCAAGCAAAGGTTGGATACACAGTTTTCTTGGATGCTTTAGGATGCTTAGGGCTAATCCTGCGTTGAGCAGGGGGTTGGACTAGATGGCCTGTATGGCCCCTTCCAACTCTATGATTCTATGATTCTATGAAGGATGGCCTGGCTTGGGAAACGGCAGAAACCTTAATTGAGCAGGGGGAGTATAGAGGAGGGGTTAAGCCATGCACAGGTGTGAAACGCAGAGGGCTAATTCCTCACCTCGAGTATTTTGAGGGACCTCCACTCAGAAAGGATGGCCTGCTGCCCTGTGGGGGCCTCCATGGAGACCTTCATCATTCGAACTGGGGGAGGGGATGTGCTGCAAGTGGCACCCTGGCTCTGGAATCCCCCCCCCCCAGGCAGGTGAGCCCATCAGACTGCCTTCTCCTGACTTTGCTATTTTTGGGGCATCAGGTTTAAGCTCCTGCAGGAAGGAAGGAAGCCAATTTGATATGCTTGTCTCCCCCATTTCTGTGTGCTTTCGGTTGGGTGGTGCCTGTTTCATGGCTTTTGCTGCGTTCTGAATTGCTATCATTTGCTATTTTGCTTCCCTTCGGAGTAGCATTACGCTGTTTGGATCCTGTCCTCTTCAGTATTCTGTTGCCAGAGATCTTGGAAGTTGATTTCCCCATTTCCCTTTGGGACTTTTCTAATATGCTTTTAGTCTGCGCAGTTTTTTAATATTTAGATATGAATAGTTTTATTAATCTGTTTTTAAAAGTATTTCATGTGGAAGTTGGCTCACATAGTAAATAGGAAGATTGCAGGATGTTAATTTTTTTTTAAAACCCCAAACCCTATTTGTCTCACGGTGTAGGAAAACCGTGTTGCCCTTTAAAGATTGTCACTAAACTGGCCAGTTGTTGTATGGAAGGCCCTTGGGAACGATCAGGGCTGGCACTCTCTAGCCCAAAGGAGGGGTGGTTGCCAGGGCCAAGAGCTTCTAGTGGGGCCCGTCAGCACCACCCTTCATCAGCAGAATGACGACAGAGATCAATTCCCCTGGGGAAAATGGCGGATTCACACCAAGAGATGTGAGAGAGCCAGCTTGGCGTAGTGGTTAGGAGTGTGGACCTCTAATCTGGCGAGCCGGGTTTGATTCCCTGCCCGCTGCCATGCAGCCAGCTGGGTGAGCTTGAGGGGGAGGAGGGGGCGCTGGCCACAGCACTGAGGAAGCTGTTCTGACCGAGCAGGAATCTCAGGGCTCTCTCAGCCTCACCCACCTCACAGGGGGTCTGTTGTGGGGAGAGGAAAGGGAAAGTGATTGTAAGAGTTGGTTCTTAGATGCCCCTTTTCTCTACCCAAAGGAGTCTCAAAGTGGCTTACAGTCGCTTTCCCTTTCCTCTCCCCACAACAGACACCCTGTGAGGGAGGTGAGGCCTGATATTCCTGCTCAGTCAGAACAGCACTATCAGGACTGTGATTGGCCCAAGGTCACCAAGCTGGCTGCATGAGGGGGGGGGGGGGAATCAAACCCGGCTAATTTTCCTGGATAGTCCACGTTCCAGCTACCAGTGTTACCAATGTCTGCTTTTAGACAAATCCTGGAATTTGTGTTGTTCTCTCTAGAGTTTATTTGGTGGTTAAATGACCAAAGCTGTTTCTTTCGTTCTTTCTGCTGTACTCCTATCTCTGTAATGAAGTTTGTGGCTCAACTGAATTTGAAAGCGCAGGGTTGTTTCGTTCATAGAAAATAGGGATGCATCCATAAAAAATGCTACCCAAGAACACTTTAGGGTTCTGGAATATGAGGAAAGGATATCCCTACCCCAATTGGCGGGGAGCTCTGGAAGCTCTAGCAGGGTCAAATACATTTGTTTTCAGCTGTTTTGCCTTTGTTGAGTGTACTCAGGACAGAAGAGCTGGATTAGACCGGTGCTCCATCCTAGTCCAGCATTCTGTTTCTCGTGAGATACCCACTGCTGGGCCATAGAGACCAGGGTCTCCCCTCTAACCATCACATGGTATTTAAATAAAATCAGAGTCCAGGAGCACCTTTAAGACCAACAAAGATTTATTCAAGGGGTGAGTTTTTGAGTGGCAGCCACAGAGAGCTTCCCAGGGGTCGGGGGACCAGCCAGCCACAGGTAAGAGCGTGGTGGTGGCAGCAGCCCAGGCAGGGAGCGGGTGAGGGCGGGACTCTCACTCTCCTCCCTTCCAGGCAGGTGAGCAAAAGGCCTAGGGCAGGTGGGCGGGCATGGAGGCCCACCTTGGACAACTGCTCTGTCTCCCCGCGTCAGTTTGCGCCTTGGACTGCTTCGATGGAAAAATCGCCGAAGCAAGCCTGCTTGGGAGCTTTTTCCATTGAAGCAGTCCGAAGAGCACAACCCTAGTTGCCAGTTTGGGGCTGGGAAATTCCTAGGGAATTGTAGGTGGGGTCTGGGGAAAGGAGGGGCCTCAGAGAGGTAGAACACTATCGACCCCACCCTCCAAAGCAGGCACTTCATCCAGGGGAACTCCTCTGTCATCTGGAGATCGGCTGTCTTTCCCACAGAATCTCCAGGCGCCAGCTGGAGGTTGGCAACACAGTATTTGAAAGCATACTGCTCGAGACAAATGACCCACCCACCTACTATTGTTGTTGACAGATCTTTCCTCAGCAAGCATTTCGTTGCCCTTTTAAAAGCATCCGAGACATGAGGTCCGCTGCGTAATTACACACTGTGGGAAGAAGTTCTTTTTCCCGTCCGTCTTGACTCGTCTGCTTGTCAATTTTGTTGGGTGACCCTGATCTTTTACAATTTGGGAGAGGTAGAAACAGTTCTCCATCTACTCTCTCTGCCCCGTGAATTGCTTGTCTAACCTGAAAAGCCCTAAACCTTTTGCTTTTTCCTTGTAGAGGAGGGCTGCTGCAGCCCCTTGGCATTTCAGCTGTCCTTTCTGCTCGTTTTCTAGCTCTGATACCCTTTTCTAAGTGTGGCATCGGAGCTCTGTGTGCTGCTCCAAACACAGGCAGCTCACAGATCTATAAAAAGGCTCTGCAGTGCTGGTCATTTGATTCCCCACTCTTCCTCTACATGCAAGCAGCTGGATGACTTGTGGCCCAGTTCCATTTCTCTCAGAGCGCTCTCAGCTTCACCTACCGCACAGGATGACAGTTGTGGGGAGAGGAAGGAAGGGGATTGGAAGCCACTTTGAGACTTTTTCTTCTTCCCTACAACTCAAAGGCCATTTCCCCGGTCAAACTGCAGCATGCAAAATGAGTATGTGAACAGCGGGCTTGGGGCCCCGCATGCATCAAATTAGAGCTCTTTGCATTCTTTGTTTTTCACCTTCCTGTGTAATTTGTGTAAAATGGAATTGCTCGGGAGGGCTATTTATTTATTTTTAAATAGGAGGGGCAGATTTGTAGTTTGAATGTTGGTGAAACGTTTTAGTCAGTTTTTATATTATTGGTTGTTGATATGGGTTATGCTCTTTTTATACCTTTGCTTTTAAATTTTGCATTCTGCCTTGAGCCTCAGAGGAGGAGACAGATGATAAATGAAGGAAGGAAATAAATAAAACTTGGCCACTGTTCTGATCACCCCCAAGTTGGGTTGAACACTTTGGCTCGGTTGGGCTGCCTTGGCGATCACTGAAGCCCGAAGTGGCTGAACCTCAGCAATCACTGAAGCTTTCATGAGTCATTGCTTCTTCTTCAGATAATTGAAGGGTCAGAAGAATCCAAAGCAGTGAGTAGTGACTCTCCAAAACGCCTTCCTTGTCACAAATTGTGTTGGTCTTAACAACATTCTGGGCTCTCATTCTTTTTCTGCTGCTGCAGAGATTCACAGTACCCGTCTTGATCTATCTCCATGGAAGGAGATACAGAATGAAATCCCATCAACCTTATGATATATACTAGTAATTAAGCCCGTTGTAATAACAATACAGCGGGTGCTAGGCAAGGGAGCCTAGCGCGGCTGCCGAGGGCTCCCTGGCTGGCGGCCTGACTTGTTGGAGGCGCTTTGCACCTCCCGACGCGTCAGGCCACCGGCAAGGGAGCAACTGCGAGCCGCACACAGCGCGGCTCGCAGTTGCTTCCTTGTCGGCAGGGCGGGAATCGGCGGGGCCAATCGGCAGGCGCTGTCCAGAGGAAGGGGCCAATCGGCACCCTTCCTCATCCCGGACAGAGCCCGCCCTAACTAGCCTTTTTTCCCCTTTTAAATATACATTTAGCATTGCAACCAGCTGTACACGTCTTTCTCTTTTTACAATACTTACAATCAGGAATGCAAACATACCCCCCCCCAAATAACCCCATAAATAATGCCCAATTTTACAGACAAGTAGAGGGGAGGGGATGAAATAATAGCTCTGGCAGACTGCAGCGGGGGCATTTTGGTCCATAAAACCCTTTCTAAAAATAGAATTATTTATATATTTTTCCATAGCAGCAATGCTTTCTTCAAGCATCTTGGATACATTGTCAAAGCCCATCTTGATAGTTTATTATTAACTGTATAGTTTTTACATTTAAAAAATCATTATCTACACTTATTAATTTATCATCTTCCAAATATGGAAGGTAACAAACTATGCCCCACATTGTCGTGTCCTGCGAGTGTCACGCTTGATGCTTTTGAACTAAGTCCATCAGCAAATTGCGCATGCCACACTCATACCATTGTCCACATAGCAAACCCACGCATACACACATGTGACTCAAGAATCACTCTTGTGACAGGAAAAGCGTTGGAGCTCACAAGATCTCATCAGAAAAAAGGCACATTTCGTAAAATCCTTATAACATCCAGAAAGAACTTCAAGCAAGGCTTTTCAAAATGTTTTCTCAAAAAAAACACACAACATAACAATTTTGTTCTTTATGCTTACAATCTACCTCAGTCTATGGCAGCAGTAGCTTTTTCTTCCTCCTTCAACCTCCAAAAGAGATAGCACCACTTTGGTGAGTGGGAAGAACCAGAACTGAAATGTTTGCATGTTAATTTAAAGGAATTAGGTGTGCTCTTCCAAACGACAGCAACAATAATCAAAACAAAACAAAAAAAAGCTTCCAGCAAACAGTATTGTAGAAATTAAGGCTGCAAAGCTGCCACAGTGGGACGATGTGCAAAATTGTCCTCTTTCAAGATGACTGGACAGCTCAACCAGAAGGCCAACAGAAGAATCATCATTAAAAAGTAAAAAATAATGAGACTCACAAGAAAGAATCCATAGGAGAACCCCAGAAAAGCCTCTGCAGCCTCCTTAACGCTGGCAGTGATGAGTATGCTGTCTGGCGACTGGCCAATAGAGTTGGGGACAGGTTCCTCTGTAAACTCGGGGTCAAAGTGTCGCTGGTCATTGGGGCCACTCACATTGGGGTTAAAAGGGGGTGTAATCTTCTTATTAATAAGATCATCCCAGTTAATTGGGGAGAAGAAGATGTGATTCTTAATCTCCATAAAATCTTCCTTGGCGCCCAGCCTCTTGGTTCTCTCCTTTTGCAAAAGACCTTCCAAAAGGTGTCGAGCAGAATTGGTGATATTTGGCTTCAGCTGCAGAGGCTTGTTCAAGATGTTGTCATACATTTCTGTGGTGTTTCGACTATAGAATGGAGGCAGTCTATAAAGCATTTCAAACAAAACTGCTCCAAGGCACCACCAATCAACAGTCCGGTCATAGGGTTGCTTGTGAAGGACTTCAGGAGCAAGGTACTCAGGTGTGCCACAAAATGTGGAAGTTGTGCCATTGTGCTCTATGTTCTCCTTGCAGAGGCCAAAGTCAGTCAGGACAATGTGGCCCTGCGAGTCAAGTAAAATGTTCTCCGGCTTCAAGTCCCGATAAACAATATTTAGAGAATGCAAGTAGCCCAGTGCACTGGCTATTTCAGCAGCATAAAAACGAGCTCTGGGTTCTAGGAAGCAGCGTTCCCTCTGGAGATAATAAAACAACTCACCACCATTGATGTAGTCTAGGACAAAGTACAGTTTGTCGGCTGTCTGGAAAGAAAAGTGGAGTCCTACTAGGAAAGGGTGCTTCACATTCTTCAGTAAGACATTGCGTTCTGACATTATGTGCTTCTCCTCCTTCTTTTTCAGGATCGCTTTCTTCTGGAGCACTTTCACTGCATAGAACTGCTCTTCTGCCTTGTGCCTTGCTAGAAGGACCTTTCCAAAACTGCCTTTTCCAATAACTTTCAAGAAGTGGAAATCTGATGGTTTAGCATGAGGGTTAGACGAAGGACCAAGATTGATTTGCTGTGATGGACTGGGTGGAGGTGAAGGAATGGCATTCATAAGTTCAGGCTCTTGAGGCTGGGAGATTTTCAAAATAGATTGAACTTCAGGGTGCTTGCACGCATAGGAATTGGTGGTGATTTTTTGAATGAAGTCATTCAGCCCCATTCTCCTCTGTTTCATGAAAGTGATGAGTATGGCCACCATGCCCCTCATCTTTGAATAGGTGAGCGTGGATCCCGAAGCTTCAGTTTTGACTGTCATTGCTGAGCTGGGCAGTGCTTCAGCCGGCAGCAATAATCCAAGCCGGCCACACGAAGGACGGAGGCGATCGGCTCAGCCTGCCCAGCCGCGTCAGGGGCTCAGGCGGCTCCGCGCGGAGAAGAAGGAGCGATTACCAGGGCCCCGAGAATTCTTAAACTAGCTCTGGGACTACAGGCCCCACAAAACCACTCCTTTTTAAGGTGATCCCTGACTCTGGCTCTTTTCCACTGCTGCAGACAGACTAACCCACGGGCCCATCCTCCAGTAGAGGAGAGTACCCAGCAGGGTGGATGTGCCAGTGAAACTATTCACTGTTTTCCAGACTTGGGAGTCGGGGTGTGCATTTCGGCTCGATTCAGCCACCTTGGCGATCACAGAAGCCTGAGGTGGCCAGTGCTGCGGCGTGGAGAGGAGGGGTGGGGGTGGCATGTAAGACTGTCCATGCAGGTTGCATCTGGCACCCCAACAGGTTGCATCTTCCCATCCCTCTCTCAAGGCCGGTGGTGGTCAGGCATTTAATAATGTCATGCTAACATCTTCACAGTTGTGGAACATGGACTTTGCGTGGTGTACCCGAGGGTCAGTCCCGAGCATCTCCAGACGTGGTTTCAGCTAGCCGGGCTAGGAAGGACCTCTGTCCCAAATCCTGGAGGGATGTTGGTTTGTTTATTATATTTGTAGGCTCAGGGCGGTTCACCTAAAACAGAACAGAAACAATACAGATAACTTAGATTAACAATGATGAATGAAATGAAGCAACAAGCAACATGGGAATGTAGAAAAAAATAAACATTAAAGTAACTCCTACTGATAGCTCAGTGGGTTGGGTGGAACTGCAGTGGGTGCCATAGGAGGGAGCTCAGGAGGAGGAGGGCGTGTGGGAAGTGATGACACAGGTTGACCTCAACCACATGCCTGGCGGAGGAGCTCCCTTTTGCAGGCCCTGCGGAACGATTCAGGGAGAAGAGCAAACCGACAATGCTGAGTAGACGGATCAGTGATTTCGCTCAGTAAATAAGCTCTTTGTGGGTGCGTTTAGGAACTCTTCACATTCTTTGTTTTTCACCTGCCTGTGTAATTTGTTTACAATGGACTTGGTCAGGAGGGTTTGGTTTTTAATAGAAGGGGTAGATCTGTAGTTTGTCAGAGTGTCAGTGAACTATTTTAGCTAGTTTTATTTTATAGGTGGTGGTTATGGGTTATGCTCTTTTTGTAGCTTTGCTTTTTAATTTTGAATTCTTGCGTTTCAGAGAAGGAGGCAGATGATAAATGAAGGAAGGTAATAAATAAAACCTGGCCACTTTTCTCCCAGTTTTGAGCTTTGTAAGTAGGGTCCTTACAACTTCTGGAAACCATTTTCTGTTTAGGGTGACTGGAGGTAAATGGTTTATCAGACCTTTATTAAAGGTATTGATTTGTATTAGAAATGTTGTAAACCACCATGAGCCAGTTCTCTGAGAGCGGCAGTCATACAAATCTAATAAATTATTGTTATTGTTATTGCCAATTCAGCAGCTTCATAGAGTCCTCCCGGGTACGTGTCAGGCCGGTCCCTTCAGTGCCCCCTGTCATTTCCAGCTCTGCACGTTGCTGCCAAAGGCAGACTGGGGAAACATAGTCAAATTCTGTGTCGGGAGCCGCTGGCAGGGGAGTCACCAGCCTCTGGTGTGAAAGGGAAAATAGATATCTGGCAAGAAGCTTATTTGTTGGCATTAATATTTTTTATTCACATCAGTATCCAGTGGCAGCAGAAGAGTCTAGAGAGTGAATGTTAAATCAGAAGATTTTTTTTTCATTTCCAGAGCTTGCATTTTTCATAAGTAACTTGTGAAGCTTGAAATCTAAAGCTCCCAAAGCCCTTTAAACAACTTCAGAAGTCCTACAGAGGCTTTAAAAAAAACGGTTTAGGTTTTTAGCATTTTTGCAGAATGTACTTAGTTTCATAAGTCAAATCACTGTTAAATAACCTGAACTTTGCCGGTCTTTGGGCCTGGACAAGCCCTCCCCCTGCATAGGTACGACCACTTTCCTCTGGGTGGATGTTTTCAGTTTGGATTCTTTGCGTGTGAGAATTTAGATGATATTGCAAATAGAACATGGCACTTCTGTTCTATGGGACCAGTTCACACATTCAGCTGAGAGTCGCTCTGTGTCAGTCGTAGCCCAGCCGTGCTGGAAGAAAAGTCCTTGGATACCTTAAATAACATGACAGATTTCTGAAATATGGTTTTGTTTGACTAATCCAGGTATTGTTATTCTGTATGAATGATTTCCATGTATAATTTCCGTGTATGTAGTCTGTATAATTTTAAAATTGCTTCTTGTAAGGCTTGCAACAGTCACTGGCTACATGCAATAAATTGAACAGAACTGAACCTTAAATAACATCGTTTTTTTGAGTTTGGGCCCGTTTTGTCAGAGGCAGTGCTGAAGTGGGTTCAAGCCATGAATAATCGGTGAAACTTCAGGTGTAACAGGACACATCTCCTTTTGTCGTTACCTGTTTCTCAGTAACCTTTCACCTTTCTTTACCAGTAGAAACCTTTCTTTACCAGCAATAGCCTAAGTTTACCCGTGGCTGCTTCTGTTGCATGTTTCTAATGAGCCACGCCCTAAAGAAACAGTGCCTCTGAGCATATACAGACTCTCTTGTCTGCAATCGGTGAAAAAGCACCGAAAAAGCTTTTGGCAGGAAGCAATTTTGATAGGGAGCCCTTTTCTGTTGCCCTTGATTCAGAGCGAGGGTCTGAAATGGACTGCCAGCTATGTGTGCTGGTCTACCTGCCTGGGAGGTGTGATGTGGGTCATGCCAGCCTAAAGGCCTGGGAGCCTTGAGCATGGCCACCGTCCCATTGCCAGTTGCACCAAAGGAGAATTCTTTGTGTTGTGTCCCTTGCCATTGCACTCTTGTGACCTGGACAACCTCCGGGAGGGACCGAGGATCCTGGGTGCAATCGGGACGAGATTTCATGCTCTGATTAGCAGCGGTTCTTGGGCAGGAGGCACAATGTCCATTTTGCACTTCAAAAACCTATGGAAAAACAGACGCAGGCTAGGAACTGGTTAATGGCTGGCATGGGATCTTGTGGCTATTAATATACCTGGAACAGCAAATGTTTGTGCTCTGTGAAGGGAAAGAAAAAACAGCCCACACAAGTCAGTCCAATCAAGCATGATGATAGAGAATAAAACTTATTCACTGGAAACAAACACATATGTCTGTTTGTGCGTGTCACAACCCCTCCCCCACCTTCACATATAGCATCTAAAAAGCTCCTCTGACCATCCAGCCAGAGGACAATTCCTCCCCTCCCCCAGTAGTTTGTTAATTGTCAGCCTTGTGTAATCACCCTTGTTATCTGGTATGATTTTGCATTTGAACAGGTGATCTAAGACTCTGATGTTCAGACTTGTGCAGGAGTCGTATTCAGTTTTGCGGTCATAGAATCATAGAGTTGGAAGGGAACTCCTGGGTCATCTAGTCCAAACCCCTGCACTGTGCAGGACGGTCACCACCCTTGGAGTTGGAGAACCTCTGTTGGAGACCTCTGCCTGTTTGGGGGGAGTTCTGTGGGGTGGATTCAGCAATGTCTACGCCATTGGTGATGCTTTCTAGATCACGTTTTCTCAACCAGGGTTTCATGAAACCTTCAGGTTTCTTGGTGGCCCTGGAAGGTTGTCCTGAATGGGTGTTAAGATTTGTTATCAGGTGATATGACCATATATGGTCAGGTTAACCTGCCCCCATCTCTCCCCAAATGGCCCAGATTGGCCGGATGTGTGTTTGTGTGTTTGTGAGGATGCTGGCCATGGCATTCTGGACCAGTTGTGGTTTCCGGATCTTAAGCTGTTGAGTCATCTCGTTTTCTTGGTCAGTGTTCTGAGCTGATCCAGAAGTAAGATGATTGTGGGCGAGGACAGCTTGATGATCTGCTCTTCAAAAGAGGGGGAAGTTGCTTCTGCCCCCTTCACCTGAGGTGGATTGATCCTTCCCCCATTCCAAAGTACTCTTGTGGACCCCTCCAGAGCCCTCAAACTCTAGTGTAAGAAATATGGAAGATGTAAATGCTCCATGGGGCAATTCCCATCAAGTACTAGTTGCGATAAGTCAGTGAGATCTTGTAGTAACACATACAATGAAAGTGGGCTGTTTTCCACTCAGCTTACTTTGCGATAAATATGGCCCATACGCATTGTTTGTTGGCATAAAATAATTACATTTTATATATAGGCCATCAGAGCATCACATTTTGTTTCCCTCTTAGAAATGGGGATAGAGCTCAGCATGATCAGCAGGGGGCCCAATAAAAAGAACACGCCGTTTCGGGAGGAAATTTTTAGAACGGAATTTGAGTCTCTTAAAGGATGCTGTTGATTATGTTTGTAACTTTGAAAAAAAATCCTGGTGTTGTGTTAAAGATTGAAAGTTCAGTCGGTTTCTAAGACTTGGCATTTTCTACTTGGAATCTCCTATTACAGCTTGTTGTGAGGGTTTGAAAAATTATTAATGATTTCTGCTCACCTAGTTCTGTTTTGAGATGGTGGGCCAAAGAAATGCCTCAGGTTATTGCTTGGGTGGTCATTGATCGAACGCCACATTTTCTTAAGACTTTAAACACTCCCGAAACAGGAGAAGGAATATATTCTACAAGCAGGGAGGTGAGGATTTGGATGGAAGGAGAAGTGAATTAAAGATGCAGAGCATGAAATGTCAGTCATTGTGTGGCCCAGTACTCAGTGTAGTTGCAGCCTGGGTCCTTCCTATCTTCGGGACCACTTATCTGCTTATGCCCCTCGCAGAACACTTCACTCTGTGATGTCCCGGAGGTCTGGAAGAGAGCAAACATTATTCCGATCTTCAAAAAAGGGAGGAAGGATGACCTGGAAACTACAGACCAGTGAGTCTGACATCTGTTGTGGGGATGATGAAGCAGATATTAAAGGGAGCGATCTGCAAACATCTCGAGGACAATTTGGTGATTCAAGAACGTCAGCATGGATTTGTCTCCAACTGGTCCGGTCAGACCAACCTGGTTTCCTTCTTTTACCAAGTAACAGGTTTGCTGGATCGTGGAAATTCGGTTGATGTCGTTTACTTGGATTTTAGTTAAGCTTTTGATAAGGTTCCTCATGATGTTCTGATCATAGAATCATAGAGTTGGAAGGGGCCATACAGGCCATCTAGTCCAACACCCTGCTCAACGCAGGATTAGCCCTAAGCATCCAAGAAAAGTGTGTATCCAACCTTTGCTTGAAGACTGCCAGTGAGGGGGAGCTCACCACCTCCTTAGGCAGCCTATTCCACTGCTGAACTACTCTGACTGTGAAAAGTTTTTTCCTGATATCTAGCCTATATCGTTGTTCTTTAAGTTTAAACCCATTACTGCGTGTCCTTTCCTCTGCAGCCAACAGAAACAGCATCCTGCCCTCCTCCAAGTGACAACCTTTCAAATACTTAAAGAGGGCTATCATGTCCCCTCCCAACCTCCTTTTCTCCAGGCTGAACATTCCCAAGTCCCTCAACCTATCTTCCTAGGGCTTGGTCCCTTGGCCCCAGATCATCTTCGTCGCTCTCCTCTGTACCATTTCAATTTTATCTACGTCCTTCTTGAAGTGAGGCCTCCAGAACTGCACACAGTACTCCAGGTGTGGTCTGACCAGTGCCGAATACAATGGAACTATGACATCTTGTGATTTTGATGTGATGCCCCTGTTGATACAGCCGAAAATGGCATTCGCCTTTTTTACCGCTGCATCACACTGCCTGCTCATGTTTAATTTACAATCCACACGAACCCTGTCTCTATCTTCAGGAGTATTTGCCAGTCCTCCCAATTTGGTGACATCTGCAAACTTGATGAGTAGTCCCTCCAACCCCTCATCTAGAGCATTAATAAATATGTTAAAAAGTACCGGGCCGAGCACCGAGCCCTGAGGTACCTCGCTACTCACCTCTCTCCAGTCTGATGAAACACCATTGACAACAACTCTTTAAGTGCGGTTCTCTAACCAATTCCCTATCCACCTAACTATCTGAAAATCAGCAGGATGCTGTTCCCGTTGGCTGCAGAGGAAAGGACGCACAGTAATGGGTTTAAACTACTACAACGATATAGGCTAGAGATCAGGAAGAATTTTTTCACAGTCAGAGTAGTTCAGCAGTGGAATAGGCTACCTAAGGAGGTGGTGAGCTCCCCCTCACTGGCAGTCTTCAAGCAAAGGTTGGATACACACTTTTCTTGGATGCTTAGGGCTGATCCTGCGTTGAGCAGGGGGTTGGACTAGATGGCCTGCATGGCCCCTTCCAACTCTATGATTCTATGAATCTGCTGGTTGCCCTGGGCCCCTGGGACATTCACCTAGCCTAGTGGAATGAGCTCCCAGGAGAGCTGCGGGCCCTGATGGAACTATCAGCAGGGCCTGTAAGATGGAGCTCTTCCGCCAGGCTTTTAGTTGAGGCTGGGGAGTTAGAGCTGTCCCGGGATTTATGATCTGGAGGTCCCCCCTAGTGGATGACGCTGTGTGAGATCCACCTAGCTGTGCCAGAGGATGGATGCAGCTGGAGTAGGTGATCTGCCAACTGGGATAGGGGAGGGATGTCGTTTATGCAATCTGTTGGGATTTTTAGATTGTACTATTTTATTGGGGAGTAATTGAGGTTCTTTAATGGAAATTGTTGTATTTTATCTTTTTGTAAGCTGCTTCGGGCCAACTTTATCGGGAGCGATGGGATATAAATTAAATTGTAAATAAATAAAACAAGTCCCAAGTAGTGAAGAGGAGTGAGATGGGAGAACCTTTGAGGATCAGATTGAGCCTCATGCTACGAAGTATTGCCCTGTAACGATGGAGGAGCTCAGGACCCATTTTGTTCGTGTTAGGGGGGCACCTTCACCCTGCATTTCCTGGGCATTGCCATTGGGGATCAAATTCTATTAGTAACAAGTTTTAGGTCCATTTGCCAGAATTCTGCCTGAGATGGAGAGATTTTGAAATTGTTTGGGTTTGGAGGAACTCTGGAAATCGTGTTCCTATTGGGCAATAGTCCTATTAGCAGATATTGATGAACCTCAGTCAGAAATACATTGGGAAACATTGTTGTTCCTTCCATGTTGTCGTGGTATGGACCCTTGACCTCATCGTAGGAGGTCTGGCTGTGGCATGCTGGAGTTGCTGATGCCGAGACCTCTTTCAAGCTAGCCCCAAGGACAGTGCATTAGGGTCGCCTGATCTAAAAGTTGTCAAGACACTGAGGCAGTGCAGAGGCACCGGACTTGTGAATGGATCAAAACTGGAAAAGGCACCCTTTGTCCCTGCCATTTCCTGGGAGTCCCGGAGCAGCAGACAACCCCGAGTAGTTTTAAAAGGTGTAATTTTCATACACCAAAACCATCAGCTAATGACTGCCCGAGTCGTCCTGTGATACACGTGGGTAGTCTTCATAAAATACTGAATTGTTTTCTCATTCTTGCACTGTATGCAGAATGGATGGTGTGCACAAATCATGTAAAATCACTCAGAGAGCACCTCTTTTTCTGCAACGGCTGATGATGGAGAAACTTCACAATTCATCCCTGCATATTAATAGCTTGTTTTTGGGAGACAGTTGTCCCAGGAAGCCATCGATAATGATCTCCAACTGACAGCTGTTTTATGCTTATGAGCATAACATGATTTTGAATGATTTTGCTGGTCTTTGCCTCTCTAGGCAAATATTTTTCAGCCATTTCATTTCAGCCAAAAGTGGAAGGTTCAGAGTCATGCAGAAGCTGTGTTTACTTTTTCAAAATTCAGTTGATTAAACTGAAGGCGGGAAGTCTTTGGGGATCAGAGATGCTGCCACAGCACTCTCTCTCCAAACTGTTCAAGTGATTTTTCAGAATTGCTTTTTGAAATTAATAGTTGCCCCTGATTAGTGTGGGTTGAGAGAGAACTCAAACCACTGGTACTACTCTTCACACAAAGATTTGCTGATGACATCATATTGTTTAACTCAGGGGTAGTCAAACTCCAGATGTCCATGGACTACAATTCTGTCAATGGAACTGTGGTCCATGGACATCTGGAGGGCTGCAGTTTGACTACCTCTGGTTTAACTTGTGGTGAGTTTTGAAGGGCTGGTGACCTGTCCTGTTGTTTGTAACTTTGTGAAAATCTCGGAGGAACCTGGATCTATTTAAATGAGTTTGTGGTAGTTTGCTGAGGTGATTGCAAAATGCTGCATCATAAAGAGCACCATTATGGTTTAGTGTAGCTTTTCTCAACTTTTTTCCCACTGAGAAACCTCTGAAACATTCCTCAGGCTTTCAGAACCCTCAGAGGTGATGTGATCCTGCAGAATATGGTTGGGAAGAACAGCTGTGGACACACCCACTTGGGGCCCCTCCCCTCCCCACCCTCTCCAGGCCCACCATTGGCCATTTTGGGAAGGGTGGGTGGGCTGACATGACTTCCTTGATGTAACTGAAGTCGTTAATTGCCTTTATGTTTTTGCATAGCATCAAAATGGTTGAGTTCTGATAACCTGCATCCTAATTGTAGTTGTCCTTTACGGAGGATGTCATGTGCTTTGACATATGTGTGCATGCACTAGCATGTAGGCTCCACCCTCACCTACAGACGTGGTTGTCAACTTGTGATCATGTAATCTGTGTGCACAAGAAGTGTATGTACATGGGCTCCATAAAGGATGAGTTTGCACATGTGTGCTTGGAGTATGTATGGACTACAGGTGCATAATGTTATCAGTAGAGGAGCATCATGCACATGCATGGGAGGGATTGTAGTTTGAACCCACTCTTTTTTAGATAGATCAGGATGGTAGCCAGGTTAGTCAGTCTGTAGAGGTAGGAAGGAGCAGGAGTCCAGGGGCACCTGAAATACCGTCAACGTGGGTGGCTGGGGAGGAGCTTTGTGGGAGTCACGGATCATGCGTGGACTCAGGAAAGCTCATCCCCTGCTACAGATTGGTTAGTCTTTAATGTGCTCCTGGACTCTGGCTCTTTTCTACCATTATTTTGTTTGCAGGAAACAATGAATTACCACTGAGTTGTTTTGGGTGTGCTTTATATGGAGCATTCTTTCAGACTTAAGCTTCAAACGGCTTTAGAGAGAGCCAGCTTGGTGTAGTGGTTAGGAGTGCAGACTTCTAATCTGGCGAGCCGGGTTAGATTCCCCACTCCCCCATATGCAGCCAGTTGGGTGATCTTGGGCTCGCCACGGCACTGATAAAACTGTTCTGACCGGGCAGTGATATCAGGGCTCTCTCAGCCTCACCCACCCCACAGGGTGTCTGTTGTGGGGAGAGGGAAGGGAATGCGATTGTAAGCCGCTTTGAGCCTCCTTTGCGTAGAGAAAAGTGGTGTATAAGAACCAACTCTTCTTCTTCTTTATCTTTTCCCCTTTCTCACTTTTTAAACATTCATCCTGAGGGAAGAATTCTGGAGAACTTGAAAGCTTGTATTTTGTGTTGTGGTATTTTGTGAAAGGTATCGTACTACTTTGGTATATGTGGTTTATTATGGCAGCACTGCTGCTAACATTTTTTGTTGTGCCTGGTGCTTTGAATAAGCTATTTGGAAAAAGTGGGATATAGAACACTTTAATAAGGATATTGAAAAAAGGAATGTTAACTGATTTATTATGATGATGATTATTTATTTTATTTTTATACTGCCCTCCCAGCAAGCCGGCTCAGGGTGGTGTACATCATATAAAATACATCAATACAATTTAAAAGTGATTCAGTTAAAAATCCAAGTTAAAATTTACTCATCATCCATTATGAGCATCGCAGGCTCCTCTGTGCTGCCATTTCATTCACTCCCACATCCCAGAAAGCCTACTTGGCGGTGAGCTGTGTGGTAGATTTCTGTTTAATAAGCCAAGGATGCTGCTGGTCCTCCAAAGAAGAGGTGGTATTGAAAAAGGAATGAAAAAGATTACAGGCAGGCAGTAGAACTAAACTGGCTTCAAAAACAAACAAGTGTGTTCTTAGTGCACAGCTCCACTGATAAAATTGGTCCTGACTTTTTTAATCCAGAAAAACTTATTTCATCTCCAGATGAACCCTGTTTTAGAGAGGGTCTCATGAAGAGTTGCATGCAGTAGATGTTGGTTGAAGTCAGGGACTGGAGGGCCATCTTAGATTTAAAGTTCCTACATTGCTTCCTAATTTTACGCCATTTCTGAATGGAAACACTGAAATTGATAGTGGAGGTCTTGCAACCAGGTGACTCCCTGATCTCCTTGGACCTTGATGAGTGTGGATAATGGGGGGCTGGGAATTGCCTGCTGTGGCCATGCAGTTGGCATTCCCATCCCAGCCCTTCTTTATATGCCACTGTGCTGGGGACAAGAGGCCTTTGGAAGTCAGCTGCCTCCATGGTAAGGAAGTGACTTGCAGGTGCATCAAGTGGGTGAGAGTTTCATTACACTGAAGAATATCTTAAGGGCTATCTTAGCCTGGCCTCGTTCTCCCACCCCTGATGGGCCTCTCATCAACAGAGAATGGGCCATAGAACATTTCCTGTAGTCGTTTGTTGCTGCCTCTCTCAAGGAAGATTGGTGTGGTGGTTAAGAGCAGAGGCCTGTAATATGGAGAACTGGGTTGGATTCCCCACTCCTCCATATGCAGCCTGCCAGGTGATCTTTGGCCAGTCACAGTCCTGTTCTCCTTCTCAGGTGGAGGGCATCTTGGCTGGTTTTCCCACCATTCGCTCTGGGAGGCAGGACTAAAAGATTCTGCTACTTCTTGCTTCTTTTGTGGGAAGAACCCCTCCTGCCTCTGAACAGGAGCACACCCAGGAGACCATTCCATTATTTCCTCCACAGGCCTACCTAAGGGACCCTCGCCCCCAACCAGTCCTACCTAGATTTGGGTTAAGTGGTTTGGAGCATGTTTCACACTCACTGAAGGAGTCCACTGTGAACAGATGAGAGGCTTATAGTTGGCTTGAGAATGTTGTGGGTTTTCCTGGCCAAAACTATGTGTTAACATTGCCTCTCTGGGTGAATCATTTACGGTAACATGGTGAGAGACAGCTGTATTCCACTGGCTTCCTCCAAATTCACCCTGGCCTCTTAATTCTTTAAAAGGGCTTTAGATTAAATACAAGGCTGTTTTGATTTTTTTTTAAAGAAAATTATTCTTTTCTCCACTTTGAGCAGAAAAGCTGGGTGTAAACCTCTGAATGACGCAGATTCTTTTTCTAATTAAACTTGAAGCACGTAAAAACTACTTATCCCTTTGTAGTTTTCCTCTTTCGTTTGTTTTGATCTGGAGTTGTAAAATATTCCCGCATGCTCACTCAACTCTTTAAGATCCATAAACACCTGTCCATGTTTCTCCAACAATTATCATAGGATTTTTGATCAATTGGCATTCGAGGTGATGCCTGACTGTATGCATCTGTCTCACTGGTTTCCCCCTGCAGCGTGAAACTGGTGCAAAAAGTGATATTCTTTCCACAGGTTGAGATTTGTACCCTGATTCAACTTCATATGCATTTCTAATTCTAGCATCATTTTCTGGGAATCTCTCTGAAAAAGCACCAGATGCCAGGCATGCAGCTTGCACTCTCGGGCTAGGCTGGAGTCCGGCAGCACAGGAAAGGCCTCTGCACCACTGCCATAAAAAATATGAAGTTTTGACCAGAGATAATTTTAAGTTTTATTTTTAGGATTGGACTTACTGTAATTGTATTATACCTAATGACCATACTTTTTTGGTCTCGGATGATTTTGTTTTTACTACTTGGTCTGAACAACAATAACAACAATCAACTTTGACCGCCTTTGCACATGAAAGGCCAGCAAGATTTCAGGGGTCTGAGCATTTGAGAGTTAAAGCTCACTTTGTCAGGTACCATCCCCCCCCCCCTGCAATTTGACTCTGGAAAGCTTATCTCCCTCCCCAAAAAACCTTGTTGGTCTTGAGTGCTACCGGACCAACAGAGCTTTATTCTAAGGATAAGCTTCGCTCTGTGTGTACTGTTCTTTAGGAAGATCCAGGTGGGCAGCTATCTTGCTCTGAAGCAGCAGGACAAATTTTGAGTTTAGGGGCACCTTGAAGACCCACAGAGTTTCATTCTGTGGATTAGCTTCTGTGTGCAGGCAGATTTCTCCAGGGGGATCCAGGTGGCCTACCATGTTGGTCTGAAGTAGCAGGACAAAGTCAGAGTCCACTTTTAAGACCAACAAAGTTTAATTCTAGAGATAATTGCACGCAACTGAAAGCTTGTACCCAGGATTAAACTTTGGTTGTAAAGGTGCCACTGGACTCTAACTTAGT
Organism: Paroedura picta; assembly: GCF_049243985.1. Classification (NCBI taxonomy): domain Eukaryota; kingdom Metazoa; phylum Chordata; class Lepidosauria; order Squamata; family Gekkonidae; genus Paroedura; species Paroedura picta. The sequence continues at coordinate 44,563,693 of NC_135381.1, read as the reverse complement.
TCTGTTATCCAGTACTGTATGTGTAGTTACAGCTGAAGATTTTACCTTGGTAGGAACAAATTTTAACTTTTTCTCTGCTTCAGCCTGGGTCTCCCTTAAATCCCTCATAAATGCTGCATTAGTTTTAAGGAAATGTCTCTGATCATGCTTCTTCTCCACTAGGTTATAGGAGAGTCATGCAACTTTCTGACCTGCCTGGCTGACAATTTCATTTATCAAATGGTAGATGAACCCACAAGAGGTTCAGCCATACTGGACTTAATACTGACCAACAGGCAAGAGTTGGTGGATGAGGTGAAGGAGGTGGGGACCCTAGGGGGAAGTGACCATGTCTTCATAGAATTCCTTTTGAGATGGGGAGCCAAGGAAGCTTATAGCCAGACGCGGATGTTGGATTTTCGTAGGGCAAACTTTAATAAACTCAGAGACATGATGAGTGTCATACCATGGACGACAATGCTGGAAGGGAAGGGAGCATGTGAAGGGTGGGCGCTACTCAAACAAGAGCTATTGCATGCTCAATCAATGACTATCCCAGATAGACGAAAACACTGCAAGAGCTCTAAGAAGCCTATTTGGATGAACAGAGAACTTCAAGAGGAACTAAGAAAGAAAAGGAAAATGTTCAGGAAATGGAGGGAAGGACAGAGCTCTAAAGAAGAGTACCTATAGGTTACTAGGCACTGTAGATCAATCATCAGAAAGGCCAAAGCTGAGAGTGAGCTAAGATTGGCCAGGGAAGCCCATTGTAACAAGAAAAGATTTTTCAGTTATGTGAGGAGCAAACGTAAAGTAAAGGAGGCAATAGGCCCACTGTTGGGTGCGGATGGACAAACTCTAACGGAGGATGCAGAGAAAGCAGAAAGGCTCAGCGGCTATTTTACATCTGTTTTTTTTTTACATCTCTTGCTGGGGGTAAATGGTAATGACTGGGGAAGGCACTGGCAAACCACCCCGTATTGAGTCTGCCGTGAAAACGCTAGAGGGCGTCACCCCAAGGGTCAGACATGACCCGGTGCTTGCACAGGGGATACTTTTACCTTTTTAACTCTTATAAAAGTTGCACATTTGAGTTCTAGCTTTCAGTTCCAAGAGATAGATTGGAAGGGTTTCCTTCTGTTTCCTACACTGGCTGCCTTCAAGCGTCACAACTCACTGAGGTCAGATAGCTAACTGGAGTTTGGTTGGAAGCAAGGTGGGGTTTGGTGCTGACATTTTTAAAATCCAAGTTTGTGTACCCATTTTGATTTGTCGTCTGAATTCACAAACCACAGTTTGTGTTGCCCTTCTGGCTACGGAAGCAACAATATGTCCTGCCTCCTGGTAGATGAAAATAAGAGTTTATGCCCTGCAGGTCCCCAGCCTCAGAAAGGTTGGGGACCACTGCTCTAACCAATTCCCTATCCACCTAACTATCTGAAAATCCAGATTGCAGTCCTTCAACTTATCCATCAGAATATCATGGGGATCCTTATCAAAAACTTTACTAAAATCCAAGTAAATGACATCAACTGAATTTCCATGATCCAGCAAACCTGTTACTTGGTCAAAAAAGGAAACCAGGTTGGTCTGACAGGACCTGTTGGAGACAAATCCATGCTGACTTCCTTGGATCACCAAATTGTCCTCCAGATGTTTGCAGATCGCTCCCTTTAAAATCTGCTCCATTATCTTCCCCACAACAGAGGTCAGACTCACTGGTCTGTAGTTTCCTGGGTCATCCTTCCTCCCTTTTTTGAAGATTGGAATAACGTTTGCTCTTTTCCAGTCCTCCGGGACATCTCCAGTCCTTAAAGAGGTCCCGAAGATGATGGACAAGGGTTCTGCAAGTTCTCTGGAAAGTTCTTTGAGTACTCTCGGGTGCATTTCATCCGGACCAGGGGATTTGAACTCATCCAGTGCAGCTAAATGCCTCTCGACAACCTCTCTATCCATGTTAACCTGCCAACCAGACACTATCCTTTGGCTACGGCCATCTCTAGATGTGCCTAAACACTTTGACATGTGAGAAAAAACAGATGTAAAAAAGGCACTAAGTCTTTCTGCTTTCTCTGCATCTTTCGTTAGAGTTTGTCCATCTGCACCCAACAGTGGGCCTATCCTTTACGTTTGCTCCTCACATAACTGAAAAATCTTTTCTTGTTACAATGGGCTTCCCTGGCCAATCTTAGCTCACTCTTAGCTTTGGCCTTTCTGATGATTGATCTACAGTGCCTTGTAACCTGTAGGTACTCTTCTTTAGAGCTCTGTCCTTCGCTCCATTTCCTGAACATTTTCCTTTTCTTTCTTGGTTCCTCTTGAAGTTCTCTGTTCATCCAAATAGCCTTCTTAGAGCTCCTGCAGTGTTTTTGCAGGTTGGCAAGCTGCTGTCCACGTCAGCTGTCTCAAATGACCAAGATCTTGTTCCGTTCCAGAACCAGGTTGGGAAACTCCTGAGGACTTTGCAGTGGAGCTTAGAGAAGCTCAGTGGCTTATAATGTCCTGTAGCCCCCTTCCCAAGCTCCCGTATTCTCCAGGGGAACTGATCTCTGTTTTGTGGAGATGAGCTTGAATTCCAGGAGGTCCCCAAGTCCCATCTGGAGGCTAGAATCTTTGGTGCATCTAGTTCTTTATGCCTCTGGAACACTATTTTTGAAGATGCTGTTCGGGGTATAGTGGAGTTTCCCATCCCAATCTTTGGAAACAGGGTTACTCCCCCCCCCCTGGTTTCTGCAACTCGTATCCTCAAGAGAATCAAATTTGATTCTAGTGGCACTTTCAAGACCACATAAGCAAGGGGAAGCTTATCCCCATAATTAAACTTTGTTCGTCTTAAAGGTGCCACTGGACTCAAACTTGGCTCTGATGATCCAGACCAACACAGAGACCCACCTGAATCAAACTTTCGTGTTCGTCTGGTTCTTAGGGGAAATAGTGGAACTAAACCCTGTTACAGTATTTCCAGGTAGTGCTCAGGCAGTCAAATGTTAGCAAAGAAGAAATTTCTATATATTCCAGCCAATACAGCAAAATATCCTTAATACTCAAAAAAATCTTTATAGTACACTGATCGTTAAGTGTAAATCAGACCCTGTCATTAAAAACCATAGATTCACAGTGGTAAATGACAAATCACATTTACCACTTCACTTAATGCACTTTTCCTTAAAAAAATTATCTGGAGGGTTTGATTCTGCCCTGCAGTGCTTTGAGAGTTTCTCTGTAGTTTGAGCTGTGGGGGACCTGCTACCCATGTGGATCTCTAGCACAACACGTTTTTTCATTGCCTGTGAAAAGGCCTCTGGAGTAAAAGAAGGGTTCAATTTTTGTTCAGAATGGTGTTTCAGATGCTGATGCTGCTGGCTCTGCAACACTTTTGTATGTGGGTATTTCTGCTCCCTTGTGCCTCTTCCATAGGCCAGGGGTACTCAGCCTTATGGCACATGGGGGCCACATTAGCGTGCCTAAAGAGAGCAACACCTTAAACCAAAATGTAACAAAATTATTAACCTACTTATTTAGATCAACAGTAAATAATCAAATGTAAATGAAGAAATGTTAAATTTAGTGCATTAATCCATTAATGCAAGAGGTGAGCTGAGGCTCTTGCAATTTCTATTTTATAATGTTATTGTTATGATCTTGTTAAGTTATTATTTTATAATGTTATTACTGTTATCACCTGTTACTATATATTATCTGTATCTTTTCCCGTTTTCTGTAAACCGCCCTGAGCTCTTGGGGAGGATGGTATATAATAATAATAACAACAATGACAACAACAACAACAATTTTAGAACAATATTTTACTGTGGAATCCTTTTATTTAGCTACACATGCCTACCTAGTCAGTGTGATTTTTGAGGTTGTTTTCTGTTAGCCAAGTCAAGGTTTGTGACAGACACTCTTAAAGTGTCATGTAAATGTTCATCTGTAAGCCTTGACCTACACTTCGATTTCACAATTTTCATCTTGGAAAAGGGTTGTTAACTAATGGGTCCTAAGGCCCTTCTCTAGCTAATAACAGGAATTGGGCAGACTTTTGGGAAGTTGCTTTGCCTTGCTTTGTTTTACTAGACTATGTAATTTATTAATTTTAATGTCAATTGTAGCCCGTGTGCACTGTGAATGTGTTTTAATTATGAAGTAATCCGCCTTGAGTCCACAGAGACAGGGTGGGAAATAGATACAGTGATCAATAAATAATTAAATGGTGCCCATGGGGACCCCCGGGGAGAGCCACTGTGTCTGTGTACCCTGAAATAATTTCACTTGAATAATTGATGCGGTGCGGGTTTTATTCACATTTAACTAATTCTGCCAGAGGAAAGAGAACATGATGTTTAAGTGTTTGCTAAAAATTATGAGGTGGAGGCAGGTTTCTGGGAGAGAAAAGCTGGTGTTCAGCAGAGCAAATTTTTGCCCGTTCAGTTCTGCAGCGTTCTCATTGGCAACAACTCCCCAAACACCTTGTAAAGACCAGCTGGACTGCCAGATTCATCTTTGCATCCTGGGGGTGCGCCAGGCATGCAGTGGACTGATGGTGCAAATTGTTTGTCACGAGCAAACCGTCATTTACATCCTCCCCGCTCAGCCCCCATGAGGCGCTGCTGTGTTCATGCTCGTGACTCATGATGCAGGTGAAAGATTCCCCCAGGCAGGATGGGGGCAAGTCAGGAACACGCAAGCACCTGGCCACACTCAGAGTCTTGGCATAAACTCGTCTTAAAAAATGTCTCCACTGTCCAGTTGGTAAATTTGAGGCCGTGTGGCATTCTCAGCAGGACCTGTGAAACCTGGGGCAGAACCTCCGCAGACCCTCTTTCATGCTCTCCCTTATGCTGAGGGGCACTGTCAGGATTGTAGAATCTCTGTCATAAATTAGCCTGAGTTCCTCCATGTCAGTTATATTACTAGATGGGGCCCGGCGCCTGCTAGTCCCGGCCTTGTAGTTTGTAAGAGATGAGCCCAGCTGGCTTTCAACAGGGAAGCCTCATGGATGTACTAGGCTGGGGCACATTTCCAAACGGGGGTGACAATAAGCACAAATCTCCACGTGGTAAAAGGTGAGTGGTTTGCCAATCTCCTAATCTGATCACCATCTTCAAGTATTTTAAAGGGTGCCATATGGAGGATGGAGCAGAATTGTTCTCTCTTGCCCCAGAGGAACGGACCAGAATGAATGGAATGAAATTAATTCAAAAGAAATTCCATCTAAACATCCAGAAGAAGTTCCTGACAGAACGGTTTCTCAGTGGAACAGGCTTCCTCGGGAGGTGGTGGGTTCTCCATCTTTGGAGATTTTTAAGCAGAGGCTGGAGAGCCATCTGATGGAGAGGCTGATTCTGTGAAGGTTCAAAGGGGCAGCAGGTGACAGTGGATGAGCGACAGGTTTGTGAGTGTCCTGCATAGTGCAGGGGGTTGGACTGGATGACCCAGGAGGTCCCTTCCAACTCTATGATGCTATGATGTTGCCTTGAGATCTCCCCCTGTTACAGTCCAACGATTATAGTTGATTGACAGATTACATCCCCTTTTCCTTTCCCACACTGTCCGAGTCATGGCTGCATTTGCAGTTTACCTTTTATTTTTTATGTTGCTTTTTGCTGTCAAGTTCCAGCTGATTTATGCTGCCTGTAGGGTTTTCAAGGCAAGAGATGTTCAGAGGTGGTTTTCCTTTGCCTGCCTCTTCGTCTTCCTTGGAAGGCCTCCCATCCAAATACTGCTCAGGGTTGATTCTGCTTTGGTCCCATGACCTGATATCAGACCAGCGTGTCTTGACACACACTTAAAACATGTTGAGTACATTTAAGGCAAGTCAGTTGTGAAACGGCCTTGATTTAGTCTTGCGCCTGCATATTTCATCAGAGTAAATTTGTTAGACCGCTCCGTTACAATGCAGTTACGTGAATGAGTAGAGATCACTCCATCAGATGCATTGGAGGAATCTTATGCCATGGAAATCTGTTAGTCTTTAAACCTGCACAAGAGTCCTTTTTAGGGTTGTACTTGCAAAATGCCAGTCCCGGTGTGGGAGGGACTTCTTCCCTGAGTGGCCCTCTATAATGCCTATGGGTGCTGTGCTAAGATGCAGGAGCACAGTTTCACTCATTTGCAAGCAACAAATCTGGGTCTACCATGGAACGTGCAGTTGGCGCTTTGCCTCAGCTGACTGTGAAGAGTAACTCTGTGACGTGCATGTTTCCAGATCCTGAAATATGTATGCGCAACCATGGCCAAGTCAGTTTGAAGCAGCCTAAGACTTGACTTCTGCGGCTTAGATTAGAACATGAAGCTGTTAAGTAGTGAAAGTTGGTCACTTGCTCGAGAGAAGTCAGCATCGGGGCTCAGCCCTGCAGAAATGCACAAACAGAGCAGTGCCACAAAATGTAATCGGTTTAAACTGCCCACGCTCAGAATGCAGAATGTCGCCTTTGCACTGTTTGTTCAGTCCAGCATCGTTTATTACAATTGAACCACAATCCTTGTGCCTATCAAGCAATTTAGCTTGTTTTATTCTCTGGTTCCCCTCCTGCACAAGCAAGCTGGGGCATTTGCTACTCAACGGTTCTTAGAGCTAAAGGCTGTGAATGTTGTTTAGAGTCTGTGTTTGTAACCGAAGGGAGCAGGGGGGAAGCTGCCTGGCTCGGCTTGCATCAAAGATGACTCTGGAAAGGGAAGAACCTTTCGGTGAGCGGTAGAAATTGCATAATGAAAAGCTTCTGGAAATAATTAGGGGGGGGGGAAATCAAGATAAAATTATTTTGAAGACAGTTAAGTCTCTTTTCCCTCAGTGCATTTTAAATTGGCAGTGGAGTGTAACAGGGGCTATTAGAAGCAAACCTCTGCTCTCACGCAGAGGAGGGGGGAGTGTTTGGAGAGACTGCTTGCACTCTGTTGGGCACGCATCTACTGCAGGATGGCGCGTTGAAATACAAGCAAAACAGCAACTCCTTATCTGCGCAACTGGATGCCGCAGTGCTGCTCCTGCCTGATAAGCAGGGTCTGGGCTGCATACATTATCCTTGCTTGGTCTCAGTCGGTGATCCCGTGGCCACCGTCTCCTTGTGTTTCGGGCAATTTGCAGAGCAGAAATGCGCCCCCGTCTGTAGTTGCATTTCCAGGATGGATTAAAAAACAACAACAGAACATTGAAAATCCCGAGAGAACGGACAGCGATTGCTAAGGACCAGCCCAGAGTATTTTATAGCCTGGAATTCCTAATCTGCTTTTACAGTAATGTCAGCAGCTTCCTGAGCAAGGTTGGCCAGATTAGCCCTGCCTCATCTGACCGCAGGAGTTAAGCGGAGTCAGCCCTAGTGAGTGTTTGGATGGGGGACCTCCAGGGCACACTGGGGCTGGGACATGGAGGAAGACAACGGCAACCCCCCCCCCCCCGAAAGTCTCTTGCCTTGAAAAACCTACCGGAGTCACCGTAAGTCGGCTGTGGCTTGAGACACCAAGTGAATTCTGAGAAGGTGTCATGGGCATGCACACATCTGGAAGATGCTGCTGGACTCAATCTTTGCTCTGTTGCTTCTGACCAACACCTAATACTGTACATCAGTGGTCCCCAACCCCCGGTCCGGGGACTGGTACCAGTCCGTGGCTCCTCCTCCCTGGCTGCTGCCTCAGGGGCTGCCCTGCTACTCTGCTGCCAGCTCACCTTTGGTGCTCTCCAGCGGCCACCATGACTGGGGCTCCCCCTCGGCATGGTACTGTGCAGATGCTGCTGGCAGCGCCCCCCAGTGGGCGGCGGGAAGTCAGGGGCACCAGCAGGAAAGCAAGTGGAGCAGGGGCTCAGGCGGTGGTGACCTCCTTCGGCAAAAGACTAACCCCCTGAGCATCATTAAGATTGTTAAGCGTTGACCGGTCCCCGGTGATAAAAAGGTTGGGGACCACTGCTGTACATAAGTCGGTAGTGGTTAGGCCTGTTCATATAAGCAGGGCAAAGCAGTAGGAGAGTGGTGGTGTGGAATACACATCACCCTTTTGGACTGCGGAGGTCGGTAGGTAGCATAGCGGGGGAGAACTTCTGTCTTCTCCATTCTTCACTTTGGAGAACTGTTGTCTGGAGAGATTGAAGTGGATAGACGTGTTGGCCTGAAGTAGCCCAACAAAATCAGAGTCCAGCAGAGGCACCTTTAAGACCAACCGAGATTTATTCAAGGTGGGAGCTTTCAAGTGCAAGCCCTCTTCCTCAGACTATGAACTACCATCATGACAGTGGGAATATAAAGCAAAAGTTAATTCTGTTAAATTAGTAAACTGTGTCACAACGTCCAAATACAGCCGTATGATAATTCTTTGCTAAAACAGCCAACCAGTCCCCTCGAATTCAGTTGTAGTTCACAAAAGCATGGGAGAAATAAAACTGTCTATGTCAAGTGATCAGCAGATCCCACCCCACCATTTGCTGTTGGCCCCATCCGTCTCCATCCAAGTGTGAAACATTCCTGCAAGTGAAATGCTGCACTGGCAACAATCTCAGCCCGAGACCAGGGAGTTAAACTCAAAATTCTATTAAATATCACTGACCTCACCTTACAGTCACATTGTCCCAAGTAAAATAAATTGTGAGGAATGTGGATACATGAGTTAAACAAGGTTAGCATGCATAGTGAGATAAAAACCTATGTCCTTGTTGAGTCCGGGGTATGTCATAGTTTTGAGTGTTGTAATAACTTGCATTTCTGCAATCTTGATCAGTAGTAATTCTGGGAGAATTCCAGTGAGTTAATGGTTATTATTATTATTTTATATTATTATCATTATTTAGCTTTTTATTCCCCACCACTGCTGGAATTAGCTCGTGGAGGGTTACAATAGTCCATTAATAAACCCCATTAATGAGCCTCTTGTGGCGCAGAGTGGTAAGGCAGCCGCCTGAAAGCTTTGCTCATGAGGTTGGGAGTTCGATCCCAGCAGCCGGCTCAAGGTTGACTCAGCCTTCCATCCTTCCGAGGTCGGTAAAATGAGTACCCAGCTTGCTGCTGGGGGGTAAACGGTCATGACTGGGGAAGGCACTGGCAAACCACCCCGTATTGAGTCTGCCATGAAAACGCTAGAGGGCGTCACCCCAAGGGTCAGACATGACTCGGTGCTTGCACAGGGGATACCTTTACCTTTACCTTTTTAAACCCCATTAAATTTAAGACAGGACATTGAAAAAAATAAGAACATATGAGTAAGAAACATGGCAGTATAAGTCAACTATCCAACATCCTATAAACATCCAGTAGGGGGAGTGGCCAGGGGAAGCCATAACCCGATGCCCATTGGTGACCCTGCCGTATTGCTGGGATGGAGGCTAGTGTGTGGAACACAGGAAAAAAGAAGAAGAGGAAGAGGAAGAAGAAGAGGAAGAAGAAGAGGAAGAAGAAGAGGAAGAAGAAGAGGAAGAGTTGGTTCTTATATGCCGCTTTTCCCTACCCTAAGGAGGCTCAAAGCGGCTTACAGTCGCTTTCCCATTCCTCTCATTTAGGGGTGTGTACACAAAGACGACAAACTGGTGTTCGCAAGGAGATGTAGAGCTCAGGAGTAGCAACTGCAGGACTGCTGCTGGCTTTGTGTTGGGTCTAATTTTATAACATCAAAGCACATCTTAAATATACAAAAGCAAGATCTGAGAGTGGAATTCCATCCTCATCTCACCCTCTGTGTGGTGTTAGGATTTGCAGAACATATGGGATGTAAGAATCATCCCCTCGTCATTTAGATCCCAACCAAATCTCAACATAACGAGGTAAGCTACCTTGGAGGAGGGATCAGCTTAACTCTTTATTAGCTCAGTTTCGTTTGCTTAATGCTGTGTGAGAACTGAGTATCTACAAGGTTTATTCTGTCCCCTCCCCCCTTCTTTCCAAGCATTATTTTAAGTCTGGAAAAGGGGATGAAGACAAAAAAACAGAATAGATCGAAAAAACAGAATAGATCGAAGAGGTGGAGGAGTGGCACTGTATGTGAGGAAGGGGCTTACCTGTCAGGAAATTCTAGTGAAGGAGAGCATATCTACAGTGGAAAGCATCTGGGTGAAAATAAGCGAGGGGAAAACAAACAGTGTGGGGGTTGGTGTCTGCTACCGACCGCCTGACCAACGAGAGGATGTGGATGCTGCACTTTGTGAGCAGCTTGAGAAAATATCGAAACGGCAGGACCTTGTCATCATGGGTGACTTCAATTTCCCAGATGTGTGCTGGGAAACTAACTCTGCGAAGCGTCCTCAGTCATGCAAGTTTCTGACCTGCCTGGCTGACAATTTCATTTATCAAATGGTAGATGAACCCACAAGAGGTTCAGCCATACTGGACTTAATACTGACCAACAGGCAAGAGTTGGTGGATGAGGTGAAGGAGGTGGGGACCCTAGGGGGAAGTGACCATGTCCTCATAGAATTCCTTTTGAGATGGGGAGCCAAGGAAGCTTGTAGCCAGACGCGGATGTTGGATTTTCGTAGGGCAAACTTTAATAAACTCAGAGACATGATGAGTGTCATACCATGGACGAGAATGCTGGAAGGGAAGGGAGCATGTGAAGGGTGGGCGCTACTCAAACAAGAGCTATTGCATGCTCAATCAATGACTATTCCAGAAATACGAAAACACTGCAGGAGCTCTAAGAAGCCTATTTGGATGAACAGAGAACTTCAAGAGGAACTAAGAAAGAAAAGGAAAATGTTCAGGAAATGGAGGGAAGGACAGAGCTCTAAAGAAGAGTACCTACAGGTTACTAGGCACTGTAGATCAATCATCAGAAAGGCCAAAGCTGAGAGTGAGCTAAGATTGGCCAGGGAAGCCCATTGTAACAAGAAAAGATTTTTCAGTTATGTGAGGAGCAAACGTAAAGTCAAGGAGGCAATAGGCCCACTGTTGGGTGCAGATGGACAAACTCTAACGAAAGATGCAGAGAAAGCAGAAAGGCTTAGTGCCTATTTTACATCAGTTTTTTCCCACAGGTCAAAGTGTTTAGGCACATCTAGAGATGGCTGTAGCCAAAGGATAGTGTCTGGGTGGCAGGTTAACATGGATAGAGAGGTTGTCGAGAGGCATTTAGCTGCACTGGATGAGTTCAAATCCCCTGGTCCAGATGAAATGCACCCGAGAGTACTCAAAGAACTTTCCAGAGAATTTGCAGAACCCTTGTCCATCATCTTCGGAACCTCTTTAAGGACTGGAGATGTCCCGGAGGACTGGAAAAGAGCAAACGTTATTCCGATCTTCAAAAAAGGGAGGAAGGATGACCCAGGAAACTACAGACCAGTGAGTCTGACCTCTGTTGTGGGGAAGATAATGGAGCAGATATTAAAGGGAGCGATCTGCAAACATCTGGAGGACAATTTGGTGATCCAAGGAAGTCAGCATGGATTTGTCTCCAACAGGTCCTGCCAGACCAACCTAGTTTCCTTTTTTGACCAAGTAACAGGTTTGCTGGATCGGGGAAATTCGGTTGATGTCATTTACTTGGATTTTAGTAAAGCTTTTGACAAGGTTCCCCATGATGTTCTGATGGATAAGTTGAAGGACTGCAATCTGGATTTTCAGATAGTCAGGTGGATAGGGAATTGGTTAGAGAACCGCACTCAAAGAGTTGTTGTCAATGATGTTTCATCAGACTGGAGAGAGGTGAGTAGCGGGGTACCTCAGGGCTCGGTGCTCGGCCCGGTACTTTTTAACATATTTATTAATGATCTAGATGAGGGGGTGGAGGGACTACTCATCAAGTTTGCAGATGACACCAAATTGGGAGGACTGGCAAATACTCCGGAAGATAGAGACAGAGTTCAACGAGATCTGAACACAATGGAAAAATGGGCAAATGAGAACAAGATGCAATTTAATAAAGATAAGTGTAAAGTTCTGCATCTGGGTCAGAAAAATGAAAAGCATGCCTACTGGATGGGGGATACGCTTCTAGGTAGCACTGTGTGTGAACGAGACCTTGGGGTACTTGTGGATTGTAAACTAAACATGAGCAGGCAGTGTGATGCAGCGGTAAAAAAGGCAAATGCCATTTTGGGCTGTATCAACAGAGGCATCACATCAAAATCACAAGATGTCATAGTCCCATTGTATACGGCACTGGTCAGACCACACCTGGAGTACTGTGTGCAGTTCTGGAGGCCTCACTTCAAGAAGGATGTAGATAAAATTGAAAGGGTACAGAGGAGAGCGACAAAGATGATCTGGGGCCAAGGGACCACGCCCTATGAAGATAGGTTGAGGGACTTGGGAATGTTCAGCCTGGAGAAAAGGAGGTTGAGAGGGGACATGATAGCCCTCTTTAAGTATTTGAAAGGTTTTCACTTGGAGGAGGGCAGGATGCTGTTTCTGCTGGCTGCAGAGGAGAGGACACGCAGTAATGGGTTTAAACTTCAAGTACAACGATATAGGCTAGATATCAGGAAAAAGTTTTTCACAGTCAGAGTAGTTCAGCAGTGGAATAGGCTGCCTAAGGAGGTGGTGAGCTCCCCCTCACTGGAAGTCTTCAAGCAAAGGTTGGATACACACTTTTCTTGGATGCTTTAGGATGCTTAGGGCTAATCCTGTGTTGAGCAGGAGGTTGGACTAGATGGCCTGTATGGCCCCTTCCAACTCTATGATTCTATCTTAAATGTCCTTTTCTTACTTTATTATTTTGTGTAGCTCTTTGGCAAGCCATGATGCAGTTAGATCTTGTGATCCTGGGTTCACTGTGCTTATTTTAAATGGCTGATAGTGGAGCTCTATAAAGGAAAACTTAATTTTGTATGTACCAAAGCTGTGTAAAGTTGAAGCAGTCACACAAGACACTATATGTTTTTGTACCAAGGAGAAATGAAGGGTAGCATCTAGCTCACTGGTTCTCCACCTTCCTAATGCCGCGACCCTTTATTACAGTTCCTCCCCCAATTATAAAATCATGCAAGGGTTCTTTCACAGAAATTAAACCAAAATTGACCAATCACCTGAATATCCATTGTTCAGGATTGCATAGAAATTGCCCCCCCCTCCCCGGGTTTCTCAGTTCGGTTCTGCCTCTTGTCCCACTAGGCCGATCTTCCTCTTTTCTGCTGCTCCAGACAACTGCTCTATCTCCATCTACCCCGCAAGGCTGTTGTATCACCCCCCCCCCCCAGTCAAGCTGCTTGCCCTGCCACAACCCTGTGACCCCCAGGTTGAGAACCACTGATCTAGGTGAAGGTGAATTGATGGTAAGCAATTGCCTGCAAGAAGTACGCTGTGAAGGAGTCCTGTTAGCTACAAAAACATGAAGGAAGTTGTATGGGCCGCCCAGGAAAGCTGACATTCAGAGTGTTCAGCCTTCTGTGAATCATATGCAAGAGTGATATTTGCAGAAGCATTACTTCAGAAGCACAATAAGAAAATAAAACAACGGCTTCATCTAAAACTGGCTTCCAGTCATGACTCAGAGAGGACTATGTGTGACCTCTTGGCTTCTCTGGCCAGCAGACAGCTTGCCTTGGATGAGAACATGTGGGCATAACAGGCCATGTGAGAGAGCCAGAGTTTTCATTTGCCTAAAGGTGCCGCAGTCCTGTCGTGGTACATTGCAATGAAGGTTTGGTACCAGCTTGGTGCAACCTCTAATCTCAAAAAACGGGTTTCATTCCCCACTCCTCCTCTATGTACAGCCAGCTAGGTGATCTTGGGCCACTTACAGTTCTCTAAGAGCTGTTTCAGTTCCACCTACCTCACAGGGTGTCTGTTGTGGGGAGAGAAGAAGAGCTTCTCACTGCCCAAATTAGTCTCAAAGTGGCTTACAGTCGCCTTCCCATTCCTCTCTCCACAACAGACACTCTGTGAGGCAGGTGAGGCTGAGAGAGCCGTGAGATTACTGAAGAGGAAGAAGAGTTGGTTTTTATATGCCGCTTTTCTCTACCCGAAGGAGGCTCAAAGCAGCTTCCAATCACCTTCCCTTTCTTCTCCCTACAACAGACACCCTGTGAGGTGTGTGAGGCTGAGAGAGCCCTGACAGGACTGCTCTATGAGAACAGCTCTAACAGAACTATGACAAGCTCAAGATCACCCATCTGGCTGCATGTGGTTTCAAACCTGGCTCACCAGATTAGAAGCTGTCACCAAAGTGGCACTGCAACATACAGGACTGGACTGAACGTAATAGAACAGGAAGAGCCCCCTTGGTCCATCAAAGTCAGAGGGTCTTCTCAGATGAACAGCAGCTCTCCAGAGTCTCAAGAGGGAGTCTTACACGTCACCCGCTGCCAAGTGACTGGAGATGCTGGGGGTTGAACTCCAGGACCTCCTGCTTGTTGACCCACCACTGAGCTGCAGCCCCTCATGATACATATATTTATCTGTGTCCCACCTGGTCTTTCATGCCCTCGTCTCTGTTGAGCTGCGTGTCTAGTCCCATCACTCCAGAAAATGGCGGAAGAATCTTCCTCACCCGTGGAGGGATTCTGCACAATCTTCTGTGTGGTGGTTGACAAATATTCTGGCGTCATGCATGGACTATCTGTTTATTTATTTATTTTTAAATTTATATATCAGTGGACATTAGCTGTCCCTCCTTTTAGGGTTGCCTAGTTGTTACGGATGTGGACAGAATGGTGCTAATGTGAACCACCATGCAAATGAAGGCTTGTAAAGGAACCAATCACAGACCCTAAATTATGGACTATAGACCAATCAAAGGGCTACGTTAAAGGCCAGTCAGAATTCTTGGTAGGCCCACAGAATTGTATATAAGTTTGTGTTTTCCCCTAGTTGCTGTTCAGTATTTTGGTTGGTTTTGGATTCACCCTGAATCCTGGCGGGGAATGAGGGGTAGGGTTTCCGTTCCAGCTGGGAAATCTCTGAGGTTTGGGGGTGGAGCCTGGGGAGGACGGGAGCCTGAGTGGGATACAACGACACAGAGTCCCCCCTCCAAAGCAGCCATTTTCTTCCAGGGAACTGATCTCTGTAGTCTGGACATGAGCTGTAATTTCAGGGTATGCCCTGGTCCTACCTGGAAGTTGGCATTCCTGCCTCTTCCATAGTCAGTCACCCTCTGTTGTGTGCTTGAAGCAGAAGGATAGCCTGTGGAATCATATTAATGTGAATTGCTTCCTCTGGTTTGGTCGGTGGCACATTTGGCCCACTCTCCTGGCAGAAGACGAATTGCAGTTCATTTCAGTTCAGTGTGGGGTCTCTCGGTGCCAGATTCTGTCTCTGATCTGTCAACTCTGTGGTGTAGTTTTAACTGGCGAATACAAATTAAGTTTTTAGTGGAGATGGTGTGAAGGGGTTTTTGTTTTCCGTTGTGGCAGTAATAAACAACACGCTTTGCATTGAACATCGCTTTTGAAATACACCAGAAGCTGGAAGGGAACAATTCACATGCACCTTTTATGTATTTTGTATTTTAAAATGTGTGTACAGTTTTATATATAATTGACAGGCATCTCACAGGGTGCCTGGCTTTGGCAGAGAGAGCCGCTGGGTGTGGCGTACGATTTGATCAGGGAATTGCTTAGCCTGTTGCTTCCAGTCTTGACACTGGAGTGTTTCCTTTTTAATTCTCAGTTGTATTTTCACTACATTAGCTGTGGCATCTCTGATACTGTGTTCTTGTCTGATGATCCATTTTTGGGAAACAGCAGCCAGTCTTTTGGGAGAGCGTTGCGTATTAGTTCTCTCAGGTGAGCCTCCAGGGTTTTCTAAGGCTCTTCTTCAAAATAATTAGTCCTCCGGAATCATGAGAACTTAAAGGTCTAAGAATCTCTTTTTGCAGGTTGCTTGTTTTTAAAAATTAAGTTTTCTCTGGTTCAAATTATATCTTGTTTGATTTCTGAGGACGCAATGGCATTATGTCTTCATCTGAACACAGCCCGTGGCGCCATGGGCGCCGCGGACTAAATAAAGCCGTAACGGCATTGTGGGAGGAGTTAGGGCGGGCTCGGTCTGGGATGAGGAAGGATGCCGATTGGCCCCTTTCTCCGGCCCGGCCGATTCCCGCCCTGCCGACAAGGAAGCAACTGTGAGCCGCGCTCTCGCGGCTCGCAGTTGCTCCTTTGCCGGCGGCCTGACGCGTCGGGAGGTGCAAAGTGCCTCCAACGCGTCAGGCCGCCGACCACGGGAGCCCCCAGCAGCCGCGCTCCGCACAGCTGCTGGGGGCTCCCGTGCTTAGCGCCCGCTGTATTTTAAGTACAGCGGGCTTGATTACTAGTCACTACATATTTAGGGTTGGATTTTGTTTTAAAAGGCCATTTGTGAGTGTGTTTCCACTACAGAATAATACTTGTTTGATAATAATACTTGTTTAATATTCCCCCCGTGTTCTTTGGGATTTTTGACTTCTTGTTGTATGACATTTACGTCCTAGTGTGTTTTAATGGGGCTTTATTGGGGTTTTATTATGGACAATTGTAGCCCGCCATGAGCTGATTCTGGGAGCGGCAAGAAATAAATTGAAATCATCATCATCCCTGCCCGAAGATGATGAGACCTGTTGTTTTCAGGACCAGACCTGAGGTGAGGGGAAAGGCCATGTTTCTCCAGCATTCTCAGTACCATCCTTAGAATAAGTCCTGGGGTTCCTTGGGGGACCACCATGTCAGATACACTGGTATTGAATTTGTTCCCCATATAGATATACCTTTTGAGCCTCGGGATTTCGAAAAGGGTCTGTATGGAAGTCATGATCACAAACACAATTTGCGAAAAGTAGGAAACATCAAATATTTATTTTTAATTCCTCTTCTCCTCCAACATAAATATATCCTGCCATCTGGCCTGTGGATTTGATCTTCTTTCTTCTATATATGTCCTCAGAATTTGCATATTATTTTGGAAAAGGCATTTAAAGTGTTGTTTCCCCTCCTCCCTTGTCTCAGTTCTGAAGATCTTTTGGATGGTTCCTGCACCCAGCACTCTGTCTCAAGGCCCTGATCCGGTGCTCTAGCCTGGTTGCAAAGATGGCTTATAGGCAATGGGACATTGTAAAACCAAGAGGATATGTTCTATGCCATCCTTCATGTACTCCATCTGCTGGTCCTTACATTTGGTCTGTTTTTGGAAACTGCATGGTGTAGGGGTTAAGAGTGGTGGCTTTTAATCTGGAAAGTTGGGTTTGATTCCCTGCTTCTCCACATGCAGCCAGCTGTGGGGGACTTCGGGCTTGCCACAGTTCTGATAGTGCTGCTTTCACAGAACAATTCTATCAGAGCTCTCTCAGTCTCACCTACCTCACAGGGTATCTGTTGTGGGGAAGGTGATTGTAAGCTGCTTTGAGACTTATCTGGGCAGTGAAAAATGGGGCATAAGAACCAACTCTTCTTCTTCATCCTCACCTACCACAAAGGGTGCCTGTTGTGGGGAGAGGAAAGAAGGTGATTGTAAGCCACTTTGAGACTCCTGAGGTCAGTGAAAAGTGAGATATAAAAAAACCGACTCTTCTTATTCTCTGGGCAGATGGAATAAATGGGAGACAACTTGTTCCTCAGTTGTTTATAGAAAGGACTCAGAGTTTGTTTTTATTCGATGTGTAGCAACGAGGTGCTCAGCTTTTGTTCTGCAGCCAAGTTGCCTTTGTTTTGGTCAGGGTCTACCTGAATAAACGTGGAGGTAAGGCAGACATTTTGCATTATTTCAAATTCTGCTCAACTAGAGAGCATCTAGTTTTGTCACAGAATGAGTAAAGTCCCAATCTCCAGTTCAACGGACAGCGGGCTAAACCCCGTGACCTTGGGGAACCATCCTCAGTCAGTTTAGATGTTACTGGACTAGAAGGATCTGTCCCCTGACTCTATGAAGCGTTGACGTTCTCTCTTTCCCTTACTAAATGCCTGAATTATTTAGCGTATAAGTGGAGATGATGCACTTTGGAGTGCTTCTGTTCATCCAGAGCTGCAGATGAGGAGTCTTTTCCCCCCCTCCCTCCCTAGTGGAGATCATTTAGTTGCAGACTGTCCTGCCTCAAAAGGATGCACTTTTTTCCCTGCTGCCCTTGGCTGACCTCTGAGTCTGTTGCTGGGGGTGCACTAGAGGGCAGTCTGTTAAAGCGTGCTATTCATTTATTCTTTTTAATATTTTAATTTTGCATATTAATTAACAAAAAAAACTCTTGATATTAGGTTACCAGTGTAACATCCCCGACAAAGAGTCAACCTCCATAAAACAAAGAATAGAGCACATTTTTCATTGGCCATTTTGGGAGGGGGGGGTGACAGGTTGACATGACCATATATGGCAGCCTTTAAGCCTTGAAACATTCCTCAGGCTTCAAGAAGTAGCACCATGTGCAGAATATGGTTGGGAAGCAGAGCTGTAGACATGCCCACCCGGTGCCTCTCCCCACCCCCTCCAGGCCCATCCTTGGCCATTTTGGAAGGAGGGACGGGTCAATATGTCCTTATATAGTCATATCCCCTTTTAGTGTGGGTCTGTGTATATGTGTGTGTGTGTGTATGATATGACCATATTGTTGTTGTTAGGTATGAAGTTGTGTCTGACCCATCGCGACCCCATAGACAATGATCCTCCAGGCCTTCCTGTCCTCTACCATTCCCCAGAGTCCATTTAAGTTTGCACCTACTGCTTCAGTGACTCCATCCAGCCACCTCATTCTCTGTCGTCCTTCTTTTGCCCTCAATGGTTCCCAGCATTAGGCTCTTCTCTCTCCAGGGAGTCCTTCCTTCCCATGAGGTGGCCGAAGTAGTGGAATGGGCTGCCTAAGGAGGTGGGGAGCTCCATATATGTACGTATAAAAATTAACTACCCATTCAAGAAACGTTCCCAGGGCAATCAAGAAACCCCAGGGGTTCACGAAACCTTGGTTGAGAAAGCCTGTCTTAAGGCATCCAGGATAAGTCTCTGTCCAGCCGCTGCTTGAAGACGGCCAGTGAGGGGGAGCTCCCACCTCCTTAGGCAGCACATTCCACTGCTGAACTAGACTCCTAGAATCCTAGAGTGGGAAGGGGCCACACAAGCCATCGTCCCACCCCCTGCTCAGTGCAGGATCAGCCTCAAGCACCCAGTAGAAAGATCTGACCAGCCGCTGCTTGAAGACGGCCAGTGAGGGGGAGTTCCCCACCTCCTGAGGCATCCCATTTCCCTGCTGAACTAGACTCACAGAATCCTAGAGTAGGAAGGGGCTATCCAGGCCATGCAGCCCCATCCCCTGCTCAAGGTAGGATAATCTCAAGCACCCAGGGCCCATTTCTGCACATGTTGGATAATGCTCTCTCAATGTGCTTTTGCATCTGGAGTTTTGCATGCAGAACAGGATAATCTACTTCTGAAGTGCATTGAAAGTGCATAATCCGACATTGGAAGAATGGGCCCAGGAGAAGGATCTGTCCAGCCGCTTCTTGAAAACTTCCAGGAAGGCGGAGCTCACCACCTCCTTATGCAGTTGATTTCACCGCTGAACTACTCTCACTATAATTTGTGAATTTCAGTCTGGCTTACAAATACAGGAGAGGGAGGTATGACTTCATATTGCATGGGAATAATCATTATGGATGTCACATAAAAACCCTACAAGCAGGAAAAATCCCTCCCAAAATCATGGCAACAGGCCTCAATAACACTTATTCATAAAGAAGGAGGAGATATGAACTCACCCAACTCGTATAGACCAATCTCTCTGCTAAACGTGGACTATAAAATTTTGGCAAAAATCTTAGCAGAAAGACTGAAAAAATGTATCGGAGACGTTATACACCAAGATCAAAGTGGATTTATGCCAAGAAGATTAATGAGGAACAACATAAGATTCATTTTGAATGTGGCAGACTACGTGCGTAAAGAAAAGTTGCAAGCCGCTTTCATATTCCTGGATGCGGAGAAAGCTTTTGACAACGTTAGTTGGGACTTCCTGTTTGAAACACTGAAAGCAACTGATTGTGGTGGTACTTTCCTGGAATTCATCAGACAAATATACTCTGAACAAGAAGCTAGAATTTTAATAAATGGAATGCTCACAAAACAATCCATTAAAATAGGTAAAGGTACCAGACAAGGATGCCCTTTGTCTCCATTGTTAATCTGGTACTAGAAATGCTGACAACTAAGATAAGAGCTACAGAGGAGATCATGGGAATCAAAATCGATGATCAGGAATTTAAATTTGGTGGAGAGCCAGTTTGGTGTAGTGGTTAGGAGTGTGGACTTCTAATCTGGCATGCCAGGTTCGATTCTGCGCTCCCCCACATGCTGGGTGACCTTGGGCTCGCCACGGCACTGATAAAACTGTTCTGACCGAGCAGTGATATCAGGGCTCTCTCAGCCTCACCCACCCCACAGGGTGTCTGTTGTGGGGAGAGGAATGGGAAGGCGACTGTAAGCCGCTTTGAGCCTCCTTCGGGTAGGAAAAAGCGGCATATAAGAACCAACTCTTCTTCTTCTTCTTCTTCTTCTTCTTCTTCTTCTTCTTCTTCTTCTTCTAAATTAAAATGTTATGCTGATGATGTAGTGTGTACTGTTATGAACCCAAAAGCGTCAATTCCCCCTCTCCTGGAACTACTGAAAGACTTTGGGCATTATTCAGGGTACAGAATAAATAAGGATAAAACAAAAATCGTTTTACAGGGAACTACAGATCTTGACGTGCAAAATATCAACCGAAAAATCGGATGTGAGACAAATCCCAAATGGGTGAAATATCTGGGAATCTACCTAGACAAAAACTTCCAAGAACTCTTCACTGGTAACTATGAAAGACTATGGAAGACTATGCAACTGGATATCAAAAGATGGAACGAGTCAAAACTGTCCTGGTCGGCTCGAATGGCCACGGTCAAGATGAACTTGTTGCCCAAATTTAACTTTTTGTTCCAAATGTTACCAATAGTGATCCAGGAGAAAACGCTAAGAAAATGGCAATCAGTGATCAACATATTTATCTGGAGTGGAAAAAGGCCAAGAGTTGCTTTTAAAATACTTCAAGGTGAAGGAGAGAGGAGGCCAAGGTGTTCTTAATCTAAAACTATACAAAGACGCAGCAGCACTTACATACATAGTAGACTGGATTCGGGAACCGCACTCAAGAGAATTGGTATTTGAAAGAAAAACCATGGGTAACAGTTTCCATGAAAGACTATGGCCAGCAGGAAAACAAAAACAAAAAGCAGTAGCAAACACCTGGATTAGTGGGCTCTTGAACGTATGGTCAAGATATAATAAGAGACTATCCCCAGCACCATCAATATTGAAATCACCAATTGAGGCATATTTTGGGAAAGCTCAACAGAAAAGGTTGACTTGTCTCCAGTACAAAGACTTAATATCAAAGACCGGCAAGTTCAAGGATATACAAACAATAAAGAAAGAAGGAGTAGAAATTCAATGGTTAGAACAGTGGTCCCCAACCAGCGGGCCGCGGCCCGGTGCCGAGCCGCGAAGGCCATGGCGCCGGGCCGCGGTTCCCTCTCCCCGCCCCCCCGCAGTAAAAAACTTCCCAGGCCGCAAGCTTGCGGCCCGGGAAGCTTCTTACTGCGGGAGGGCGGGGAGAGGGAATCAGGGCCGGCCGCGCCTGTGCGGGCGTGGCACGACGCGCGGGCGTGGCCCGCGGGGTGCGGCCCGATGCGTGGGCGCAGCCCGCGGCCGCGGCCGATGCATGGGCGTGGCCCGCGCGGGCCGCGGGCTGCGCCCTGATGCCCTGCCGGTCCCCAACCTCAGAAAGGTTGGGGACCACTGGGGTAGAGTACAACTAACTAATATCTAGATTCTAAGCAGAGTTTCAGCAACCGTTAAATCTAGAGGCTCCAATACCAGAGTTTGAAAACTTAGTAATCCAAGATAAACCACATTTACAGGGCCAAATATATAAATTGTTGTTAAGGTATGAGACAGAAATGGAACGGGTTAAGCCATGTATGATCAAATGGATGCAAAATATTGAGACTAATGTGACAATGGAACAATGGGAGTTAGTATGGTCTAGAATACCAAAGTATACTAACAGTCAAATACTTAAAGAAAATTGGTATAAAATGTTTTATAGGTGGTATGTAACACCAAAAGTGATCGCTAAAATTGCCAAAAATTGTAACAACAAATGTTGGAAATGTGATGATAAAGTAGGCTCTTTTTTTCATATGTGGTGGAGATGTGAAAAAGTTTATAAGTTTTGGGCAAAAATACATATTATTATGCAGAAAATGTGGGGTCTTAGATTTCCTATGAAAGCTGAAGCTATGTTATTAAGTGTTCCTCCGCAGTGCCTCCCAACCCACACACAAAGTTTTTTCTTCTATGCGACGACGGCAGCAAGACTAGAATTGGCCAAGAAATGGAAAACGCAAGAACTACCCTCGATAGAAGACTGGCTGAATAAACTAGCTGACTTTGCCAAGATGGCTAAACTGACACTGATAGTGAACGGAAGAACAGAAGAGGCCTTTCAAGAACAATGGGGCCCTTACCTGAACTATTTAAGAAAATAATACAAAAGGGATTGAAATGGGGAACTAAATGTATTAAATGAAGAGCATAACCCTTCTTTTTTCTGTACTAACAATGTAGATTGCATGTATTTCACTATCTTTAATTCTGGAAAATAAAAATAAAAATCTTATTAAAAAAAAAACCCTACAAGCAGGATACTAGTGTAGCAGCGAGGAAAGGAACATTTTGAATTGGACCTTACTATCTGCTGCCTACAACCTCTGGGCTATGCAACATTACAATTGCACATTGCAGTTCTTTGAACCAAGCCTTGTTTGGAATGATCCTTGTCTTCATCTGACTTCAAGGGCAGAGGTGTTGTTAAGGGATTCTCTACGGGTGTGATGTACCTGGAGAGCGACCACGCTTGTGTGTAGCAGACTCTTAGATAGTGAAGAGGAATACAGAGCACCCACCGTTTTTCAGTTGCTGGCTGGTGAGAGGAAGCAAGGAGCAGCGATAACTTGATCTGGTTTCCCACCAAACGTCTTGTGAACAATGGGAGGCAAAAGACTTCACTGCTGAAGTTAATGTGGGAGGAGATTGCTTCTCTCTGAAGTGAGTAAGTGCAAATATAATTCCAAGTGGAAAGGGAACTGGTGAAGCAAAACAGAATTGTGTCGGAAGAATGCCCTGGGGCACTGATGATGCTGACCAAGAGGAGGAGCAAAGGGAGAGTAGCAACTACAGGAGGTCGCTTAGTTCCTTGGTCGAGCAAAAAAGGCTTTGGGGTCTCCCCTCTCTACAGTATCCCTCTACTGGTAATCTCTGTTCCTGCTCTGATCAGCACTCACTGGTAGTGGAGCACAGGTCAAATCCCTCGCTCGGGGGTCTCCCCTCCCACTTGTTACCCTATTGTGGCAAGTAGTTCTTCTTAGCTAGTGGCAAGTTGTTCCTCTCTTTTCCCTCTCTGGACAGTACTCAGTGGTGGTATTTTCTTGGCACTCTACTCAATGGTAGAGTATTTGCTTGGCATGCAGAAGGCCCCAAGTTCAATTCTCAGCATCTCCAGCTAAAAGGACCAGGCAGGAGGTGATGTGAAAGACCTTCGCCTTGAAGGTTTCTTGAAGGCCCTGGAAGGGTTTCTTGAATAAAAAAGGTAAAGGTATCCCCTGTGCAAGCACATGTCTGACCCTTGGGGTGATGCCTCCAGCGTTTTCATGGCAGACTCAATACGGGGTGGTTTGCCAGTGCCTCCCCCAGTCATTACCTTTTACCCCCCAGCAAGCTGGGTACTCATTTTACCGACCTCGGAAGGATGGAAGGCTGAGTCAACCTTGAGCCGGCTGCTGGGATTGAACTCCCAGCCTCATGGGCAGAGCTTCAGACTGCATGTCAGCTGCCTTACTGCTCTGCGCCACAAGAGGCCCGTTTCCTGAATAGTTGAGAGTTAATCAATTTTTAATATATTTTTAAAATTTGTTAAACATTTATTGGATGATATGGCCTTATGTGGTCATGTCGACTAGGTCCACCTCCCAAAATGGCCAGTGATGGGCCTGGAGGGGGTGGGAAGAGGAGGGGCCCCAGGGGGGGCATGTCCACAGCTATACCTCCCAACCATATTCTACACGATCCTGCCACTTCTGGGTTTCTTGAAGCCTAAGGAACCTTTTTTTTGGTGGTTCTCAATGGTAAAAAAAGTTGAGAAAAGCTGCCCTAGAGAGTTGCTGCCAGACTGAGTAAGCAGCAGTGATGGACTGAGAGTCTGACTCAATAGAAGGCAGCTTCTTTGTGGTGGGGCCATATGCCCGTCAGCCATCCCCGGTCGGGATCCATCATGGGCTATACTCCGAACAGACACTTTGGGTTGTGTGTTTGTGACCTAGCCTCCTTGGGAAGTATCTTGGGGATCAGCACAGCCTGTTGGGACTTCCACTTTGCCTCTTTTGGTGAATGGGACATACAGGATCTCTTCCTCCATTGTGCTGGCTTCGGTCCAGTCCTGATTCATGGCAGTCCCATTTTGGGTGCCTTTTCTGTGCCGTCCCCACTTCATAAGGTACATTTGGTATTTTTCAATCTTTCTACGCTGCAATGATTGTATTTCAATAATTCAGTTATAAATGCTTAGGGATGCGATGTCTTGGAAGGAATTCATGCTGACATCTGGCGAATGTAAATGATGCCCCCTCTCTCTATCCCCCCCGCTCCCCTTCCCAAACCTTCCATGTCCAAGTGACAAACTCAGACTCTCTCAATTTTCACTGACGACTAATAATGGTGATTAACCTTTTCAAGTTTGACATTACAGATAATAAATCAGGCCTATTGGTTGGTATTCTGTGTGCAGCGATGCAAGCGTTAAAAAAATAATAAATTCGAAAACAAGGGCTAAAAATACAGCCGGGATGATCTTCAGGGGAAGTCTTTGAGGATCCTGCAAATCAGTGGTAATTGCTATGAAATTCAGATAATTTTTCAGAACTGGTTGTGAAATCTCCCATCAGCACCAGTTGGGCAATGAGAGCAAGGAAACTCTATCTACCACAACTCCCAGGCCGGTAATTATATCCCCTGGAATGGCTGTTGTATGTGAAGTATCAGGTTTTCTCTCTTTGCTTGTGTGTTTGTGTGTGTGGGTGTATTACACTGGCTTTGTCTTTTTTGCCTTTCAAAAGAGAAGCTGGTCAGGGAGGTTATTGAGGGGTCGATGAAGGACAACCTGAGCAGTGCATGGAAGAAGCACTTCCCCGCCTTCAGCTACAGATCATCCGCTCAGTGGCTGGGTCTAGAGGCGTATCCTGGTGCCTGTTTCTGTTTGGGATGCTGTCAGTTGGAGAGGATGGATGTTTCATCCGTCCAGAGGGATATGCTGGTTCCAGGTTCTGCCACTAAAGACTTCTATTCAGAAATTTGGTGTTGGCATCGCAATGGCAGCTCCCTATGGCCAGGGTATTTTTCAAGCAGAGCATCTGATTCCCAGGTGAAGCTGTGTAGCCATCAGAGCACTGGGTGGGAGCAAGCAGCCTCTGCCTGCAGGACTGGGATCCAGGCATCTCCCCCCTGTGTGTCCCTGGGTCTGTTCAATCAGTCAGTCAGTCAATCAGTCAATCATCTTTAATGGGTCTGTTACGGTAGGGACCCTTGTTGCTTTCCCATCCTGGCCCTGAGTGTCTGCCCAGCACTATATCAGAGCATTGCCAGATGACAGCAGGCTGATGTTTTTGTTCTTGGGAAATAATGTTAATTAATTTTTTTTTTTATGACAGAACTGAGGCACACCAGCAGCGATCTCCTTTCAAGCAGAAATGTAGCAGGCAGCTCCCAAAGAGATCTCGTCTGCTCTTCCTCTCTATGAAAATCAATTAGTGTTCAGAATGTGTGATGACTTCTTAAAATAAAAAAGTCTACCATGATGGAGAAACCTTAGCAGTGTAGAATGATAAAGGAAAGTGGCTGTCGGCTGTCTGCCCTACTGCCATAATTTACTTTGTTGTTGATTAGACTACACATCTGGATATTGCCGTCTAGGTCCTAAAGCAGTGGTTCTCCACTTTCCTAATGCTGCGACCCTTTAACACAGTTCCTCATGGGGTGGTGATCCCCAACCATAAAATTATGCAAGGGTTCTTTCACAGAAATTAAACCCAAACTGACCAATGGTGTGAAGATTCATTGTTCATAGTTGTATATAAACTGTTTTTTTCCAGGGGCTTCTCAGGTCAGTTCTGCCTCTCGTCCCACCATGCCGATCTCACTCTTTTTTGCTGCTCCAGACAGACGAGCACTCTATCTCGATCTACCCCGCAAGGCTGTTGTGTAGATGCCCCTCCCCGGCCAAGCTGCTTGCCCTTCCGCGACCCCTGTGAAAGGGTCATTCGACCCCCAAAGGGGTCCCGACCCCCAGGTTGAGAACCACTGTCCTAAGGGGTATTTTTGAAATTGATGCACAAGTTTGTGGTTAATCACTGGAGGCAAAACCTGCCCCCCGAGGAGCCTGCTACTTGCATGTGTTTTTTTAATTTAATTTATATACTGCCTTCCCTAGTGGCTTAGGGTCGTGTACAACAGTAGTCCATTACACAACAATAAAACGTGAATAAAAAGTTAAAAACATTAAACAAATCATAATATTAAAGGCTTCATATATCTGCATCAGAGCAGTTTGGCCATCCTCAAGATCTGCCGGCCGTGTTTGACATGGTCGACCACGAATTGTTGGCCTACCACCTTATGGGGCCAGGATTCGGGGGACAGCCAGTCAGTGGCTGTGCTCCTTTCTCCAGAATCGGACAGAGGGTGGGGGCTGTGGGGGCGGAATTATTTCACCCTTATCGACTCCCTTGTGGGATCCCATAGTTGGTGGTACTCTCTTATTTAACATCTTTATGCGCCCTCTGGCACAGCTGGTTTGGAGTTATGGGTTGGAATTACACCAATATGTGGATGACACCCAGCTTTATCTCCTCATGGATGGCCACCTGGGATACATTTGCCAGATGTTTGGAAGCTGTTGTTGGATGGTTAGAGCAGAGTTGCCTCAAACTCAACCCCTCCAAGATGGAGGTCCTGTGGCTGGGCAGAAAGGCAGCAGACTAGGAAGTGCATCTACCCACCCTGGGTAGGGTGCAGCTTAACGCCTTGTCTTCAGCCTTTCTACGGAGGCCCAGGTCACAAGAGTAGCCTGCTCGGTATTCTACCACCTTTGCCAGGTGAACCTTCTAGCGCTCCACTTTCCCCCAGAGTGTCTAGCCACAGTGATCCATGTGAGGGTCACCTCTAGACTGGATTTCTGTAACTCGCTCCAGGCAGGCTTACCCTTGTCCCTGATCCAGAAACTGCAGCTGGTGTAGAATACAGCTGCTAGGGTCCTCACTGCCTACCTGAGGGACCACTTGTCTCCTCATGCCCCCGCAGGGCTCTCCGCTCTGTGGGTGCCAATCTATTGGCCTAAGGAAGCATGCCTGGCCTCAGCCCGGGCAAGGGCCTTTTCAGTCCTGGCCCCAACTTGATTGAATGAACTCCAGGAGACCTGTCAGTGTTCTGCAGGGGCTGCAAAACGGAGCTCTTCTGCCAGGTCTTTGGTTGTGATCAGGGCTAGGAACAGTTTGACCCCTTTTCATCTTCCTGTTACCTGACCATTTGTGGCAGTGACCAGAAGTGTGCTGTATTACCTTTGGGCTGATTTGCCAGTTATCCTCTTCCTGGGAATGGAGAACTGGCCAATACTGTGTGCTTTCCTAGGTTACCTCCCAGCTGGGCTACTGCAGTGTGTTGTGTAGTGGGCTTCCCTTGAAGGATGTATGGAGGCTGCATTTGCAAAGCGTGGCAACCAAATTTATTTCTCGGGTTGTTGTCTTAGTTGTTGGGAGAGCCTGATACCAGTTTTGTGTGAGTGCTACTGATTATCAGTAAATGGGCCAAATTTAAGTCTCTAGAGTTTTTGGTGTTTTCAAGAAAATTATGGTCTTGCTGGAAACTTAAGAAAACGTTTTCTTCCACACATACTTCCCAACTCTTTATGAATTGTCTTGGATGATCCCAAATCTATCTGGTAGGAGTCCCTGCAGAATAAACATTTTCCGGTAAAGGTAAAGGTATCCCCTGTGCAAGCACTGAGTCATGTCTGACCCTTGGGGTGACGCCCTCTAGCGTTTTCATGGCAGACTCAATACGGGGTGGTTTGCCATTCCCTTCCCCAGTCATTACCGTTTACCCCCCAGCAAGCTGGGTACTCATTTTACCAACCTCGGGAGGATGGAAGGCTGAGTCAACCTTGAGCCGGCTGCTGGGATTGAACTCCCAACCTCATGGGCAAAGCTTTCAGACGGCTGCCTTACCACTCTGCGCCACAAGAGGCTCTTACATTTTCCTGAGTGACCCTCAAATGACTGAATTGGCAGCTTGAATCAATTGGCCTTTTGAGTTAGCTTCCACAGGCTTTGTGGATAATATGCTCCGTTGGCAGCTGGTTTTAGCTGTGGGCAGGTGAGACTAGCTTGTTCCTTTCTTTCTTTGTCGTTGTTTGATCTTAGTTGATTTTATATTGTATGTTGCTGCTCTCGGAGTCTGGAAAGTGACTCGTAAATCTTTGGCTTTTCTCTCCACACATATCTCAGTTTTCCAGAAGTGACTTTCGTAGCTACCTGGTCATTGGGAAAAAGGTTTCCTAGCCTGCCCTTGGGTGGTGAGCACTCTGTTGCTTTGGAGGAAAAGACTTATTCCTCCTGTAAGTTCACCTTTCCACTTTCTGAACATCTTTGCCAGGGCAAGAGGGTCCTGGAGTCCCCGGTTAAGGAAGTGCTTGCTGGTTATCTTGGTGACGCTGGAGGAAGAAACTGATCTGTGTATTAAGAGGCATTCAATCTTTTGCTTTTCACGGGATGCACGTTTGATTGCTCTGCCGGTTTACACACAATATAATTTTCCCAGCATGACAATACTGCTCGAGAATACATGAATTCACCAATGAAAAAAACTGACATTTCCTAGTATATTTTTGTCGTTAAAAGCTTTTTTTCTCTTCTTTTGCCGCAGATGAGCAACGCTCAGCTGCTCTGGGGGATCTTCCAAGTAGGATGCATTTGGTAAAATTAAGTGTGGAGCTCTAATAATGTTAAAAAGAAAAGTTAAAGGGCTATGAAACATTAAGCTTCTCTTGCATGTTTGGAGGCATTCATTGGAGGAGAAGCCCATTCGCTTACTGGGAAAGTTCCTGGTAGATACTACCTGGAAGTATACTGGAAGCAAGAGGAGTCAAGTGGAATCTGCAGTGCAGGAAGCGTGCCCGGGGCATGCTTGGCTCAGAACAATAGCATAAAGTCTGCCAACCTCCGGGTGGGGCCTGGAGGTCCCCTGGAATTATAGCTATTCTCCAGACTACAGGGATCAGTTCTCCCAGAGAAAATGGCAGCTTTGTAAGGTAGAGAGCATGACATTACATGAGCGTTGAGCATCACAGGACTGCACATACTAATTCCACCCCAAATGTTACTCCTTGGTCCCCAGGAATTTCCCAACCGAGATTTGGCAACCCTTTGATGGCAATAGCTGAACTCTTTAATAATGCATTACCATTAAACGCATTAATGCATATTAATTGTTGCCAGAATTATTTATGCTTAGAGAAAGAAAATCTTGACAATATTATCTATGTCTTAAATACTCCCAGTTCCCCCAGTTTTCCCATGAGAAAAATTAAGAATTTCCTTTTCTCTTTTCATGCTGTATATTTGGAATTATGTTTTTCTCTCTCAAAAAGAGTAAATGTTTCATAGGGAATTTATTTTTTTTAGAGCTCCTCAAAAATCTCCTAATTTTAAAATTGGAATGCGAGCCAGAGTGATAATTATTCTAGGATGTGTGTCTCTTTTGGGACGCATTTTATACATCCTTCTAGTATTGTGAGTCCACCAAGAAAGCAAAATGTGGTGAAACAGATGTTGGTCTCTACATGGACATCAGTGGTGAACTATACTATGATGAAATAGCAGTTTTTATTTGATTTATTTATTTAATTGATCTCTATTTGCAATCTGTTTTGGTGTATGTTTGATCCTATCAGGTTGGTTTGGTTTGGACAGTGACTTTTGCTTGTCGTATACACTCCTGGGGGTTGAGAACTTCATATCTATATGGTGCCATTGACCATATCCATGTCAAATCCTTCTGAGAGGAGTAGGGATGTGCACCTCACTGATATATTGAACCAGAAGAATACTGACATTTTCTGATATCCCTGTATTCCCATACTGGTATGATATTCACATTTGGTAAATTTTGGGGAATCCCAATTTTTTCAGCTCCATTATAGCTAATGAGGGCCATTAAAATCCCTTTAAAATTTAAATGGCCTTCATTCATTCATTCATTCATTCATTCATATTTCTATACTGCCCATTTCTTTGCATTTCTTTACACTGAACATTATATAACTTACATGGAACATTATACAGACTATAACATCAAAACAACTTTCAATAAAACATCAAAAGATTACATCAAAAGATTACAAAACCACATTTATAATATAAATAACAATTAACAGTAACTTTGGGAGAGTCATGGGTGGGCGTCTGGGGGGACAAGCAGGTGTTCTAAGTCGGTCGCCCTCAAGCCAATGCCTGGTGGAGGAGCTCCCTCTTGCAGGCCCTGCAGAACTGTGGAAGTTCGGGCAGGGCTCTGATCTCCTCAGGGAGCTCGTTCCACCAGGTGGGGGCCAGGACCGAGAAGGCTGTGGCCCTTGTTGAGGTCCAACGCGCTTCTCTGGA
This sequence comes from Paroedura picta, assembly GCF_049243985.1. Taxonomy (NCBI): domain Eukaryota; kingdom Metazoa; phylum Chordata; class Lepidosauria; order Squamata; family Gekkonidae; genus Paroedura; species Paroedura picta. Next base: position 44,533,113 of record NC_135381.1, on the reverse strand, counting down.
GCCAGGGATCCGCAGCCAGTTGGAGGTGGCGGAGCGTAGGGCTCTTTTGGGGGTATAGGCAGGGAGGTGGTCTCTCAAATACACTGGGCCCAGACCGTGTACGGCCTTAAAGGTGATTACCAGAACCTTAAGCTTGATCTGGAATTCAACTGGGAGCCAGTCAAGTTGTTGGAGTACCAGCCGGATATGAGATCTGTACGATGTTTTCGTGAGAATCCTGTCCGCAGCATTATGCACCAGTTGTAGTTTCCGGATCAAGGATAAGGGTAGGCCTGCATAGAGCGAGTTGCAGAAGTCCAGCCTAGAGGTGACCGTCGCATGGATCACTGTGGCTAGGTGTTCTGGGTCCAGGTAGGGTGCTAGTAGCTTGGCTTGGCGGAGGTGGTAGAATGCCAGCCGCGCTACCTTTGTGACCTGGGCTTCCATTGTAAGGGTTCCATTGTAAGGTTCCTGGCGGAGTGCGTTGGTGAGAGCTGCACACCGTCCAGGGTGGGCAGACGCACTTCCTCCCATGGTCCCTTCCTACCCAACCATAGGTTTGTAGGGTTGAGCTTCAGGCGACTGCTTGATCCATTTTGTCACTGCTTCCAGACATCTGGCTAAGGATTCGGGAGGGGAGTCTGGGCGGTCATCCACCAGGAGGAAGAGCTGGGTGTCATCCGCATATTGGTGGCAACCCAGCCCAAACCTCTGCACCAGCTGAGCCAGAGGGCACATAAAGATGTTAAATAAGATAGGAGAGAGGACTGCTCCTTGTGGGACTCCACATGTGAGCTGGTGTTGGTTAGATATTCTCTCTCCTATCACTACCCACTGTCTACGGCCCCGGAGGAAGGAATTCAGCCATTTGAGGGCTGTTCCCCGTATTCTGGTGTCGGCTAGGCAGTGAGCTAGGAGTTCATGATCTACTGTGTCAAACGCTGCCGATAGGTCTAATAGTATGAGCTGCGCTGACCAGCCCTGGTCTAGCTGGCGTCGGAGGTCATCCATCAGGGCGACTAGCGCTGTCTCCACCCCACGTCCAGGCTGGAAGCCTGACTGAAATGGGTCAAGGGCTGAAGTTTCCTGCAGGAATGCTGATATTTGGTCCACAGCAGCCCTTTCAACTAACTTCCCCAGAAACGCTAAGTGCGAAACGGGGTGATAGTTGTCAGGGTCTTGCACAGCCAGGGATGGTTTCTTGAATAACGGGCGAACCAATGCCTCAAACATGGGAAATGACATTTTGGTTAAATGGAAAAAAGTATTAGTTGTTGTTGTGCCTAATTTCAATCAGGAGCATCTCAAGGCATTTAAACAGAATGTCACGTGGGTAACCAGCATAGCTAAGTTGAACTTTCTGTTATATTAATCAGGTATGATGGGCACTGGCCTTTTTGGCTTGTCTGCTTCCTCCCCCTCCCCCCCCACTCCTGCAATCTGTCCCTTTTGCCCAAAAGGAAGCTAAATTGCTGCTGTTACTGCTTGCCTCTGTCTTTTGGAATTCTAAGTAGAGGCTCCTGAGATGGATGGCAGGCATACAATGATCTGTCTTCTCAAACAGGATGGAACAGTGTATATTTAAGAATGAGATCAAGATGGATGGTCATGTTAATCGTTCTGTAGCAGTAGAAACAAGCACGAGACACCTTAAAAACTAGCAAAATGTGTGGCCCTTAGGCACTCAAGTCTTCCTACTGTACAGTTTTTAGAAAGCATCTTAAGTTAGCAAAACCTTGTCTTGGAAAAAAATAACATTTCACTTCTTCCAGATATTTATAGGATTTTTTTTCAGTGTTCACACAAATTTCTAATTTTTTAAATTGGAAAAGTGGGAGGACACCCCCCCCCCTGTATTTTGCAGGGGGAAAACGTGTATTCACAAATATTTATATCTCTCTTCCTTGACTCCACATTTCAGTGGACAGGGGAAGTTCTCTCTCTTTCTCTCTTTAAATGAACAATGTCTTATTCATGTTTAAAATTCAAATTCTCTCAACAAGGCAGAAAAAACTTGGGTTTGATATTATGATATGAAAGCAAGAAAAAAAAATAATTGAGTGAAAATGAACAAGTCTGATGTAGTCTTTTATATTTCATAAAGACTTTATATTTCGTAAAGGTCAAATCCATTCTTTTTGTGCTTTTCTGTTTAATATTTTTTGGGTTTTTCCATCAAGGTATGAATTAAATGAGACACAAAGGCTCTCTGTTTCTCACTTACACTTGGTGACTCTTCCTCTCTCCCAATCACATTCCTAAATTTTTGTGACTAAAGAAAGCTTTACATCTCAATGCCTAACTGTGGTACTTTGCAGACTGGGCTTTCAATAAACTTGAACTGCGTGCCGCTTTATAATTGCTCCTGTATCTTCATGGAAAGAAGCCAAGGGGATGCTGGGACCTAAAATGCCCCTGCATATTGCTCTACTGTATTCATAGGGTTTGAATGTTTGTGTTTTCCAGTAATGATATAGCTGTTAAGGATATAGCAAGAGCCTGTGTGATGTAGCAGTTAAGAGCTGTGGACCCTACTGCTCCTCCACATGCAGCCAGCTGGGTGACCTTGGGCCAGTCACAGTTCTCTCAGAGCTCTCTCAGCCCCACCTCCCTCACAGGGTGTTTGCTGTGGGGAGAGGAAGGGAAGGCGACTGTAACTAAAACTCCTTCAGGTAATGAAAAGCGGGATGTACAAACCAACTCTTCTCCTTCCTCTTGAAACACCTGTCACCACCACCCCTTTTGATTGGCAGTTGTAAAGAGCTTGCTCCTTATTGCAACATGTAAATAGGCAGAGTTTTGCTTTAATATCTGGTCATTCATGCAGCATGTGAGGGAATGAGGCTGCGTGTAAGGCTTTGCTAAAGCGAGTCTTTATCCGAGGATATGTTACTCTTGGACTGTCCTAGCCCCCATGGATCTCAGAATGGCATAGAAGGTTTTGTCTTCATGACAACATTGTAAAGTAGATCAGGCTGCAAGAGAGGGACAGGCCCAAAGTCCAGTAAGCAGGGTGGGGATGTGAACCAAGAGATTAGTATCCTGACCACTGCAACACACTGGCCGATGTTCATAATCTCTGTTTTGTACTACTTTCCTGATCTGTTACTATCTGTTACTGTGTTACTATCTGTTACTGTGTTAGCACTCTTTGGTTTTTCCAGATAGGAAGATATGTATCTTTTCTGCAGTTGGATTGTTCTTATTTAATTTATTTACATACTTACAAAGTGGCTTTTCAGATTGCTCCCTTCCTCCTCCACTTATAATCTTCATAACAACAAACCTGTGAGGGCAGGTATGACAGATCCATTCACACTTCCCCCCTGTGAGGTAAATTTTGGAAACCCGAACTTGAATGAATCTCTATCCGGCACACATCTAGACTCTCAGCTCCCTCTCCGCTGGCCCTGGTCAGTCAGAGTGCTCGGAGCAGCCTGTGGCTCTAGCTCTCTCTGCTACCTGTTCAGCCCCATTTCAGCCTTCGGAACCTGACTTTTACAGTGCTGTCCATCACAGCAGGTGAGCTGAGAGATTGGGCTTCTATGGCCCTGATCGCTATAGTTTTTGAATGACTTGTTCAGATTCAGATGCCGGGACAAATTGCAGTTTGTTGTCAATCAGGAAGTGTTCGATTTCAGCACAGCGCACAAAGGGAGGCTATAAGTTGGAGGTTTTTCAAGGTTAATCTTGTTACAAACAATAATTTATTTGTGAAGTCTAAATGGCAGCCATTGTTTCCCTCTGTGGTAAAGATGGTAAGAAAATACATGTTTTGTGTTTGAGTCCCATCTGGCAGACTCTGAAACAAGGAAAATGACTATTTGAGCTGGTCTTTCCCCATCCTAAAGGGGATTTCATAAGTAATCAAATCTCCTGGTGGTTAATATATTCTTAACTGCTTCAGAACTGGTTAAAATAGGAGGTGGGAATTATCTGTAAGGAAAGAATGTGCAAATGTAGAACCCACTTTCCATCTCCTGTTTGGTGTTGAGGGATTGATTCTGTTATAGAATCATAGGATCATAGAATCATAGAATCATAGAGTTGGAAGGGGCCATACAGGCCATCTAGTCCAACCCCCTGCTCAACGCAGGATTAGCCCTAAGCATCCTTATGCTTGTACTGACCTCCCTGCCCCCAAATATATGAAATGCACTTGGCAGCAAGTGTACCTATAAGACCGCTTCTCTGCCTATACACCTCAAAGAGCATTATGCTCAGCCAACACCAACCGGCTGGTGATCCCTGGCCACAAAGAACCATGTTGGTCCTAAACAAGGGCCAGGGCCTTTTCTGTCCTGGCCCCCACCTGGTGGAATGAGCTCCCTGAAGCTCCCCAATTTTCAGGAATTTCCTAACCTCTTTCTTTCCCCTTGGCAGTCCCCATATCCTCTCCCTGCCGTTTCATCGGACATCCACCAATCTACCTTTTATCTGTCTCCTATCTTCTTACTGGTGACCCCCCCCCCCCATTCTAATGGTGGGGTCAAGGAAATGGCTGAAATGGCCCTGTTTTGCACACTGTCGAGAACGACTAGTTTGGGCAGTGCGGGGGGTCCGGAGAAGGAGCGTGCTGACAGGAGCGGAAACCTAAGAAAGGAAGATACAGAGGAAGAGATCCCGACAGACCCTCTTTGGATACGAAACTTACATAAAGGGATGTGGGGAATCAGTTCGCCAGGGGTGGGGGAAACGGTAGCACGGGGGCAGTCAGTACCAGCGGGGAGAGCAAGGGAGAAACCCAGGGCGGGGCGGTGGCGGAGAGACGCGGAGTCCCGGAAGGGCGAGGTCCGCCTGAGAAGCCCGGAGGGTGGAGACAGGGGCTAGAGAGGCTACTTAAGGAAGCGTCAATGAGGAGACGGGGTTGGAGGCGTAGTGACGGAACTACCCTGAACCCAGGAGCGGGAGAGAGAGTACCGACTCCGTTCTGAGACGCTGTTTCCTAACGATAAAGCCGTCTAGTCCCGGGTCTCCCTCACCGAACAACGTGGCGGACCCGAAGCGTGGCAAAGACCCGGCGGGCCCTGACACACACCCAGATTTTGTTTTTCCTCTGGAAACTGGAACTGAGAGAGGGCAGTCTGTAGAGGAGAGGGGGCCGGGGTGCGGCTTAAGCGTTCCTCCCAAGCCCGCATCAGAAATCTTGGGACAGGATGGGTCAGTCCTTAAAACCCCTCCTCCTCCTCCTCCTCTTTCTCCCCCTTCCTGCCTGTACCATGGAAAACTAAATGCCATGCAAGAGCCAAGCGTCATCCCACCCTTCAGAGCTGAAAGAGATTTCTGCAGAAGACATGGCTGCACAGTTCTGCAGCCAATGATCAAGGAAATAAATCTGGAGGCATTGTTTTAATGTATTAGCTGCTTATCTAGCCACAGGAAAGCACTGTGCTCTCTGGCTAATGAAATGAGGCAGTTAATTTAGAACAAGGATGCTGCCGGACTCCTCAGTCATGTCTTGGTCCAGACCAGTGTGCATCATTTTGAGCATTCTTCCCCCTTCGCAATAATTTGACAGCAGGGGTGATTAAAGGAAGCATAAAACAAACCAACCCAGATTGGTTATTCTAATAATCTGCTTCCAATATTGTTCCTTGTGCTTATTTACTTATTTCTTACGTTTCTATGTCGCCCTCTCCTGAGATTCAGGGCAGTTTACATAATATGTAGGGATAATACAGTGTAATTCATAGCACATCAACTATAACAATGGGAATCACAGCAAGTATTAAAACATTATAACAATTCACATGACAATTCCATGGCTAAATAACAGGCCATGAGCTTGAAAGACTGAAATGGTGTCAAACTATTTTGAAGGAATGGCCAAACTGTGTCTCTCCAGATGCCCATGGATTACAGTTCCCATGAGCCCCTGCCAGCACATGCTGACAGGGGCTCATGGGAAGTGTAATTCATAGACATCTGGAGAGTCACAGTTTGGCCACCTCTGCTATATTGGGTAGCTCAAAAACTTGCATTTTTAAATGTAGTTTTTAAAGGAATTTCTAGTTTCCCGTATATAAACATGTTTTGGCGGTTATTCAATTCATCTTCAATATTAGCACCTTTTGAGGGTGTGTGTGAAATAGATAGCACGGTAGTTGCTGCTAGAGATGAACACATCTGTATAGAAAAATGCTCAGAAACAAGAGATACCGAGGAAAACGTTATTTTCTCTCCTGATCCTTTGTCATGGAAAGGGAATTGAATGGGAATCAGTTGCATGGTAGGTTGTCAGAGGACAACAGTGCTGGGCCACAATGGAATGATTAGATTCAAGTCCAGGTAACCCTCTGAGACCAACCAGAACTTTGGGGGGATTCAGAGCATCCTTCCTCAGATACGAGTCTGATGAGTATCAGACTAGGTTTGTGAAGGACCAAGTTCAAATCCTCTCTCACCTTGTCCCTTTGTGCTCTCGTGTTGTCAATGGTGTTTCATGAGACAGAGTACCTCAGGGCTTGATTCTCGGTCCGGTACTTTTAAACATATTTATTAATGATCTAGATGAAGGGGGTGGAGGGACTACTCATCAAGTATGCAGACGACACCAAATTGGGAGGACTGGCAAATATTCCAGAAGATAGAGACAGAGTTCAACGAGATCTTAACACAATAGAAAAATGGGCAAATAAGAATAAGATGCAATTTAATAAAGATAAGTGTAAAGTTCTGCATCTGGGTCAGAAAAATGAAAAACATGCCTACTGGATGGGGGATACGCTTCTAGGTAACACTGTGTGTGAACGAGACCTTGGGGTACTTGTGGATTGTAAACTAAACATGAGCAGGCAGTGTGATGCAGCGGTAAAAAAGGCAAATGCCATTTTGGGTTGTATCAACAGAGGTTGAGGGACTTGGGAATGTTCAGCCTGGAGAAAAGGAGGTTGAGAGGGGACATGATAGCCCTCTTTAAGTATTTGAAAGGTTGTCACGTGGAGGAGGGCAGGATGCTGTTTCCGTTGGCTGCAGAGGAGAGGACACGTAGTAATGGGCTTAAACTACAAGTACAACGATATAGGCTAGATATCAGGAAAAAGTGTTTCACAGTCAGTCTAGTTCAGCAGTGGAATAGGCTGCCTAAGGAGGTGGTGAGCTCCCCCTCACTGGCATTCTTCAAGCAAAGGTTGGATATACACTTTTCTTGGATGCTTTAGGATGCTTGGGGCTGATCCTGCGTTGAGCAGGGGGTGGGACTAGATGGCCTGTATGGCCCCTTCCAACTCTATGATTCTGTGATTCTCTTGGAACAATCTCCCTCCAGAATACTCTTGACGAAGGTTGGCTTCTGATTACAAGGCCCTTCCTAGACCCTGGAAGAGCCTGTCTTGACCAGGGCCTGTTTTTGAAAAATAGAGGCCTCAATTAGTTTTATCTGGCCTTCTGGTCCGCAGAACAAACTATAGGTCCATAATGTCCTGACTAGATCTTTTTATGTAAAGGAGCCAACGGATTACAACTGTGACTGCATTTATTGTGTACTTTTTGGGCGGCACTTTTCACTGCCCTCCCTAGTCTCAATGTCTGGCCCAGCCTTTCTCCCCCTAGGCCAGGAGGACAGCGTGGTGGGCACTCCCCATCTCTCCTTGAGGAAGGCAGGTCAAAGTGAACATTGTCTTCCGTTGGGAAATGGCCCCTCTTAGCCACTCTTCTTCTTTGACCAGGCGTCTCTTACTCTGGATTTCTTTAGAAGACTATCCTTACCTCTTTTCCCGATTATCCTCCCCGCCTTTCCGTCCCACCTTCATTCCTGACTGTTATTTGGCTTATTTGGCTTGTCATCGGTTGCGCCAGACAGGGCAGCAGGGGAGAGCTTTTAGCAGCGGCCATTTTAGGAGCTGGTTTAAAATGGCAACGGAGAGGCGTGACAGAGGCTTTTCCTCTGAGGAGGAGAGGAGTGCTGACGTCGTCAGTGAGGCCCCATCCCCCAAGGGAGGAGAGAGCAATGGTGGCCACAGAGGGGTCCTGGGCTATAGCATCTGAGCAAGGACAGTCAGGTCCAGGTTATCTAAAGCCGCCCAGGAATCACGCCCCAGTCTGTCTGATACAATGGCTATGGGAGAGGGGGCTGATCCAGACGTTGCCTTTGCACCAGCTAGGCACAGATCTGCCTCGGAGAGTTCAATCAATGCAGGAGCTGCAGCTTCAACCTCCCAGGACACTGGTAATACTGCCACCGTAGCGGTGCAATTCAGTCTGCCACCAGAATGTTTTAAGTTCATGCAGAACACCATACAGGCTGAGATAGCCTGTTTTTGCAGGCAATATATGGCTCCAGAGAGCAGGGCTTCTTGTTCCCGGTCCTGCTCCTCATCCCCTGAGTCAGTGGCCACTGGGAGTCACCAGGAATGCAGAAAATCATGAAACCCCTGGTTGGGAAAGCCTCAACTCACCGTTATACTATTGTGGATTCTTTGACTGCCTAGTCTGTCTGCCCGTTTCTAGGCATATACTAGCACTAGAAACGGGCTCCCCCCATTATAAATAAGACCTGCAGTTGAATTCAGCATCTGTTATGCACCCTTGTGGTATCATGGCCTTCGCCCAGGTCTGGTAGCGTCTCCGATAGCAATCTCCCTGCTCTGTGGTGGGTGGATTTATCAAATCCTTTGCTTATTTTCCCGGAAGTGCAGGCAGAACGAACAAATGAAGAAATATTATTAGAAGTAGATGGAATTCCTTTTGGGAAGGAAAAACTAATCCTGTAATTTCTCACTTTGTTTTTTAACTTCAGCTCTTCCTCATGTATATTATAACACAATGTTTTTTAAAAATCCCACCTCATTTCAGTTACGAACATCACGGAGCATATTTGCTGCTATGCTAGTGGCAATTGTAAAATTAATGTAGAAGAACACTGCTCAACTTAAACTTCACACCTCTGTCTGCCACTTTGGGTTTCTATTGTTACGTGTTAACACCTGCCATTGCTTCAACTAGGAGAGATTAGCAAAAATAATTCGCTTTCCCCCTCCCCTTTTGTATATTGGCATTTTAACAGTTTTTCTTGCCTTGTGGTTTGTTTGTGTCGAGACTTCATTCCCCTCCACCAGCGCGTAAAGCACAAGGAAATTTTAAAGAAAAAACAGCATGGCATGTTTTTTCTGGGAGACTGTAAGTTCTGGGGTCCTAATTCATTCTACTCTTCAGTAAACTCTTGGTACAGATCAGCAACTTTATTTCAAGTACTTAGAATCATAGAATCATAGAATCATAGAGTTGGAAGGGGCCATACAGGCCATCTAGTCCAACCCCCTGCTCAACACAGGATTAGCCCTAAGCATCCTAAAGCATCCAAGAAAAGTGTGTATCCAACCTTTGCTTGAAGACTGCCAGTGAGGGGGAGCTCACCACCTCCTTAGGCAGCCTATTCCACTGCTGAACTACTCTGACTGTGAAAAACTTTTTCCTGATATCTAGCCTATATCGTTGTACTTGAAGTTTAAACCCATTACTGCGTGTCCTCTCCTCTGCAGCCAGCAGAAACAGCATCCTGCCCTCCTCCAAGTGACAACCTTTCAAATACTTAAAGAGGGCTATCATGTCCCCTCTCAACCTCCTTTTCTCCAGGCTGAACATTCCCAAGTCCCTCAACCTACTATGAAGATAGGTTGGTCCCTTGGCCCCAGATCATCTTCGTCGCTCTCCTCTGTACCTTTTCAATTTTATCGACGTCCTTCTTGAAGTGAGGCCTCCAGAACTGCACACAGTACTCCAGGTGTGGTCTGACCAGTGCCGTATACAATGGGACTATGACATCTTGTGATTTTGATGTGATGCCTCTGTTGATACAGCCCAAAATGGCATTTGCCTTTTTTACCGCTGCATCACACTGCCTGCTCATGTTTAGTTTACAATCCACAAGTACCCCAAGGTCTCATTCACACACAGTGCTACCTAGAAGCGTATCCCCCATCCAGTAGGCATGCTTTTCATTTTTCTGACCCAGATGCAGAACTTTACACTTATCTTTATTAAATTGCATCTTATTCTCATTTGCCCATTTTTCCATTGTGTTCAGATCTCGTTGAACTCTGTCTCTATCTTCCGGAGTATTTGCCAGTCCTCCCAATTTGGTGTCATCTGCAAACTTGATGAGTAGTCCTTCCACCCCCTCATCTAGATCATTAATAAATATGTTAAAAAGTACCGGGCCGAGCACCGAGCCCTGAGGTACCCCGCTACTCACCTCTCTCCAGTCTGATGAAACACCATTGACAACAACTCTTTGAGTGCGGTTCTCTAACCAATTCCCTATCCACCTAACTATCTGAAAATCCAGATTGCAGTCCTTCAGCTTATCCATCAGAACATCATGGGGAACCTTGTCAAAAGCTTTACTAAAATCCAAGTAAATGACATCAACCGAATTTCCCCGATCCAGCAAACCTGTTACTTGGTCAAAAAAGGAAACTAGGTTGGTCTGGCAGGACCTGTTGGAGACAAATCCATGCTGACTTCCTTGGATCACCAAATTGTCCTCCAGATGTTTGCAGATCGCTCCCTTTAATATCTGCTCCATTATCTTCCCCACAACAGAGGTCAGACTCACTGGTCTGTAGTTTCCTGGGTCATCCTTCCTCCCTTTTTTGAAGATCGGAATAACGTTTGCTCTTTTCCAGTCCTCCGGGACATCTCCAGTCCTTAAAGAGGTTCTGAAGATGATGGACAAGGGCTGTGCAAGTTCTCTGGAAAGTTCTTTGAGTACTCTCGGGTGCATTTCATCCAGACCAGGGGATTTGAACTCATCCAGTGCAGCTAAATGCCTCTCGACAACCTCTCTATCCATGTTAACCTGCCACCCATCCTTTGGCTACAGCCATCTCTAGATGTGCCTAAACACTTTGACCTGTGGGAAAAAACAGATATAAAATAGGCACTAAGCCTTTCTGCTTTCTCTGCATCTTTCGTTAGAGTTTGTCCATCCGCACCCAACAGTGGGCCTATTGCCTCCTTTACTTTACGTTTGTTCCTCACATAACTGAAAAATCTTTTCTTGTTACAATGGGCTTCCCTGGCCAATCTTAGCTCACTCTCAGCTTTGGCCTTTCTGATGATTGATCTACAGTGCCTAGTAACCTGTAGGTACTCTTCTTTGGAGCTCTGTCCTTCCCTCCATTTCCTGAACATTTTCCTTTTCTTTCTTAGTTCCTCTTGAAGTTCTCTGTTCATCCAAATAGGCTTCTTAGAGCTCCTGCAGTGTTTTCGTCTTTCTGGGATAGTTATTGATTGAGCATGCAATAGCTCTGCAATAGCATGCAATAGCTCTACTTGTGCCCTTTGCAATACTTTTACTGCAGGTAAACAAAAATCAAATTGTTTACTGCTCTTGAATCATTGGAAATTCTGCTCAACTTCCCTTCTATTTATTTATGATACTTGAATCTCACTCTTCCTCCAAGGAACTCAGGGTGCCGTAAATGACCCCCCTTTGTCCATTTTGTCCTTCAAAGGACATCAATCTCTCCAGTCTCCTCACCTGACATCAGGCTGTGACCATGAGACCTGATGCCAGCACCCATTGCACGGAGGCACCTGATCTTGCTGCCATTTTGTTGGAGTATAAGCAGAGGACAACACAATTTCTTCTCAAGGAGACCTCTCCTCTAAAGCTACTCGCTGGTCCAAGTTCCAGGAATACAAAGAGAGTAACACAGGCTCTGAACCATTTTTTAAATTGTCATAAAAAATTGCTGAGTAGTGTTGCCACAGAGATTAGTTCTGCTTGGTAAAATAGCCTCTTTGGAAGGTGATCTGTATGGCATTTTAACCCTATTTAGACCCCCCCCCCCGTTCCATGGTCTTCAGGCTCCACCCCCAAAATTTCCAGGTATTTTCATAGAATCATAGAATCATAGAATCATAGAGTTGGAAGGGGCCATACAGGCCATCTAGTCCAACCCCCTGCACAACGCAGGATTAGCCCTAAGCATCCTAAAGCAATCCAGGTTGGTGACTCTTGCTGAGTGACCTTGTGCTGGTCATGCATTTGCTGCCTAACATATTTTGCAGGAGTGTTGTGAGGTTAAAACAGGGGAGAGGGATGTAAGGCATTTTGTTACCGATTGGTGAAAGGGAAGTAAATAAATGCAGTTGGTAAATGCAGTTTGACAGGAATTTTTATGTTCCATTTTTCATTTATGCTGATGTGCATGAAATGTATTTAACAAAGTGACATTTTGGAATGGGTTTCAGTGGCCTACCATGCCAAAGCACCTGAATTAGGTGCAAAGCAGTTGGGTGCCATCCTAATTTTTGAACAATGGAGTGATTTCTCTGGGCCCATTATAAGCTGTGCTTCTACCCATTCACAGGACATGATTTGGATTGGATTCCCTCCCTCCTGCATTTGGGTTATTTCTGTGCTGGCCATAGAAACCAGCCCATCCTTTTGCCTCTTTAGTTGCCTCTCAAATTATAACAGAGGATCCACATATTAGTGGGTATTGTGTCATTAAAATAATTTGCCTCATGATAATATCCCAAGAAACCAAATTACAGGCTCTCTTAAACCCTAACTCAATAGATTTTCCTCATGGATTTCCCCATCCAAACCAAATTACAAGCTCTCTTAAGCTCTAACCCAATCAGTTCATTCAAACTGGAGTCTACGAAGGCTCGCTGTACCGTCATGGGAGTCCACGAGCCAGTCCCAGCCACTGTTGAAGGATATGGAGTGCAATCAAATCAAAGGAAAAGGGGGAAAGTGCAAGGATAATTTAGATTTGATGCTAGCATGCCAAGCAAGTAGTGGCCAGCTGGTTTACACCAACTTCTAGGCTAGGTTTTCGCAAGCAGGGTTCTGTGAAACCCTGGGGTTTCTTGGTGTCCCTGGAAAGGTTTCCTGGATGAGTAGGAGTTAACTATTTTAATATATATTGTTTAAATCTGTTAAACAGTTATCAGGTGATATGACCATATATGGTCATGTCAACCTGCCCCTCCCTCCCAAAATGGCCAATGATGGGCTTGGAGGGGGTGGGAAGGGGAGGGCCCCCGGAGGGCATGTTCCCAGCTATATTTCCCAACTATATCCTTCGCAATTGTGCCACTCCTGGAGTTTCTCGAAGCCTGAAAAGCGTTTCAGGGGTTTCTCAAGGGTAAAAACGTTGAGAAAGGCTGTTCTAGGCAGGGAACTGATTCATCTGCTCTTCTGGGGGTGCTGAAAAATACTCAGAGGACAGGTGTTTGAATTTCTTAAATATTGGAATGCTGCATCGGAGTTGGGCTGTAACTTTTGCCTCAAAGGCCTGTGAAGCTGATGGATTGTGAGGTCTACCATGAGAGAGAAAGAATCTTTGGATTGCTAGCACATTGCATCTGTGGCTTGCTAAGATATGCCAGGAGTGGGAAGTCCTTAGGAGAGAGGCATGGAAAAATGCACCTATATAATTTAGTGAACAGACCAAAGGAATGCTTATCAAGAATCCAGGGCTCCTTCTACACACATTGGATAATACTCATTCCATGTGCTTTTGCAGCTGGATTTTCTGGTGCAAAACAGGAAATTCTGCTCCTAAAGTGCTTTGAAAGTGCATTATCCAATGTATGCAGAATGGGCCTAGGTCTTAGGTGGTTGTGATTTAGAATTAGGAAAACAAACCACCATTTTAGGTTTATGTCATTTATGCCCTGACCTGGATGGCTGAGGCTAGCTTCATCTTGTCATATCTGAGAAACCAAGCACGCTCAGCCAGCTTGAGTAGGAGACAGCGACAGACATCCCAGACAACGGCAAGCCAGCACGGAAACATCTCTTGCCTGGAAAACCTGTGGGCCATAGGCGTTAATGGCACTTTCTACCTTTATGCGGAGGGATTTGACAGCATGCTAGGATGAAGATTGGTACGTCTGTGGCTGAAAGGAAGAGTCGAACAGCATACTTTGCAAAAGTGGGTGTCTTGCCAGTATATGAATACAGATGTCCTCCACAGCAGATTAAAACTCTGCAAGACCAGAATGCATCCCTGGGTGACTGGAGCTGAACTGGTTAAATGGCCCGGGGGGGGGGGTACTGTGAAACCTCAGCTCAGAAGGTCCATAGAGATGTGTAATTAAATTAAGCGGCCTGGGTGGCATTGAGCTGCCCTCTCCTTCCTCCCATTGTTGCCTGCAAGAAATTGAATCAAATGCTGCTTGTACAGCAATAAGTTGGGCGTATAACCCTTCTCTTCTTTTGCACTGTGTGTTTTTTCAGCAAGGTAAACCAGGGCAAAAGTTGAATTCCCTTTCCAAAATCAGTCTATTCAGGGCCCAGAATAATGGAATTTTTCATGTTTCCAACCTTAGCAGTCAGTGAGCAGCATGTAGTTTGCCCCAAACAGAAAGGAGGCTAATTGGATAGTTATTTACAAGGTCTTTTCTTTCCCCTTTTCTGTAGAGTAGAATAACAGTAGCCTTCCTCCAAAGACGAGGGATATTCCCTGATGTGTTGGTTACTGCAAATCATTTCATGAATACCAGAGACCTCCAGGTGGGTTCTGTTTTAAACAGGCCTATGGGGATATTAGGCCCATTTATCCATCCAGGTAGAGAGCAAACCTCTTTGGGGAGGGACCCCATTTTATAGTCACACCAGCCCTGTGAGGTAAGGTAGGCTAAAACTGTGTGACCAGCCCAAGGGCTTCCAATGCATTTATGGCAAAGTTGGGACTTTGAACTCCAAATCCCAAATCCAGTGATTTAGTACTGCACCATCTGCACCATCTACATCTGGTTTCAGTTAATTCTGGCTAGAACCTCCATTTTCTCTTGCTCTCAGATTATTTCCTTTTAGAAACCACACACTGAAAAACAGCATTAATTCCTAATAATCTAATTAATTAATTAATTAATTAATTAATTAATTAATTAATTCATTCATTCATTCATTCATTCATTCATTCATTCATTCATGCAGCTTATATACTGCCCCGTACTGTGAAATCTCGGGATGGTGGTGTTATGTTATGTCATGGCGTTGTTATTTATTTATTTAAAAGGGCATCTATGGAAACTTGTGTCATTTCACAAAGATAATAGGATAGGATGCTGCACAAAAAGGAAGGACTATCCAGAATAGTTGTGCAAATAGTGGCTGCCGTGCAGAATCAACCCTTGTATTCCACAACAGCGGTTGTTTGGATAGGCATCAACAAATGCATTTTCTGAATAATGAATAAATAACAATAGGGGAAAATTTAAGCAAATCAGATTCTGGAATGATAAGGAATCTAATGGGGGGAAGAATCGAGAGCGGCGGGTTGTTATTGCCGTTTTTGGGGGTTCCCCCCACTTTAATTTGGTGCATGATTCATGGCTTCTCTGTCTCCTTTCCCACTTCAGTTCTTTGAACTTCTACAGTGTAAGATCAGTGTTCAAAGTGGGAGGGGGGAAATTCAAGCCTGAAAAGTACAATTAAAAATTCTGTATTCTGGCATTTTTTAAAGTCCTAGTGCTGTCTTGATACTTCCTATGTGTACGGGGAATGTGTATTGTTTTGTTTGTTTAATGGACTCTGAAAACAGAATTGGGCCCCACGGAAAACTGAAGTATAATTCTATGCGGTGCTGCCTGTTTACTTGTAGCTTATCTACATATTTTGAAGTTGTTCACTATTTCCTTTCATTCCTGCTCTCCAACAAACAATCCTTCCAATTAATCGTGTCTATTTTTACGCCCACAGACTGCAGCACAGAGCAAAAACAGGGCAGTAGTAGCGTTTGGAAGTGTGTGTGTGTGTGTGTGTTGTGTTGTGTTGTGTTTCTAGAATGGCAGTAGAGCAGGATCCAGTGAAATCGGGAAATGGGAAATACAGTCACTGCATTTGTGCCACTTGAGTAGCAATTAATATTTAGTTCTCTACTGGGCATTCTTTAGGGCAGGGAAGAGAAAAGGTGAGATTAGAAATGAATGCACGCATACTTGCGTTAAAAGAATGAATATTGAAACATCTTTCTTTGAAGCTTTTAAAAATGGCCCACAGTCTCTTCTTTATATCTCCAGGTGTTTTTAAATGGGCCTTTTCTAACTTCAGTTTGTCACTGCAAATGTCAGGCAAAATTGTATTTTTGGATTGTGTTTTCAACCTCAGCAAAGGAGGAAGAAAAATATTCAGCCTGTGCCGAGGCAGCTGCATTGCTTACCAGTTAGCTTCTGGATCAGGTTTAAGGTTTTGGTTCTTACCTTCAAGGCCTTGCTGGGGGGTAAACGGTAATGACTGGGGAAGGCACTGGCAAACCACCTTCAAGGCCATCCATGGCCTGGGCCCTGCATACCCAAGGGACCCTGTGTCTCCTTATGCCCCTGCACGGCTCTCCACTCTCAGCACCTTAGCTAGCAGAAAAGATGACAAGTCATAAAGTCTGACAGGTCATTCTGGTAATATGGCTAAATGGTGTAAATCACTCTCAGTGTATCCTTTTTTCATTTCTTCCAGTTGTTGGAGATGGGAACCAAATTGCTTTGTCCGTTCCCAGAGTACTACATTGTTAAAAAAGATATTGAAATAATTGCCATGTTTTGCAGAGTCAGTTCTGATTTCCTCTAAAGGCATGATTGCTTTTTAGTCTTTTATGATTTTTTAGAATTTCCAAGTCAGATGGGTTGGTTTGGTCTAGAACAGGGGTGGCCAAACTTTGGCTGTTCCCTGCAGGGTTCATGGGAATTGTAGTCCATGAACATCTGGAGGGGCACAGTTTGGCTACTCCTGGTCTAGAATAATTACTTAGCTGCTACATCTCAAAATGGATTGATTGATTAGAACAAACTTGAGCAGAACAAATATTAGGAGTAAAGTGTCCAGATGTTATTTCACAAGTTCTCTTGATTGCCTGGATCCAAACCAAACCCGGAGTTGGTTCGCTTTCGTTGCTGCAGTCTGTCATTGGACCTGTTTCTGGTTTTGTAAAGCAGAGCATAACCTAATCAGAATTACGTGAAAAGTTCAGTTTACATCAAGACAGATGTCATATCATAAGAAATGTAGATGTTTTGAAAATAGCCTTACTGAGCTGAGTACAAATATACATTTACTGGCCTGTGCCCTGCAGGTTTTCAGTGTGGTTCAATTTTAACTTGGAGGAAAAGCCAGCTGTCGAAGGTACCTGTTGATAGATGTACATGAAATCCACAGTGTAACATCTGGAGTAGTTTTGCAGTTCTCTTTAAAATGTTGGCAATGTTGTTAATTAAAAACCCGTTTCACAAATTACAGTGAATGCACATACAGACTGTGTACATACGTACATCTGTCTGTAAGAAAGAGCCAACATGTGTTCACTTTACAAATGAAGTTGAGGCCAGAACCTGGATAAATATGCGGCTATAATCATGTGTTCAGGTGCACATGCATTGAATGTAGCATGAGAATTACATGTAAGTGTGTGAAGAATCACACCACTGTGAAGTCCTCATTGTGACAATTGCTGAAAAGCCCCTTCTTTTTTGAGCCTTATGGAAATGCAGTATAATGAATGAATGAATGAATGAATGAATGAATGAATGAATGAATGAATGAATACATAGACACATAGATACATAGATACTACTAGGACATCTGCCTCTTCTTAGTTGATTCCTGGAGCTAAACAACCTCTGTTCTGGACTTCTGTGCAATCTGCAGCCTGACGTCCATTAGCAGCGTAAAGAGTATTATCCTGTGTAGTCATCCTCCTAGGCAGCCATATTTCAAATGTGTAACCTCTTACCCTCTCAGAAGGAGCCCCTAATGCTTAGATAGCACCATCTTCAAGAGCTACACCCTCCTTAACCCATTGGTTTCAGTGGGTTTTGAAGAACTGTAGTTGGGTTCAGCAGTTCTTAACCAGCTTTCGTAATCCAGTTTTCTTGAGGAGATAAAGTCTTGGGGAGTCAAGTATTTTGAAGGACTGGCGATTGTCCCTGCGATTGACTGCCCATTATTTGTTGCTGGGCAGAAAGCATTCTGCAAGGGACGGGGTATAAATCGAAAAAGGAATAAATATTACAGAATATTCCATGATACCAAGAGAGCTGTTGTGTAGGTGGTAGGTATCCTTTATTTAATCATGATGTCATTTATGTATCGGCAATAACTTGCGTATTTCTTAATTTATTTGTCTTATATTTATAACTCTTTTAAAGGGCTTTTGCTTTTTGTATACTGCTGTTCAAATGCTTGCATTAATTACATCTATTTTATCAAAATTATCTGCAGGCAGAGGGTGATGCTTTGAGATAAAACTCAAAGAGAAGAAATACTCAGTGAATCATTCACATTTATATAAACTTGACCTAGCCTTGTTAAAGCTGGCAAGAGTCATTATAGCTTTTTTAAAGAGTTAATTTAAGTGCTGGTGGTGTTACTGGTGCATTCTCTATCATTTATATTTAGCATGCAAATCATCTATGCTTCTGTTATGAACATATTATGCTAGTTCAAAATCAGTCATGTTCTATTTGTTTCTGGAATCATTTTAAATTACTTTTAATGTAATTTATGACCTGGGGCTCACCTGTTTGAATAAGCAGCTTTGCGTATCAACACCCAAGGGGTCTGTGCTCCATGAAGCAATCCTTGCTTGTTTCCTCCACCTATGATGGTGCTTCAACTCATTTTCAAACTTTTTTGGTTGGAGCTCCAACTGGGGTGGCCAATCTCCAGGTAGTGCCTGGAGATTGCTCAGTTTGACAACTGATCTTCAGTCTACAGGGGGAGGAGGGCTACTTTGGAGGATGAATCTTGTGGCATCAGACACCACTCGTGGTCGTTGCTTGTAAAGTAACATAACGTAACATAACGTAACATAACATAAATCTGTTCCACATAATATATTTCTGGTAAGGCCTTGGAGGAGGAGCTGGTTTCATGGCTTAAGTGCCACTCAGCGCTTAACACCCACTCAGGTCCCGCTCCTGAGTGCCTCCTCCTCCAACCGGCTTGCCTGTCTCTCCAATGGCCAGCCAATCGCCTTCTGTCCCCCAATGACCACCCCCTCCTCCTCCCATTTCCCTTATGAGGCTTGGAGGCTCAAGATCCCTGCTGCATGAGAGCTGCCCCTGCCAGTGAGTTCCCTAACAGCTGCTTGCAGTCTTTCCAGGTCCTGGGTGGAGGGAGAGGCCATGTGCAGAGTTCTTCCACTCCACCCTCTAATCTAGCACCCTGAATGCAACGGGCTTTGACCGTAGTATAATATATATTCAGATGGTTATTGCTACTGTACATGGAGGTTCAATTTAGTCATGGTGGCCAACAGAAATTGATAAATCTGCTTATTTGCTAAATTAATTGCTTGATTTCAGGGACCCCCCCCCAATTCTCAATGGAAATTCACTGGAGTAATATCTAGACTTTAATTTTTTATAAAATACCAAATAGATTCTAAGGAAATAGATTCAGATTTCTCAGCATTTTCCTTTTCTTCCTTAATTTTGTGTATGTGTTCAAAGATACAGCAACTTCTTCCATCTTTATTCAGCTTAATAGACTCCTGCAGTGCATTTTCAGACTGAGTGCTGGGAAACATTTGGTGTTATGCACCATTTCAAAGCACAAACATGCTGCCATTCTTTGCCATTCTCTCCCTGAATCGTAGATCTAGCAGATTTGCAGCCGACTGAACTGGCTGTAAACGATGTCGTTTTAAAACGCTACATTGAACAGTGTCAGAGGGTAGCAGCTGGATTGGTGTACAGTAGATCGGTATGATGCCAGGCCAGGAACTTCTTAGAGGCAAAAAGGATTTTGGTGGGTATGAGTTTGGTGAAGGGGACTTGAAGTTTATATCCCCTAAATCTTGTTGACCTCTGAAGTGTTCCTGGACTCAAATTGATCTTATTCTGAAATTCACTTATTTGGAAATGAAAAATATTTCATTAGATTCTTCCCCCCCTCTCATTTTTCTCAAGATGTCTGTATGTGGGAGGGGGAACCAGAAAAACAACTACCTCCCCCCAAAAATCCTCCATATTTTTCAAAGCATTTATTTCTCTTGTTCTTCAGCTTCACTTTGATTGATTGATTGATTGATTGATTGATCGATCGATTATCTACCGTCTTCCCCGAAGGCTCAGGGCGGTTTACATCAAACAAGAACAATATAAATAACTCAGTTTATACTAATACAGTAATAACAATAACAACATTATGATCAATGGAACATTGGGGAGAACAATAAATCAATGCTTACTGATGGCCCAGGGAGTGGGCCAGTCTACAGTGATGGTTTTAGTTTCCCTCCAGGGCCAGCCTCTTGAAAAACAAGGGGAACTGGACCAGTGGCCCATCTAGTTTTCTGCGGCAATTGACCAGATGACCTTGGAAGGCCTGTGATCAGGAAAAGGATCCCAGAGCCCCTGAATGTGGATGCCCCCAGTTACTGTTAACTGTCCATGGAGCTACAGCCCAGTTATTGCGGCTCACAGAAACTGTTGAGCTTTCTTATTTTCTAAAATCTTTGCTTTGATTTCACAGAGCCTCTCCCTGCCCAATTTGCAGTGGAAATTGGTTGAACTAAAATATCTTCTTTAGTATCAGGCTCCCCCCACCCCCCAATAGCAAATCTATGATGTGGAAACAGATTAAAACCCCAGATTTGTTCAGTGAAGGAGGAAAAGGATGCTGCTGGCCCTGAGTTGCGGCTCACAGATGCCTTTGTGATTTGTGGAATAGGCTGCCTAAGGAGGTGGTGAGCTCCCCCTCACTGGCAGTCTTCAAGCAAAGGTTGGATACACACTTTTCTTGGATGCTTTAGGATGCTTAGGGCTAATCCTGCGTTGAGCAGGGGGTTGGACTAGATGGCCTGTATGGCCTGTATGGCCCCTTCCAACTCTATGATTCTATGATTCTATGATTGGTGCAGAAGTTTTGTTTTATTGGGAGGGGAGGCTTGATTTCATGCCAGGAAGCCAGGAGATCCTTGTGGGCTTCCCCTCCAGTAGCTTGTTATAACAGTCACGAAGGGCCCCCATGAACAGCCTGCAAGGAGGTCTTCAGGAATCCAGATGGTGGCTACACGTGTCTCTCATTCCTGCCTTGGGGAAGTGCCAGGGTGTCCCTAGCGAGGAACGTTCTTTAAAGACAATGTTCTCAGATCTTGTCACACTAAATTTAGTAAACACCTGTTCAAGCCTCCCCTGGGGTGGATCGGGATGACATTTTGCAAGCCCGTTCGCATGGCACAAATCTTACGACAGGGGTGCTGACTTCATATTGAAGCCTGTTGCCCATGCATCATGGGAAAAGGACCTTTCTCACATTGAATTTCCATGTGATAAAAGCTTGATGTGAATGTGGGGTCCGAGGGGAATTGCAGCAGTTGCATGAATGATAGGCCCTGTCACCACCTGAATCTAGGCAGGGCAGGTACAATGATCTTAAGGAGGCTCAGGTGATTGCTGTCTGGTTTCTGCCAGCATTGGGGTGGTCTGAAAGGGCAAAGGGCCAGCAATGTGCCCGATCCCTTAAGAAGTGCCCCAATACTTCTTCATCCTAATCAAAATACAGTAAAAGCCTATTAAAACTTCACATTGCTTTCTTCTGATTTCTTCATGATGCACATTTGGAATATTGTACAAAACTGTACTGTTACTAGAGCTTGACTCCCAATGAATTGCACCTGTGAAAGGGAACTATCTGCTCAGTCTTCTGTACGATTGCTTGTTCGTGGCTTTGTGCAGGTAGATTCTGTAGCTTGTCTCATGCTTCTTTTGTGAAAGGAATGTGCACAAGTGGGAGAGAAATGTTGGATGCATTTTAATTTGTTCAATGCCAATCTAGTTTCAGGGGTTCTCTCATACCTGACCTGATAGAATGCTCTGCCCAGGGAGATCAGGGCCCTGCGGGATTTTTGACTGTTCCGCAAGGCCTGCAAGACAGAGCTCTTCCGCCAGCTGCGGTTGAGACCAAGAAATAATATCAAAAGTCCGGCCTCTCTGTTTAAAAAACCAACACATTGACTAACAACACTACCGATGGTCAAAGGATATACCTATGTGCCCCACTCTCTCTGAAGAGACAGGGGCAACCTATCTGAAATTTTAATTCTGTTTTGATATTCAATTTTAATGCCAATACTTGTGGGGTTCAATATGGTTTGTGTGATTTGATATGATGTTGTCAGGAATCAGGCTGAGCCCAACCTGTGGAGTCCCAAGTGAAAGCGCATCAAGAATCCAACAGTCGGTTGCAAATTCCAAGCAGAGCTTTATTAGGCAAAGTCCACAGAAAGCTAAAGCCGGCCAAGATCTTGATAATAACAAAGTACATGGGGGACAGGTGGGGTAGTTATAGGGCTCACCAAATAGGGGAGGGGGACCCAGAGGGTTTCGGCGGGAAAGCGGAGAGAGGTGACAAAAGGGATCTTGTTCCCAGGCTGCCAGATGGCCAGGAGCCTTATCGGGAGGTTGGCACATTGTTGAGACTTTGCTGTCTCCGCAAGGACACTTACAGTAAGATTGATACATTTGTTGGAGCTCCTCACCCGCTGGGAAAGGAAAAGAATGAAGTTCTCAGAAGACAGGTTTATTGCTTTATGGCCTTGGCCAGCACCGGCCGGAGAAGGCATGGAAGTGTGAGAGTATGCAGAGTCGGCAGGGACCAAGATGGCATGAAGCAGGGGGGTTCATGACACTCGCCTCCCCTTAAGGCCCCCCCCCACCGCTCAGGCACCCGCTGCCACGGGGGCCGGGCCCGGCTTTTCGGGGATGCGGGCATGGAACTTGCAGAGGAGGAGGGGGGCGGCCACGTCCTCCGCGTCTACCCATTCGTTATCAGAGTCAGGGAAACCTTTCCAGGAGACCAGGTATTGCAATTGCTTGCGGAAAAAGCGGGAGTCGACCACGTCGGCCAGCTCGTAGTGAGTGTCCTCTCCCACCATGACGGGGGGGGGAGGACGTGACTTTGGGTGCCAGTCATCCGGCGGGGGGGCTTTCTTGACCAGGCTGACATGGAAAACAGGGTGGACCTTACAGTACGCTTTGGGAAGCTCCACCCGTATGGTGACTTCGTTCAGCACCTGCACCACTTTGAAGGGGCCCACGAATTGGTAACTCAGTTTCTTAGACGGTCGCCTGTTCTTGAGGTGTTTCGTGGAAATGTACACCTCATCCCCTACAGCGTACGGGGGGGGGGCTCTGGCGCTTCCGGTCAGCCCACCGTTTAAAGTCCGCTTTCGCCTTTCCGAGGGACTCGGTCACCTCCCCCCAGGCCTCACGTACCCGGGCCGCCCACTCGTCCACCCCCGGTGGGGTCGCGGAGGGGTCCCCCGGCGGTTTCGTGAGTGTGGGGAAGGGGGGTGAGGCGTAGCCGTGTACCACCTCAAAGGGGGACTTCCCCGTGCTGGAGTGCGGTGCGTTGTTGTAAGCGTACTCCGCTAGGGGCAAGAGGGAAACCCAGTCGTCCTGATGGTAGTTCAGGAAGCAGCGGAGGTACTGTTCGAGTACTTGGTTTACTCGCTCCGTCTGCCCGTTCGTGGCGGGGTGATACGCTGAGCTGAGCCCCCGGGACACCCCCGCTAGGGTCATCAGGGCCCCCCAGAATTTGGCAACGAACTGTGCCCCCCGGTCGCTGATTATTTTGCGGGGGAACCCGTGGAGGCGTACCACGTGGGCAACAAACAGTTCGGCCAGGCGCTGTGCGGTGGGCAGGCCCGGGCAGGGCACGAAGTGGGCCTGCTTCGAGAATTGGTCCACCACTACCCAAATCACCGTCTTCCCCTGGCTGAGGGGCAAGTCCGTGATAAAATCCATGGAGATAATCTCCCAGGGGCGGTCCAGGATTTCCAGGGGTTTCAACAGGCCCTGGGGTTTTCCCACCCCCCGTTTGTGCGAGAGGCAGACCGGGCAGCCCGCGACGTACTTCCCCACGTCGCGGCGGGCCCCCGGCCACCAGAACTGGCGCCGCAGCAACCCCCACGTTTTCAGGAAGCCAAAGTGCCCAGCCGCTTTGCTGTCGTGGCACAGTTCGAGAATCAGTTTACGGAGAGAGGCGGGAATATACAAGCGGTCCCCCCTGTGCCAGACCCCCTCGTGGGCGCAGAGCTGCGAGCGGAGGTCAGCCAGCTGCGGGTCCGGCCCTAGGGCCGATCGGAACTCCGACAGGGGCACCAGGGGCGGGAACCCCGGGGGCGCTGGCGGGGAGTCTTGGACCTGTTGGCCCGCCACCTTTACCTGGCTGCGGGTTTGGACCAGGAGGCCCAATTGCTTTGGGGTGAAAACAGTGTCCACCCTGGGGGGGCGGTGCTCGCCCGGGTGCATGCGGGATAGGGTGTCCGCCATGAAATTTTTGCGCCCTGGGATGTGAACCAGGGTGAAGTCGAATCTGGAGAAAAAGTCCGCCCATCGGATTTGCTTAGCATTTAGCGTGCGCGGTTTCCTTAGGGCTTCCAAGTTTTTATGATCGGTCCAGACCTCAAAGGGAATGTTGGACCCCTCTAGGAAGTGGCGCCAGGTGGAGAGAGCGGCTTTTACTGCCGCCGCCTCTTTCTCCCAGATGGGCCAGTTCCGCTCGGTCGGGGAAAATTTACGGGAAAGGTAGGCGCAGGGCCGCAGGTGTCCCTCCTCCCCCTTTGCAGGAGGACCCCCCCGATGGCCTCGTCCGAGGCGTCAACTTGCACCACGAAGGGCTTGTCGATCTCTGGGTGGGCTAGGATGGGCTCGGAGGTGAACAACCGCTTGAGGTGTTCAAAGGCTTGTGTGCAGTCCGGGGTCCACGGCAGGGGAGCCCCCGGGCGGCCGTCTCTGGCGCCCTTCCCCTTGGTCTTTAGGAGGTCGGTGAGGGGCAGGGTTACCTTAGAAAAACCAGGGAGGAAGTCTCGATAGAAGTTGGCGAACCCGAGGAAGGATTGGAGTTGGCGGCGGGTTCGGGGGACCTCCCAATCAAGGACCGCCTGGACTTTGGCTGGGTCCATCCCAATTCCCTCCCCGGAAACCCGGTAGCCCAAGAAATCGACCTGGGGTTTGTGAAACTCACATTTCGGAGGTTTGGCGTACAGCTTGTGGTCGGCGAGGCGGCGTAGAACCTCCCGCACCAGAGCCGTGTGCTCCTCCTCCCCTTTAGAATAAATCAGCACGTCGTCAAGGTAAACCACCACCCCCCCGGTACAATAGGTCATGCAACACCTCGTTAATTACATTCATGAACACGCCCGGAGAGCCGCTTAAGCCGAACGGCATGACGAGGTATTCAAACTGTCCGAGCGGGGTGTTAAACGCCGTCTTCCATTCGTCTCCCTTGGCGATGCGGACCCGGAAATATGCGTCTCGTAAGTCCAGTTTGATGAAAATGCGTCCCTCCCCCAGGCGACTAAGCAAGTCCTTGATGAGGGGGAGGGGGTAGGCATTGACTCGGGAAACAGCATTAATTGCCCGGTAGTCGGTGCAGAGTCTGAGGGAGCCGTCCTTTTTTTTGGTGAATAGGACGGGGGCCGCCATAGACGAGGTGGCCAGGCGAATGAAGCCGCGGGCCAGGTTCTTGTCCACAAAGGTGCGTAACTCTCGGAGCTCAGACGGGCTCATGTTGTAGAGCTTCGCCTTTGGGAGCTTTGCGCCGGGGACCAGTTCGATGGCGCAGTCGGTTGGGCGATGGGGAGGGAGCTGGTTGCACTCTTCCTCCGAGAAGGCTTCAGCCAGGTCCCGGTAGCAGGCGGCAATCCCTTCGTCCGGTTCGGGGTAGAGGCCCATCGCCCTCAGCCAGGGGTTGAGTATGGCGGGGCTTTCGGACCACGGAACTACCGTCCCCGCGACGGCCACCGGCGGCGCCTCCGGCTGGTCTCGGTACCAGAAATGCAGCCTGCAGTTGGGATGGGAGAACACGAGGCGCTTCTCGTCCCAGTCGATTTCAGGGCGGTGAAGGTCCATCCAGTCCATGCCGAGTAGGATGGAGAAGCCCGCGACAGGGGCGATGGTGAGCGAGAGGCGCTCCCAGTGGGGACCCAGGTTTAGGGCGAGGGCATTGGTAGCGTGGCGGATGGCTCCCCCGCCCACCGGGGCCCCGTCTACTTGTCGCATGACGAATGGCTTGTCCAGGTCTTCCAGCCGCGCGCCCAGAGCTTGCACGATTCCAGGAGTCACCAGGGAGGTAGAGCACCCGGAGTCCACGCACACTTGGACCTCGACCCGGGTGTCGGCCTCCTCATTGATCAGTACCGCCGGGAGGAGAATGGGGGGTAGGACTCGTCTTGGGGGCGCCGGTGTGCCGACTGGGAGGGTCCGCCGAGGGGCGCCCGGCTGTCCGATTGGGAGGACTCGGGGCTGGTCTGAGAGGAGAGCTCGACGTCCGTCGAGGAGGTGGCTGGGGCGAGGAGTGCCCTGGGCCCCCCTTGCTTACTGGCCGGCTTGTCAGACGGGCGCTGGCAGTCGGTGGCGGGGTGAGGCTTGCTCCTGTCCTGTTGGGGGGAGGGCTTAGCTTTTGCCAACCGTGTCGGGCAGACCGAGGCGAAATGCCCTTTTCCCCCACATTCATGGCAGAGTCCTAGTTGTTTGCGCCTCTCCCGATCAGGTGCCGGTGCAGTGGCTGGCTGGGCAGCGATTGGCCTGGGGGCCACGGGGGTCTTGTCTGCCCGGGACGTTCGCAGCAGGCGGGCAGCCTCCTGGCGGCGGTGGTAGGCTCTGTAATCAGCTAGGTTTGCCTCTATCACCCCGGCGGCGTCGATCCACTGCTGGAGGTCCCCGTCCTCGGGGGGTCCGCGGTTGAAGACCCCGTCGGCCACGGGACGATCCAGGCCGTCTACAAAGGCGGTGATGATCTGGGTGTCGTTCATGGTGGTGATCCTGGCCGCGATTGCGCGGAAGTCGATGACATAGTCCATCAGCGGTCTCCCCCGCTGTTTAAGTTCGGCCAGCGCTTTTCTCGCTTTTCGCTCACGAAAAGGGTCCCTGAAGGCGTCCCGGAGGGCGGCTCTGAAGGATTCTAAGGAGGTAGCTGCCTCCGTCCCCCTCTCGTACTGGGTGATCCACCACTCCATGGCCTTGCCTTCCAGGTTGCAGCCCAGGGTGCGGACCAAGTCCGCTTCGTCCCGAAAAGAGTCCCCCCACTCCGCCAAGAAACCATCCACCATAATCAAAAAGTAGGTGAGTCTCTCCGAAGAACCATCGAACTTCACCTTGAACTTCCGGCCGCCCAGGTGGTCGTGGCGCTCCCCGCGGGCGGCACCGTCGTCCGGTCGCCGAGGAAGGGGCTGCCGAGCTGGGGACGGCGGCGGAGCGGCCGGCGGTTGGGGTTGGAGAGGGGGGTGCCGGGTGTCCACGGTGAGGGGGGCATAGGGCCCCCTCCTCGGGGCCGCGGGGCGCTCCCACTCCCACGCTCGTTGGTCTCCCCGGGGCGCCGGGGGCATCTCTGAGGGAGTGGGGGTCCGCGTCGGGGGTTCCCCCCATGGGCCTGATAGAAACGTACTGGGGTCCGGGGCCCCCGACCGGGAACATGATGGTGAGGTGTTCCCCCTTGGGCGGCGGGGTTCGTGGCGCGGGGGCGGCTCGCTGAAGACCGTGATCCGGTCGGGCCCCGGCCGGGGTTCGGGTTCGGTGTCTGCATCGTCCTCCTCCAGCCAGGTGGCCGTGGCGCTAGGACGCGAAAAGGCCAGTCACTGGGGGGGGCAAAGGTGGAGAGGAGGCCCACGGCCCCCCCCCAGGGATTCGAGAGTCCTGTACCCGAGCGAAGGGGTGCTGTGATGCTTGGGCCTGGCAACGGGGCCCACAGGGGGGCGAATAGCAACTCGGGTGGCCGGGGCAGCAGAATCGCCAGGCAGGGATGCTGGCAAGGAGGATCGGCCCTTCTTCCCCTTCTCGGAGGCGAGGTGGGCGTTCCAAAGTTCGCGATAGGTCTCGGCTTGGCGAAGTTCCTCGGTCTCGGCCCGGCGAAGGGCTTCGATTTCTCGGCGCTGGTCTCCCACACGTAGCATCAGGCCCTCGAGTTCTTCGGCTGGGACGAGGTGTTGGCGTCCGTCTCGGGTGAAATCGACTCCCACCTGACGGCCCATTTCGACCAACCTGTCCACGTCTCCCGGATCCTCGGGGGCCCCCTCGTCCTCGTCCGGGGTAGAGGGGGGGGCGACTTCCCCGTTGCACTCGCAGTATCCTTCGCGGGGCTCGGGCATGGTGGGGTCCGGTGATCTCCGGCGTCCGGGGGGGTGGCTAAAGGCACCGTGGTCGCGCCGTCCTCGGCCCGCTCCTCGATGGGGACGTGGATGATCAGGCGCTGGCGGCCCCCGTCCGGGGACTGCTCCACGATGTCTAACCCTGATTCCTCCAGGGCTGCCGCGGCCATGGGTAGCAAGGCACCCCAACGGATGGATTAACAGGGAGAAAGTGGTTATTATCAATTTGTCAGGAATCAGGCTGAGCCCAACCTGTGGAGTCCCAAGTGAAAGCGCATCAAGAATCCAACAGTCGGTTGCAAATTCCAAGCAGAGCTTTATTAGGCAAAGTCCACAGAAAGCTAAAGAAGGCCAAGATCTTCCTAAGCAAAGATCTTGATAATAACAAAGTACATGGGGGACAGGTGGGGTAGTTATAGGGCTCACCAAATGGGGGAGGGGGACCCAGAGGGTTTCGGCGGGAGAGCGGAGAGAGGTGACAAAAGGGATCTTGTTCCCAGGCTGCCAGATGGCCAGGAGCCTTATCGGGAGGTTGGCACATTGTTGAGACTTTGCTGTCTCCGCAAGGACACTTACAGTAAGATTGATACATTTGTTGGAGCTCCTCACCCGCTGGGAAAGGAAGGGAGTGAAGTTCTCAGAAGACAGGTTTATTGCTTTATGGCCTTGGCCAGCACCGGCCGGAGAAGGCATGGAAGTGTGAGAGTATGCAGAGTCGGCAGGGACCAAGATGGCATGATGCAGGGGGGTTCATGACAGATGTTTTGTGATACTTATGACCCTGCGGGTCGCACAGTCCATCTACATTTCCATTTGAAGAGGTGTGCCGGAAGATGTGTCCCACATCAAAAACATTTCCCCATTGAATAAATTCGGGCTTGCCTTTGAGTAGACCTGTTTAGGATTACTCCCTAAATCGTGAAAATGTTAACTTTCAGATTGATGCTGCTTGGAATGATGGTTTTGCTTATATTTTTGTAGTTTTTGTAGTCTTTTTTTCCTCTTTTGTTCCTCTTTTTCCTCTTTTGTAGTCTTTTTTTCCTCTTTTGTGTAAATTCATCCTGTTTTTTTTCATACATAGGAAGAAATCATTCAGTAGTGAATCTGCTGCTTTGGAAATCTTTTCCCTATCCTATATTGTATTTTGAAATAATGGGGGCTTTGGTTTGGTTTGAATGGGGTAGCATTTGACCAGGGCATGTCACATTGTTTATCCAACATAGTCCTAGAAGATGAATTATCACATGCATGTGGACCGCCGGACACCAAACCTCACACCCATCAGGCTTTCCTACGCATCCCCAAGCTGCAAATACAACTGGATGTCAAAAGCTGTTTTGTGCCGAATTCACTGTAAGGCCGCCAATATATGTGTAACTGGCTTCGCTTGCGATGGTAAAGGTTGACAAAAGGCTGGGCCACCCATGGAGGAAAGGACACGCAGTAATGGGTTTAAACTACAAGCACAACATATAGGCTAGATATCAGGAACAAAAATTAACAGTCAGAGTAGTTCAGCAGTGGAATAGGCTGCCTAAGGAGGTGGTGAGCTCACCCTCGCTGGAAGTCTTCAAGAAAAGGTTGGATACACACTTTTCTTGGATGCTTTAGGATGCTTAGGGCTGATACTGCGTTGAGCAGGGGGTTGGACTAGATGGCCTGTATGGCCCCTTCCAACTCTAGGATTCTATTATTCTATTTGGCCAAGGGAGCAGGAGTTCAGTTGTGGTTGTATGAATTATCCCAAAATGTATGAAGTATCCCCAAATTAAGGAATAACTCGGAACAACTTGCTTTTCTTTAAGCAGGGCTAGAAATAAATTAGCAACATTGGGGAGTGTGTGTGTTTGTGTGTGTGTGTGAGAGAGAGAGAGATTCCAGCTGGGAACTTTAAAAGAATATTTGTATTTCAGGTTACTGTACCATTGTTATTGACCGTTCAGATCAGACAACCACATTGTCCTGTGCTGAGGGATGTGTGTGCATTGGGTGGCCACTGCTGGGTCCCTGCTCTTGCTCTGAGGGTTTGTGCCCAAAGTCAGTCCTGCATCTAGTATTTACAAGCCTTGTTGTAAGTTATTCCCTTGCTTGCTTTGTAATTGATTCTGAAAACGGTTACCATGTAGGCCTTATTTTCATTCTCTTTCATAAAGTCTTCATCTCCTTTAGCCTTTGAGATTTAAAAGGGAAAAAATATGCCCCTGATCAGGTTGCTTGGAATTAGATGTCTCATTTTAATTTAGTCACCTTGAAATAAGACTGCCAAAACAAAGGCCAAATTCAGTGATACGGATCAGCTTACACAGAGGCGGCATTGTTGCCGGAAGATATCTCTTGCCGAGAAAGGAGCTTGAAACCTGCAGGGTGTCTTTCTATGAAAAAAGCAAATATATACTAATTCGTATGCATAGACCACCTAGGGGAGTTTCTTTTGAATTTTTGCGGTTTTGAACACGCATTGATGTGAGGGCTTATTGCAAAACTGAGGACAAATTAGATGTCTGCTGGCTGAAGGGCTGCTTCTGTCTGGAGGGGCACACAGCTGGCATCAGGAGGGTTTGCTTAGAATGATAAGCAAGCCAGGATGACATGGGCCACCCTCTGGTGAAAGAGGCACTGGTCTAGAAACAGCACCCATATGGGGCAGGGTCAAAGCAGGGATGGAGAGTCTGGCCAGCCACTTAGCCCAGATCTGCTACCAGAGGGTACCTCTGAAAGGGCCATTATGCACGGCCGCCGAAATGGCGATTTCAGGTCACATGGAAAACGCGGAGGGGGAAGAAGCGAAGCGAACCGCTTATGCACGGGACGGGATACAACGGCGGCAAAACCCAGAGTAACTGATTATGCACGCGGCGACCCTGGCACCGCTTCTGGTTGCGCCCCGGTCACCCGGAAGCTGCGCTTTCTTCCGCGTTTCGCTAATGCGGCTTTTTCGGCGGCATGCACCGAATCTGCGGCCAGTTGCAGCCGGCTCCATGCGTTATCGGTGATTTTAGTTGCCGCCATTCCACCACAAATGGGCGCTATTCCCCCCGTGCATAATGGGCCAAAGTTCTGCAATGGCCCAGGAAAATCAGATGGGAGGAGGGCGGGCAAAGTGCAGGAGAGTTGAGGGAGCAGCATGTTTTGTACATGGGGTGTTTTGTAGCCCAGAATCTCTGCTGACGTCAAAGGGAGCCATCAGATCTCAGAGCCAGGCCAACAACCCCTTTTCCTGGGGGAACAGAAGCTTTCCCCTCTAGCCCAGCTTCCCAAAGGTCCAGCGTTCACCTGTGGCTTCTGACCCTGACCTACCTCTTCAGCTATGATGTTCAGATCTGGAAGGGTCTGCCATGAGACACTCAGACCCAACTGTTTGAGTACTGTGCATAATGTCCATTGTGAAAACATATGCACCAAACTGCTTGAATGAACGTTGACTCTCGTGTGCAAAGAGATGTTGTTGTGGACCTGCTTTCTTTGCTGAAGAAAGGCCAATTTGCAGCCCCAGTTTGGTCCACAGGATCATCCTCATTGCTTTCCTCTGCACCCTCTCGATTTTGTCCGTGTGCTTTTTCAAGTGAGGCCTCCAGAACACAGGACTCCAGGTGGGTTCTGACCAAGGTGTTATACAGAGGGAGTGTGACATCTTGTAATTTTGATGTGATGTCCCTGTTGATACAGTCCAAGACTGCATTTGCCTTCTTTACTGGTTACTCATATTTAGCTTGCAATCCTCAAGATCTTTTTCACACACACTACTATCCAGAAGTTTATCTCTCATATAGTATGCATGCTTCTCATTTTGGGGCCCAGATGTAGAACTCTGCACTTCTCCTTAATGAATTGCATCTTGTTCTCATTTGCCCATTTTCCCAGCATGTTCAGATCTCGTTCAACTCTCGTTTCTGCACTGGGAATTTTGCTGCCTTGGCTCCTATGTGAGAGCACAAATCTGGGGTGCACCAGGCCAAATGCTCCCCCGTGTGGAAGCAGGAAGAGGCACAGCAACGTGCCCTTGCTCAAACTCTGGCGTGCAGCCTGGCGCAAAGCCCCCAGTGTAGAAAGGGTCTCTCTCGCTCTCTTTGCTACTCCTCCCAGTTTGGTGTCATCTGTAAATTTAATGCACCCGTGATCCAGATCACTGGTAAAATGTTGAAAAGTACTAGACCTCGTACTGAGCCCTTCATCTCCCCACTGCTCACCTCTCTCCAATCCAATGAAAAGCCCTGACATCTACACCATTAAGACCAACCGAGTAATTCTGGGGATAAGCATTTGTGTGTACGCACACTCCTTCATGTAGATTCTGTTGGTCTGAATCAACATAACAAAGTTTGCATCCAGAGACACTTTTGTGAGTGCACATATGAAGCTTACACCAAGAATTAATCTTTGTCGGTCTTAAAGGTGCCCTTGGATTCAAACTTTGTTCTATTGTTGAAATAGGTCAGTGTTTTCGGTGTGACGTTTGACTCAGTATCCAAATCTGCTGATAGTCCTTAATGGTCTGACTGCATGAATGCTATTTCCAAATCCCCATAATAAAGCATTTATTTTATACTAGACGTGAAGCCCATTTATAAAAATGGGCGGAAAATGGGAATGGGCCGGGCTGGTGCGTTGGCGGGCATGGGCCTGGTTAGCCGGGTCGCACTTACCTGGGCCATGCTCATTGGAGGTGCGTGGCAGTGGCGAAGGAGGTGAGGGATGCAGCCTGAGCTCGGCAGTGGCGTGTGAGCAGCTCCGCGGCGGTCTCCCAGCTTGTGCGGCCATTTTGGGAGCGGGCAGCGAGGCCTCGGCGGGGCGCTTGTGGCAGGTGGCTCTGTGGCAGCCTCGGCATGTCGGCAGCCATTTTGGATCGCAAGGGGCTGTGTGCATTGGTGGCGCCGAAGGTCAGGGACAGGCCGGGAAGCGGGTAAGAGGCGTGAGGGGCGGCGACAAAGGCCGGGGACAGGGGGGAAAGCGGCAAAGAGTAAGTGCGGGGGTGGGGGTGGGAAGGGCGCGGGTGGTGGTCACTGGGCAGGCAGAGTAGAGTGGCGGCAGAACTGCGGTGGCAGTGGTGGTGGTTTGGCTCCGAGAGTGCGTCTGGGAGGCGGAGAGGGCGTCTGGGCGGCGGAGCAGCTCGGCATGGAGCGGTCCATTCACATGGCAGGCGCAGGGCAGCGGGGAGTCGAAATGGGGAGGGAAGGGCGATGGTTCGTTGCCAGGAAAGGAGCAGGGTGGCCGCGTCAAAGACGCGGCCGCCCTGCTCCTTTCCCGGCAATGAACCATATGGGGATGGAGTGTGGGTGAGGAGTCCGCGGCGGGCCAAGTTTTCTTTTGTAGATCAGGGCACAATTTGCAATACTTTTTCCAGTACTTGCAGTTTATATACTGAAATCTCATAAATATGCTGAAGAATATAGTTGTATGTGCTAGCAAAGTCATGCGGTATAGACTTGGCTTTTGCCCTCTGGCAACAGGCAGTCTTCTACCCCCATCCCGAATAATTTGACAACAGCACTCTAGGAATTTCCCTAGTCTCTGTGGTCTTTACCACAGTTATGAGGAGGGATTCCTAGAGCATCATTTGGGAGTGTTGACACTTCTTCCTGAAACGCCACCTCTAGGAGACTTGCAGCATTTGCCAGTGGAGGACTGGGAACGTCAAAGCAGTAAACTAAGCTGATTTGGTAGGGAAATAAATATTGCATATTTTTCAAAATACCTCAGATTTCTGGAAAATGTTTTTCTGCACTACCTTAGAAATCTACCGTAGCAATCTAATGTGACCAAGAAAATGTATGTTGAAGTATGTGCAAAATCCTTCTCTCAATTTGGGCTTTTGCATGAAGTCCCTTTTACTTGATTCACTCAGCACAAGAAGGCAATTCACGATATTTGAGTTAAGCACAAGCATGTCGTTTCCTTTTGTCCAGTGTCTCAACTGGATGAAGCTCTGTTATTCTGTCATGTCCTTTGGGTCTTATTTGTACCCTTTCCCCATTTACTGAGGACAGAATACTGCATAAAAGGCCATTATGAAACAGGCAGATTTCATTGGGAGACCCTTTCAAATGAAAACTCAACAGCAGGTTGAATTTCACCAGTTATGATTCCTGCTCTCTACCGTTTATGAATCATTATGACAATGTTGTACCCTGTTCAGCAGTTCGGTGTAATGCCAAAGCATAATCTGAGAACTTTATTAGATAGAAAGATTGAAAACAGATTCTGCAGGTTTTGTAAACTTGCTGAAGCATTTTGCTATTTGAGTCAATTTCATGTTATTTTTCAGATTAGAATGAAGGGTATTGGTCAGGATATTGGAAGATCTTTTCATGCAGAGTACATTTACCATTCTTTAAGCCCCTATCTTGCATCCTGAGCCTTCGGGGAGGGCGGTATGTAAATCTAAATAAATAAATAAATATGCTGGCATTTTATTTGTGATTTTACTTACTTTATATATGGTCTTTCTCCCAAGTGGAGATCCAAAGAAGATTGCATTGTTCTCCTTACAACCGCCCTGTGAGGTAGACCAGGCTGATAGCTTGCCTGGCCCAAGGTCATACAGGAAGCTTCCATGGCAGAGAGAGGGTTCAAATTTGGGTCTCCCAGATCATAGTCCAACCCTTTAACTACCATACCGTGTTGGCAAAAGCAGTTTCTGGTTTTGGAAGGAGGAAAGAACTGTTAAGAAAAGAAAGTGGGGGAATCATATGTCCACATTAGGGGCTTGATCTTAAAAAATGGGATCAACGCTTGAAAAGAAAGAAGTATGCTAGGGAAGCCATTGAGACACAGCGTGGAACTCCACGACCCTGTTTCCGGAATTGCTTGTCAGAGTAATAACAACATTTTAAGCTGTGACTGCAGTGATAATTAAACCCCGAAATGCAAATCAGTAAGTATTTTATTAAAGTGGTGAATATGTCACGGAAGCAAAGCATTATGATTTTGAAATGGAAGGGGATGGATCAAGAAGGCTGCAGCAGGGGGGATATGCTATGATGGGGGTCCCTCAATGGAAAACCCTTTTGCAGGGAATTTGGCAAGCTACTTCAGGAATTTATAGGCTGGAAAATACAAATAGAATTTTTTGTTCCTTTTCTTTGCACTGTAGATCTCCACACACAGTCTAAGTCCAAAAGGTGTACAATATGAGTTGGGAAGGGTGTTTTTGGAGAAATCCCATGCCCCCCTGGATGTGCATAAGAGCTTTTTAAGGTTATATTGGACTTTGTGCAGCATCTCAGTTTGTCATAATTGCTCTTCTGAACCCCTCGGGGGGTTGGCTTAGAGCAGGGGTAGTCAAACTACCCCTCCAGATGTCCATGGACTACAATTCCCATGAGCCCCTGTCAGCAAACGCTGAAGGGCCTCAGTTAGACTACCCCTGGCTTAGAGGTTCAGCGGGCCCGTGGGTCCTTCACCCCTAACTCCACATTCCTGTTTCTTTTCTGTGCCTTTCCTCCTCCCCTTCCATCTCACATTTTATGACCAGCAGAGCCAGTGTTATGGCGAGCCCAAGGTCACCCAGCTGGCTACATGTGGGGAGGGGCAGGGATTAGAAGCCCCCACACTAACCACTCCACCATACTGGCTCCCTGGGATGGTTCTGATGGGATTAGCAAATTTTATCCCTTGAAGATGGGACAGAACCTTAGGGTCGCCTTTACAGGAAAAGGATGGAACTGTCTAATTACCATAATTCAGTGAAATCTGGGCAGAAGTTAAAGGGGGAAGGGCAGTACCTCGCTGAGCATTTTCCCATTAAGATAGACGCAAGTGGGCAGCTGTGCTGGTCTGAAGCAGCAGAACAAATTGTGAGTCCAGTCGGGCACCTTTAAGGCTGACAACGTTTTATTCAAATGATGTGTAATGTTTTGTGTGCACACA
This sequence comes from Paroedura picta, assembly GCF_049243985.1. Lineage (NCBI taxonomy): Eukaryota > Metazoa > Chordata > Lepidosauria > Squamata > Gekkonidae > Paroedura > Paroedura picta. Next base: position 44,497,216 of record NC_135381.1, on the reverse strand, counting down.
CACTTTGTACATTGTACATTGTATCTGAGGAAATGTGCATGCACATGAAAGCTCATCCTTGGAATAAAACCTTCCCATCAAGTGTTTGGACCTGAAGGAAAAAGAGGCGGGGGTCAGGAGCCAGTCTCTGTCTCAGATGAAGAACTGCCCCTCTGGCTGCTTGCTCCCTTCAAGGCCTGGAGGACACAACGGAGTCTTCGCAGGATGCGGACTGAGAGGACGAGACTCCCTCTGTGAGTCCTTGCAGAAGCCGTCCTCATGACTGTTGGAGGCTGAGTCACTCCGTGCTGAGTGAACTTGCTGCCTGTGTCCCTGGACTCCTGGCCAGCCTGTTTCCTGCAGATTCCTGATTTTGATTGGCCGTGGCCTAGTTTGAGTGCCACCTGCCCCGACCCTTGGGCCGCTGCCTTTCCACTTTCCTCTTGACTTTGGACCATGTACTGACCTGCCTTCTGCCTGTTGTGACTGGTGAAAGACTGTGAGCACTCCGAGCATAGTCCACCTCCTGGCTGAAGCCGTGTAACGTTTCTTTGCTGGGCTGTTGGCCTCCAGCCAGGAATGATAACCGCACAGCTGGGAACTCTGCCAGCTCCAAGACCGGCACAAGGCCAAGCCCATCCAGCATCTCCCGGTCTCTCCCGGAGAGAGCCTGCAGCTCCAGTCCAGCTGGGAACGGACCATCACAGTGGGGGACTGCTATGGGGGGGGGGGTAGTCAAAACCTGGCCCAGGGGAGGGGGGAAGCAGATCATTAATTAGTGCTAAGAGTAGATTTTGAATCATTTTATACTCAATTAGCTGTAATTAAACACACACTGCATGCAAAATTAGGTCATACATTATGTAAATGGGACAAGACGTCCACTGGCACAAGGTATGCTTTAAAGCAGTGGTCCCCAACCCGCGGGCCGCAGCCCGGTGCCGGGCCACGAAGGCCTTGGCGCCAGGCCACGGCTCCTTCTTCCCTCCCCCCCCCCGAAGCGAGAAGCTCACCAGGCCGTGAGCAAATCGGCCGCCAAAGCGCCCGATTAGCTCGCGGCCCGGCAAGCTTCTTGTTTCGGGAGGGGGGGAAGAGAAGCTTGCTGAGCCGCAAGCTAATCGGCCGCTTTGGCAGCCGATTTGCTGGCAGCCCGGAGGGGCCGGGAGGGGGAGCCGCAGCCGCCAGTATGGCGGCGCAAACGCCCGTACGCGGACCCCCGGGCCGCCCTCTTGCCCCATTCCAGAGCAGCGGTCCGTGGTGGCCAAAAGGTTGCGGACCGCTGCTTTAAAGTGTACAAGGGTGTGATTTGAAACCGGGGTCTTGTCACCATTTTGGCACTGTGTGTGTTTGTGTGCGCGCATGTATGCATGCACATACGCACATACAAACACACGTGGCCTGTTCATTTTAATGGTCTTGAAATCAAGAACAATAGAATAAAAGTTATTCACAGCAGTGAAAAGCAATTTAAGCAAACAATATTAATTAACCAGGGTTGGGGGAGGGTTTTTTTTACAGCATATGATATCAGCCAGCCTGTCTATCTTCCCTAAAACTGCAATAGATATGGTTGCTAAAAAAGAGATTGGTAAAGGTGCTGGCAAAGAGAATAAATTTCCCATAGAAGGATGATTCTGGGTTAGTTCCGTAAGCAGGGTGCAATCTGCAAAGATTCATTTCCAGTTGCTACCCATCTAGACTCCAAGGGCACCCAGAGGACCATCGGTAGTGCCTTTCTCAATGGTTGGGCGGGAAGGGGATCCGACAATGGCAAAAACTATTACTGACAAAAACAAACCTTCTATAGGGATGAGCATTAAATGAACCCTGAGGCAAAATGCAACACAAATTTTGACCTGTTTGTGGTTTAAGAACAGAAGTTCAGTGAACTTTAATGAGCAGAAAGCAGAGGTTTAAAGAGTCTCTTTAAACCCTTGCTTTCTGTTCCCCAGGTAAGCTGCAAAAACAGCTGTCACTCAGAATGTCTTGTGCAGTCCCTTTAAATGTTATGCTTCTTGCATAGCCAGACTGAAATAAGTCTAGGAAAGTCTGGGGGCAGTTAGCTTGCTGTTGTTCACCTAAACACCATGGTCCCTAAAAGCAAGGTTAATTAGCTATTATTTGGACAAATTGGGGCCCAAGGGAGATTCCTTAGGAATGGTTCTCAAAGAAATCTTGTTCAGCAGAGCTACAACCAGCTTTCCTTTCAGTCAGGACTCAACCGGCCAGTCTCTCCCCTTCCACTGGACACAACCATCCGTGAAAGGTCTGTATGATGTCTGGAACTCAAATTTCTCCAAACACACCAGAGAAAATTATCATGGCAGAATGGTACAAAAGGAGAATCCTGTGTTTGTGCTGCATTCAGTACATAGCCCACTTTGGAGCCAAAGCAAGACCCCCCATCTCCCACCCCCTGAACAGCATCGTAAACAAATTACAGCCAGGCTACACAAGAACCACAAATGGCAATCTTGGGGTTCCAATCTGGGCGATGTGTTTAATACACTGGCTTCCCTGCAAAGAACTGTCATTCATTCATTCATTTCGATTTCTAGCCTGCCACTCTTGGAAACCAGCTCATGGCGGGTTACACCAAAAATCCATACACTACAATAAAAATTCCACAAAATCCCATTAAAACCCCAATATCAATATACAGTACAATACAGATGGCAAAAAACATTGTCCTCCTAATGACAGAGGCAGAGACAGAGACAGAGGAACTAAATGCTTGTCGCCAAGACATTTGGGCACCCTCACGAGGGGGGACTCATACCGTTTGATCTAGCATTGGCCCTGACCATAATCCTGGCGGAAGAGTTCCGTTTTGCAGAAAGCTCTCCGAGGACTTGCAGCTCCCCTCGGAGCTCATTGCACCAGGTAGGGCCAGGACTGAAAAGGCCCCGAAGGAATTCTCAGCCCTTTCACATGAGTTAAGGATTGTTTGATTAACTGATACAGCAGAATCTACTAAGCCAGTGGGGTGGCTTGTCCTCTCCTCAACCTGCGAGGTGTGCTGGTGTAAAGAACTGAGTGTGAGTTGCCACAGCCACTTTTACTGTGATATTTTGTTAGAGGTTGTAGTTGAGTCATGTTTGCCCAGATCCCAGTTCACACTTTTTTGTCTGCTTAGTTCCACTAAATGACTGGGTCTCAACCTGGGGGTCGGGACCCCTTTGGGGGTTGAATAACCCTTTCTCAGGGGTCGCAGCAGGGCGAGCAGCTTGGCCGGGGGGGGGGCACTGCTGGTCCTCCTGAAGACACCCGCCAATTTATATACAATTTATAACCTATGTATATACAATCATGAACAATGGATTTTCATGCCATTGGTCAGTTTCGGTTTAATTTTAAGAAATGGGAAAGTCTCTGATTAAAAAAAGAGAGAGAAGAAAATGCTGAAAACCTTTCGGCCTATCTTGCTGCTTTGTGGGGTCTTAAATGCCCAGAGTTTGTGTGTGCACTTACTGAAAGAGTTGGATGGAATTTCTTATCTCTCTCCGTTCTCTTTGTTTCCCATTGAGTACTGCAGTAAAAAAGTAGGAAGAGAGACAGTCCAGCTCCAGGTGCTCTCCCCCCCCAAGCAACAAAACCTCTGATTTCCGGAAGTGGCTTTTCATTTTTGAGCCTTAAATTCTTACCACCAGTTGATTTGAGGCAGAAGCTGGGAAGCCCCTCTCCTTACATTCCATACCAACCCTTACAGATGTACTGAGGGTTTGTAAATATGTCTTCCTTACTTGCAAAGTGGTGAGAGTGTTTAAAGCAAATTCCCCTGTGCAGATGGGAAGTAGCACTGTGGGTTGTAGGTTCCATGCCTAATAATACTCTTACAATGAATGAGCCACTCACTACACAAAGTAGGTCACTGTGGAGGCACTGCCTACCAAAGAACCCTAATTGTGAAGTCATGAAATGATCTTGCCCACCTTTCAAAGAGTAGCAAGCTTCATTTCCATTCAACATTTTTGTACCTTTCAATGAGACAGTTGGACTGGAGGAGGGAGAACAGAGATGGACTCTTAAGGGCAAGCATGCCAGGAAAGTACACAAAAAGGACTATGTTTCCCCCTCCCTGCACCTCTCGGGATTCTCCGACGGAAGCTGCTGTCCTTTTAAAAGTGTGGCTCAGAAACCTCCTCGATCCTGGGCTGATTAGCTGCTTTTTCTAATGCGTACACAAAGCTGGATTGTGCCTGAGCCAGTGGCCTCTTTGTGAAACCTTGGCCTTTGCTTAATCCTTGAAGCAAGGCCTCCTTTTGCGCTGAGCTGGCAATTTGAATCTCATTTCCCCTCGCCTGGGCACTCAGCCTCCCTGTATACTGCTAATCAATTAAACTGACATTCCTTTGGTGCCCTCCTTCTTTCCTTTCTCTCTTGGCTTAAAACAGCTGCATGTTATAATAATTGTATTTATTATTATTATTATTATTATTATTATTATTATTATTATTATTATTATTATTATTATTATTATTATTAATGCATCTCAGTGCAAGACCAACCAGCTTGTTCCTGCATGGCTGAAATTTGCCGCAGAGCAAATGGGTCTATCTGAAAAGTTCATGAGAAACACACTCATAAACCTCCTCCCTGGCTTTTTAATGTCACCCAAGGAAGCTGAAAAGTGAGGTGTCATGGGGGGGGGTGTATGAATCATTTTCTTTGCCCTGAGCAGCTCCTTCCAGGTGGATCAGAGTGGAGCCGTGGAATCCTCGGTCAATATCGCTAAGGCAGTAAGCAGAACCTCAGAGAACCCAACTGAAGAAGAGAGGGTTGAGAGGGGATATGCTTGCTGTCTTAAATATCTGAAAGGTTGTCACTTGGAAGAGGGCAGGAAAAGGTTCCTGTTGGCTGCAGAGGATGGGACCTGCACTAATGTCTTTAAACCATGGGTAAAAGAGCGTGGCACAGAGTGGTAAGGCAGCAGGCATGCAGTCTAAAAGCTTTGCCCATGAGGCTGGGAGTTCAATCCCAGCAGCCGGCTCAAGGTTGACTCAGCCTTCCATCCTTCCGAGGTCGGTAAAATGAGTACCCAGCTTGCTGGGGGGTAAACGGTCATGACTGGGGAAGGCACTGGCAAACCACCCCGTATTGAGTCTGCCATGAAAATGCTAGAGGGCGTCACTCCAAGGGTCAGACATGACCCGGTGCTTGCACAAGGGATACTTTTACCTTTACCTCTAGAATGGTACTGGCTAGATATCAGGAAAAATGTTTATAGAGTAGTTTAGCAGTGGAATGGCCTGCCAGACGAAGTGGGGAGCTCTCCCTCCCTGGCAGCCTTCAAGCAGCACCAGGGCAGATCCATCTCCTGGATGCTGGAGGCTAATCCTGCACTGAGCAGGGGGTGGGACTAGATGGCCTGGATGGCCCCTTCCCACTCTAGGATTCTAGGAGTCTAGTTCAGCAGTGGAATGGGCTGCCTAAGGAGGTGGGGAGCTCCCCCTCACTGGCCGTCTTCAAGCAGCGGCTGGACAGATCCTTCTCCTGGATGCTGGAGGCTGATCCTGCACTGATCAGGGGGTGGGACTAGATGGCCTCCATGGCCCCTTCCCACTCTAGGATTCTCTGAGTCTAGTTCAGCAGTGGAATGGGCTGCCTAAGGAGGTGGGGAGCTCCCCCTCACTGGCCGTCTTCAAGCAGCGGCTGGACAGATCCTTCTCCTGGATGCTTGAGGCTGATCCTGCACTGAGCAGGGGGTGGGACTGGATGGCCTGCATGGCCCCTTCCCACTCTAGGAATCTATGAGTCTAGTTTAGCAGAGGAATGGGCTGCCTAAGGAGGTGGGGAGCTCCCCCTCATGGACAGTCTTCAAGGAATGTCAAAAACCGCCTTGAGCCCCCGGGGAGGGCGGTATATACAAACAAACAAACAAACAAACAAATAAATAAATAAATAAAGGAGTGGCTGGACAGATCCTTCTCCTGGATGCTTGATGTTGATCCTGCCTTGAGCAGGGGGGTGGCCTAGATGGCCTTGGTGGTCCCTTCCAGATCTAGGTTTCTGCAGTTCTTTTGCTCTCAGCTTTGCTCACACAAATACACAAGCCTCCTGACCATGTTAAGGTATATTTGTCCAACTCAAAGTTCCTTTGTGTCTCAGCTCATTAGGCATAGCTTGTCATTCAAAATGAATGCGAGCTCTCCTATAGATACGCTTGGAGGCATGGAAACTGACAAACCTTTTGAGCAAATGGTATAGGTTCAGCATGCCGTAATGCCCCTGTTCATACCCTCCGTCCCATTTGCATATGTAAATAAGTGTTCTGCCAAGACAGTTTCTGGAATGGAATTGACCAGTTGTATTGAATGGGAAGAAGGTTGTTTACACATGTGTCAAACGGCTGCATTTTGTTTTATTAAGCACCTGTAACATTGGCATTACAAGCAACTGTCAGGATTTTATAACAATATAAATCATTCTAGAGGAAGCTGGTGTTTGGTATAAGCCTTCTCTTTGTTCTCATTTGTTTAAATTTATTTTATTGTTTTCTTTCTTTTTATATCTACCAACACAACAGCTGCAGTTTTCTGGAAGGAAGCCCTACTAAATAATGTGGGACATTTCTGTACTGGCTTGCTTAGGATTGCTCCCAAAATGTTGAGAGAGAGAGAGAGAGAGACCCTTTCCTAAAAACTGTCTGGAGGGAAGGGCTCAGGAGATTGCTTCCCTAGAGTTGTCCACTCTCCTTTCGAAAATGAACCTACTGTTCTTGAGGCCTGTGTGATTCTTTCACATTTGTCTGCTGCGATTTCATGCCACGAGGAGAGTAGGAGTTGTGCATGGGGTGCCTGAAAGTCATGCTGTGTTGGCAGCCTGTGGAACATGATGCTCAGTGCAGCAGGAGGATCCATTTACAAACACAGAACGGTGTGCAGCCTAATGGGGACGGACTGTTTTTCATATCTGTACAGCTGAGTGCATTTTATTTCATGCAGAGGAATTCTCCTCCTGCACTTCACAGTGCAAATGCTTTAATAATGAGCATTTGAATAAAGCTTTAATAAAGCTTTTTAATCCTCCCCCTTCTTTTCTGCAAACTCTGGTCAGCAATTCTATTATCTGTTTCCTCCTGTTTCTCTCTGCTCTTTTTTCCCCCTTATAATTTAGGCATCCTTTCGTTCTATATCTGTTGAGCAATGCTTAAAATCAGCTTCGCTTCCTTCTCCAGGGCCAATTTCAATTTTTTAAAATGATCTCTTGGACATAGACCGTATCCTTCCATCATGGCGAATTGTATTCCCCTGGAGCTGCATCTAGTCCTCTTCTCTGCAGCTATGCCAGAGAGAGAGACAGGCAGGCAGGCAGGCAGGCAGGCAGGCAGGCAGGCAGGCAGGCAGGCAAGGTCTGAGGGTATTTCCGCACATTAATAAAAGTAGCACCACGCCCGCAGAATGGCAGAGCATGACATTATATCATGCCCCCCTTGCCCTCCTCATCTTTTTATGTCTTGACCTTGTCTGCCTTTTTTTGGCGTTTCTTCCCCTCCTCACCTGCTGTTGGAGATTGGATATAATGGAGGGATGAGGGCACCCTGTTTGGGAGCCCCTTGATGTGGACCGCGTGGACCAATCATTTTGAAATTTGGAGGGGATTCAGGGAAGAGCTTCCCGGAGCTACCCTGAAACCCTCACCCACCCAGGCCACGGGAAAGATGGGAACGCTGACATTCCCATTGTAGTCTATGGCGCCATTGACTTTCATGAAGCCGAAGCCGAAGTGGCCGAGTCTTTGATAAATGAGTAAATTAATATTGTTCCTTATTTGGGGAGGGGGGAAGGAAACTTTCGAGATGCATGTTTTGTTGGTGGAAATATTCTTTCATTTCTGGCATCACCCATATGCGTGTCTGCCCATTTGTTGTTCCGGGAAGTTTGCCATTTATTAAAAATAATTCTCTTCCCCGGGAACAAGGGAGAAGCAGGCGGGAGTGAGGGTGGGGCACTGCAGATGACTTTAGCGCATTTGAGCCTCCATACCTTCTTTCTGCTGGTTGCTCTCCGGTCGCTAGCTCTTTTTAGAGTGGTGAATCTACTTTTGGGGATTCACAGAGAAGCAAGCAGTCACCGGGCCAGACGTTGGATATGAGCGACATCATGTGGAGGGACCGGAATATTCAGTTTGCATTTGACTGGCATGATGCTACATTAAAATTCTGTGGAAATCCCCAAAATTTCGCAGTGTTTGTTGCCTGGCTGATGCTGGTGAACCTCTGTGAGACACCAATGAATCACAGCAGTTCTCAGAGAAATCGGAGATTGTGGCAGAAGCTTCAATAAAAGTGTTAAGGAAGGGTGCTTGCAAAAGGCCTGGTTTTCTTGTACTCTCTTTTATGGCTGAGGCCAAAAATAACACTGAAATGCCGGCCCCTACACGCAATAAATCAGTCAAATGATCACCAAACTGTTAGATTTAATGTTTACATCACCCTCTCAGAGGAAGAGAGGCAGCAGATGGAATGAAGTTGCTCTAAACCAGAATGTAAATTAATTATTTTAATGCTGCGGTTATAAAATTGTGTTGTTGTGTTGTGTTGTTTTATTGTTTATTATTATGCTTCCCCAAGGGCTCAGGGCAGGTTACAAATAAAATTCATTATTATTGTTGTTATCATTTCCCCAGTCATTTTCCCTACTGCAGAGACTGGGGTCCCAACCAAGAGTGTGGCGCCCTCCTGTGGCTGTTTTGCCCCTTGCCCCCGGCATCCCTGGGCCTTTAGCTGTCCTTCTCTTGCTCTTCTGCTGGGTTACTTCCCCCTTGCTCCCCTCTTTCATCCTGCCCCCTTTGCAAACCTCCTCCCCTCCAGTGGTGCTTTTCTTCCTCCTCTCTCCTCCGTTAATCTATTCCTCCTCCGTGCACCTTCTCTCTCTCTCGCCCTTGCTTCGCTCCTCTCCTTTTCCCGCTGACCTTCTGCACTCCTTCTGCCCGCGTTTCTTCTCATTCCCCTACTTTTATACTCAACTGCCCCTTTGCTTCCTTCCCCTCGGTTCCCACCCCAGAACTATCAAGTATTGGGTGGCAGCCAAACCCAGCAGCATGATCTACCCTGGCTCTGCGGTTTCGGGGTACCCATTGGGGTCATGGGAGACTACTTCCACTGCCTCCCTGTTCAAATGAGTCTGACACTCTGGCCCCACTCCTCAGGCTAGGTGGGTCAACCACCCTATGTCTGCTCCCTTGTGGCTCTCTGGCCCTTTCTCCAATATACGCTGTTGGGGTTGCATCTTGGGGACTCTTGGTGGCTGAGGGAGGGGTTGGCAGCATTGACTCAGAGCCCCCCCCCCCCGGACAGTGGTGAGCCAGGGGCCTCTGGAAATGGCCTTCAGGTGTGGGTTGGGCTGCATCTATTGGCATGAGTGGGAGAAGGGCAGGGTGCACAAGGCAGGGCCACAGAAACCCACAAGGAAAAGTTACCCGACCCAAAATATCCAGAGCAGTGGGGCCCTCTGCTAGGTTGTGGCCCTCAACAGGTGTCCAACTATATGAATCTTTGTTGCCGGTCCTGACCATCACAGTCAGGTGACCTTCTTGCTAGGTGACCCCATGCTCTTTGCATTAAACGTCTCCAGTCGTATTATTTTCGCCCTGCGGAATGAGCTGTGAGCCCCTCCGGCAGAGATTATTTACAAGACTGAGCACACTCACTGTGGGAACATAAAAACAGGAGCAGTCGTACACTGGGAGTTAATGGTGGGGTTTTTCTTGGGGCTCTGAGTTAGATATTTAACCCTCACCTGGGGTGAGGAATGGGGAGAACCTGTGGGTTGGGTGCTCAGCTCTTCTCCCAGGTGCTACTTGCCCCTGAAACCAGAATTAGCATTACGCATGTGGGGTATCTTTTGCCCTTCTTGAAAGACTCCAGTTTAAGGCAGCTCTGTTCTATCAAAGTACAACATGTTGTGGTTGATTACAATTAGATGAGTTTTAATTGCGTAGTCCTGTTGTGATTGAACACAGTAATTGATTCCCTGTGTCCACAAAAATAAAACTGGCAGAAAATATGGTTAGTGACTTTTTGAACATTGGCAACTGCCTTGACTGCCTTTGGAGCAAGGAAGGTGATTTATAAAGGCTTTGAATAAGTAAAATCTGTGCCCTTGAAATCTGAACAATATTACATGTAAACAAAACGTAAGTGACATTACACGGTGGGTGTGAGCAATTAAATCTGCTTTCCTGCAGATTCACAAATGTTAGCGGTGGTTTCTGCCCTGAATTTTGCAAAATCATTCTTGGTGTAACTCTTTTTCAGTCACATTTCCACCTGCTTGAGAGTGAGAACCAGGTTTGACACCCCGCTCCTCCTCACTATGCACTCAGCTGTGCAACTTTGGGCTAGTCACAGTCCTGTTATCAGAACTCTCTCTGCCCTACCCACCTCAGGTGCCTGTTGTGGAGAGAGAAAGGGGATTATATTTGTAAGCCACTTTGGGACTTCTTCCTCTTCCCCCACAAAATGGCTGGAATCTGCATTCGGATATGCAGCTTTTTAAAAAATATATAAAAGTGTTGTATGTATTGTCTTTCCCCCTTTAAAATGCACACGAGTAGGGTCTAATCCTTTCCCACTTACTGCTTGCATACCTTTTGAAGAAAGAAACAGTCATATATGAAGAAGAGTTGGTATTTATGAGACTGAGAGTGAGCTAAGATTGGCCAGGGAAGCCCATTGTAACAAGAAAAGATTTTTCAGTTATGTGAGGAGCAAACGTAAAGTAAAGGAGGCAATAGGCCCACTGTTGGGTGCGGATGGACAAACTTTAACGGAAGATGCAGAGAAAGCAGAAAGGCTTAGTGCCTATTTTGCATCTGTTTTTTCCCACAGGTCAAGGTGTTTGGGCACATCTAGAGATGGCCGTAGCCAAGGGATGGTGTCTGGGTGGCAGGTTGACATGGATAGAGAGGTTGTCGAGAGGCATTTGGCTGCACTGGATGGGTTCAGGTCCCCTGGTCCGGATGGGATGCACCCGAGAGTGCTCAGGGAACTTTCCAGATAACTTGCACGGCCCTTTTTAACATATTTATTAATGATCTAGATGAGGGGGTGGAGGGACTACTCATCAAGTTTGCAGATGACACCAAATTGGGAGGACTGGCAAAAAAAAAAATGTAAAGTTCTTCATCTGGGTCAGAAAAATGAAAAGCATGCCTACTGGATGGGGGATACGCTTCTAGGTAACACTGTGTGTGAACGAGACCTTGGGGTACTTGTGGATTGTAAATTAAACATGAACAGGCAGTGTGATGCAGTGGTAAAAAAGGCAAATGCCATTTTGGGCTGTATCAACAGGGGCATCACATCAAAATCACAAGATGTCATAGTCCCATTGTATACGGCACTGGTCAGACCACACCTGGAGTACTGTGTGCAGTTCTGGAGGCCTCACTTCATGAAGGACGTAGATAAAATTGAAAGGTACAGGATCCGAACTGAAGATGGCGCCATAAAAAAAGCTGGACTTCTGTTCAGCTCTTAAACCATGCCGAGGGTCAGGAGCTTCTGCACCTGGTTGACGTGAGCAGATACGCAAATCTGCTCACCGGTCACCCCAGGAACCGGGAACGGCATCCTGAGGGTCCTACAGATCCGTGGGGAGATAGGAAGACCGACCTCCCTGGATTAATAGCGGCTTGTGCTCAAGGTCACGATGGCGTCTTTGTCGCAAACAACTTTACAAGCTTGAAACGACCAGCTGACCTTACATTCTTCCCAGACCATCATTTACCAGATCGACAGGAGCAGAAGCTGACAGAAGCTGGAATCTGCAACAGTAAGAATTGAAAGCTTTCTGGCTTTTCTCTCTCTTCTCCCACAAGCTCTTCCCTCCCCCCCCCCCTCAACCAATTCACAAGCGAATTCCTTCTTTCGCCGAGTGAGAGACTCCCAGCTAATTATACCCATTAACCAAACAAAGAGAGTGCTTTGAAGATTTATTGGTGAAAGTTCAGTGGGGGAATTTGACTTGATACGGAGATCGACAAACTGATAATTTGGGATCGCTCGTGCTCCCGCGAGACCTCACGAGACTTTCTGTTTATAGTTTGTGACTGCCTAGAACTATGGAAGAATTAACTAAGGCACAGCTTTTCCATTTGTTATGCAAAGGAAACTCAGAGATACTGAAAGCAGTCAATAAGCTGGAAAAGGAAATTCGTGGGACTAAGGGGGAGCTTTTGGATGGAGCCCAAGGTCCGGAGAGACCAGCTGATGACGTATCTCAGCTAACAGTAAATCAAGTGAAACTTCAATGTCTGGAAGTTAACCAACTGGAGGGAGAGAGTGCCAGAGATGTAAAACCCAAAGTACCTTTAAAGAACCTGGGAAAACAGATTCAAGGAAGGAAAGTACCGAAAACCTGGAAGTCTATTCAGAACAGGAAATGACTTGGATCAGCAAAATAAAAAGAGTCTATTCAAAAGCGACAGCAACTAGGAAGCTATCAGGAGATATTTCTGTGCGACCAGAGGAAGAGATCCAGATTGACAAAGGATTCAGAGCCCCCTCAAAGGCGATTACAAGCAAGAATCAAGTAAGAGATTTCTTTGGCCCTGACAGAAGGACAATCAGAAATACTCTACTATGGAAAAAAACACAATTTCATTTTCTGCGACCACCTGAAAGATGAGCTGAACAATGGAGTATTCTCCTGGCTTCCTGTGGAAAAATAGCAGTAGTAACCTTTAGGACAGGTCCAATATATGAAGGGAACTGACTTTATATAATTTAAGACAATAATAGAATATATCCTTATAATAGATTATACCCTCCTATGTATCAACAACTACTTTGTTAAGAAAGATGGTAATAACTCCTAGATCAGGATTAATATGCGATGGGAATTGAATATGTATGTTAATATGTATGCTAAAAGAGGATGACAAACCATATTTTATAGGCATTAACAAGACGACAGTAGTAATTCTTGGGTCAGGGCCAATTTATGAAGGAGACTGACCTAATATCATCTGTACACCGCCCGTGGCGCCGCGGGCGCCACAGACTAAATAAAGGAGTAAGGCGTTCGGAGGCGGGATGTGTCCGGGATGAGGAAGGGCCCGGATAGGGCCCTTCCTCATGACAGACAATCGGAGGGACCAATCGGCAGGCGCAAAGCGCCTGCCGATTGGTCCCTCCGATTCCCAGCCCCAGCAACTGCGCGGCTCGCAGTTGCTCCCGGCCTGACGTGGTGAGAGGCGCGAAGCGCCTCTCGCCACGTCAGGCCGCCGCCCAAGGGAGCCCCCGGCAGTCGCGCAGGGCGCGGCTGCCGGGGGCTCCCAGCCCAGCCTTCCTGCGGAGCAGCCATCCAGCCCGCGGAGCAGCCATCCAGCCGGCCAGGGAGGCTGGGCAGGGAGCCCCCGCCAGTCGCGCAGAGCGTGGCTGCCGGGGGCTCCCTGCCCGGCAGCCTGACGTGGCGAGAGGCGCAAAGCGCCTCTCGCCGCGTCAGGCCACCAGTCGAGGGAGCCCCCGGCAGTCGCGCAGAATGCGACTGCCGCGGGCTCCCAGCCCAGCCTCCCTGCGGAGCAGCCATCCAGCCAGCGGAGCAGCCATCCAGCCGGTCGTCGGAGCGGCTCCCCCCGGTCCCATCCTCGCTGCCCCAGAAGAGAGAGGGCGAGGAAGAGAGCGAGTGAGCGCGCCAGCCCCCGAGAGCCCCGTCACCAAGCAGCCGGCCAGGGCGGCTTCTCTTTAAAAAGAGAAGCCGGCTCGCTGGGGCGGCGGCGTGATGCGGAGCAGCCATCCAGCCGGCCAGGGAGGCTGGGCAGGGAGCCCCCGGCAGTTGCGGGCTGAAGCCTCCCTGGCCGGCTGCTTGGTGACGGGGCTCTCGGGGGCTGGCGCGCTCACTCGCTCTCTTCCTCGCCCTCTCTCTTCTGGGGCAGCGAGGATGGGACCCGGGGGGAGCCGCTCCGACGACCGAAATCTCCAGGATCCGCGTGCTCCGCTGCCAGACCGGGCACCATCTTACATTCCGGAGAGCCTGCCTGTCTGCCCCTGACGCTGCTTCCAACGCGCAGGCGCCCGACGGTGGAGAGAGCATGACGGGAATTGTAGTCATGCAGTAGGAAGGACCGTGGCTGCGGCATGAGCGCGCTTTTCGCTTCCGAGGTTAAACAGGGCTACAAGTTCTCAAGGAATGCACCGAAGACGTCCGCTCCCACTCTCACACGGTCAGTCTAGCGCCCATTTTATTACAAAATAAAATGGGCTTTTTTTGCTAGTTTAAGATAATAACAGAATGTATTCCTATAACAGATCATACTCTCATATGTATTAACAATCACTTGGCTAAGAAAAATGGTAAAAACTTCTAGATTAGGAATAATATGTGATGGGAACTAAATATCTATGTTAAAAGAGATGGCAAACCATATCAACTGGTCGCTTTTTCTTTACAACTTCTCTGTAAATGCTTTATATAATAATAAACAATAAAATTATTATAAAAAAAAAATTGAAAGGGTACAGAGGAGAACGACGAGGATGATCTGGGACCAAGGGACCAAGCCCTATGAAGATAGGTTGAGGGACTTGGGAATGTTCAGCCCAGAGAAAAGGAGGTTGAGATGGGACATAATAGTCCTCTTTAAGTATTTGAGGAGGAGGGCAGGATGCTGTTTCCGTTGGCTGCAGAGGAAAGGATGCGCAGTAATGGGTTTAAACTACAAGTACAACGATATAGGCTAGAGATCAGGAAGAATTTTTTCACAGTCAGAGTAGTTCAGCAGTTGAATAGGCTGCCTAAGTAGGTGGTGAGCTCCCCCTCATTGGCAGTCTTCAAGCAAAGGTTGGATACACACTTTTCTTGGATGCTTTAGGATGCTTTGGGCTCAACCTGCGTTGAGCAGGGGGTTGGACTAGATGGCCTTGTATGGACCCTTCCAACTCTATGATTCTGTGATTCTGTGATACATATAGCTCTCAGCTCAAGACAGTACAACGCATCATCAGTGACTTACAAGCCCTACTGGATAATGACAGTTCTCTTTCCCAAGCACTGGGGAGGGGGGGGGTAAACCTTTTCTTTCGCACAGACAGCCCCCCAATCTCAAACAACTCCTCACCCACAACAATGCATGGAATGGGAACATGGACACTGGTACTAGAGCTTCCAACAAACTCAGATGCTAACTTTGCAGCCATATACACTCCAATGCCACAATTACTGCACCTAACAACGTCACCTATACCATAAAATGCTCATACACCTGCTCATTTTCAAACTTAGTACATGCCATCAACTGCCAACAATGTCCCTCTGTTCTCTACATAGGGCGAATAGGTCAAACCCTCCGCCAAAGAATTAATGGACACAAGTCTGACATCAAAAGCCACAAGACTGAAAAACCTGTAGGGGAACATTTTAACCTTCTAGGATTAAACCTTCCTGGCGGGACAGCTTTGTGAGACCAGCACTATCAGAGCTGTGATTGGCTCAAGTTCACCCAGCTGGCGGCATGTGGGGGAGGAGCAGGGAATCCAACCTGGTTTGCCTGATTAGATGCCCCTCCCGTAACCATTACACCAAGCTGGCTGTGTTTTTCCTGTGTTTTTCCTTCTTCTGCAGATTGGCAATGCTAATATATTTGGATGGCAGACATTCTGAATGTCTCCTAGGAAGTAGTTCTAAAGGAATTCTTTAGGATACTGAACACCCCCCCCCCCTGGTCAATCTCATTTCTTCTATCTGCTTTTCCCCACACAAAAGTATGGAACTTAAAGGCCTGCCTTATTTGGAACCGGAGCGTCTGAAGGATTCTCCCCTCCCATGAGTGCCTACCCAGGAACGAAGATCACGGGGTCAGGGTTTCTGAGTCTTTACAGCCTCCTTTTCACGTTTTTAAGCATACACTTTGAGATATTTTAAAGGTATGCCTAATATTATTATAAAGCATAAACATCTAAATATATGAAATTGCATATTGGCCTTACCCTCACGGGGAAGCAATGCAGGGCACTCCAGAGTCTGCCTTGGGTGAGGTCTGAAACAAGCCTGAGAACTGAGCTGAACACACAAATCAGAGAGCTAGGAAGTCTGCGTGGGATATGAAAGATAATTGAATGTTCACAAGCAGTTGTAAAATGTGTGTTAAAAATCCACAAAGCTGGGTTAGTTCTCCCAAGCTGTTTGACTTGATCTGCTCCTGTTTAAATTCTTACAGAAGCATCTCCAGACAAAACCACGCTGAGGACTTTATGTTTTCTTGCTGGATATTTTGCCAGCATGAGCTGACATCAACACTTTGTAGGGTGGAAAAGCTACCTGAAGCAACCTTTTGTGAATCGCTGGAGAAAGGGTACTCTTAGCCCAGCTTCCCAGAGAATCCTGGCACATACCCACGAGCCCAATCACTGGCTTACCTTTTGTTTTCCTCGGTTGCTCTGTGGTAAGCAGGAGTAGCTCATGTGGCATTCGTGTTCTTACTTTTTATCAGCTTTCCTCAGCAAGGAAAATGAGAGGCAAGGTTGGCACTACAACAGCAGATACTTAATTTTGGGGCTTATGCTGCTTTTAATGTTTTATGACTTCATATAGTAAACTATTATATTTTATGATGCCTTTTATTGTAAATTTTCTGTTTATATTGTAACTTCATAAAGGCCTATGGCTATCAATATCTTTTCCCTCTTAATAAAACAGTAAGGTGTGTTGGGGTGGGCTCAGTCTGTGATGAGGAAGGGCAACAATTGTTCCCATGGCCCTGGACTGACAAGCGGAGGGGCCAGTCGGAATCATAGAATCATAGAATCATAGAGTTGGAAGGGGCCATACAGGCCATCTAGTCCAACCCCCTGCTCAACGCAGGATCAGCCCTAAGCATCCTAAAGCATCCAAGAAAAGTGTGTATCCAACCTTTGCTTGAAGACTTCCAGTGAGGGGGAGCTCACCACCTCCTTAGGCAGCCTATTCCACTGCTGAACGACTCTGACTGTGAACATTTTTTTCCTGATATCTAGCCTATATCGTTGTACTTGAAGTTTAAACCCATTACTGCGTGTCCTCTCCTCTGCAGCCAGCAGAAACAGCATCCTGCCCTCCTCCAAGTGACAACCTTTCAAATACTTAAAGAGGGCTATCATGTCCCCTCTCAACCTCCTTTTCTGCAGGCTGAACATTCCCAAGTCCCTCAACCTATCTTCATAGGGCTTGGTCCCTTGGCCCCAGATCATCTTTGTCGCTCTCCTCTGTACCCTTTCAATTTTATCAACGTCCTTCTTGAAGTGAGGCCTCCAGAACTGCACACAGTACTCCAGGTGTGGTCTGACCAGTGCCGTATACAATGGGACTATGACATCTTGTGATTTTGATGTGATGCCTCTGTTGATACAGCCCAAAATGGCATTTGCCTTTTTTACCGCTGCATCACACTGCCTGCTCATGTTTAGTTTACAATCCACAAGTACCCCAAGGTCTTGTTCACACACAGTGCTTCCTAGAAGCGTATCCCCCATCCAGTAGGCATGCTTTTCATTTTTCTGACCCAGATGCAGAACTTTACACTTATCTTTATTAAATTGCATCTTGTTCTCATTTGCCCATTTTTCCATTGTGTTCAGATCTCGTTGAACTCTGTCTCTATCTTCCGGAGTATTTGCCAGTCCTCCCAATTTGGTGTCATCTGCAAACTTGATGAGTAGTCCCTCTACCCCCTCATCTAGATCATTAATAAATATGTTAAAAAGTACCGGGCCGAGCACCGAGCCCTGAGGTACCCCGCTACTCACCTCTCTCCAGTCTGATGAAACACCATTGACAACAACTCTTTGAGTGCGGTTCTCTAACCAATTCCCTATCCACCTAACTATCTGAAAATCCAGATTGCAGTCCTTCAACTTATCCATCAGAACATCATGGGGAACCTTGTCAAAAGCTTTACTAAAATCCAAGTAAATAACATCAACCGAATTTCCCCGATCCAGCAAACCTGTTACTTGGTCAAAAAAGGAAACTAGGTTGGTCTGGCAGGACCTGTTGGAGACAAATCCATGCTGACTTCCTTGGATTACCAAATTGTCCTCCAGATGTTTGCAGATCGCTCCCTTTAATATCTGCTCCATTATCTTCCCCACAACAGAGGTCAAACTCACTGGTCTGTAGTTTCCCGGGTCATCCTTCCTCCCTTTTTTGAAGATTGGAATAACGTTTGCTCTTTTCCAGTCCTCCGGGACATCTCCAGTCCTTAAAGAGGTTCCGAAGATGATGGACAAGGGCTGTGCAAGTTCTCTGGAAAGTTCTTTGAGTACTCTCGGGTGCATTTCATCCGGACCAGGGGATTTGAACTCATCCAGTGCAGCTAAATGCCTCTCGACAACCTCTCTATCCACGTTAACCTGCCACCCAGACACTATCCTTTGGCTACGGCCATCTCTAGATGTGCCTAAACACTTTGACCTGTGGGGAAAAAAAGATGTAAAATAGGCACTAAGCCTTTCTGCTTTCTCTGCATCTTTCGTTAGAGTTTGTCCATCCGTATCCAACAGTGGGCCTATTGCCTCCTTTACTTTACGTTTGCTCCTCACATAACTGAAAAATCTTTTCTTGTTACAATGGGCTTCCCTGGCCAATCTTAGCTCACTCTCAGCTTTGGCCTTTCTGATGATTGATCTACAGTGCCTAGTAACCTGTAGGTACTCTTCTTTAGAGCTCTGTCCTTCCCTCCATTTCCTGAACATTTTCCTTTTCTTTCTTAGTTCCTCTTGAAGTTCTCTGTTCATCCAAATAGGCTTCTTAGAGCTCCTGTAGTGTTTTCGTCTTTCTGGGATAGTCATTGATTGAGCAT
The DNA here is from genome assembly GCF_049243985.1 of Paroedura picta. Classification (NCBI taxonomy): domain Eukaryota; kingdom Metazoa; phylum Chordata; class Lepidosauria; order Squamata; family Gekkonidae; genus Paroedura; species Paroedura picta. The sequence goes on along the minus strand of NC_135381.1, from coordinate 44,478,457 downwards.
GCAATAGCTCTTGTTTGAGTAGCGCCCACCCTTCACATGCTCCCTTCTCTTCCAGCATTCTTGTCCATGGTATGACACTCATCATGTCTCTGAGTTTATTAAAGTTTGCCCTACGAAAATCCAACATCCGCATCTGGCTACAAGCTTCCTTGGCTCCCCATCTCAAAAGTAATTCTATGAGGACATGGTCACTTCCCCCTAGGGTCCCCACCTCCTTCACCTCATCCACCAACTCTTGCCTGTTGGTCAGTATTAAGTTCAGTATGGCTGAACCTCTTGTAGGTACTCTTCTTTAGAGCTCTGTCCTTCCCTCCATTTCCTGAACATTTTCCTTTTCTTTCTTAGTTCCTCTTGAAGTTCTCTGTTCATCCAAATAGGCTTCTTAGAGCTCCTGCAGTGTTTTCGTCTTTCTGGGATAGTCATTGATTGAGCATGCAATAGCTCCTGTTTGAGTAGCGCCCACCCTTCACATGCACCCTTCCCTTCCAGCATTCTTGTCCATGGTATGACACTCATCATGTCTCTGAGTTTATTAAAGTTTGCCCTACGAAAATCCAACATCCGCGTCTGGCTACAAGCTTCCTTGGCTCCCCATCTCAAAAGTTGGGAGGGAGTGGTGTAGGTGTGTCCCTCCTGGCCACACCTGGTTATGGCCAGCCCTTACCAGCAACTCTTTGTATTCTGGGGTGCAGACAGGCAGACCAGCATCAGTCCTGTGAGTCTGGAAAGTGCAGGAAGATCTAAATAAATATTTACAGCCTGAAACTGTAAATAGTGAGAGCGAGAGGAAGGGAAGATGATTGGAAAATGCTTTGAGACACCTGAGGTTTGTTTGGTCACTGCGGCCCATTCCCAGTTCTCTCAGACCTCTCACAACCCCACATACCTCACAGGTTGACTATTGTGGAGAGACAAATGGAAAAGGTGTTTGTAAACTGCTTTGAGACTCCTTTGGGTAGTAAGCAATAAGGTAGAATCATAGAATCATAGAATCATAGAATCATAGAATCATAGAGTTGGAAGGGGCCATACAGGCCATCTAGTCCAACCCCCTGCTCAACGCAGGATCAGCCCCAAGCATCCTAAAGCATCCAAGAAAAGTGTGTATCCAACCTTTGCTTGAAGACTGCCAATGAGGGGGAGCTCACCACCTCCTTAGGCAGCCTATTCAACTGCTGAACTACTCTGACTGTGAAAAAATATGATTCTACGATTCTACAAGAGCCCCTTCAATCTCTATGATTCTATGATTCTATGATCTGGAATAATTTCCTGACAGTCAGAGCAGTTCCTCAGTGGAACAGGCTTCTTTGGGAGGTGGTGGGTTCTCCTTCTTTGGAAGCTTTTAAGCAGAGTTTGGATAGCAATCAGACAGATTGTGAATGGGTGGGCAGAAGGGATTGTGTTGGTGCTTGGCTCTTGTAGACAATAACTCTTTGAGTGTGGTTCTCTAACCAAAAACAGGTACAAAAATCCGTTCTTCTAAGGAGCAACCATGAAAGAAGCATGTGGGCACATAACATTTTATCAGCAGTGAAAAAACGGCGAAGAAGGAACAGGGTGGACACCTGCGTACTGTGACTACCCCATGTGTATTAGGGCAGAGAGGCATTTTGGTGAATGTGGCCTAATTCCCAGAAGAAGGGAAATGACGCAGAACTGGGGGGAATTGGTTGCCATGTAATCTTCCCCTAAGAAGGGTCTCTAGTCTGATTTTCCCTTCACATATCTGAAGACATGGCTCTGGAAAGCTCATCTGTAACCACTATGCCACAATTCCCAAAGGTCAGTCCTCTCCCACACCACAGGTTCTTGACACCCATCTCTCCACACCCATGCCCTCATTTGCCACCATGCCACCACAACCTCCTGCACAACACACACATTCAACCCCATGCCCTTACAGACTGGACAACTCCTCCCCTTCCTCTTCCCACTGCCAAGCTCTAGCGCCCGTTGTATTCTTGGATAAAACGGGCTTTGCCCCTAGTATGCAAATAAATCTATTACTTACCAAGCTGTATGCTTTCCTTGTGGTATTTTTGGAGCTTTCTGTAGTTTTTGCCTTAATGACCAGGATTAAGAATTGCGTAGTTTGGCTGATACTCTAAAGCAGTGGTCCTCAACCCCTCGTTCCGGGGACCAGTACCGGTCTGTGGATCAGTCGGTACCGGGCCGCGGCTCCTCCTCATCCTCCTCCCCGCCTGCTGCCTCAGGGGCTGCCCTGCCACTCTGCCGCCAGCTCACCTTTGGTGCTCTCCAGCCGCTGCCATGGCTGGGGCTCCCCCTCGGCATTGAACTGCGCAGCTGCTGCTGGCAGCACCCCCAGTGGATGGCGGGAAGTCAGGGGAGCCGGCGGGAAAGCAAGTGGAGCAAGGGTCTCAGGCGGCAACGTCCCTCAGCAAAAGACTACCCCCCTGGGCCTTAGTAAGATTGTCAAGTGTTGACCGGTCCCCAGTGATAAAAAGGTTGAGGACCACTGCTCTAAAGGGCAAAGTATCAAAGTCAGAATTTCTGTGTCAAATACTGGACCTCGTAAGAAGCTGATAAAATCAGAATTATTCTGCTTTTCACTTTTTAAATGCAAAAGACTGATTCTGTGAAGGTTCAAGGGGGTGCCAGGTGACAGTGGATGAGCGAGAGGGTTGTGAGTGTCCTACATAGTGCAGGGGGTTGGACTAGATGACCCAGGAGGACCCTTCCAACTCCATGATTGTATGATTCTGTGTTCTGGTTGCCCATTACTGGACGCAAGTCTTGGCCTTAGCCAATGCAGAAGTGGTGTTTCCAGACAGATCTTCTTTCTTACCCCTTGAGATATGTGGGAGCTGCTTTCTGAGGTTTGAAGGGACATGTGAGTGAAGCACGTGGGCCCAGCCAGTACTGCTTCCCTCCTAGCTAGATGTTGACAGGGTAGGAAAGATCCTTATGGAAGTTGTCTGCTTTGACACACCTTTGGCAGCAGAATGGGATTCCTCTACAAGGCAGCATCTGGGGTTTATGTTTTTGGTAGACCACTATAGCTTGGGATAAGATTTATATCCCCTTGAAATTCATTTGACCATTCCTGTGTTGATTCTCCTCTAATTGGAGTGGATTATGTAAAAAGGTCTTTTAACAATAAATCACAGCCTTTTGGGATATCTTGAGTAAGAAAAGATATGGACTATTCCCCCTTCTTTTATAAGATCCAACTTGTAAAAAGACGCACATTTTGGAAAAGGTCATGTTGGCCAATGAGATGAAAATGCTAGCAGAAAAAAAGAAACAATACCTGTTGCTAAGATGAATCATGATTTGTGTGCTATGTAAGCTTCCATGTCCCACAAAACTATTATCTGACTAGAGATTAAGGCAAAAACAGTATTTAAAGGAGGAAAGAGGCATTTGAAAGACACTGGGCTGAACCCCAATTTGCTAATCCATAAATCTCTTAATCCTTGTAATGCCTCTAGTGAAGTCCAGGTGCAAAACCCTGAAAAGTCAGTCCTGAACACTGTGTGTGTGTTTCATCATTTCAGTATGGCTTTTTTTCTGTGCATTAAGCTCATCTGTTTATATATTGTCTTATATTCCTAACAAACCATGTGCCTTGGTTTTAAAATAGCAAAACATTACAGGTGGGGCCTTGTCATTGTTTGAAGTTTTGCCTTTTGGTTGTGTATTTTTCCATTGCATTTCTCACACTGATCACTGGAAATCAATGAACTCAACTGCATTTTCTTTTGTTTATGGCTGTTAGACACAGAAACAGTAAGAGAAACATCAGACGCACTCTGAGCGTACAGATATTACAGATTTCTGAGTGGAAGGAGAGGGAACCGAGAGTGTTTAGCAATCGCACAGCAGCTTCCGTGGTGCATTTCAAATTGCTTTACAGATGTGAATGAATTTAGCCTCCCCACAAAATCCTCTGAGACTGGAAGCTATTATTATCACCATTTTGCAGATGGAGAGTGGCAGAGAAGTGAAAGGTTAAATTTTCAGCCCTAGTTGAGCCAACAACACATGCAAAAAAAACCACCCCCTGTTCTGCATGTGTTGCCTTTTCTGGATGCTAAACAAGAGAAATATTGAGAATACTTGAAGGAATATTAAACCCATGTCCACACAGGTTGTTTTACAAGGGTTTGGTGTTGTTAGGAAGAAGGTCAACCCCCCCCCATCAAGGTGCAGTTGTGTACCTCCTAAAGCTGTTCCCCATCAAATCTGTTCTGCTTCCACCAAGGAGGGCTCTGCAACGGAAGGGAATGGCCAGCCACCTCTGCTCCTCCCTTGCTTCGAAAGCTCTTTGGCTGGGATTGCCATCAGTTGGCTGAAGTTTGATGGGCCATTTCACACACACAGTTTAGTCAGGTCTCCCTTCAAACTTTCAGCTGTGGTTTGCTGTCCACCCTCTCCTTCTCCATCACCTTGAAGATGGCTGGGGAACCGGCGTGTGGTGAAACAGGGACAGGGAGAATGGAGAGAGAAAGAATTTGTGTGAATGGTGCACAGGGAAAGGAGAACAGAACTTGACTGGAATGTAATGACTGGAATGTAATGGTGGATGGATATGAACTGTTCAGAAAAAACAGAATAGATCGAAGAGGTGGAGGAGTGGCACTGTATGTGAGGAAGGGGCTTACCTGTCAGGAAATTCTAGTGAAGGAGAGCATATCTACAGTGGAAAGCATCTGGGTGAAAATAAGCGAGGGGAAAACAAACAGTGTGGGGGTTAGTGTCTGCTACCGACCGCCTGACCAACAAGAGGATGTGGATGCTGCACTTCGTGAGCAGCTTGAGAAAATATCCAAGCGGCAGGACCTTGTCATCATGGGTGACTTCAATTTCCCAGATGTGTGCTGGGAAACAAACTCTGCGAAGCGTCCTCAGTCATGCAAGTTTCTGACCTGCCGGGCTGACAATTTCATTTATCAAATGGTAGATGAACCCACAAGAGGTTCAGCCATACTGAACTTAATACTGACCAACAGGCAAGAATTGGTGGATGAGGTGAAGGAGGTGGGGACCCTAGGGGGAAGTGACCATGTCCTCATAGAATTACTTTTGAGATGGGGAGCCAAGGAAGCTTGTAGCCAGACGCGGATGTTGGATTTTCGTAGGGCAAACTTTAATAAACTCAGAGACATGATGAGTGTCATACCATGGACAAGAATGCTGGAAGAGAAGGGAGCATGTGAAGGGTGGGCGCTACTCAAACAAGAGCTATTGCATGCTCAATCAATGACTATCCCAGAAAGACGAAAACACTGCAGGAGCTCTAAGAAGCCTATTTGGATGAACAGAGAACTTCAAGAGGAACTAAGAAAGAAAAGGAAAATGTTCAGGAAATGGAGGGAAGGACAGAGCTCTAAGGAAGAGTACCTACAGGTTACTAGGCACTGTAGATCAATCATCAGAAAGGCCAAAGCTGAGAGTGAGCTAAGATTGGCCAAGGAAGCCCATTGTAACAAGAAAAGATTTTTCAGTTATGTGAGGAGCAAACGTAAAGTAAAGGAGGCAATAGGCCCACTGTTGGGTGCGCATGGACAAACTCTAACGAAAGATGCAGAGAAAGCAGAAAGGCTTAGTGCCTATTTTACATCTTTTTTTCCCCACAGGTCAAAGTGTTTAGGCACATCTAGAGATGGCCGTAGCCAAAGGATAGTGTCTGGGTGGCAGGTTAACATGGATAGAGAGGTTGTCAAGAGGCATTTAGCTGCACTGGATGAGTTCAAATCCCCTGGTCCGGATGAAATGCACCCGAGAGTACTCAAAGAACTTTCCAGAGAACTTGCACAGCCCTTGTCCATCATCTTCGGAACCTCTTTAAGGACTGGAGATGTCCCGGAGGACTGGAAAAGAGCAAACGTTATTCCGATCTTCAAAAAAGGGAGGAAGGATGACCCAGGAAACTACAGACCAGCGAGTCTGACCTCTGTTGTGGGGAAGATAATGGAGCAGATATTAAAGGGAGCGATCTGCAAACATCTGGAGGACAATTTGGTGATCCAAGGAAGTCAGCATGGATTTCTCTCCAACAGGTCCTGCCAGACCAACCTAGTTTCCTTTTTTGACCAAGTAACAAGTTTGCTGGATCGGGGAAATTCGGTTGATGTCATTTACTTGGATTTCAGTAAAGCTTTTGACAAGGTTCCCCATGATGTTCTGATGGATAAGTTGAAGGACTGCAATCTTGATTTTCAGATAGTTATGTGGATAGGGAATTGGTTAGAGAACCGCACTCAAAGAGTTGTTGTCAATGGTGTTTCATCAGACTGGAGAGAGGTGAGTAGCGGGGTACCTCAGGGCTCAGTGCTCGGCCCGGTACTTTTTAACATATTTATTAATGATCTAGATGAGGGGGTGGAGGGACTACTCATCAAGTTTGCAGATGACACCAAATTGGGAGGACTGGCAAATACTCCGGAAGATAGAGATAGAGTTCAACGATATCTGAACACAATGGAAAAATAGGCAAATGAGAACAAGATGCAATTTAATAAAGATAAGTGTAAAGTTCTGCATCTGGGTCAGAAAAATGAAAAGCATGCCTACTGGATGGGGGATACGCTTCTAGGTAGCACTCTGTGTGAACGAGACCTTGGGGTACTTGTGGATTGTAAACTAAACATGAGCAGGCAGTGTGATGCAGCGGTAAAAAAGGCAAATGCCATTTTGGGCTGTATCAACAGAGGCATCACATCAAAATCACAAGATGTCATAGTCCCATTGTATATGGCACTGGTCAGACCACACCTGGAGTACTGTGTGCAGTTCTGGAGGCCTCACTTCAAGAAGGACATAGATAAAATTGAAAGGGTACAGAGGAGAGCGACGAAGATGATCTGGGGCCAAGGGACCAAGCCCTATGAAGATAGGTTGAGGGGCTTGGGAATGTTCAGCCTGGAGAAAAGGAGGTTGAGAGGGGACATGATAGCCCTCTTTAAGTATTTGAAAGGTTGTCACTTGGAGGAGGGCAGGATGCTGTTTCTGCTGGCTGCAGAGGAGAGGACACGCAGTAATGGGTTTAAACTTCAAGTACAACGATATAGGCTAGATATCAGGAAAAAGTTTTTCACAGTCAGAGTAGTTCAGCAGTGGAATAGGCTGCCTAAGGAGGTGGTGAGCTCCCTCTCACTGGAAGTCTTAAAGCAAAGGTTGGATACACACTTTTCTTGGATGCTTTAGCATGCTTAGGGCTAATCCTGCGTTGAGCAGGGGGTTGGACTAGATGGCCTGTATGGCCCCTTCCAACTCTATGATTCTATGATTCTTCTATGATTCTAACTTGGAAAAGGGGAACAGAAGGAAGAGGTCAGCAAGTGGGGACTGGGTTGTGGGAACATGCTAGATCTGCAGTGTACATAATTTGAGCAGAATATCAAGGCTGTCCTACAGGGGGCATCGTAGGAGATGTACATTTAACATAGTTAGGATATGAACTTCCTGATGGTTTTCAAATTATCTCCTCCAATGTCCTGATTGGCTTTTTGAGCACACTTCCCCTGTGCTTGGCTCCTGAACAGCAGCTGAAGAAGAGTCAGATTTTTATATCCTGCTTTTCACTACCTGAAGCTGCTTCCAGTCGCCTTCCCAGCCTCTCAAAGTGGCTTCCAATCGCCTTCCCTTTTCTTGCCCCACAACAGACACCGTATGAGGTAGATGAGCCTGAGAGAGCTATGTGAGAACTGTTCTGTAAGAACAGCTCTATCAGGATAGTGATGAGCTCAAGGTCACCCACCTGGCTGCATATGGAGTCGGGAACCAAACCCAGTTCTCCAGGTTAGAGGCTGCTCCTCTTAACCATGACACCAAGATGGCTCTGAACAGAAGAATGGCTGCATAGAACAGCTAGCTACAAGGTTAGGTCTCCCCTCTCCTCTTTTTGTACATAGCTCTTCTGAATAAAAACTATTGTTTTAAGGAGCCAGGTGCTTTGCTCTCTCTGCATCTTCAAACTGCCAACCCAGGCCCCCCCAGCCAGTGCTAAGGGGCCCACAGGCGGCTTGTTGAGGATGACAGCTCTGTGGGAATTGGACGGGCTCCAAGGTCTGCTGAAGAAGGCGACACCTGCTTGCTTTGTGTCGGGTTGTGATGCTGTGACCTGAGGTGACCTAGTGGTTACCCTGGCAACTGTTTGCAGTTCCCAAGGAAATTTTCCTCCTGGCTGGAAAACTATTCCTATAGACTGTTTTTGCTCCTCTCAGCATTGCGAGGGGAAATGGCACGTTAGGACAGACCCGCTGGTTCTGGCAAGCCAGTGGAGGACAGTTGTGGAGGGCACGGCTGTTGACTGGGTTGTCTCCTGTTTGGAAGTTCCCTCTCTGGGGCAGATTCAGCAAACAGCCGCAGGCAAGCCACTCTGCCTTGTCCCTTCCAGTCTGCAGCCGACTAATATCATGGGAAGCCCACCCAGAGCCACAGGGCTAACTCGGACAATGCGTGTCATTAGGACATCCTTGGGACAACACGGCTGCCCACCTGAACGTCATGCGTGCCACTGTCATTCCCAGCTGAAGCCAGAAGTTATGTCCACTCAACTAACTTACGTCATTTGTAGTCTGCCTGTTTCTCTCGGACTCAAGGCAGATTTGACCGTTGTGGGATGGACAGGCATTGTTCAGTCTAGCTGATTTCCTCCCTCCCTGGATGGGCTGATGTTTGGATATGTCTTCTTCAGGCATATCTAGTGCTCACAAATTCCTTTCCGAAGTTCAGCGCCGTTGGTTCTGGAGAATCTGAGACAAGAGAGAACCTCATGTGTGCTATGTCCTGAATGCTTTGCTGGACCCAGGGCCCTCCGGTGTCTTGTGGGCGGCCATGGTGGGGGACCGGCAGTCCCACCTGTCAGCCGCCATCAACAAGATTGCTCCTCGGCGCCCTCTCCACCCTCGTCTCAGACGGGCTCTTTGGGACTCGCACGAGCTTCAGTAAGACGGCTAGAGTAAGTGTAGAGGAAGACTCGCAATAAGGCAGCAAGGATATCTCATTGCACACTTACAAAGCTGTATGAGATGATGGTGAAAGTGGCCCACTGTGGGCAGCACAGTCGCACGCAAATATGGCTGCTGCAGGAGGTGCAGCCAGCCCCCCTCAAACGGCTGCTACGGCTTCTCTTCACCCACCAGTCAAATTTCCAAGGGTCAGTCAGAAGTCTTGCTGGTCAAAAGGGCCCCCTGGCTCTGCCCATTTTCCGGAAACTTTTGGTGGACACCAGGAAAGTCGTTGGTGGCCTCCGTGGGACCCAAAACCACTTTGAGGAGTTCTTGGCTCATGGTCGCCCTTTAATTCAGAGCTGCTGTGCTTTTCAATGGGGCTCCTTCATCCTGCTCTGGAGACTCAAGGATTGTGCAAACTGTGGCTAATGCTGAACGGGGAGGAGTGGGAAGCAGTTATCTACTGGGACTGATTCTTTGGTGCTGGCATTTGTATGCGTTTAGTTGGTTTTAATATTTAATGACTCCTGGTGCCAGCTGCCTCCAGCCTCTATAAAGAGAGGCAGCAAATAAAAGACCTTAATAAATAACTACACAAATAATCCTGGGCATATAACTGTAGGGCTCCCCCTCTCCCCAGGCCCAAATTTCTCATCTGCCAGAACCATTTCAGCTCTTCTCCTTCATTGCCTAAGGCTGCCTTTCTCAACCATTTTGCCATTGAGAAACCCTTGGATGTTCCTCAGGCTTTGAGAAGCTCCAGAAATAGCAGGATTGTGCAGAATATGGTTCGGAAACAAAGCTGTAGACACACCCACCCAAGACTCCCCCCCTTTCCATCCCCTCCAGGCCCGTCATTGGCCATTTTTGGAGAGGAGGACAGGTTGACGTTACCATATATGGTCATATTACCAGATAAATATTTAACGATTGTTTAATATTTATTATTATTATTATTATTATTATTATTATTGTTGTTGTTGTTGTTGTTGTTATTGTTATTATTATCATTGTTGTTGTTGTTGTTGTTGTTGTTCGATTTATTGCCCGCCACTCCCTTGCGGCTCGTGGCGGGTTACAACATTCTAAAACCCCATAAAATCCATTAAAATCCAGTTAAAACAACTACAGTCCAGCAATTATTAGTTAGCAAGCTAACCCGGCAAGATTGGCTAATCCACTACCCTTTTCCCCTACTAGCAGGTGGAGAGGGGTTATTGGTGGTACCCATCTCTAATCCCAATCCCAAGTCCCGAGTCCCAGGGGGGGGGGCATATATGTTAGCCTTGGCCTCAACCGTAAACCTGGCGGAAGAGCTCCGTCTTGCAGGCCCTGCGGAACGATGTAAGATCCCGCAGGGCCCGCAGCTCACCCGGGAGCTCATTCCACCAGGCAGGGGCCAGGACTGAAAAGGCCCTGGCCCTGGTTGAGGCCAGGTGTGCTTCCCTAGGGCCGGGAACGACCAACAAATTTTCTCCCGCAGAGCGTAAGGCTCTGCAGGGGGCATAGGGCGATAGGTGGGACCCTCAGGTATGTGGGTCCCAACTCGCGTATAGCCTTAAAGGTTAGAACCAGAACCTTGAACCGGATCCGGGCAGCAATTGGCAATCAGTGCAGCTGCCTCAGCACCAGCTGGATGTGGGCCCTCCACAGTGTACCAGTTAGGACCCTAGCAGCTGCATTTTGCACTAGCTGAAGTTTCTGAATCAAGAACAAGGGAAGGCCCGCGTAGAGCGAGTTACAGAAATCTATTCTGGAGGTGACCGTTGCATGGATCACCGTGGCCAGGTGTTTGGGGGACAGGTAGGGCGCTAGTAGTCGAGCCTGGCGAAGCTGTAAAAATGCCTGGCCCACTACTCTTTTGACCTGTGCCTCCAAGGTCAGGGAGGTATCAATGATCACACCCAAGTTCCTGGCCTGGGACGCGATGGTAAGGTGCGTCCCTCCCAGGGTGGGCAAGCGTGCTTCCTGCTCCTGCCCCCTACTTCCCAGCCACAGGACCTCCGTCTTGGAGGGGTTGAGTTTCAGGCGACTCTGCTCGAACCGTTCTGTCACCGCTTCCAAACATCTGGCAAATGGTTCCGGGGGAGAGTCCGAGCGGCCGTCCATGAGGAGATAGAGCCGGGTGTCATCAGCGTACTGGTGGCAACCCAGCCCAAAGCTCCGCACCAGCTGGGCCAGAGGGTGCATAAAGACGTTAAACAATGTGGGGAAGAGGACCGCGCCCTGTGGGACTCCACACGGAAGTCTGTAGGAGCATGAGAGCTCATCCCCCACTGCTACCCTCTGGGTCCGGTCCTGGAGAAAGGAGCGTATCCAACGTAAAGCTGTGCCCCGTATCCCTGTTTCGGCGAGGCGGTGGACCAATAATTCGTGGTCCACGGTGTCAAAAGCGGCCGACAGGTCCAGAAGGACCAGCACTGCCGAACCGCCCCTATCTAGCTGGCGGCGGAGATCATCCAACAGGGCGACCAGCACCGTCTCCACCCCGTGGCCAGGTCGGAAGCCAGAATGATATGGATCAAGTGCTGAAGTTTCTTCCAAGAATACCAGGAGCTGGTCTGCCGCGGCCCTTTCAACCACCTTGCCCAGGAACGCCAAATGCGATACCGGGCGGTAGCTGTCTGGGTCCCGCGGGTCCAGCGTGGATCTTTTCAGGAGAGGGTGAACCACTGCCCCCTTCAGCTGCTCAGGGAACTCCCCAGAATCCAGGGAGAGGTTGATAATATCCCTGAGCTGGCCTCCTATCCTCTGGCCACCTCCCTTGAGGAGCCATGACGGACAGGGATCGAGGGGGCAAGTGGTCGCCCTAACTGAACCTAGCAACTTGTCCACTTCGGGTAGGGAGAGCCGTCTGAAGCCATCGAACGTCACCTCCAAAGGCAGCCAATGGGTCTCCAGTTCGTTTACTGTATCAACTGTGGTGGGAAGAGCGCGGTGGAACGACGAGACTTTGTCCGCAAAATGGCTCATTAAGGCCTCACAGCCTAGTTCCAATTTTCTACTATTTTGGCGCCCCTCAAGGGCGGTAAGAGATCTAATTGTCCTAAATAGTTGGGCCGGGCGAGAGCTTGCGGATGCGATTTCCGTGGCAAAAAGCTCCCGTTTTGCCACTTTCACCGCCATCTCATACGCCCTCATAAGCGTGCGATGAGGTGTTCTCGTAGCTTCTTTGCGAGTCCTCAGCCACACTCGCTCCAGTTGTCTCACTTCCCTTTTTCTCTCCCGGAGCTCCCTGGTGTACCAGGGTGCCCGTTTGAGTCGAGGGCAGAGAAGACGTTTAGGGGCGATTTCATCTATAGCAGCTGATAGGCGGGACTGCCAGTCCACCACCAGGACCGCCAGTGAGTCGCCAGGAGGCATCGGGTCCCGCAGAGCATTCCGGAATCCAATTGGATCCATGAGTCTCCGCGGGCAGGCTAAAATACACCTGCCGCCCAACTGGGGACGGGGTGGCATCCTGAGCCAGGCCCACAGGGCGTAGTGGTCTGACCACGGCACAGCTAAAGCTGTATCCAGATCCACTTCTATCCCAGCGCCGAAAATCAAGTCGAGTGTGTGGCTGGCGTGATGGGTGGGCCCAGCAACAAATTGCGAAAGTCCTAGTGTCGCCATGGATGACACCAGGTCTCCGCCATGGACTGAAGAGGGCGCGTCCGCGTGGACGTTGAAGTCACCCAGGATCAAAAGCCTGGGGTACTGCAACGCCCAGGCGGCCGCCGCCTCCAGCAGGCGGGGCAGGACATCTGGCGGCGCGTTGGGCGGACAGTATACCAGCCAGATAGCCACACTCTCGACCGAGTCCCATCCAATACCAACACACTCCACCCCCTCGATTTCCGGTGCCGGGAGAGCTCTGTGGGTGAGGACCTCCCAGACCACAATAGCCAACCCCCCTCCCCTCTTATGGGTCCAAGATTGGTGGAGGACCGAGTAACCTGGTGGGGCTAGTTCTTTCAGGGCCACTGTCTCACCTTCCCTCACCCAGGTCTCGGTCACTCAAGCAAGGTCCGCCTTCGACTGCGATGAAATGTTGCAGGGTTGAGGCCTTGTTCTTAATCGACCTTGCATTGCATAAGACCAATGTCGGACCCTGTACCCTAGCCTCCACCCTCATATTCCTGGGGATGGGCCAGAGGTTAGAAGGGGATCGGGCACACCCAGGGCGCTGGCCGTGTCTCCATGGCCGGGCCCTATACAGGACACCAGTGCTCCTACCCCTTCTCTTGTCTAACCTCCTCCCCCAGCCATAACGCCCCTGGCCCATAATCGTTGAAATCCCGGCCCCAGCGTGCCCATAACCCTGCTCCCAGAGAGAATAACCCGTTAACCTCCTATCTACTCCCCCACCTGACTGCACTAACCCACCCTAACCCACCCTACCCTACTTAACTATCACCACCCAACCCTCCCTCCCCCCGCCCTATTCTAACTAGCAGCTGGTGGGTCCAAGCTACGCTGCAAGGGTGGGATCCCACCTGTGAGGGGTTCTCCCAGCCCTTGCAGTTCGCTCCCTGGCACCGCTAGGTTTGCCCTAGTGTCTAATCTACACAAATATAAAATTAATTAACTCCCACCCATTCAAGAAACACTTCCAAGGCCTGGCCTAGGGTATCCTGACTAGGGTTGGGCACTTCGGAGCCCGAAGCGGCCTTCTCTCCCGGCTCAGCCAGCCGTGGGAGGGAGGGGAGGCGCAGGTGTCAGCACGCAGCAGGTGCACACACGCAGGTGTGGAGTTCCACGCCTGCACTGCATGTGTGCACCCGCCAGCACGCTGACACCCGCACCTCCCCTCCCCGTGGTGTGGCGCTGACTGCACTGGGAGAGACAAGTCACTTTGGGCGCCGAAGTGCCCAACCCTAATCCTGACCCAAAGCTTGGATATATTGAATGGAAGAGAGAATTATGTGGCGTATGGGGTTGGAGAAGCTGCCTCTGTTCAAATGTGTTTTCTTGTGTAAATTTAAATGGTGAGGAACTCTTTCCTCTTGAGTGCATCCAACCATTCCCTCTTGTTCTATCTGTCTCTCTTACAAAATGCTATCCATGTCACACTGGGTTGTCTTTTAATAGAAGACCCATGGGATGTGGCTTTAATTTTGTTGCAGCATGAATCTGGGTTCCAGGTCCCGGGAAAGTGGAGATTAGTGTGTACTCTTGTCCTTTGAAAGCACGCTTTGAAATGTCTGAGGACCCCTTCTCTTAGGTGTGGGGGGATGGTGTTGGGGGCAGCTTGTGACCCTTAACAGATTCCCTGGACATGTGTTGTAGAGTAGGCAGGTCCAGGCCTCCTCTTGGGTTGTTCCATTTCTGTCCAGGAGTGGCGAGGTGATGCTCAAATAATCTTATCAGTAGTCACCTTGTTAAATCTGTGGGTCCAGAGACCAGGACCCTGGGAGTTCATTTCAGCTCTTTATTGAGGCCAGCTCTAAGGTTCAGGGATCCAAAACTGAACTGCGGAATCCCCCACCCCTTGAAAACACCAACATATATATAGGTTAAAACAATGGCAGGTTCCCACCAGTGTGTGCTATTGGTCAATTTAAATTCAAAGTAATTGGATCCAGCAGTCGGGATTCCTTTGGTTAGTGAAAAGCAGTGTACAAAAACCAGCAGCTAGTCATCCTCTTGACTTTTCTGTCTTTGTTGGGGGGGAGGCTGGATGGGAGAGCCTGGGATGATGGAGCATTTCCCACCCTCGGCTCATATGCGAGGCAATAAGTTTTATTAGGTGCCTCGGCTTATATGCAGGTCAGCTTATATGCGAGTATATACGTAAGTTTCAGTGGTCCAGTCTGGAGTTGACCACTGCATGGATCACTGTGGCTCGGTCTCCGTGAGCCAGAGAGACTGGAGGCTAGCAACGCTATGCTTTTCACTCCTGATGTCTTGATGAACTGTATGGGGAAAGTGGTATAAAATCTAAGAATAAATTGATAAAAATGTATTGTGCAACCCTGGTCTTGTGAGCTGCCAGTTCCCATTTTCCAGGTGTGATCATGGTGGATCATGGCTAAGATAAATATGTAGGGATAATTTGTTTTGTATTTTCTTGTCAGCAGAATATTGTCTTGTAGCTTGGTGGGGCTGCAGAGTGTGAGACAGAAGAAACACAGTATGCATTGGTAAGGAGCCAGTGAGATGCAAGAAATTGCCTTTTAAACTGGATGCTGAGAGCAGAGCCCTTGATGTTAGCCGTCCTCTGGAACTTGTTTCATTAAATTCAGTGCAGCAGCCCTGAGAAAGCAGCCAGTTCTGTCATTATGATCGGATTTAACTCTTCCTTGTTGAAGCTGCATTCTTTATTGTGCTATTTTTGAGAAATCTTGCCGAAACGGCAGGGCTGCACCATGCATTATTGATACGGTTGTCCCCGTTTGCCCTCTGTGGTTCGGCTTATACAGGAGCTGGTGCATTTGCACATCACATTCTTCTCATCTACCAATTGTCTTAGAGTAATTCAGGGGAAAAGGAGAGCCAGGGTTTGTTGCAAAAAAGGCAAAAAAAAAAAAGCCTTTGTGCTCCTTATATGTTTTATTTTTAACTTTTTTCTTAATTTAATTTGTGGCTGTGTTATTCTTCCCAGTTCTCTGTGATAGTTTGAGAGGTTGCAGTTGCTTCTTGATTAGAGTCACCAACATCGAGGTGGTAGCTAAATATCCTCCAAAATTACAGCTTGGCTCCAGACCACAAAGATCAGTTCCCCAGGAGAAAACGGCTGCCTCGGAAGGTGGATTCTGTGGCATTATGCCAGACAGATGTCCCTTCCCTTCCCTCCTCAGACCCGATCCACTTCAGGTTTGACCACATAATCTCCAGCTATTTCTCAACTTGGCACTGGTCACCCTACTTCTTGATCCAAATCTCTTCAGTGGAGGCGGGGAGGGAGAACACAATGTTTAGAGAAGCCTTTCTCAACCTTTTGGCCATGGAGGAACCCCTGAATTATTTTTCAGCCTTCGGGGATCCCTGGAACTGGGCCGGAAGTGATGTCAGTTGGCCACACCTCTCTGCCACGCCTGAGGAGGACTTAGGGGGGAGAGCAAAGAGTCAGGCTGAGGCAGGAGTAGGCGTCCAGGCTCTGCCCCTCTTTCCCACTTAGGATAACCATGTGAGAATGCCACCTCCTGCGGGAGCTTCCAGCATTCCGCAGGGTCTGCAAAACGGAGCTCTTCCATCAGGTCTGTGGTTGCGGCCGGTATGGCCAGGGGGATCTGCATGGCCCCTCTTCCAGGAGAGTGGTCTGAGTGGGGATTGCGAGTTCCATCTGCACCCTCTTCCCTCCCAACCCTCTAGGAGATGTGTCTTGGGGGGACTGAACTAGTGAGGGCTTTGTTTTCCTCCGTGTCTTCTTCGATTTTGTTTTTTTTTTTACTAATGAATTGTGATTTTTATGTCTGGGATTTTAATAAGGTTCTTATTCAGACGAGCTGCCTGGGAGTGGCGGGAAATGAGAATGAATGAATGAATGAATGAATGAATGAATGAATGAATGAATGAATGAATGAATGAATGAATGAAGTGGTTAGTTCCCTGTTCTGCAACAGTGCCCAGAATAGCTTATGGCTAAGTCCATTAAGGCAGGATACAGGAGAAAGGCCAGGGAGCCCCCGTGGAGCTCTCATGGAGACCCAGGACTCTAGGAAACCCTGGTTGGGATTCATGACTTTAAATTTTGTCATCCAATAATAAATAAATAAAAGAAGGAGAAGGTTGGAATGGAACTTCACTGAATTGGAGCATGTTGGTAAAACACAACATAGTAGAATCTGGAATTAACTTGTTGTTTAGACTACTGTCTTGATTGTCTGATAGAGGATGGATTTACTGACCAGACCAGAAAATATTGATAGTGCAGCAAATACGTACACCATAGAGAGTCAGTCATCCCCATAGTCAAAAGGGAATAGGGTTGCAGGGGGCAGGTCTCCCTCTAGAATGGGGGCCTTCCAGATGATACTACCCTTTTCCTGGCAACACCTCAGTGTGAGAAAAATGGGTAGAAATGGGGGAGGGGCGCACTGACGTTGCACTGGTATGCAGTGTTACTTCTCCCTCTGAGGCAGGCAACATCTTGGTGGGTGACTCCCTTCATCACTCAGGGAGGCAGGAACCATTATCTTCTTGTTGTCTCCTCATTTCCCTCTAGTGCCAATTTTGCCAAAACTAATCCAGAAGATCAGGGAGCAATGGGCAGAGACCGTTGTGGTAGCTCCTTGTTGATCTTGACAGCTATGGTTCTCAGCACTATGGCCAATGGCATCAGGCCCATCTCTCAAACTTCCAGTGTCAGCGGACTGTTACATCACCACCCAGTCTGGTATCCTCATCCAAAGGGGCCAAAATTGACAGCTTGGAAACTGTAAGAGACAGCTTTTGAGATTGGTCTAGTATAGGGGTCACGGATACTATCTTCACACCTAGGAGACAGTCAACCAATTTCACATATAAGGCATTTGTATGCTGAGTAGGGGGGAAAAATCAAAAGCATGAGGCCTCATAACAAGGCTATCATAGGGTTTTGTTTTTTTTACAGGAAGCCATAAACAGGTCCAGAAATGACAACTAAAAGCCTCTGGTGGAGGTACATTTTATTTCAAGACATCTACACATCCAGTTCAGGAATATTCTTTAGTTTACAAAAAAAGTGTTAATAAACCGATTCCAATAAAAAGCCACTGTTTATTTCCTCCGGTTTGGGAAATTGTTTACTGATTCAGTAAGAGTTGTGTAAGCCACCTAGTAATAGCCAGTGGGGAAGAAATTTATGAGCTACTAACTGTCAGATTAATTGCCCCATGATATGAGCCAGTGATAACTCACAATAAGCTGTTCCACACCCGAATGTGTTGTCTGATGAGCCAGCATGATACAGTCATTAACATGTCAGAACAGGTTCAGGGAAACCCACCTTTTAATCCCCAAACGCCTGTGAAGGGAGCCCTGATTCATGAAGGCTCCTGCTGATATAGCTGTCATGAGTCTTTAAGGAGCTACTGAAATTTCTGTATTGTTTTGCCACAAGAGACTGTCATAACTGCTACTCCCCAGTGACCTTTGGCCAGTCACCCTAGGTAAGCATAGCCTGCCTCACAGGGGGGTTTGAGCAATAAAAGACTTACATGTGGCTAGCACAAGCTTTCTCAACCAGGGTTTCATGAAACTCTGGAGTTTCTTGATGGTCCTGGAAGGGTTTCCCAAAGGAGTGGGAGTTAATTCTTTATATATTTTGTACATTTGTTAAACATTTATCAGGAGATAAGTGGTGATAAGAGCCTCTTGTGGCGCAGAATGGTAAGGCAGCAGACATGCAGTCTGAAAGCTCTGCCCATGGGGCTGGGAGTTCAACCCCAGCAGCCAGCTCAAGGTTGACTCAGCCTTCCATCCTTCCGAGGTCGGTAAAATGAGTACCCAGCTTGCTGCTGGGGGGTAAACGGTAATGACTGGGGAAGGCACTGGCAAACCACCCCGTATTGAATCTGCCAAGAAAACGCTGGAGGGCATCACCCCAAGGGTCTGACATGACTCGGTGCTTGTACAGGGGATACCTTTACCTTTACTTTTACCTTTACCTTATCAGGTGATATGTCCATATATGGGCCCTCTCCCAAAATGGCCAGTGATTGGCCTGGAGGGTATGGGAAGGGGAGGGGCCCTGGGTTGACATGTCCACAGCTATGCTTCCCATCCATATTCTGCACTTTCTTGCCACTTTTGGAGTTTCACGAAGCCTGAAAGAATCTGGGTTGCATAAGCCAGGGGTGGCCAAACTGTGGCTTTCCAGATGTTCATGAACTACAATTCCCATGAGTCCTTGCCTGGAAGAGGTAGGAAGGCGATGAGCCCTGGGTGGGCATGTACACAGTTATGCTTTCCCCACCCATATTCTGCATGGGGTTTCTGGAAGCCTGAAGAATGTTTTAGGGGTTTATCAATGGTAAAAATCTGAGAAAGGCTGGGCTAGCCTGATCTCAGCAGATTTGGGAAGCTAAGGAGGGTCAGCCTTGGTAAGTGTTTGAATGGGAGACTCTCAAGGAAGTCCAGGTTTGCTAAACAGAGGCAGGCAAACTAATTCTGAATGTCATTTTCCTTGGAAACTCTACGGCAGTGGTCCCCAACCTTTTTATCACCAGGGACCGGTCAACGTTTGACAATTTTACTGAGGCCCAGGGGTGGGGGAGGTAGTCTTTTGCTGAGGGACGTTGCTGCCTGAGCCCCTGCTCCATTTGCTTTCCCACCGGCACCCCTGACTTCCCACTGCCCACTGGGGGGTGCTGCCAGCAGCAGCTGCGCAGTGCCATGCTGAGGTGAAGCCCCAGCCATGGTGGCCTCTGGAGAGCACCAAAGGTGAGCCGGCAGCAGAGTGGCAGGGCAGCCCCCGAGGCAGCAGCCAGGGAGGAGGATGAGGAGGAGCTGCGGCCTGGTACTGACTGATCCACGGACCGGTACCAGTCCCCGGACCTGGGGTTCGGGACCACTGCTCTACGGTTTCATAAGTTTGTTGTGTCTTGATAGTACTTTTCACTACTGCCAAATAAACAGATAAGAAAACCACAGCTATTGTGTAAATAATAACATGTTACTCAGATCAGATTTCAAAATCTTTAATGGCATAGTAACAGTTATCCAAGGGCATAATAATCAGATATATTTTATTTTTATTTATTTTATTCATTGAGTTTATATACCACCAGTATATAAAGAACCAATAAGTGTGGAACAGACATCGAATTATTTTTCAACAGTGGGAACAGATCCAAAGCAGTCATGATGGTCATAATAATCAACAGTAAGAACATAATTTAGAAAAATTGAACAGTAACTGCAGAAATTTGGAGAGACGGACACCATGAGCTTGACTAATGCGTTAATAGAGTTGCCTGACATAGAAGCATCTGGTTTCAGGGAGGTCTCCTGCTGCTGGCATTCAGCCAAAGGCCTGGCAGAAGAGCCCCCTTGATCTTGTTGGGGAGCTCATTTCACCAGGTTGGGGGCCACCATTGAAAAGGCCCTGGGTTTTGCTGAGCCCAGAACTGAATCTGCACTTACTTTGTTTATACTGTTGTCTTCCTCCCCCCCCCCCATTGAAACAGAAAAGTGTTCTGCATGTGGTTAGGGAAGCTCAAAAGGGGGGTGGGGGAGCCAAGCGCAGCAAGAGTCTCTTTCTTTTCTTTTCTTGAAAGGGGGTAGGGGAAGAGGATTGGAGACAGTAGAGGAGGGAGAAAAAAAACAAGAGGCAAATCTCTTCTGAGAGAAGTTAGGGCTTCTGGCGCTTCTGCCGTGAGAAGTTAGGGCTTCCCCTTTAAGGCAAGCTTGCAGCCTGGGAACAAGGAAGCCTTTGAACTGAAGCCTTGGCCAATCAGGGCTTCTCTACCATGGAGGCAGCAAGTTTGGAAAAGGCAGAGATCTGCATGCTTTCTCATGCCAATTTTTCAAATATTGAGGATTCTATCCACTCTAGGATATTGCGGGGAAAGGGTAGGGTCGCTCTGGATCAATCCTGCTTTTTGCAGAGGCAAAATTTAAATTGGACAAAATCAAAATGGAAATCACATTCAGTGGAGACGGCAGGGACTGAATCGACCTGGGATTGGAATAAAAACTCTGTGCAAATTCAGCCCAGGCCGGCTTCTTTGGGGCCAGGGCTCACCAATCTGTTTGAGCTAATAGAGCATGTCGTTCTCAGGGCCTGTGGAGAACCATTCGGCCCTTGAGATACACAGGTATGTATTCTTCAACTACTTGGAATGATAAATGTAACAAGATAAAGGTAGAATATGGATTAAATTAAAAGAGAACATTTATAGCACATTTGAAACGAGAGTTAAAAGTTAGTTACTGATTAAGTTAACTTGAGAGGAAAACATGGCCATTCCTCTGTAACTCATAATGCGTTTTATCAGCCTGACTTCTCTTGTTATCTAGGTTATTCAGTTTGAGGATGCTCAGGGACTCTGGATAAAGAACACTGTACTAGTCTAAGTGGGTGCTGCTTTTCAAATTACCTTTCTAATCTCCGTCAGAACTCTGTGCTGTAGCCCATGTAAAGAACAGTCTTGCATCACACCCTGCTCCTGAAGTTCATCTTAATCAGCACTCCACTGTTAGCATATTGTGGCTTCATTAACCTACTTGTTTTTAAGTACCTCTAAATCTCTAAGAGAAGCTGAGTTGCTAATGAGGGAGCCTGTCGTATGTGTGAATCTTTCCCCAGTCACATTTTGGGTTAGCAGATCTGTTCCCCCCTCCCTTCCCCACAATATATATTTTTAACCCTGAAGGGCAGTTTAAATATGAACATCTGAAATTGCAAAGCATTCAAGCTCTTATTGCAGGCAGTCTTCAGGGGGGGCCCTGTAAATGGGATATCCCTTAACTCCATGCAATACCCACATAGAAAGCCAAGCATTCAAAGGTAGATTTTTTCCTAAGTGTGTGACATGGTTCTAAAGGGCCAAATGCTTGAAATAACGATTATATTTTAAATTTAAAGGTTATTAATGTGTCCTTTGAAATAGTTATCCTATTAACGAATAATGCACTTGATCTTTAGTCATTCAAATTCCATGGAACAAGCACATGTGTGTCTGCGCAAAATGAGTATAACCAGGAAGGAACATTTTCTCATTCATTCATTCGTTCAAGTTTTGAAGGACTGGAGTGAGTCATCAGTGATGGGAACTGTTTTTGTATTCAGCGTCTTGTTCAAGTATCCGACTGGGGACATCTCTTATTAACATAGGCACATAAGGGAAGCCTTATTGGATCTGGCCAATGGCCCATTTAGTCCAATACTCTCTACAAGGGTATCAAAGGCACATACAGACATAGAATTTTCATTGCTTAATGGGAACTCCTCCATCCTGTTAATGAAGGACTGAGAGCCGTAAAGGTTGCTGATAAATTTCTCTGTCTTCATATTCCATTTAACTCTAGGAATGCAGTTTTCCTCATTAAACATGCCTTCATGTCGCTGTATTAAGCGGAGTTGTTTCGTAGGGATGGTACAGCGCACTATAAGTGGAAAATTAGTATTACTGCCTGAGAAAGCATTGCCTGCAAATGTTGACTTTTATGGTTTAAAAGTTATTAAATTTTACTGCTGATGCATTTCTAACCTTTCTTTATGTATCACCTTCATTTTTATTAACTGCTATTGTATATGAACAATATTGTATATTGTTTATTAACTGCTATTGTGCATTGGAAATTCTGGTCTAAATTATTGTGAAATAAATATTGATTGATAGTCCAACACTCTGTGACACACAGTGGCTGAAACCGAGGTATGACCCCCCCCCCCGAAAGTCAGTTCAGTGGGCGGGGGTGGGGAAAATTGCCACGAGCAGGTAAGGAAGAAGCCTGTAGAAATTGACATTCCTACATCACCTGGAAGCATCATGGGGGGCGATAGCTGGGCTTGGAGCAAAATCCTATGGTAGAATTTACTTCTTAGCATGGAGTTTAGCACCAAACCAGAGTGTCACCCTCTGACATCACCAACGTCGCTACATCATTTTGGGGATGATATAGAAACTCTTTTTCATGCTTCTTGCTTGTGGTGAATGGGAGATTTCCTCCAGTTTCTTAAACCCCTGAAGGAGGGGGAGAGGCGCTGGACTGGGGGCTTCCCAGGCCCCAGTTCTAAATCCAGATGCTGCCAGGAGATCCACCAGCAGTTTGCCGCTATTTTTATAGTCCTTTGCTATGATTTCCCTTTCATACAGGCACTTCAAGCCGTTTTGGCTTCTGAAATATAACATATGTTCAAAGTTTTTCACACACCTTGAGGAGAAAACAGTCCTCTTACAGTTAAAGTCCTCTTACAGTTATTTTTTGCTCCAATGTGGAGATGGCATTTGCCTTCTTAATGCCGTATCACACTGTCTGCTTAATAGTTCATAGTAAATATTCACTGATTGTGAGCTACGTACCACTGAGCTTGTGTTGGAAGAAAGGGAAGGAAATAGGATAGACTGTTCTTCTCCCTCATCAAAGTGGAACCCATTTGGACATTCCAGGTCCATCAGGAAATTCATGGCGTCCCTTCATCTTGTGCATTAGGAACCAAGAAGTGATTTGCTGATGCCAAGCCAATAAGGGTTGCTTGGTACTTCTCAGACAGCTCCTTGTCTTTTGCTTTAAAAAAGGAATGTGCACACACCCAAAACCATAAGTGTGAAAGTAAATTACCAGGCAGTTGGGGGGTTTTTTATGTAGGTGTGTATCTGCAGTGAGAGAGTGAGGCCTTTCTTCTGCGCCATCCTGTTCAGTTTATAGCTGGAATAAGAATCCCGCAGGAAGCGTGTGCGTAAGCCCACTTGTGTGCATCTGTGCATGCTCTCCCCGCTGCCGGGTACTCTTGACATACCTTCTTTCAGAAGGGATGTGTGCTGATTTGTCAGAAAAATCGACAGCTCATCATTAGCCAGCTTGGCCACATATGTTATCTTGGGGAATGGTGTTTGATCAAGGGAAGCCCAAGGTAAGATGAGGAGGAATGAGTTGTAAAGCTTGCTTCTGCCGTGCGGAACAGAGGCGGCTCCAAGCAATTGAATGCAAATAGAGCCTGTTTGATCCTCACCTGGAGAAATGTGCCAAGCTTAAGTGGTGGCAGCTGCCTTCTGCCTGCATCCTCTAGCTCCTTCTGTCGCAGATGCAGGGAGGGAAGGGAAAGAAAGCAAATTCAGGCCCCCTCCCCTACTGCTGCTGTGCTTCTGCGTGTGGCATTAGGAACACCCCGACTGTTAGAGGCTGTGGCATAGATGCAGCACTGCCTGGAACCCAAGGAGAGAGACGCTGCCCCACATTTGTTATGCCAGGTGCATTGGGGGGTGGGTGAGGAAAGGGAAGGACCAGCTCTAGTCTGCACCATATAATTAGTGCACCAGTATTACTCCTTTTTCTGGGGGAGGGGGGAAGACCCCGACTTTATTAATTGACATAAAAGGTGGCTCTGGTGCGTTTCATTGTTTGATCAAAATGCCTGTGCAATAATTAATCCCTTTTGTTTTATTACCTTTGTTTTTGCACCCACTTAACATGTTCATCCACACTAAAAATGGATTGGCAAATGCATTTATTTCCTAGAACAGCAGCATGTACGCATGCGTTGGCACCCGACACACATACAGAATTCTTTTGTTCCTCTATTTATGAGTCTGCTGGGATAAATAAACAAATTTTGAGAAATTTATTCCCTCTGTGTTCTGGTTTTATGGAAGGGGGTCTCCGCAAGGGGGTGGGGGTGGGAAACAGGGCTGCAGACTGCCAAACATATGCCAGCTAGCTCTGGTCTAAATCAAATTTTGGATATCCCCCATTATCAAAGCAGGACCTGCATTAGGGCTCTGATTCAGAAATCCTTTTGAGTGGTTCCTGTGGACCCCAGAGCTCCTCTGCCCTTACGGCCTTCCTCATGTAACCCAGAAGGTGCCCCAGTTGTTTACTTATTTACTTACTAGATATTAAGCCTGCTGTGGGCAAAATACAGCGGGCCCTAGCATGATGGGTGGGTGGAGGGATGGGGCGAAGGAAGGAGGAAAAGGAGAGAGACAGAAAGACAGAAAGAAAGGGAGGAAGATAGAGACAGAAGAAGAGGGAGAGAAACAGGTAGCCAGAATGAGGCAGATGGAAGAGAGGGAGGAAGGGAGAAAGGGAAAAACAAAAGGAATGCTGGGAGGAAGGGAAGGAGAAAGGGAATGCTGGGAGGAAGGGAGGAACAGAGGAAGGTAGGTGGCCTTGGGACCTTCTGCTGGGCCCAGGGGCAGGCTCGGCTGCTCCAGGGCCCGGCAGAAGGCTCGGGAAGGCGGCGGCAGGCTTTGAGGCCTACTGCCGGGCCGAGGAGCAGTCTCGGCTGCCCCAGGGCCCGGCAGAAGGCTCGGGACGGGGGCGGCGGGCTTTGCGGCCTACTGCCCGGCCTAGGAGCAGTCTCGGCTGCCCCAGGGCCCGGCAGAAGGCTCGGGACGGGGGCGGCGGGTTTTGCGGCCTACTGCCCGGCCTAGGAGCAGGTTCGGCTGCCCCAGGGCCCGGCAGAAGGCTCGGGACTTCGGGAGTGAGCTTTGTGGCCTTCTGGCGGGCCCAAGGGCAGGTGAGCTTGCCCCAGGGCCCGGCAGAAGGCTCCCTGGGCGAGGGGAAGCCGGCCGGAGGACTTACCGCTGGGGAAGGCTTCTTCCTCTGAGCGGCAACTCCCCGGCTTGCCCAGGCGTGGCTGGGCCAACCAGCCAATGGGGAGCCGCGCTTTGCGTGGCTCCCCATTGGCTGCTTGGCCCTCGAGTGACACTTGGAGGGCCCAATCAGGAGCCGATCAGGAGTTTTTATCCCGGACAGGGCCCGCCCTAACTCCTCCCCACTTGCCCTTACTCCTTTATTCCTCCCGCTCCTCCGGAGTGGGGGGAAGGTTAAAGATTTGAAACTTACTTATTGTGACATATTTGGCTTTAACTCAGCCCTGAAACTTTATAGGAAGGTGTAAGAGCCTTCTTTTCAGACTGCACTGAGACACGGTTATAGTCTAGGCATAGCTGATTTGGCTCTGAAAAGCCTAAAATATCCGAATCAGCGCCGATTCAGGTGCTTTTGATCTATCCGAGCCAAACTGCCCATCCCCTGCATTCATATGGTCCGAATCAGCTCCCTCCTCGAGGATGTGCAGAACCCCCAACACATTTTGGATTCAGTAAAATGGATTTGGCCAAATCTAAAAAGGGAAGGGGTATTCATGCAATTCAGATTTGGCCCAGAGTTCTGGTCCAAATCCAAAATAGCACAATTTTATAGTCCAACAAAACAAACTATTTCATTTAATCTAGAGGAGAAGGATAAATGGAATATGCGGGTGGACCTTTGTTGTAAAATCAGTTATTATACAGTTTGTAGTTCTTAAGGTTTAGAGAGGCTTTAGAGTGGCAGCATGGGGCTATTTGCACCACCGCTTACTGTGTCCCCGTGGGGGACTGTTTTTGGTGGCTTTCTATAGGGTGCTTGTGTTGGGCCTGTGCCCTTGGGCCTTGACTTCTATTCTGGTCGCTGGCACCAAAATGCCGACCTGCCGAGTTCTCGCCACTTTCTCCCAAGCAGTGCCCCATTCACAGTTTTCTTCCAACAGGTTAGCACTTTGCTTGGAGAAACTGCTCCTGTTCCAGCTACCAGACAGCTTTGGAGAAGCTGATAGTGGCAGCCAAACCCAGGTTTCTGCCCAGATTAACCATGCAGCTTGGATTCACTCTGCTTTAATCCAGAGTTCAGTTGATGCTGTAATGAGGCACTTCCAGTTCAGTTCAGTTTCCCCCTATCATCCTTCTGTCTGGCTTCAGTCATCTTTTCTACTTATTTATTTATCTTCTTTGCTTAAAATTTGATGGCAGTGCCAGACAGTCCTACATCCACAGCTGAAGCATTATTGAGACTTTCCAGGACTCCCCAGAGAAATAGTGGAGAAAACTTTCCTGAGAAAAATATTCCATTTCAAAGGATTCATTTGCCCTAAGGTTCATAATAATTAATGGATGTCATTGTCAATTCAACATTAGACAAGGTTGGCAGTATCAAAATATCATATGTCCATTTCTTGGACATTGTTGCCACATTCCGCTGTTGCTGGGTCCTTCCGTGGGACTCCTCACAGACCTCCAATATAAGTGGGGAGGGGGTTGATGTCACCTATAGGGTGCCTCCTCTCTTCCAGCTCTCTCTACTGCCCTCTCTCGCTCCTCCACTTCCTGCAAGATGCTGGCATAACCCTCCCCAGTTTGTGTATCAGAGTCCCCTTTCATATCTCCCAGCCACTCATGCAGTTCCACCTGTAACCTGACTTTACAATCTCCCATCCACCTGTCCCCCCAGCCACCTGAGCTGCTGCATTCTTGACCAGTTGGGAGTTTCCAGAGCAGCTTCAAGGGGAGCCCTGCATAGAGCGAGTTATAGTAATCCAGGCAGGAGATTACTGTTGCATGGACCACTGTGGCAAGGACAGATGCCACTGGATAATGTGCTAGTTGATACACCTGGTGAAGATGGTAGAATGTCTGTCATGCAACATCTGATCTGGCCCTCCATGGATAAGGAGGACGGTGCCACATTCATGTTTGTTGTTATCATGTTTTCAAAACTTGTGTTGAGAGGAGTGTATTCAGGGGGAGCAGTGAGCATTTTCATGGGCCCTAAAAATTTTCTTTCTTTCTTTCTTTCTTTCTTTCTTTCTTTCTTTCTTTCTTCCTTCCTTCCTTCCTTCCTTCCTTCCTTCCTTCCTTCCTTCCTTCCTTCCTTCCTTCCTTCCTTCCTTCCTTCCTTCCTTCCTTTCTTTCTTTCTTTCTTTCTTTCTTTCTGTGTGTGAGAGAGAGATAGATAGATAGATGTTTCCCCTTCCATCCTAAAAGTTCATTTCCCCTTAGCATCACCCAGCAATGCCTTCCTCCCTCCCGCAACTCAGGTTTAGGGTCCTTATAGGAGGTGGAGGAATTTGGGACCCAGCTTCAGCCCTCTTTCCTGGAGAAGGTTGAACAGCCCTGGAGAAACAGTGTTTGTTTGTTTGTTTGTTTGTTTGTTTGTTTGTTTGTTTGTTTGTTTGTTTTGAGGCAGATTTTTCAGAATGGAGGGAGGAAGGAGGGTGGTGATGAGGAAAGGGGTGTTCCCAAATGACTCAAAATGGCAGGCACAGGGAAAAAACCAATTGCACGCATTTCTGTATTGGGCAGCCCCGAATGAGATCCCATTAGACGCTGCTTGAAGAGATGAAATCCAGTTTTCTGGGGAATGCCTTGTTGCAGGGCAAATGAGGTGATGATTCAGGACTGCGCCTGAAGAAGCAATTTTTATTGCAGAAACAGACAAAAAAAGTTGACCTTTTAAAAATGCAACTTCAAATAATATTGCTAGTGCAGAAACGGTCTTTGTTTTTCTTCTTGAGACCGGTGCAGGGGCCAGATAAATGGTTACGCGTTAGCTGGTTTTTATTCCATTGTGCCAATCTTTGCTTTACTTCCTTCTCTCCTAGTTATGGTATCTGATCCTGAACTAATGAACGATGTTGCTTGCAGGTTCAACACAGAAGTCACAGACACCAGCAACAGAGAAAACGGAATACTTCCAGTCCAACTTGTGGATGTTCCTGACTGAGGCATGGTTGCACGGTAAGTCTGAAAGGCCAGTGCATACATTTTCCTTATGCATGGGCGCTTGCCAGCACTTCCTGTTCTTACCTTTAGTAGGAACTGGAATAAGTACCATTTAGAGCAGGAAGCATTTGCTACTTATCTAAATTTCATGCCTACTCACCTTGAACTATGAGATATACACTGTAAATAAACAATAGGTTATTGTTTAACCAC
Source organism: Paroedura picta (assembly GCF_049243985.1). Lineage (NCBI taxonomy): Eukaryota > Metazoa > Chordata > Lepidosauria > Squamata > Gekkonidae > Paroedura > Paroedura picta. Next base: position 44,450,208 of record NC_135381.1, on the reverse strand, counting down.
GGAAAAGTCTTTTGAACTTGATGGTGGTGGAAACTTCTAGCCAGTACAGGGGCAACTTACGGTGATCCCAGAGGGTTTCTAAGGCAAGAGCCATTGGGACGCTGTTTATCATTGTGGAGCTCCTTGGACTCACTTGGTGGTCTCCCATCCTAGTACTAACCAGGGCTGACCTTGTATAACTTTCAAGATCAGATGAGGTTGGATAAGCTGAGGCCATCCAGGTCAGGATCAAAATTTAAATTTAATTATTCCTTGTTTAAAATACTTAGATTTCACCTGCCCAAGGTCTGAGCTGTTTTCAGCAATGATTAGGAAGCTAAAATACAAAATAGGTAGGGCACATTTGTCATAAACTCTTAGCCTTCAGGCCCAATATCTACAGCTCTGTCCATGAGTGCAGGGCTTAAGAAATCCCAGGTAGAAGCTCATCATGACACCTAGAAAATTCACTGTGGCACCTGGAATTAGAAAATGAAAATACAAAACCCTGAAATGGGACTAACTCCTAAAAATCTGGGGATCAATCCTAGAGCAAACAAAAATGTATCCAGGCCTGAGCTAAAGAGAAGGAAACATTTTGGAGCTGGAAAACGGCATCAACTCACAGTTGACTTATGATGACCCCGCATGGAGTTTCCAAGGCCCAACTCCGTGTCAAGATCCTAACCTCCTTGCTATTCTCCCATCCAAGTACTGACTTGGACCGACCATGCATTTTAGGGAGGAGGAAAAAACCAGGAAATGCTTCCCGTGGTGCTCAGCAGGAGTGAAGAGAGAATTTGCAACAGAAAAATGTGTGTTATTTTCTCTCATAATTATGTACAATCCTTTAGGATCTTTAGCCATTCAGTAATCTCTGCTTTGCTACATTTTTTTATGTTGTTGGTCTTTTGGCATTATATATAATAGGAGGTTGTGCTCCTTGTCCCTATAGAAAAGTAAAGAAAAGCCTTCGTGTTGCTCTTGTGTTTTGACCTTGGTGTGCTTGTGGGCTTTGTGTTCGCATCAGAAATAGGAGGTCTGCTGTGAAAGCTTGTTGGTTGTGCTTGATCTCCGAGGCTTCGATACCTTTGGTTCTTGGACCTTGATAATTAAATCACAGTTGTTTTACAATAATTGCAGCCATTGCTCTCCATTCCTGTAAGCAGCTTTTTCTGTATTCTAAAGTTCAGTATTCGCTCTCTGGCTGATCCATATGGATTTAATCTGATGATGAATTGATTGGAGGGGTTGTCCGTGATGTTGTGCTGGTATAGGGCCAAATTACACTGTACACAAACACATCTGCAACTGTGGTGGGTGTGCCTTTTCCCTCACCCTTTTTGGAAGAAGGCGATCAAAACTTCATGACCCGACACATGTTCTTCTGAAGGTTTAATTGCAGTAACTGTGAAGGTAGGGAAGGATTTCTCACCCAGGGGTTCGTGAAACCCTGGGGTTTCTTAACACCCTGGAAGGATTTCCTGATTGGTCTAGAGAGCCAGCTTGGTGTCGTGCTTAGGAGCGCGGACTGCTAATCTGGTGAGCTGGTTTGATTCCCCACTCCCCCACATGCAGCCAGCTGGGTGACCTCCCCTGCTCCTTGCTATGCTTGTTGCTTCTTTATCGGTCTAAATATGTCGTAAGTCTGGTAGTCAGCCAGTAGGGAATTGCAGTTCGTGTTGGATGAAGACTGGGAGCAGAGTTCAAATCCCCTCTCAGCTTTGTTTCCCTCTTAGACTAACCTGCCTCACAGGGTTCTTTTGAGGTAAACTGGAGGAGAAGAGAACTTGAAAACCCACTATGAGTTCCTTGAAGTGTGGGATAAAAATGTTCTTGAAAAATATACATATTCTCTTATCATGCATAATGTACCTTACTGAGGATATTCTAAAGACGATTCTGTCTTTTGCTGCGTTCTGTTTTTGTGGCAGATCTGTACATTTCCTGCTTTCCCTTTCTGTACATTTGCTTCAGAGAATGCATTAATGGGTTCCTCTAGAGGCAGTGATATCCCCCAGAGAGCAAGGGAATGAGGTTTCCGGAGAAACACTTTGTACAGGGCATTAAAAGGATAACTTCTGGAAAACTTCACAACACGGCAGCTTCCTTTGTTGACTTTCCCAGTTCTATTTACCCAAAAAGCCTGGGTGAGCTATGAAGGGGTGGATGGCACCAGGAGTGGGTTTGACCAAACACACAGCATGAGCACGGCCATCTGTGAAAAGCTCTGAAGGCTCTGTATGATGTCTGGAGTTGGAGTCAATGAGAGAGCAGGATCTTGAGATGGAGAATCCTGGATGTTGCAAGGGAGTCTAGAAGTTTTCTGAGTACTATCGAGAGAGAGAAATATGTACTTCCTTGTTTTGTGACATGCACCACAATTGCTGTGAATTGTGTTGCAGATCAGGTTCAAGGCCGTGGTATTAGCCTTCAGTGCCACCCATAGTCTGGACCCTACATATATGAGGGACCGCCTAATGCTCTATGTTCCCCACAGGGCCTTGAGCTCAGCAGGTATGAATCTCCTGGTGGTCCCCAGCTCACGAGTAGCATGCCTGGCCTCGACCAGGGCCAGGGCCTCTTTGGTCCTGGCCCCGACCTGGTTTAATGAGCTCCTGAAAGAGCCAAGGGCCCAGTTCTGCAGGGCCTGTGAGACAGAGCTCTTCCACCGGGCTTTTGGTTGAGGCTGGGTGACAACTAAGATCAGAGCCCCTCCTCAGATGGGCCAGGTCATCAAGTCTTTTCCCCTACTTACACCGTAATCTCCTGAGGCACTGGATGGGGGGAGATTTCAGAACAGATTGGGGAGGGGGGGATTAGGGCTGTCATCAAAAGAACGGGTTTTAATGCAGGAATTGTTTATATTTTACTGTGGGGGTTTTAATGTTGTAACCCACCGCGAGTCAGCTTGCTGGGCATAGCAGGTAAGAAATATTATAAACATTATAATACAATACATTACACACCTGGTTTCCCAAGTGAGACTCACTTTTAACTTTTTCTTGATATGAGTGAGATATAATTTGTTATACGGGCCTATGTACTAGGAATGCCTCCTGAAGGTACAAGAATCTTTTGCTACCTGTTAAGAAAGAGGAGGGTCCAGTTGCCCCTTAAAGGACTCACTCTCGTGAATTTCTGCTCTGGCAGACTGGCATGGCTCTATTGCTGCCCATAGTGAGTCATGGGGTCCTTGTGTTTCTTTAGGGAATTCTGAACTCTGCCCTGTGGATGCCGCCATCCTGCTTTTGCTTATTGTGGATTTTTAAAAGACCCTTCAAGCCAAATGCTCATTGGAAAACTAATGGTCGTCTCTGTGGATATTCAGAGACTAAGAGCTTGGAATCTGAGCCTGAGACCCAAAGCTGTTGTTAGGGATTCTCCAGTTCCCCGTGCACAGCCAGTCATTATTGACACTTAAGGACCAATCACAGGCCTCCGGCAATGGCCAATCATGCGTCTTGGCAGGAGCAGCAAATGTGTATATAAGTTCCAAAGTTCTGATGGTTGTTATTGTTGTTGTTCAGTATTTCTGGTTCCAGTAAAGCTGTTTAGTTGTTGGATCTGAGTGTCCGTGTCTTACTAAACCCACAAATTTAATACCAATGAAATGTTATACTGAGTCATTTCATAAGGAAAAGCATTTTCTGTTAGCATGGTTGACTTTTTAGATGATCTACAGAGCTTCAGTATATTCTTCTGGCTTTGGTTAATCTCCAAACTTTGATTAAAGCAGTTATTGGTGAGTAAGGGAGTATATGTTGCAAAAGGCACCAGCAATTACATCACTGGAATGTATTTAGATTTCATTTTCTTTCTGAAAAACTCCCATGAGGTGTTAAGCTGTGAAGCTTCTGGCAGAGAAAGTATGTTAAAAAGCAATTAGTGGAAATTTAGGAAAGTAGATTGAAAATCAAGTCTTCATTCCCTTAGAATTTCCGACCCTCTGTAGCAGAGATCTCTGTTGCATTTGCATCCCCAGAAAGAATGGTAAAAGATGCACAAGTCACTAGCGGATGGTTACTGATCTGGTTCTTCAAGAAAATACGTTCAGGTGTGTTCAGGTGTGGCTATGTTTTGAGCCACTAGCAAGCCAGCAAATTGGAATGTTTTATCTCAGCCAAGGACAGTTTTATTTTTTTTTAAATTATTTATTAAATAACAGACAATCAACAGAAATGCCCCGCCAGAAACAAAATTCACCCAACACAACTCTGTAGCTTCATAAAACTTTTGAATCCTGTAAACAATGTCCATTTCATCTATTACATTTCAACCGTTCATCAGAATTCCAAGACTCACATCACAACACTAGTTCACATACCTTACAGTCTGAAAATTTCCTTAATTTGCCAAATCAAGCCAAATTGTATTGAAATCTTCAATCATTTTCTCCTCTTGAATTACTTTAATGTTATTTGTCAACTTTTCCAACATCATAAACTGCCTGCTTTTCTTTTGCCAATTATCTAATGAGATATTATCTGCGTTTTTCCAGTTATTCTGGGAGAATTTTTTTTGGGAAATGAGTAAAATTATTAAAGTGAAGTTGGAACATTCAGTCCAATTGGTCCTCCTCAATTTATTTCTCAATGAAAATGCTCAGTGTAAGCAGAAAATATTGGTGAACTTTCTGATTGTAGCTGCCAAGGACAGTTTTATAAGTCGCATTACTAGGCATTTGCTGATGCTGAGAACTGGCCGTTTTTGTGCATGCCTGTGATTTCTCCCTTCTTTTTCATCTTCCACTTTGCAAAAGTCAAAGCAGAACAGGCAGAGTGTCCTGCCAAGGAAATAAAGTGGAACAGCTGGTGAAGTTTCTGTGAGGCCTTAGAGAGGACTAGATCTTAAACAGCAAAAATTATTCTGAAAACCAGAAAGCAGATTAGCACAAGAGCTGAATGGGACATTAAAACAGCCCTGGAGCCAATGAGGCTGAATTGCCCCATGACGTGGGCGGCAGCCCCACAGAGCCCGTTCAGTGCAGACCCACAGTAAGCTTGCTGGGTCCCTTGAAGCATCTGGCGGGTGAGGATGGCTAGGGGTGGGGAAGAATAATGGAAGTTAACGTCTCGTGCCTGTCTGATCCAGAAGCAAGGTAGGCATGTTGAGGAACAATGCTCTGGGTTTGGCTCCTACCATATAATTGTGTCCCCAAACCAGTGAGTGAGCGAGAGGGATGGGAGTGTCCTGCATAGTGCAGGGGGTTGGACTAGATGACCCATGAGGTCCCTTCCAACTATTCTATGATTCTAAGAGGGTCATTAGACCAAGCTTTCTCAACCAGTTTTTTGTGAAACCCTGGGGTTTCTTGATGGCCCTGGAAGGATTTCCTGAATGGGTAGAAATCAATCAATCAATGAGTCAAGTAATCATCATCTTAAACCGCTCTTGCAGAGTGGATTAAATAAAAGGGTAAGGGCTGTTTGGGAGGAGTTAGGGCCCTCCGAGTGTTGCGCGGCTCCCCATTGGCTGCTTGGCCTGGCCTGGCCTGGCCTGGCCCAGCCGGGGACTCACCACGCAGAATGAACTGGAAGCCCGCAAGGTGAGTCCTTCGCCCCAGGTGCTCCTTTCCAGCCCTGGGAACCCTGCCAATGGGGGGGTCGCCGTCGGTTGAGCCGTTCTCTCGCCCCAAGGAGCAGCTTTGCCGCATCGCAGACATGGCAAGCCTTCTCCTGGCGCCAGACCAAGGCCCCAGGATGCTCCCGGGTGGGGGAGTGGGTTGCCGCCTTCTCCCGGCCCTAGGAGCGACTGGGAGAAGGCCCAGAGATGGTCCGGCCTGCGGGGGGGGGGGGGCTTCGACGCCTTCTCCCAGCCCCAGGAGACCAGCCTGCGGCCAGGAGGACGCCCCAGGTCGCAGCCCACTCGCCCCCTCCACGGCCCAGACCCCCGGGAAGCCTTCGCCCTGGGAAGGCTTCCCCGGGGACTGGCCCCTAGCGCCCATTTTATTCACCAATAATTATTCAGCTTTATTTCTCATATAAAATAATTTGTTAAACATTTATTGGTGATATGGCCATATATTATCATGTCAACCCACCCACCTCTCCTCCCAAAATGGCCAATGATGGGCCTGGAGGGGGTGGGAAAGGGAGGGGCTCCTGATGGCTGAGTACACAGTTATGCTTCCCAATCATATTCTGCAGGATTTGCACCATTTGGGGGGTTTCTTGATACCTGAACAATGTTTCTGGGTTCACTCAGTGTTAAAAAGTTGAGAAAGGCTGCATTAGACTATCAGGCCCTTTCTGCTGTGGCCAAAGATACCAGCTGCTGATTTGGCAAGATTTTCTTCAAGAATCTCCATCGCCAGGATTCTTGTCTTTGCCCCTTCGTCAGATCTTCCTTTTAAGCAGCTTCTCTTTCAGTATTGTGGTTTTAATGTAAAGATGTCTGGTTATCTCTGAATAGAATGTAAAGGGATGTCTAAAAGAGGAGACATAGAAAGTGGCAAATGAGGTGGAAATTGCAGGCAAACAGACAATGGGAGAAAGTTTAAGTAGCAATTTGTTCTTCTGTGCACAAGGAGATGCACTTCAAGTTTCACAGAAACCTTTGAAGGAATTTGCTTTAAAGAGGTGTTCTAAATATATCTTAATCATATCTTTTCTGCTTTTATGTTGCAGAAGTAAAATGAAAAGCACAACAAACAGCAAAATGCAACCCTGTTGACTGACAAGCCTAACCTGCCAGTGTTATAATGACCTCTGTGCTTCCTGATTATATTAGGCCCCAAGGAAATGCAGGATCAGTGTGGATTGGCCCCAGAGTAACCCCTTCCCTGTAACCAGCTGTTATGTTATTTCAGGAAGTCTTCCCTGTTGACTTGCCAGGAGGGGTCTTCAAGACCCAAATTCCACCTCTTTGGCTGTAGTCCCTGTTTTGGAGTTATACATTAGTACAATATTACAGTATGAATTTATTATCTGCATTTAGTGTCCATCAAAACAAGCAAAGGGGCTTGGGGTGAATTAAAGATGAAAAGATTTACTGTGGTGTAAGCCCCCATTTGGCAGGATACATAAAATGAAGACTTGCGTGAGTAAGTGTGGCATAAATACCTGACTGCAGCAAGAAGAAGAAAAGAGATCACGATTCTTATAAAGAGTCACCAAATGGTTCTCGCTGTATTTAAGCACTCCAGTGGCCATTGGGTTGAATTCCTTTTTTTCCCTTGTGTTCTGCACAGTAGCCCGATGCTCTCCCTTGCTTTGCTCTGCCATAGTCCGTTTGCAAAAAATGTTGTGCAGCTCACGTGGGATTAATTAATACCAATACAGTAAAAATAAATGTTGTGCCCTCCTGCTTTGTGTTGAGCAGCTTTCGCTGAAGAAGGCAGATGGACTGTGCAGAATGCGTCTTTATGTGTAGCTGCACACATGATGTCCAAATGAAATGGGCTGTAGTCGTGGCAGGGCAGTATTTAGGTTTTTGTAAAACTATTTCTGCAACTATGTCCTGCTTTATCTTGCAACGCTTAAGAGGCCCCCCCCCCCCCCCCGAGGTAGAATTAATGATTTGGTGAGGATATGGTGATCAGGCAATGATGCGGATTCTGTATAATGGTGGTCATGAATCCTGGCTCATGTGCCTCATACAGAGTCCCCATACTGTGCACTGCACACCGGGCCATGTTCAGTTTTTCTCCACATTAATCTTCAAAAGATGCCATAACCTCTCAGAGACATTTAGGATAAATGGCTCCCAATTTGGAATTGTGTCTTACAGCGAAACCCAGATGTTCAACATAATAAAGGAAGTGCCTGCTTCTTGGAGGCATTTATAAACCTCAGGATTTCCTGGGCTTCAATTATATTTTGTATGTAGAGTTGAGTATTTGCAACTGTACTTCTGCATTCCTTTTTTAAAAGCGAAGAGCCAATTTGCTGCATTGAAATAAGGCTCCCCCCCCATCTGCACCCCCACCTGCCCAGATTCTCAAAAATGGGGTTTGTGTTTGTGTTTCCTAGCTAATGTACAGAAGCTTTAAAAAAAAATCTTTAAATGCAAGCATTGATTTAAGGCAAAGAGTGCTGTTTTCAGCCTTTGTATATTTGTTTCATAGTGAAATCGCACAGCTCCGTTGTCTGCTGAAATAATTCTTTCTTACTCTGCAATGCACAAGGACAGAAACAGATGTTGCAGTAAAAACAATTTATGAAAATCTATAATTTTGATTTCTCAATTAGTTCATGAGCATTAATAGCACAAATTATTATTGTAGTGATTTAAAATAAAGTAGGTTTTTAATCTTTTCTCTCCCCCCCGGTTCTTATGGTAAGTTAGTATGTTTGGTGCCTCTAAGAATTTCTCAGAGAGGGGAAATAGCTGTTGTGAGACCTGATTGTCAAGGATTTGCCTAATCTTTTTTCTTCTTCTACAGTTGAAGTTAGATTTGGTTGAGCCTTAGGATATGTTTTAACTGCTGCTGTTCACTTGCTTTGATATGTTGCATTTTTTTAAATGATCTTCTTTACAATTTAACTGCTATCTAAGTAAAAGGGTGAGATACAAAACAGTCTGATATATCTTCCACTCTTGTGTTCATTGAGATGGTAAGGCCTTGTCAAGGGCGTGTTTTGCTTTACGGAAAAGTTGCAAAAAGACTGCCAAAATTATGTCTTATTTCTCATTTCTGCATATGTGACTGGTTTCGCCATGACCGTTTACGCACTGGAGGTTTCATGCAGGGCTGCAGACGGGAGTTTTAGTCGTGGCCGGTTGCCCCACCTCTTCCTGCACCCACATGGGGGAGCATTTGGCCCGGTGCACCTCATCCACCCCCGATCTGTGCTCCTGCACGGGAGGGGGGCAGTCAAGTTCCCAGTACATAAACGGCCCATACGAAATCCATCGTGTCATTTTTGGTTATGCATTCGCAAACACCTTCAGCTTGTTTTTACCAAGGCTTCTGAAACTTGCTCTTCACTGACTGTATTTCACACTGAGTTGTTGATCGTAGCCAGTTGTTGCTTGTTGTGGTTAATAAAGACTGGATGGGAGAAGCGTGGCTCCAGCCTAATAATAAGTATGGCAAATGGTGTAATTTGATATGTTGACTGAGTTGTGAATGATATCTGTCCCTCTTAATAAAACAGTAAGGGGTGTTGGGGTGGGCTCAGTCTGGGATGGGGGGGGGCAACAATTGGTCCCATCCAGTCAGCCCAGCCAGGGGCAATCTGGAAACATGGCTGCCAGTCTGCCCCAGATCACCACAGGGAGAGGAAGTCAGCAGGGCTGCCAAGGGGGGTGAGAACAGAGGCTTGGACAGGCTGCGCCAGCCCTTTTCGCCCCAAGGCTGTCCTAACTGTCATGTCCAACTGCAAATTGCCTCTGAACCCTGACAGAGCTGGCAGGAGGTCTCCCCCCCTTCAGGCATGCTGCAAAGGAGCCTCTGACAGGCCCTGGCTGAGGGGAGGGAGGCCTTTTCCTTCAGAGAGCAACGCAGGGGAGCCTGAGGGCCTTCCTTTGGGGGGGGGACTTTCCCCTTCTGCCAAACAGCTGGCTGACAGGGAGGCCACAGAAAAGCCCCTTCTCACTTAAAATACTGCTTTGGCCGGGGGTTAGACACAGCCGAGCCATGTGTCTTTCTTCTTTGCAACTCTCTGCAGATTTGAGGCCACTGCACAGTGTTATTCTGCAGACAAAACTGGATGCTTTTGCAGAGTTTCTTTTGTCTCCTGTTTCATCTGCACAACAACCCTGTGCAGTAGGCCTCAAGTCTTTCAATTCAACAACAACCTGTGTGGGAGGCCTTAAATGTTTCTTCTCTACCCCAACCCTGTCCAAAGTAACCCTTTCTGCTTGGGGAGCTGATCTTTGAAGGTAAACTGTAATTCCAGGAGCTCTCCAGGCCTCTGGGAGGTTGGCTACCCCTGGGTTGGAAATATTCCTGGAGGTTTGGAGGTGGGACTTCAAAATCGTACAATGCCTCAGAGTCCAGCCTTCAAATGAGCCATTTTTGCCTGCAGTTTGGAGGGAGTGGTGCAGGTGTGTCCCTCCTGGGCTATGGGCTATGGCCAGCCCTTACCAGCAACTGTTTGTATTCTGGGGCGCAGACAGGCAGACCAGCATCAGTCCTGTGAGTCTGGAAAGTGCAGGAAGATCTAAATAAATGTTTACAGCCTGAAACTAAATAGAGAACAAGTAAATGTCTGGAGACACATCGTCACTGAAATAGTAACTGGCAAATAACCTTGGCCTGGCAAATAAAAAAACAGTATTAAAAACCTTACTAAGGTCAAGACTGCTGTGCACAGACAGTCTTCCTCTTAGGGTTGCCAGCTTCCCTGTGAGGCTCGCTACCCCACCTCTCTCATGGGGAGTCTGCTATGGGGAGAGAAGGGGAAGACGATTGGAAAATGCTTTGAGACACCTGAGGCCTGCTGGGTCACTGCAGCCCATTCCCAGTTCTCTCAGATCTCTCACAACCCCACATACCTCACAGGTTGACTATTGTGGAGAGACAAATGGAAAAGGTGTTTGTAAACCGCTTTGAGACTCCTTTGGGTAGTAAACAACAGGGTACAAAAATCCGTTCTTCTAAGGAGCAACCATGAAAGAAGCACGTGGGCACATAACATTTTATCAACAGTGAAAAAATGGAGAAGAAGGAACAGGGTGGACACCTGTGTACTGTGACTACCCCATGTGTATTAGGGCAGAGAGGCATTTTGGCGTCTGTGGCCTAAGGGAAATGACGCAGAACTGGGAGGAATTGGTTGCCATGTAAACTTCCCCTAAGAAGAGTCTCCAGTCTGATTTTCTCTTCACATATCTGAAGACATGGCTCTGGAAAGCTCATCTGTAACCACAATTCCCAAAGGTCAGTCTTCTTCCACACTCAATGAACATTCCACGCCACAGGTTCTTGACACCCATATCTCCACAGCCATATCTTCACATCCATGTCCTCATTTTCCACCACGCCAACACAACCTCCCACACAACACACACATTCAACCCCATGCCCTTACAGACTGGACAACTCCTCCCCTTCCTCTTCTCACTGCCAACCTCTAGCACCCGTTGTATTCTTGGATACAATGGGGTTTGCCACTAGTCTTTAACCGCTCCTACGGAGCGGATTAAATGAAGGAGTAAGGGCTAAAGGGGAGGAGATAGAGCGGGCTCTGTCCTGGATAAAAACTTGGAGGGCCCAATCAGGAGCCGCGAAGCGGCTCCTGATTGGGTCCTCCAAGTGTCACTCGAGGGCCAAGCAGCCAATGGGGAGCTGCGCAAAGCATGGCTCCCCATTGGCTGGTTGGCCCAGCCTCGCCTGGGCCGGCTGGGGAGTCACCGCTCAGAGGAAGAAGCTTTCCCCAGCGGTAAGTCCTCCAACCGGCTTCCCCTCGCCCAGGGACCCTTCTGCCGGGCCCTGGGGCAGGCTCGCCTGCCCTTGGGCCCGGCAGAAGGCCACAAAGCTCACTCCCGCCGTCCCAAGCCTTCTGCCGCGCCCTGGGGAAGCTGAGCCAGCTCCTGGGCCCGGCAGAAGTCCCCAAAGTCCCCTTTCAGGCCCCCTACCTTCCTCTGTTCCTCCCTTCCTCCCAGCATTCCCTTTGCCCTTTCCTTCCTCCCAGCATTCCCTTTGCCCTTTCCTTCCCTTCCTCCCAGCATTCCCTTTGTTTTCCCCTTTCTCCCTCTCTCCCATCTGCCTCTTTCTGGGTACCTGTTTCTCTCCCTCTTCTTCTATCTTCCTCCCTTTCTTTCTGTCTTTCTCTCTGTCTCTCTCTCTCCTTTTCCTCCTTCCTTCGCCCCATCCCTCCACCCACCCACCATGCTAGGGCCCGCTGTATTTTGGCCACAGCAGGCTTAATATCTAGTACATTATAATGCTGCAACAGAAAAATCAGTTAAAGCTAGATAAGAAAATATTGTGTACATTCCAGTTCCTCCATCCCATGCCCTCCCCCCCCCCCATGGGAAATTCCTTTCCTCCCCTGCGGTATGTTCACAGAAAATAAAATAAAAAATCATAGAATCACAGAATCACAGAATCATAGAGTTGGAAGGGGCCATACAGGCCATCTAGTCCAACCCCCTGTTCAACGCAGGATCAGCCCAATACGTGAGTTGAAACTCCCAGTCTTGGCCTTTGGCATCCTTGCATACCTGCCAGGTTGGGATGGGGATTAACTGTCATATACACTGAATAATCCACTTCTAATCCACTTTTCGAACTGGTTTGGCAAATTAATCCATTGTTGTATGATTCCAGCTCTGTAACTCTGTTTTCTTATATTCCGGAGAACTGGAATGAAGAAGCATTTTACTGTCATTATTAATTAACACATCCAGTAAAGAGAAAGTGACATTTATCAGCTGACTTTGAGCTACATTGCAGTAGAAATTGCTATGCTTTTTATGTATCGTTCTCATTAAGGCATTGGCAGGGAAATACTTCCAGCACATGAGTCCCAAAGCCATTTTGTCTTGCTCAATTAACTATATTGAAGCATATTATTTGCATGTAATACTGCAGCTACTGAATTCCACAGATTATTCATCCCAATTTCAGATCGACCACAGCTTGGGACTCTTAACTCCTTGATCCTGAATGTGGAACTCTTACTGCGATGGGATTACAGCTCTGGTTTCATGAATGGACTAGACTGGACTTGACCAAGTGGAGACCCCCCAAGACGTGTGGGCAGTAGGCATCCCATTCTCCTACTTCTGCTTTCCTCACACCCTCCTACCCTGTCCCTCCTCCTCAGCCCTTTTCTCCCCGTCTCACATGGACCCACTTTAGGGACCATTTGGTCCACTGCCAATGCAAGGAAGGGCTGCTCCATTCTTTCCCAAGAGGCAGAACAGAAGCCCCTCCTTGCTCTTCCCAGTGTTCTTAACGGCACCAAGGGGTCAAGCGGATTTATTTATTTAGTTAGTTAGTTAGTTATAGCCCCCACTCCCATGCAAGACGGCTTGTGGCGGGTAACAGACATAAACCGCACAATAAAATATTCTTCACCATATAAAAACAATAAAACTGCAAAACCCAATTACATGAACCCCCTCCAAACAACAGACTTGTCCCTCCACCCCTTCCTGCTCTACAGGCCGCACTCTGCCTCAGAGGTTAATGAGGAGCAGCCAGATGTACCTGCTAGCTCAGGTGGGCTGGGGCTAGATCTTCCTTGTCCTGGCCTCAACCAAAGACCAGCCAGAAGAGCTCTGTCTTTCAATCCCTGTGGAACTGTGACAGCTCTGTCAGGGCCCTGAGCTCTCCTGGGAGATCATTCCACCATGAGCTTGATGGGAGAAATAATTCCCCCCCCCACCAGCCAAGGGAGGGAAATTATCTGTGCTTTCCCCCTATGTTTCAGGATTTTCCTGCAAACTAGGGCAGAGTCTGCACTTACTTTCTTTATTCCATTGTCAATCCTGTTGAATTCAGATCGCTTTGAACTCGGGTCTTCCTCTCCCCCCCCCCCCGTTGAAACAGGAAAGTCTTCTGCACATGGTTAGGGAGGCTCAGAAGGTGGTGGGGGGGGGAGCCAAGCCTCTTTCTTTCTTTTCTTGAAGGGGGGGGGAGAGGAGCCAAGCAGGGAGCCTCTTTCTTTTCTTGGAGGGGTGGAGGAGAGGATCGAAAAAGACAGAGGAGGGAGGAAAAATCCAGGACCAACAGAAGTTGAGAGAAATTAGGGGCTTCTCCTTTAAGGCAAGCGTGTCACATGACCAGGTGTAGCCTATCAGAGGTTCTCTACCACGGAGCTTTCTTTCCCAAATGGATATTGAGGATTTTCAGCACTCTGAGTTATTGCACAATAAAGGTAGGGTCACACCGGATCAATCCTTCTTGCTGCAAAAGGAAATTTTAAATCACCCAAAACCCAAAAGGAAATCGCATTCTGTGTAGAGGGCAGGGACTGAATCGATCTGGGGTTGGAATAAAAGCTCCATGCAGTTTACACCTAGGATCCCCCACGTGTGGAGTAAAATGTACCTTCTTTCAGTATGGCCCAGTCTGCATATTTATGTATCAACCATATTTAGAATTACATAAATGGAAAGAACAGAGTATAGAGAGCAAAGTTGCAGTCTAGTGGCACTTTTAAGAACAATCAAGTTCTATTCAAAGCATGAGCTTTCATTGATGAAGAAGAATTGGGTTTTATACCCTGCTTTTTCACTACCTGATGGAGTCTTAAAGCAGCTTACAATCTCCTTCCCTTCCTTTCCCCACCACAGAACTCAGTGAGGTAGGTGGAGCTGATAGAGCTCTGGCAGAACTGCTCTATGAGAACAGCTCTAAGAGGACTGCAACAAGCCCAAGCTCACTCAGCTGGCTGCATGTGGAGGACTGGAGAATCAAACCCAGATTTCCAGATTAGAAGCCGTTCCTCTCAACTACTACATCAAGATTGCACACTAAAACTTAAACCCAAAATAAAACTTTGTGGGTCTTAAAGTAAGGTGACCAGATTTTAACATTGGTAAAGTGGGACACCATTGATGGGGGGGGTCTTGATTAAAATTTTGGTCTATATGGAGCAACAAAAAGTTTCATACAACGCATAGAACGCAAAAATAATATATTTTTAATTTCAACATACGTATAATTTGCGAGGTACCCCCAGATGTCCCTCCAAAAGTGGGACAATCTGGTCACCTTATCTTAAATGTGCCACTTTGTTCCCCCACTGTGAGTGCTCAAAAAAAGAGAATAGGAAACAATGCCAATGAAAAATAGAGCACCATGATTATGAGGTATAAATGTCCCCTTGGACTCAGAGCCTGATTTATATAAGAGAAGAGATGCGTGGGAGCTCACACCGTCATGGGATGCTGAGGGAGAGGGGTGTCCCATAGAGTTTGTGATAGCCCGAAAAACAGTCCAAATGCCCATTCTGAAGGACAGGGTGTCCCCATTTTAGGAGCGTTAGAAGCCAGGAAGAAAATATCCCCAGTTGGCCTGCGTGGGCACAGTCCCCAATGTGTATCTGTAGAGAAGAAGTCAATGAACAACAGTTACAGGTTAAGCACCTCTGTTTTATTTCAGGCTCTGCAACAAACTAATGTTGTAGATGTTAAGATAATGTCAATTTAATTTGGGAAAGGAGGTATGCAAACTCCTCCCTGGTTTTCTGTAATGAGCTGGAGCTAATTAAACCAGCTCCAACTCCACAAAAAGATCAGAATCTGAGGGCTTTATGACTCATTTGATTAAAAGTTTGCTGTACGCTAATAGAAGAATGTAGAATGTTCTTTGCATACACAATATTTTTATCCCTGCAGTCTTAACTTCTGTACTTTCAGTGTGCTCTTGATTGTATCTTCTCCGTGGTTTTTCTTCCATGCTGAATTTTACACATATTCTAAAACGGCAAATTGTTCCAGATAGGTACGTAACGATGCCAGAATTTAGATGCAAAATCAGTACATGTTGTCTGGATTATCAGGGGCAAGAATGAAGATGGCTTGTCTTTTAGTACTGTAATAAAAATTAATTTGAAAGGTGCCGGAAAGAAGTCAGATTTTAATTTTTTAAAATCTACTTTTCAGATTCAGTCCATCTGTCAGAATTCAACTATTTGAGAAGTCCATTTTTCAGTGTCTTGTAGTGTAATAGCCAATATCAGTAAGCTCTGAAGGCTAAATATGATCTTCAAAGGCCAGAATCTCAAACTGAAATTCAAAATTTTTAATGTATCCAAGTTTAGATTTGAAAAAATACACAAGTATAAGGCCAATTCACAGACTCCAATCCAATATAAGAAGCTTTGAGCCTCCTTCGGGTAGAGAAAAGAGGCATAGAAGAACCAACTCTTCTTCTTCTTCAGGAATATCAGGGCTCCCTCAGCCTCACCTTCCTCACAGGGTGTATGTTGTGAGGAGAGGAAAGGGAAGGCGACTGTAAGCTGTTTTGAGACTCCTTCGGATAGAGAAAAGTGGCATATAATAACCCACTCGTCTTCTTCTTCTTCTTCTAACATTTATAATATGGCACCCAAGGTCATTTTGTTTGACCTGCAGGGCCAGTTCTCCTTCTGTGACACGTTGGTGACATCGATTTCAGCTTGTTTCTCATGTTTCTGTCCAAGTCTATTTGTCTTTACCTCCCTCACCCTCTTTTGGTTGCTGACACTTTGTTTGCATTTTAAGGATGTGAGACTAACAAGATGTAATAAATTGCTTTATTACATTTGTGAAGGCCAACACTTCAGAACTCCCTCCCCAGGGAGATCCGTCTTTCCCTCTATCATCATCTTCTGCCCGTGGATGAAGACTTCCTTCCCCCTTTTTTTGTTTGGTGTGCCCCCCTCACTCTTATCAGCTGTCCTCTCTGGTTGTTTTGTTTTGCGTGTTTGTATGTTTCTATTGAATTATAATTTTATTTTTAGAACTCTTCTAATGTTGAAATATTTCAGTGCTTAGACGTTTACTGGGTGACTGGGTGGAAAGATGGCACAGAATTGATTTAAATAAAGATATTAATTATAGCTAGGTTTATTCTATTTTACAGTTGAACGGGATTTTTTTTCAAAAATCGTCTGTGAACTGTGTTACCCGACCCACAACCTTCTGCTAGTAAGCTCTCAACAGACACGATCCCTTAATATTTCCTTTCTTTTCTAACTGCATATAAGTGGTGAGAATGTACAATAAAAATCACAGCAAAGGAATAATTAAAAAAACAGCTGTGTTGAGCTGAATAACAGAAAATGCAGACTTTAATTAATCTGTGTTTTCTGCTGGGATTCGGCACCATCTGATTTACTTTTCATGGCTGAAAAGTGTAATTGTATCTTTTCCCCCCTCGTAGCTACAAGTTTATCCTCCCAAGAAATTGATTCGGTTCTTCAGTTTCCTAAAGAAAACTCAATACGGAACTAATGGTACATGGTAGAGGGCACAGATAATGGAGTGAGTCTAAATGCCAGCATGGTTGGAAAGTGGGAAGATATTCAGCCATTCGAGGTTAGTCAATACAGTTCGGGTGAGACCTCATCGCAGACTGACATGATGGCATTGAAGCAGAATTTGGGGAGTTGTAAATCTTTCTATCTTGTCTTAAGTCCAAGAACCTTAATTTTGTTGGGGAGTTGGTTCCACCAGGATGGGGCCACGGATGAGAAGGCCTTGGCCCCTGTTAGGTAAAGGTAAAGGTAAAGGTCTCCCCTGTGCAAGCACCGAGTCATGTTTGACCCTTGGGGTGACGCCCTCTAGCGTTTTCATGGCAGACTCAATATGGGGTGGTTTGCCAGTGCCTTCCCCAGTCATTACCGTTTACCCCCCAGCAAGTTGGGTACTCTGCGCCACAAGAAGCTCTATTGGCCCTTGTTGAGGCAAATTTTCTTGGGGTCAGAGATCACCAGTCTCTTTGAATGGATGGAGAAGGTTACTTTTTGAGGAATATAAACTAGAAGATGGTCCTTGAGATATTCAGGACCCTGACTGTGTCTGGCCATGAGGATCAGGATATTAGATACAGGATCTCTGCAAAGGTTATCTAAATTAAGCAAACTTGGTTTAATGCAGAATATCTTCTCAAAACCTAGGTGTAAACTGCATGGAGCTTTCATTCCCACCCCAGGTCGATTCAGTCCCTGCCCTCTACACAGAATGTGATTTCCGTTTTGATTTGGGGCGATTTAAATTTTCCTTCTGCAGCAAGAAGGATTGATCCGGAGTGACCCTACCTTTATTGTGCGATATCTTGGAGTGCTTTTAATGCTCAATATATTTTTAAATCGCATTGTTTTGAATCTGGGCTCTCCTCCATGGTAGGGAACCCATGATTGGCCACAGGTGGTTATGTGATAAACCTGCCTTAAAGGAGAAGCCCCTAATTTCTCTCAACTTCTGTTGGT
Source organism: Paroedura picta (assembly GCF_049243985.1). Lineage (NCBI taxonomy): Eukaryota > Metazoa > Chordata > Lepidosauria > Squamata > Gekkonidae > Paroedura > Paroedura picta. The sequence continues at coordinate 44,432,413 of NC_135381.1, read as the reverse complement.
CTTGGATTTTTTTTTCTGTCTTCTTCGATCCTCTTACACACACCCCTTCAAGAAAAGAAAGGATTTTTCCTCCCTCCTCTGACTTCTTGAATCCTCTCCTCCCTTCAAGAAAACAAAGAAAGAGTCTCCATTTGCCTCCCCCCCTCTTCTGAGCCTCCCTAACCACGTGCAGAACACTTTCCTGTTTCAATGGGGAGGGGGGGAGAGGAAGACTTGAGTTCAAATCGATCTGAATTCAACAGGATTGACAATGGAAGAAACAAAGTAAGAGCAGACTCTGCCCTAGTTTAGGGGTTGTTTCATTGCGTTAATACATGCACACTAATTTTACCAACCCACAAGGATAGATGGGCAGAGACCTTACAGTATCTAAAACACTTCAATAAGATATATAAACAGATAAGACACACAGATGGAAAGGAGACCCACACAGAGGAGAAGACATTGTATCTGAGGAAGCGTGCAGGCACACAAAAGCTCCCACCTTGAATAAGACATTGTTGGTCTTAAAAGTGCCCCTGGACTCTACATTTGTTCTGCTGCAAAATGGCAACCCGCTTGAATTTAGCCACTGAGAGTTAGTAAGAGAACACAAGACAAAACAGAAAAGTTATCCGTTTCAGTGGGCGCATCTGTTTCCACATCTTTAAACCGCTCCTGCGGAGCAGATTAAATAAAAGAGTAAGGGCTGTTGGGGAGGAGTTAGGGCGGGCTCTGTCCGGGATAAAAACTCCGAGGGCCCAACTAGGAGCCGCAAAGCGGCTCCTGATTGGGCCCTCCGAGTGTCCATCTAGGGCCAAGCCGCACGGCTCCCCATTTGCGGCTTGGCCCGGCCTCGCCTGACCGGCCGGGGACTCACCTCGCAGATTGCCCTGGCAGCCCGCGAGTTCAGTCCTCCGGCCCTGCCATTCCATCTACAGAAAGGAGCAGAAAGGCCCTGCTCCTTTCCCTCCCCGGGGACTCTGGCCATTGGGATGGAGACTACATCGCCGCCCGCCTTCTCCCGCCGCCCTGACGATGCGGGAGCCGCGAGTCGCGAGCTAGCTACTGATCCGTCCCCCGCCGCCATGCAGTCAACCCCCCTCAGCGCGCCCACAAACCTCGCGCCTCGACGCCGCCACCTGCCGCCACCAGCAATGCTCCCTTCGCCTTCGCAGCCGCCCGGCCCAGCCGCATCCGAGACAGCTCTAACGCCGCCCCACGCTGACACTGCTGGATTGCGCCGCGCACCAGCCTGCTGCCACCAGCCACCCTGCACACCCGAAGACCGAACATCGCTGCGCCACGTGGGGCCTGCTGACACCAGAGCCGCCCGCCCCACAAAGACAGGTAGGCCGGCCAGCGCCGCCCCCACTGCGCTACACAACCGCGAACAGCAACTCCCCAGCCCCGCGACGTCTCCGCCCCAACAAACACCCGAGCCTCCCCAACCCCCAAAGTCATGAAAAACGGCCACACCTCCCCGCTCCATCAGAGCCCCGCACCTCCCCGCACCCACAAAGACTCCCCACTGCAAGGCTTCTTTCCCTCCGCTGCCCTGTGCCACCTTCCCCCAGAAGCCCTGCTGCCTGCCCTCCTATTCACTCCTGCACACTGGCCCTCACCTCTGGCGCCCATTTTGTTCTACATTAAAATGGGCTTTCTTTCTAGTCAGTAATAAAGAGCTGCCCATTACAGCTTCACCCTCTGTAACATAGGTCTGGACTGAAGGCGTCCATTTATTTCAGGGACATTCCTGTGGCCCTTTCAAATATCCAGGTTCACATTTATTATTTTGTGTTCATTATTGTGGGGTATATAAGGTTTGAAGTACTCAGGAGATGTGTCTCCTGTAGGAATGTCTTGCAACCAATTATTAGTTTTTATCGTGTTTATTTTCCTCCCTGGAACTAATTATGGGCTTCCCAGGAAGGCAAATAATGCTGATACTGTGGTTGCTCCAAAAGCAGCACGTTTTTTAAAATGTAATGCTTCTTAGTTTTTGTTTTTAAAAATTAAGACGTTGGCATGAGTTCTAACATATTAAACTTAGTGTTTTGTCTGAATGGCCATGTAATGGCACATTGATATTCCAAGGGCAATCTCAGGATGTCTGCTGATCTGAGGAAGATTTTAAAAAATCATCTTGATGGTCTTGAAACTTGCTTTAATTAAAGTTTCCCCTTTCATCTCACCAAAGACCTGCACTAGGGGCTTCATTCTCTCACAGATAAATAAGGAAATGTTGCACACACTTCTCCCCTTGCCCCAGCACAGAGAAGGCTGTCCCGAACAAGTGTCCCAGTATTTCTGTCACCTGCAATATTATTGCAAAATCCCCGAAAAGAAGTGATCAGTTTACTTTGGAGAGTAAGATGGGAATGAGGGGCATCGTGCAGAATTTCAGTTGCCCAGTTATGACTGCAGCCTGGGATTTTAGTGCTTTAGGCATTTTTGAAACCTGTTCCATTGTCTGATGAAACCCATAAAATGGTTGTTTTGCAGGACGGTCAGTGGAGGGAAAAGGATCTAAGAAGATCACAGTCTGAGGAAGAGTGCTTGCACTCGAAAGCTCACGCCTTGAATAAATCTTCGTTGGTCTTAAAGGTGCTACTGGACTCTGATTTTATTTTGACACAATGGGCAGCGTGTTTGTTTGTTTGTTCATGTTCTCAATCAGTCAATCAAGGATTTATTACGGTCATGGGACCTGTAGAATGAAATGTAATTAGCAGAGTGGTGGAGAGACAGAGAGAGAATCTCTCTACATATATGCATGCATTCACAAACACACAATCTTCCAATAGACATTTTAAAAAGCAGCTATATGATATTAAATCTGCATGGTACTTAAGAATATTTAGAAACAGAATCTGATAACTCTTTCTGAGGTTTTGGCTTCCTAGGATTTTTGGTGGGTTGGTGTAATAAAAATATATGGCTAAGACCATTATACAAGGAGTATGCAATGTGATCTGTCCCGTTCCCATATGAAGTGGGGATGACGGGTCTATTTCTTTAAACCCAAAGAAGAAGAGTTGGGACATTTCCGCACATCAGAAAAAATAGCGTTACGTAGCGCTAAACAGTATTGTGTCTCCCATCCCCTCCTCACCATTTTGTTGTCTTGGCCTTTCTGCTGCCATTTCACGCTTCTCCCCCTCCTCAAGTGCTGCTAGAAATGGTGGAAGAGAGCAACGTGCTTTACACGCTACTCTCTTCCACCTGTCAATCAAGCCAGGCAGCCAATCCCCTTTCTCCATGTTTTAAAAGTCTTACAATGCCTGCTAATTTTTTTTAATTCATAGTTCTCCATTTTAATGCCTATACATCTAATCACAGATGCATAGTGAATGGCAACCCCAGCAAGGGGTCTTCAAGGCAAGTGAGAAGCAGAAGTCACTGGCCATTCCCTTCTTCTGCAGAGCCCTCTTTGGTGGTCTCCCTTCCAAGCACTGACCCGGCTTAGCTCATGGCAAGCCCAGTGAGGGGCTCTCAAGGCAAGGGAGGAGCAGAGGTGGCTGGCCATGGCCTTCCTCTGCAGAGACTTCCTTGGTGGTCTCCCTTCTTAGCTTAAGGCATCCTCAGCATGGGGCCTTCAAGGCAAGTGAGAAGCAGAGGGGGTTGGCTAGCCCCTTTCTCTGCAGAGCCTTCCTTGCTGGTCTCCAGTATCAGCCCTACTTAACTTTCAAGATCTGATGAGATGAGGCTATACCATGCTGCCTTCCCTTCATCCTCATGCTAGAAAAGAATTCTGTGAATCTGTATGAAGATTCATTATGAAGCCCTATGAAGATAGGTTGAGGGACTTGGGAATGTTCAGCCTGGAGAAAAGGAGGTTGAGAGGGGACATGATAGCCCTCTTTAAGTATTTGAAAGGTTGTCACTTGGAGGAGGGCAGGATGCTGTTTCTGCTGGCTGCAGAGGAGAGGACACGCAGTAATGGGTTTAAACTTCAAGTACAACGATTTAGGCTAGATATCAGGAAAACGTTTTTCACAGTCAGAGTAGTTCAGCAGTGGAATAGGCTGCCTAAGGAGGTGGTGAGCTCCCCCTCACTGGAAGTCTTCAAGCAAAGGTTGGATACACACTTTTCTTGGATGCTTTAGGATGCTTAGGGCTAATCCTGCGTTGAGCAGGAGGTTGGACTAGATGGCCTGTATGGCCCCTTCCAACTCTATGATTCTATGATTCTATGATTAAGAACTGGACCTGATAGTTTACACTCTGTCGCTTTGGGGCAGTGAATCCCCTCCCAACACTTGCTGAGATTTGAAGTCCTGGACTCAATTCTCAGTTTTCTGTGTGTGCAACATCAAGGGTCATAAGTTTGCTGCCTTTGACAGATCATAGCTTGACATTGCGCCATATGCCGCAAAGATATTGCATGAATTCGCCTGGGCTGCATGCTGTGCTACATGGTTTCTTGGCTGTGTGTGTTTGTCTTTGATCTCAGTGGCTGGTTGTTATGACTTTCACACAACATGTTTTATGTATGTGGAGAAGGTGGAACCAGAAGCTTTTTCAGAACAAGAGTCAGGGGAGAGAAAGGAAATGCAAATAGTTGAGTGTAGCCAACAGTTAATAAGAACAGATTATGGAACCTATCTTGGTTCACAGTTTGCCATTATGGCCTCTTCCTATAGAATGGCCTCTTAGGACCATATCTAATTTGATTTGAACACATGCTCATAGCACGCACGCACACACAAAAATGCTAAAGAGAAGCCAGCAGGAATAGATCATAGCTGTTTATCTTGGTTTTTCCTGGTTCAGTAGCTGCTTATGGTCTCAGGCCTGTGGCTGAGTGGAGCAGCCATTTTCAGCAGCAGGCTCTCGACTGTAGCTGCTGGTGAAGAACTGACTTAAGTGCACGTAGCAGGATCTGCAGAACAGGCCAGCTGACTTTGTTTTTTGTTTTTTTAAATGACTATTCCCCAATGGAAATCTCCTCAGACTTAAACATAGATATCATGTAAGCTCAACCATTGCAAAAAAGTAATCTATTGTAATTCAGGTGGTTTTTAAGGTAATTATAGCAACTCAGATTGGTACAAGGGAGGGGGAGGATCAGACAGCGACCACCTGGAGGAGGAGGAGTTGGTTTTTATCCCCTGCTTTTCACTACCCAAAGGAGCCTCAAAGTGGCTTCCAATCACCTTCCCTTCCTCTCCCCACAACATGCACCCTGTGAGCTAGGGGGCTGAGAGAGCTCTATGGGACTGCTCTGTGAGAACAGCACTATCAAGACTGTGAAGAGCCCAAGGTCACCCAGCTGGGGCTGCATGTGGGGGAGCAGAGAATCAAACCCAGCTCTCCAGATCAGAAGCCGTTGCTCCTACCTACTATACCACACCAGCAAATGTGGGGTGGGATGGGTGACTCATGCTGGAACTAGATGTGAAGGTAAGACAGAGGGGAAGAATTGGATCCCCCTCCCATGCACTGCTCTGAAACCAGGGAAGGGATAGAGAGAGAGAGAGAGAGAGAGAGAGAGAGAGAGAGAGAGAGAGAGAGAGAGAGAGAGAGAGAGGTGAAACCACCATCTGAAGCCTCCACCTGACCTTGCTATTTTATAGAGCCAGTTCGGGTTAACTGACATAACAATTCTCAGAACGGGGGCCGGGCCCCATTTAGGGGTGCAGAATCATTTTGCGCTGGGTCAGAGAAGATGAGGGAGAATTTTTAACGTGCATCAGAAGGGAGAAGGGAGCAAAGCATGATGGGAGGCTGCCTCCATCAAACACAGAGCAGAAATCATGTCACGAATTTCAGCCTGGGAAATGAGGGAAGGAAAGCCCAAGCACAAAGGCTAGACTCAACTTGCAGCATTCAAAGGATGTCCAAACTGAGGCTAAAACAACGAATGTCTCCTAATGCGGAAACAGTCAGGGTCTGTAGAGCTGATTGAATTGATTGGACTCCTCCATGTGCAAGCAGAGCATATCTTCTGCACTCTGGGAAGACTCTGCTTTCCCCCAGATGTCTTGTGCTACAGCCTGATTGCCTTCTCGTTCTGATGTCTGAGCAGGGAGCTTGTCTCTCACACTAAGGCTGAGTTAGTCTGCACAGGTGATGTTATTTTTAGCCTTGTCTTAGAAATTTGGTGTCCTTGTGAGATTGGGTCATTACTTAGAATCAGGGGAAGCACTTTCCTTGCAGTTCCTAAGAGGTCCCCCATGGGGCTCTTTTAACTTCAATTGATCAAAGTGCGTAAACGCTTCTGGACCCCATACATGGAAGAGGTGGGAGGGGTTAATATTTGGTGATGACACCTTGCAAAGTACACCCTTCTTCCCTTATACTTAACCAGTTTGGTTGCCTAAGGAGGTGGTCTTTAAGCAGTAGATGGACAGATCCTTATCCTGGATGCTTGAGGCTGATCCTGCCTTGAGCAGGGGTGGGACTAGATGGCCTCTATGTCACTTCCAACTCTAGGATGCTCTGATTTTGTGTTCAGCTTACCACATAGTGAACTATTTCTTGGAAGATTAGGAGCTAGATCATCAGGGAGGTGTTTTTTTTTACATCCATTGCAAATTTCTTCTGTGTGAAGAACTTGCCCTTTCTCTTCCAGTGACCACTTTTACTGTCTTGCTCACAGCCAGAGATTGGCCTGGTCTACAAATATATGTAATTATGTGCATACATAAACAAGTTATTTTAATTGGTTATTTATTCTGCTTTTTCTTCCCGTGGGTGGTTATGCTTTTGCATGGTGACAATTGTTATGTGTATTGCCTGCATTTACTGTGTTGTTTGTAGGCTAGCTTCTCCTGGCTAGTTCATTCCAGATGGGTAGCTGTGTTAGTCTGTAGCAGCAGAAAAGAGTCAGAGAACCAAGAGCACCTGAAAAACTGGAAAAAAAATTGTGGAAGGACTGTTCATTTCTTCATAGACCTTTCTTATTTTATTTTATTTGCATTGGGGCTCATACGGGTCAACTGTGGGAAAGGCAAATTGGTGCCTAATCTTGGGGTGTGGGGGTTGGGGGGGAGACAGATAATATGTCAGCTTGCATTTTCTGTTGTTCCTTGTCTTCAACAATGCCTACCCGTGACATTGACATGCAGCTGCTGCCTTGCCCTATTAAAGACTATCCTAGTGTTTCCCAGTGCCTGGGACTCCTGCGAGTTTGTCTTGGGGGGTCTGATTCAGGACTGCACCCCAAGGTCATGACAGTTCTGCTCTGAGGCCTCTGATTTGAAGGGTAACAGGCTTACAACTCCCAGCTCCTCCCTGTATTGAGTCCAGGTCTGTGCTGTGGGCAACAAGGACAGAAGAAGGATGAACAAGGTGACTTCAAAATCAGTCTTATTTATTACCCAAACCAAGTACTGGTGAAATCTCATTTTTGCAATAAGATATCTTCCTCATTGGCTTAATATTCTATGAAACAACATTTTAGTATGTCTATAAATAAATTCCTTTCAGAGGGCTAACCAGGCATTAGTCTGGGGTGCTAAGGACGCATTTCTTTTGCGTACTGATTTCCATCATGCCCTGAAAGCATCCTTTCGAGAAAAATTGCTCTTGACAAGGATTGTTTCTTCAGGGCCAGAGGAAGTCAGGTGTCCTCTTGGGCTGCCCTATTTAAGAAGTGCTGCAAAGATACCAGTGATCTTGCCTAGCTTCTTGCAAGATCTTCTCTGCTCCTGAGAAGTGGGGTCATTCTGGCCAAGCTACCTAGATGTGATTCCACCAATCTAGAAGCTACAGCATACCTGATCTGACGGTTTACTGACAGCTGTGATTTAAAATGCATGGAGTGGTCATATAGATGGGAGAAGGGCCATATCTCAGTGATGGAGCATATTCTCAGTGTGCAGAAAGTCCCAAGTTCAATCCCTGGCCTCTCTAGATAAAAGAAGAATCAAGTAACAGGTGATGTGAAAGACCTCTGCTTGACATCCTGGGGAGCTGTGGCCAATGTGAGTGGACAGAACTGACCCCATGGACCAAAGGTTCAGGCAGCTTTCGTGTATTCCAGAGGCTGCAGTTAGAGAGCCTCTTAAAACGCTGTAAATAACAGTTTTGTGAAATGACACGTTTGCTCAATAACGAATCCTAGACTTGGTGCAAAGATTGAGTTGATAAGAATAGGCAAGTAAATCAGATCAATACTTTCCCAAAACTGGCATACAAAGGAAGAATCGAGCTTATAATAGTCCCTTGTGCCTGCCAGGTTCAAGCGGGGAAAATATCCTGGGAACATGAAAGACCCAATAAAGTGCTATAACAGTAAACAGGGGCTTCTCCAAGGACACAGGCTGTCCACTATCTAGCATTAGGATGATGAAGGGGGGGGGGGACAAGACAGTTGAAGAGGGCAACCAAATTGCAGGGCAATAAAGTAAGGCGTCAATGATGCATCAGTAAACTTACATACCAAAGACCAGATCTGCATTCCAACCTAACCACAAAATGTGTGGCAGAAAAGGCATTTCTGACAGCTGTGTGTAATTTTGGCTTTGTGGTCTGAATTGGCTGGGATATGTGCCTGCCCACCTTGGAGAATGAAAAATATTGCATAGGCACAATAGCAGGTTGCACTTGTGTGTACTACGTGCCGGCCGCTAGATGCTGCTTAGCCAAATGTGACCCTCTGGGCAAGAGGTGCTTGGCCCCTTGCTTTCCCGTCCAGAGACGAGAGACTGAGGAGAAAATGGCATCAGTTGTGGTGGGCTTTGCTGGCAGACTCAGGCCAGAGTCTTGGAGGCTAAAACATCCCTGGAAATGGACCACCCCCCCACACACAGCCACACCCCTCCTCACCTCAAAGAGCCAGCTGGGGTGAAGGGAGGCGCCATCCGGTTCTCCTTGCCTGCCACACGTAGCATGAGCTAGCAGGGCAAGGCGGGCACGTACCATGCTTCTTTCCTCCTCAGCTGGCCTAGGGCAAAGTTGGCCCCACTGTGTCTGTCCTCATCACTGGCAGGGGGCACAAGGGGGACATTGACAGGAATAAGAGTACCAGTGAAATGGGGCAAAGTTGGGGATGGCTGTGGCACTGGGCACGATGGAGACAGCAAGGAGGAATATGCGTGCCACTGACACAGGGCAAAGCTGGGCGCCACTGTGTTGTGCCTGTACTGCTTTTTGCTGGACTGGACCTGGCAAGTTTAGTACAGAGGAATGTGGTTGCTGCTGGCATACGATAGGCTGAAACCGGGCAAAGGTGTGGCAGACGCCCAATGACTCGTGGGTCCTTCCTACTTCAGTAGCCCCTGCACTTCTTACTCACCCCATTGTGGAGTGGGTGGCCCCTGAGACGCCCCCCCATAAGGTAAATGAGAATAGTGAGAGAGTTTTTTCCGCCGTCTCTCTTTCCCCCCCTTCTCTTTTGATTAATGAATTGTGCTGTTTTTATGTCTGGGGTTTTAATGTGGGTTTCATTCAGACACATGTAACCCACCACAAGCCGTCTGGGAGTGGCAGGTAATAAATTGAATAAATAACAACAACAACAACAACAATCTGCGCCTAGACAGATCCAAGGCCTTTCTCAACCAGGGTTTCATGGAGCCCTGGGGTGTCCTGACAACTTTGTAAGGGTTTCTCTGATTGGGTGGGAGTTAATTATTTTTTAATATTTTTTAAAAAACATTTAAACATGTATTGGGTGATATGACTATATATGGTCATGTCAACCCCCCCCCCCATGACCATTGATGGGCCTGGAGGGGGTGGGAGGGGAAGGGACCCTGCCCAAAGTAATCCTTGTGACCTGGTGATGTCACATCCAGTTTTTGAGCAAGGTCACTTCTGGTGACGTGACTTCTGGGGGCGTGGCAGGGAGGTGTGGCCTGCTGACATCACAGCTGTGGTTTCTTGAAGCCTGAAGAACGTTTCAGGGGTTCCTCAATGGTAAAAAGGTTGAGAAAGGCTGCCTTAGTCCATCACTTTTGTCTTCATTCTCAGAGCATCCCATCTAGAAAAGTCAGCTTTAACCTAGAGTGCATATTTCCTTGCATAAGAACAAAATATTCATGGTAATGATTATCTATGAGATTTTCAGATTCATTTGGACGGGAAGGGGGTGGCCCCCAACAATGTGTAGCTAATTATTGCAGCCTAAGTGCTGCTGGCACCATTCCTGGCATTAAGAGATGCATCCATTCCGTGGTGCAAAGGGGCAAAGACCCCTAAATTTAGAACATTTATAATTTACTGTGTCGCTTGGGCAAAGTGCATTTGTTGCCTTGGAGACAAATAGCTGCAGTGAAGAGCTAAGTAAAATTTGTGGAATTGTCATCAATAAATCTTGATTATACATGTGTAAAAAACACACACAGTTTGATGATGTGCATAATGCAGATGTGATACATGATTGTTACATAACAGCTTCAGATAAATTTTTGGACAGCAGAGAATGCATTTTTTTAAAAAATGGGAACATTTTCCAGGGTGGTTTCTGAGGAAACTGTTTACTTCTTTTATATGTTTTGGCATTTAATTTTACCTTAATTGGCATATCAAGGAATGATTACATGGAACTGTTTTACCTTCTCCAAAAACTCATCCTAATCCTAAGGAGGACGAAAGTTGATTTCCGAAAAGAAATGATGAAGGCAGAGCAGGATGTGAAACACAACTTCCTGCTTCAGCTGATTCCTGAACACCTAGCAGTATCATTTCTTATTGGATGCGGCTGTGGCTCAGTGGTGGAGCATCTGCTTGGCATGCAGAAGGCCTCAGGTTCAATTCCTCATATCTCCAGTTAGAAAGGTAGATTTATTAAAATACGGATCCAAGCTAGCTGTAAAACTCACACCATTTACCAAACCATAATCTAGCGAATCATGACAGTGTACAAATGTCAATCAATGAAAACACTAATAATTCAAACATTTTAACATTATAAAACTACAAAAACATGTTGAGGTTACCTAAAGCAAATTTCCAATGGGACAGTTTTGGTGTACTTTGGCACAGTAGTTGGCTATTTGTTTGGTGACCTGGGTGTTTCCCCCGGAGAGGAGGCTCTTAATTTCCCCTTCCTCAGAGTCTCTGGGGATCCGGGACATGATTTGATTTCGAATTCCCACATCAAGTGAGCACCTGGACATGCCCCATGGCCTCCAATCCCCGCATATACAGAGTCCCTCTGCTTTTGGAGTCTTTTTCTAGCACCCCTCAAGCCAAGCAGATGGCAAAGCAGAGCACCTCGCAAGAATAAATGTCCTCCTGTGGTTCTTAATCTCCAGAAAGGACAGATAAACTGCTGGTTTGAATATATCTGTTTTCTAGGGGGTCCATGAACTTGGGTGACCTTGACAGGTCTAGTTGGCACTCTGTGTCATTAATTTTTTCTTTAATGACTTGCCTTGCTTGGTCGTTGCCCAGCTCCAGTATAGTTTGAGTAGAGAATACAAGGTTTAAGATTCTACCTTCTGTATACTGCTGCCATCTAGATTTAAAATTATCCTGAATAGAATTAGGGGTAGCAGACCATTTGGGGAATACTGGGCCTTGAGCCAAATCATAATAGATGAAAAGCCAATTCTGAGACTTGGGCAGGGATGGAGGATTTGACTGCTGTGTGATGCTCCCCTTCATTGCTATTAATTTCCTTCAGCCTTGGCTTCCTAAATATGAATTGTATTTTTATGATTTTTTTGCTGTTAAAATTATTTGTCTTGAATAGGAATGTGCAAGAAAAAAATTGGACTATTTTGGGTTTGTATCGAATCTGATTCATCCAAATCATCCATAGATTTTTTTTCAGTTGAATCTATTCGATCAAATCCTAATCAATTTGGTGCCTTTGCATCATTAAAGTCTATGGGAATTTAACCCTTTTTGACATTTCTGGTCTTTGTGGGCGGGTTGAGGTAGAGGTAGCCTCTGTTCAAAAGAACCCTTGAATTGCAAAAGATTGGACCAGGGGGTACAATTCTTGGGACATTCCTTTTGGATGCCCCATCTGACCTCCATTATTTCCTATGGCGAGGGAAAAAAATAGATTCTCAGGGTCTGTTGTGAATAGCTATCATAGGAAATAGTGGAGGTTGGATGGGAGCATCCAAAGGGAGGGCCCCTAGAATTGGGCCCCCTGGTCCAATCTTTTTGCAACTTGGGGTCTTTTGAAGACAGGTTCCTATAGTCATGATGCAAATTTGGTGCCTTTACATCACCCCCCCCCCCCCCCCCGAGCCCAGAAAAAATGAAAAAGACTTTTTTTCATTTTCTCTTTCCCTTTAAAGTTTAAAGGCTTCCTTGTCCAAATTGATGAATTGTGACAAATTGTGATTCAGTGACATGAACAAAGTGGATTTGGCCATTTGTCAGGAAATGGTGATTCGGCCGATTCATGCCCAAGTCAAGGCCGATTCAGTTACTTTTCAGCCGATCCAAATCAAAGTGCCCATCCCTATCCTTGAAGCACCTAGGGGTGCAAAGGGGGTAGAGAAATGTGTCAGACTCTCATGGAAGGAAAAATGGTGCACTAAAATGGAGAATGGCATTGAGCAAAGCTAATCCTTCAAAGAGTTATGTGTAGATCATCGGTCCCCAACCCCCGGTCTGGAGATCGGTGCCGGTCCGTGGATCAGTCAGTACCCGGTCGCAGCTCCTTCTTGTCCTCCTCCCTGGCTGCTGCTTCGGGGGTTGCCCTGCTACTCTGCCACCGGCTCACCTTTGGTGAGCAGCCACCAGCAGCCACCATGGCAGGGGCTCCCCCTCGGCATTGAACTGTGCAGCTGCTGCTGGCAGTGCCCCCCAGTGGGCAGCGGGAAGTCAAAGGCGCCAACGGGAAAGCAAGTGGAGCAGGGACTCAGGCGGCGGCGACGTCCCTTGGCAAAAGACTGCCAACCCCCCCCCCCCAGGGCCTCAGTAAAATTGTCAAGCGTTGACCGGTCCCCAATGATAAAAAGGTTGAGGGCCACTGCTGTAGATCGTACCTAGATGTTTGTTCATAGAAGCCCTTAGCTTGGCATTAGGTCTGAGTGTTGCTAGAATGTCCCGTCATCACAGCTGAGGGAGACCTCGTAGGGTTTTCAAGGTAGGAGACGAACAGAGATAGTTTGACATTGTCCGCCTTCATTTAGTGACCCTCGATCTCCTTGGTGGTCTCCCATCCAAATGCTTACTTGGACCAACTCAGCTTAGCTTCAGAGATCTGGCAAGATCACGCTTGCGTGGATCATCCAAGTCATAATGCCATTGGTAGGCATGGCCATATGACACTCTCACTGCAGGGTCCTCACTCTTGTGTTATGCTTCTTGTTCGGATAAAGAGCAAATGTTTAAACTCCTCTAAGCGTAAAGCAGAGAGCAGTAGAGCTAGAAGGCAACAAAAATAAGCCGAGCACTGGCTGTGCATTATTGTACCACCACTGCCATCTTGTCTCGCATTGAACATTCTCCAGGGCCTCACTCTTTGTCTCCTTTGGGCTTGGCTTGTTAATCACCAGGATGCTTTTGTCATTCTCAGCAACAGCTGGCCCCACGGAACACTTTGGTCAACATTGAGGTGATAAATAATCCTTTTTTTCAGTTTGCGTTTAGGTGATGGTCCTATTTCGAAATGTCGAGTGCCTTTGCTTTCTTGCTGCTCGACACATTTAAATATTAGGACCTTTTCATCCTGAACCGTGAGCATGAGAGCCCTTTGTTGTTGTTAGGTGTGAAGTCGTGTCCAACCCATCGCGACCCCATGGACAATGATCCTCCAGGCCTTCCTGTCCTCTACCATTCCCTGGAGTCCATTTAAGTTTGCACCTACTGCTTCAGTGACTCCATCCAGCCACCTCATTCTCTGTCGTCCCCTTCTTCTTTTGCCCTCAATCGCTCCCAGCATTAGGCTCTTCTCCAGGGTGTCCTCCCTTCTCATGAGGTGGCCAAAGTATTTGAGTTTCATCTTCAGGATCTGGCCTTCTAAGGAGCAGTCAGGGCTGATCTCCTCTAGGACTGACCGGTTTGTTCGCCTTCCAGTCCAAGGGACTCACAAGAGTCTTCTCCAGCACCAGAGTTCAAAAGCCTCAATTCTTTGACGCTCGGCCTTCCTTAAGGTCCAACTTTCGCAGCCATATATTGCAACTGGGAAGACCATAGCCTTGACTAAATGCACTTTTGTTGGCAGGGTAATGTCTCTGCTTTTTAGGATGCTGTCTAGATTTGCCATAGCTTTCCTCCCCAGGAGCAAGCGTCTTAATTTCTTTGCTGCAGTCCACATCTGCAGTGATCTTGGAGCCCAGGAAAATAAAACTATCTCCATTTCTTCACCATCTATTTGCCAGGAATTGAGAGGGCCGGATGCCATCATCTTAATTTTCTTGATATTGAGTTTCAAGCCAACTTTTGCACTCTCCTCCTTCACCCGCATCAACAGGCTCTTTAGTTCCTCTTCACTTTCTGCCATTAGAGTGGTATCATCTGCATATCTGAGGTTGTTGATATTTCTCCCTGCAATTTTGATCCCAGTTTGTGACTCCTCTAATCCTGCCTTTCTCATGATGTGCTCTGCATACAAGTTAAAAAGGCAAGGCGACAGTATGAGCTCAGACAACTGAGAGCACGTGGAGAGAGCTACTGGGGAGAGTTGCTGCTGACCAGGTGAGGCTATTGTTCTGCCTGGGTGAGGTGATTGCTGGGTAATTGTTGGGAGGATTAAAAAGGGCTGCTCCTCACCAGAGGCAGAGCTCAGACAACTGAGAGCACGTGGAGAGAGCTACTGGGGAGAGTTGCTGCTGACCAGGTGAGGCTATTGTTCTGCCTGGGTGAGGTGATTGCTGGGTAATTGTTGGGAGGATTAAAAAGGGCTGCTCCTCACCAGAGGCAGAGCTCAGACAACTGAGAGCACGTGGAGAGAGCTACTGGGGAGAGTTGCTGCTGACCAGGTGAGGCTATTGTTCTGCCTGGGTGAGGTGATTGCTGGGTAATGGTTGGGAGGATTAAAAAAGGGCTGCTCCTCACCAGAGGCGTGAGCCTTTGGCGCAAGCCGAGGGGCGAGAGACAAAGGGCTCTTGGCCTGGGGTTCTTGGCCGAGCAATTAGAATCAGTAGATTATATTTCCCTAGTACTTGCACTGCCTAGACATTTCAATGGACCTCCAGGACACTCATCCCATCATCTGCAGTGAGTGTGACATGATTGCCTTCCTCCCAGAAGACAAGATGGACTACAGCTGCCCCAAGTGTAAGCTGGTAAGACTTTTGGAGGAAAAGATTAGGGGACTAGAAAACAGAATTATTACTCTGACCCAAAGTAAGAAAGGGGAGGAGTTCATAGTCCAGAGCTCTGCAACTTGGAATAAAGACAATACAACCAGTCCTGAAGAGGATGAGGAGATTGACCACAATAGGGAACCTCTGCAGGCAGTTTGGAAAAAGACTGAATGGCGAAGGGCGAGACAGTTCTCGGGGCCTTTGGAGCTCCAGAATAGATTTCAGGCCCTTGCAGAGGAGGTGCAAGGGTCAACAAGGGAAGAGAAAGCAGAAAGGCTTAGTGCCTATTTTACATCTGTTTTTTCCCACAGGTCAAAGTGTTTAGGCACATCTAGAGATGGCCGTAGCCAAAGGATAGTGTCTGGGTGGCAGGTTAACATGGATAGAGAGGTTGTCGAGAGGCATTTAGCTGCACTGGATGAATTCAAATCCCCTGGTCCGGATGAAATGCACCCGAGAGTACTCAAAGAACTTTCCAGAGAACTTGCACAGCCCTTGTCCATCATCTTCGGAACCTCTTTAAGGATTGGAGATGTCCTGGAGGACTGGAAAAGAGCAAACGTTTTTCCGATCTTCAAAAAAGGGAGGAAGGATGACTCAGGAAACTACAGACCAATGAGTCTGACCTCTGTTGTGGGGAAGATAATGGAGCAAATATTAAAGGGAGCGATCTGCAAACATCTGGAGGACAATTTGGTGATCCAAGGAAGTCAGCATGGATTTGTCTCCAACAGGTCCTGCCAGACCAACCTAGTTTCCTTTTTTGACCAAGTAACAGGCTTGCTGGATCGGGGCAATTCAGTTGATGTCATTTACTTGGATTTTAGTAAAGCTTTTGACAAGGTTCCCCATGATGTTCTGATGGATAAGTTGAAGGACTGCAATCTGGATTTTCAGATAGTTAGGTGGATAGGAAATTGTTTAGAGAACCGCACTCAAAGAGTTGTTGTCAATGGTGTTTCATCAGAATGGAGAGAGGTGAGTAGCGGGGTACCTCAGGGCTCGGTGCTCGGCCCGGTACTTTTTAACATATTTATTAATGATCTAGATGAGGGGGTGGAGGGACTACTCATCATGTTTGCAGATGACACCAAATTGGGAGGACTGGCAAATACTCCGGAAGATAGGACAGAGTTCAACGAGATCTGAACACAATGGAAAAATGGGCAAATGAGAACAAGATGCAATTTAATAAAGATAAATGTAAAGTTCTGCATCTGGGTCAGAAAAATGAAAAGCATGCCTACTGGATGGGGGATACGCTTCTAGGTAGCACTGTGTGTGAACGAGACCTTGGGGTACTTGTGGATTGTAAACTAAACATGAGCAGGCAGTGTGATGCAGCGGTAAAAAAGGCAAATGCCATTTTGGGCTGTATCAACAGAGGCATCACATCAAAATCACAAGATGTCATAGTCCCATTGTATACGGCACTGGTCAGACCACACCTGGAGTACTGTGTCCAGTTCTGGAGGCCTCACTTCAAGAAGGACGTCGATAAAATTGAAAGGGTACAGAGGAGAGCGACGAAGATGATCTGGGGCCAAGGGACCAAGCCCTATGAAGATAGGTTGAGGGACTTGGGAATGTTCAGCCTGGAGAAAAGGAGGTTGAGAGGGGACATGATAGCCCTCTTTAAGTATTTGAAAGGTTGTCACTTGGAGGAGGGCAGGATGCTGTTTCTGCTGGCTGCAGAGGAGAGGACACGCAATAATGGGTTTAAACTTCAAGTTCAATGATATAGGCTAGATATCAGGAAAAAGTTTTTCACAGTCAGAGTAGTTCAGCAGTGGAATAGGCTGCCTAAGGAGGTGGTGAGCTCCCCCTCACTGGAAGTCTTCAAGCAAAGGTTGGATACACACTTTTCTTGGATGCTTTAGGATGCTTCGGGCTAATCCTGCGTTGAGCAGGGGGTTGGACTAGATGGCCTGTATGGCCCCTTCCAACTCTATGATTCTATGATTCTGTGATTCTATACAGCCTTGCCGAACTCCTTTTTCAATTTTGAACCGATCAGTGATTCCATGTTCAGTTCTCACTCTTGCTTCTTGACCTGCATATAAGTTTCTCAAGACAAATAAGATGCTCTGGTATTCCCATCTCTTTAAGAACTTGCCACAATTTGTTGTGCTCCACACAATCAAAGGCTTTAGCATAGTCAATGAAGCAGAAGTAGGTGTTCTTCTGGAACTCCCTAGCTTTCTACATGATCCAGTGTATGTTGGCAAATTGATCTCTAGTTCCTCTGCCTCTTCAAAATCCTGCCTGTACTTCTGGAAGTTCTCCGTCCACATATTGCTGGAGCCTAGCTTGTAAAATTTTGAGCATAACTTTGCTACATGAGAAATGAGTGCAATGGTGCGGTAGTTTGAACATTCTTTGGCATTGCCCTTCTTTGGGATTGGAATGTAAACTGACCTTTTTCAGTCCTGTGTCCATTGTTGAGTTTTCCAAATTTGCTGGCATATTGACTGTAGTACTTTTACTGCATCGTCCCTTAAGATTTTGAATTGTTCAACTGGAATGCTGTCACTACCACTAGCTTTATTGTTGCTCAGACTTCCTGTCTGGCTCCAGGTCAGTGGGGTTATCCCATTGTGGTTATCAGGGATGTTAAGCTCGCTCTTGTATAGTTCTGTATAATTTTGCCACCTTTTAAAAATCTCTTCTGTTTCTGTGAGGTCCCTTCTGTGTGGTTTGTTGAGTACACCATGGTTTAAGCTATGGTTTTGTGTCATCTGAAAGAAGCCGTTATGCAAACACTAATATTATGATTGATATGGGAATGCCCATATTCCTCATCAATGAAAAAACATCTGCAGGAATAAATGGTTGAATGAACTCATAATTAAATACAAACTGGAAAAGCAAGCTCTTTGTTTCATAACGAAATCTGGCACCTTTAAGGCCAACAAAGTTTTATTCTATCTATGAGCTTTTATGTCTGAAGAAGTGTGCATGCAGTTTC
Organism: Paroedura picta; assembly: GCF_049243985.1. Taxonomy (NCBI): domain Eukaryota; kingdom Metazoa; phylum Chordata; class Lepidosauria; order Squamata; family Gekkonidae; genus Paroedura; species Paroedura picta. The sequence continues at coordinate 44,414,299 of NC_135381.1, read as the reverse complement.
TACATTTAACAGTGCTGATTCAAGTTCCTGAGTTTAATTTTTGAATGGAATTATGTATGCTGATCTATGCTGTGAACCTCAAATGTAATAAACAAATAAATAAAAATGAAGTGTGCCATTGGACTTAAATTTTGTCCTGTTACTTCAGACCAACATGGCTGCCCACCTCAATCTTTGCTTCGTGAATCAGATTAATTAATTATTAATTAATTTATTTATTAATTAGATTTATATGCCGCCCTCCCCGAAGGCTCAGGGCGGTTTACATTAAACTAATCAACAATACATGAAACAGTCTTCGTTAAAAACATACAGTAATTAATAACATTATAACAGTATAACAATATAACAGTATAACAATATAATAAATAGTCTAACGATGCAACATTGCAATACCACAACAGGTCCAGAGCGCTCTGGTGGAGTTCTGGGAGGAAGGGGGGGCGGGGGCCCTTCTGTCAGACGTTGCAAGAACTCACAACTAACTTCTTAATAATAGAAAGTTTTATTGAGAGGCACTACATACATCTAGACTGGCGAAGTCAAATCTGGTTTGAAGCCAGATTTGCTTCTACTTATCAATACATTTCTCCCGCCCAAAGCTTGAACGTTCCCAAGGGAGGGGAGAGAGCAAGAGGAGACACATGCAATTAAAAACAGTGTTACTTTCACATGGCCTTGACTGTCTTCAACCTTTGATAGTGAAACCAGACCCAGCCGAGAGGCCCCCACTGAAACACATTCAGAGATAATGGATACAATAACATACATTTCACTTTCTACTTGTTAGCATGATTACAGGGCCTGGAGCTCCCAGGCACCAAGCAATTAAACTGTCATGGAAGAACTCAGGCTAATTTATGACAGGGTTTCTATAATCCTGACACCTTCATTCGCTGTTGGTTGTGCCTGACCTCAACCAAATGCCTGGCGGAAGAGCTCCTTTTTGCAGGCCCTGCGAAACTGTTTAAGCTCCATCAGGGCCCTGATCTCCTCCGGGAGCTCGTTCCACCAGGTGGGGGCCAGGACAGAGAATGCTCTGGCCCTGGTCGAGACCAGACGGACTTCTTTAGGGCCAGGGACCATTAGCCGGTTGATGGTGGTGGAGCGCAGAGCTCTTTTGGGGGCATAGGCAGGGAGGCGGTCCCTCAGGTACACTGGGTCCTGACCGCGAATGGCCTTGAAGGTAATTACCAGAACCTTTAGTCTGATCTGGAATTCAACTGGCAACCCCCGCAGTTGGTGGAGAATGGGCCGGATGTGGGACCTCCACGATGTTGCTGTGAGGATCCTGGCCGCTGCGTTTTGGACCAGCTGTAGTTTCATGGTCAAGGCTAAGGGCAGGCCTGCGTAGAGCGAGTTACAGAAGTCCAGTCTAGAGGTGACCGTTGCATGGATCACTGTGGCTAGGTGTTGCGGGGCCAGGTAGGGCGCTAGTAGTTTGGCTTGGCGGAGATGGTAAAATGCCAGCCGCGCTACCTTAAGACATGAATCTTGTTGAGAATTAAAAACACCTTTTCCATACAGCTGGGAGAACTGGGGAGAGATTCTACAGACAGGGGGGAATCTGGCCCTCCTGACAAACAACACCTGGCAGCCCAGTCAAGAGAGCTAAAGGGAATAGCCCCTTCCTCTCTCTTTGTCAAATAAGGCTTCAGGAAGACCTGAGCCAAATGTGGGACTCTGGTCCCTGTACTGTGGGCAGTATTGTCACTCTTGAATTACCCCTTTGAAGTAGGGGTTAGACCTTCTTTGGATGCTTATGTTTTGCCAATTGTAATCATGGCAGATATCCTTATACTCCTAATTAAAGGATTTCTGTGTCTGAGTGTTGGGGGGAATCCCTCAACCAAGCACCAGGCTTGAGAGTGGAGCCATATATAATTTGTCGTGACATTATGAGACAGATCTGCTCCTGGCAGGTGAGGGATGGGAAAGGTCACCGGGTCCCTGCTATAGCCTTTTGGAATGGCGGAATTAAGTTCAAACTCTGGATGTTTCTGAAGCCTTAAACCTCTCTGGGGATGTCTTTCACAGCGTCTTGGAGCGGGATAACGCTGCAGTAAATGAAATAACGCTTCACTAGATTAAAGGGTTATTTCCCCTGTGTGCCACGCTGACATAGAACGCGTAAACCTCAAGTTGTTTTTGTGTTGTCTGTCTGCTGATGGCCTACTCCCTTCCTGGTGCAGGTTTTGCCTGCGAGGTTGCTTTTCTATCCGGCTTTGCACATGTGGAACAATTTTATGCAGAGTAATCAAAACAACATAACTGAAACGGGGGCTGCAGATGGAATAGGCTCCCTGCCACGTGTGGGCGATCCGACAGCGGCAAATAGCCTTTTTGATTCTCCTCACAAAATAGTTGTCTGGCTGGTTATCTGACACAGGGCTGATCATTTGGGGTGAATAAGGAAAGGGTTTTTTGTGAACTGAAGAGATTATTCTTTCAGTGTGTTGATTTGCCAAAAATTATTATTATTATTATTCATTAAATTTGAATACCATCCTTCTGTCGCTGGCTCAGGGTGGTGAGCAACATATAACAGTACATTTGTTGTTGTTGTTGTTGTTGTTGTTGTCAGCTATTCATTCATGTTGGCAATCCCATGGCACAGCTGTTGCTACGATCCTCAATCCCACACCACCTCCCTCAGCTGTGCAATGTTCTGAACGACGTCCATTTTGATCGTGTCTAAGCACCATGTTCTTTGTCGGCCTGGTTTCCTTTTTCAACTGACCAGTCCTAGCATAATTGTTCTCTCCAGTGAGTTGATTCGCATGATGTAGCCAAAGTAAGTGAGCTGGAGTTTCGTGATTTTGCCTACTAGTGATCGATCAGGCTTTATGCGCTGCACTGTTTCCTTGTTTGTGACTTCTGCTGCTACGGAACCCGCATGAGCCTTCTCCAACACCAGAGTTCAAGCAAATTGATTCTCCTGTTGTCCGATTTTTTCATTGTCCAGTTTTCACCATCATAAGTGGCTATTGGAAAAAAGATAGATCGAACTAATTTGATAGTCAGGCTTGTGTCCTTGCTTCAGTTCAAGCTCATCATTGCTGAGTGACCCAGAGCAATTCATACCATACAGTAAATAAAAACTATTGACATACAATTAACATCATAACTTTAAAACTATATTAAAACATTTAAAATAATCAACATTAAGCCATTGTCTAGTCACGATTGGCTGCATTTTCCCAAATGTTCTCATTGGGCAGTTCTTAGAAGAGTTCTAAAGGGAGGTCTGGTAGATGTTATTATTTCACTGACCCCACCCAAAAGCTTGGCAGGACAGCTCCATTTTACACGCCTTGCAGAACTGTGCCAAAATATGGTATGGGGCTAACTCAGTGGAACAGGCTTCCTCGGGAGGTGGTGGGTTCTCCATCTTTGGAAATTTTTAAACAGAGGGTTCAGGGGGGTGGCAGGTGACAGTGGATGAGTGATAGGGTGGGGAGTGTCCTGCATAGTGCAGGGGGTTGGACTAGATGACCCATGAAGTCCCTTCCCACTCTATGATTCTATGATTCTGTGATTCTAGTTGTGGGCTCATAACACTGAGGGCTAATCTGGCCCATACCTGGATCCCAGGATTGTGCTTATCCCTTCGTCACATTGATGCAAAACCAGAATGAAAACATGTTAAGACCAACATGCAGTGTCCTTTGCTTCCGAAGGCAGATGACAATTATTTTGGAGAGCAGAAAGCAGTTTGAAAGACAAATCCCTCTTTGGATGTTTACATGTTATGACATTTAAAACTCTCAAAGTAGCTTTTGAGAGGTAATAGCAAAGCATAAACATTAGAAAACAATCCAATGTCATCAACATAAGATGAAGGCAGTAGTCCATAAGGAATGGAACATTCTCCAAATTAGGCAAAAGCTTGTTGAACAGTTTGAGTCATCAGGGGAATATTCAGGAGCACCGTGGTCACCGCTAAAGAGGCCCTGCTTGGTGTTGGTAGGATGGGGATCTTCTCCCATTTCTTCTCCTTTATTCTTACAGTTCTAGGGGAAATTCCGCATGCGATAAATATAGTGAAATATTTACCCGATATAAGCATTATATTCTGGCCGCTCCGCATGCCGTCGCCCACATCCAGCGTCTGGCCCGCTGGCAGCTTGCTACATCCTCCAATTTATAGCGCGAGTTTGGGAATCACATAAAGTGGATTCACTAACAAAAAAAGTGTGATCCACCAGCAGGGTATCAGCAGAAGGAACATATGGGGGCTCAAACGCACTACAGTCGCCTGCATCATTCTGCCCTCACGCCCGCCTCCCTTTCCATTGTTCCCGGGAATGGAAATTTCTTTTCTTTTTAAAAATGGCAATGTGCCCGGAGCAATGAATAGGTGGACATATCTTGGCAATGCTGGAAATAAAATAATATTTTTTCAGTGTTGTAACACAAAGCATGCCTCTTGAAAGTTTTCTTCCCCCAAAATCAGGAACTATATTAATTTTTCAAAGATAATCCCATAAGGGGCAGCATTCAAAAGGCACTATGCATCTATGATTCCATGCATAGGCATTGCAATGGATAAGTATGGATTAAAAAAATATAGTGGGCATCTTGGGACCTTTAAACTGCATCAAAATATGGAGGAAGGGGATTGGTGGCCTGAATTGATTGACAGGCGGAAGCGCGACACGTATCAGGCACATTGCTCTCTTCCGTCATTTCTAGCAGCAGATGTGGAGGTTGAAATGTGCAAAAAGGTGGCAGACAATGGCAAGTTGAGGAGGATAAAATTTAGCATTTTGCCATTCCACTGGCATAACGCTATTTTTACTAATGTGCAGAAATGCCCTAGGTTTTGTGTATTGGTCCAGTTGCCTTCTGGCATGAAAAGAGAATTCAAGAATAGATTTTGCATGTGCATAAAAGTGGAGGGGGAAGACGTCACAGCTTTTAAAATGTTTCCCTTCTGCACTAGTGCTCTAGCACAGCATAAACATTTTAAGAATACAGAATTTCCATTTGCAATTACAACCCATTTCCCCTCTCCCTTGCTGCTGTTTTCCTTTCCATACTGCCATTTTGGAGAATGTTGCTTTCCTACAGGAAGAAGAAGAAAGAAAAAAAATAGTCGTCATCTGAGTTTGTTTTGTTTTTATACTGCCTCTGAAAGCCTGAAATACAAACAAAAGAGCCAGAGACCCCAATATTGTCAGTGAACAATCCTGGTAATTCAGAAGTCCAAAACTACAAGCAGAAATTCAGCAGGGAAGAATTCCTCAAGCACCACGTAGCCTCAGTATTGCCCATGGAGACACCTGGATGCTTTCTACACATTTCTTCAGGAGACCTTAATTCCTAGGGCAGAAGAGGATGGGGTACCTGAGGGAAGGTGCTTTCGAAGAAGCCTAGGCTTCTTAGAGCTTTACACAGGGGTAGTCAAACTGCAGCCCTCCAGATGTCCATGGACTACAATTCCCATGAGCCCCTGCCAGCATTGCAGGGGCTCATGGGAATTGTAGTCCATGGACATCTGGAGGATTGACTACCCCTGGCTTTACAGGTCAATGCCAATAGCTTGAATGTAGATCAAAACAGCTGGCATCTAATGAGGATTGAGAAGAACAAGTGTTTTACATGCTTGCTGTAGGACAGGGGTAGTCAAACTGCGGCCCTCCAGATGTCCATGGACTACAATTCCCAGGAGCCCCTGCCAGCATTCGCTGGCAGGGGCTCCTGGGAATTGTAGTCCATGGACATCTGGAGGGCCGCAGTTTGACTACCCCTGCTGTAGGATGTAGCTAACTAGGAGCCCGGCTGCTGGTCTCTGCATGATCTGAAGTGTCCACATTTTCTTTGAAAGCCATACTCAAACAGAGGTATTTCTTCAAAGACGTTTTCAAACACTATTTAACCAGATGTAACAATGGGATAAGAAGCCGGTGTGCAGATTTCCTGTGGTTGATTATTATCGTTCCGTTCTCTCAGAGCAGTCCTGTCAGAGTTCTCTCAGCCTTACCTACCTCACAGGGTGCCTGTTTTGGGGAGAGGAAGGTGATTGTAAGCTGCTTTGAGACTCCTTCAGGCAGTGAAAAGCATAGTATAAATTGCAACTTTTCTTCTGCACAGTTTGGGACCAGGTCTGCCCCCATCGAAGCAAAAAGCAAGTGTTCCAGAAAGGAGTACTGACTAAGTAAGCTTTGAGGCACGAGAGCTTGGTGGTGGTGCAATCTGGCGTCAAGTCACAGCTGGCTCATGGTGACCTTATAGCCCAGGGGTGGCCAAACTGTCTCTCCAGAAGTCCATGGTCTGCCATTCCCATGATCTCCTGCCAGTGCAGGAATTGTCTGGAGAGCCACAGTTTCGCCACCCCCACTATAGGTTTTAAAGGCAAGCGAGATATAAAGGTTCTTTGCCGTTGTCTGCATCATTGTAGCAACCAATGACTTCCGCAGTGGTCTCCCATCCAAGTACTAACCAAGAGTGGACCCTGCATAGCTTCCAAGATCTGGCTAGGGTGGGCCATCCAGGTATGGACCACAAATGCTTAAACAGTGGGGAAAGTTGTTAGAATGCATGGGTCCCCTGCCCTATCTTTCCGAATGGTTGCAGAGAGGAAAGGAAAGGTGCTTGTAAGCTGCTTTGAGACTCCTTGGGGCAGTGAAAAGCAGGGTATAAAAATCATCTGTAAAGACAAAACGACAAAAGTTGTCTGGACTGGGGTAAATAAAGTACTGAAGAGATCAGGCTAGCCTGGGCCATCCAGGTCAGGATACAAAACAGGAAAAGTTAGAATAAATAACAAAATAAGGGAAATTTAAAATTTACTTTAACTGCATCCTTTTTGACTCAGGTGGCACAATCAAGCTCTTGGCACAGAATTTAGCTGCTTTCAAATCCTTTTTTCCAAATTTCAGAGAGTATTTCTGTTTCTTTCCCTCCAACAATGCAGAAAGCAGATTGCTATTCTGCGTGGGGGAGAGAGAGACCCAGCTACCAAAGGCCAAAGAAACAGACATGTGAAGGTCAGCTGTGTTTTCACTGGCTCTCCTTTGCAAATTGGGGGAGGGGGCGTGAAAGGGCAGGCGGCCAAAACTCTGCAGCTGCCCTTGCCGGGAAGGTTCATAGCTTGTTTTGGAAGCCAAGAGCACCTGCAATTCCACTCCTAGGCAAGAGAGGCAAAGAACGCCCACTGCCATTTCCAACAGCCCTCCCCAAATTTTACCCCCGATAATCTGGTTCCAAAATAACAATTTGCAATTTAAACGTGCGCTGTAATGGCCTCTGCCAACTGGATTGCCTGGCCGTCTCTTTTCCTTTTCGCCACCTAAATATGCTGGTTGGCCTGAAGCTGCTGAGTTTGGGGAAAGGGGAGGAAATGAAAGAGAGAAAAGGGGAGAGACAGCAAGCCCCCCTGGAAGTGACACTTTGACATGGCAGTAGCCAGGATAGTGTCTGGGTGGCAGATTGACATGGATAGAGAGGTTGTCGAGAGGCATTTAGCTGCACTGGATGAGTTCAAATCCCTTGGGCCGGATGAAATGCACCCGAGAGTGCTCAAAGAACTTTCCAGAGAACTTGCACAGCCCTTGTCCATCATCTTCGGGACCTCTTTAAGGACTGGAGATGATCCGGAGGACTGGAAGAGAGCAAATGTTATTCCGATCTTCAAAAAAGGGAGGAAGGATGACCCGGGAAACTACAGACCAATGAGTCTGACCTCTTTTGTTGGGAAGATAACGGAGCAGATATTAAAGGGAGCGATATGCAAACATCTGGAGGACAATTTGGTGATCCAAGGAAGTCAGCATGGATTTGTCTCCAACAGGTCCTGCCAGACCAACCTGGTTTCATTTTATGATCAAGTAACAGGTTTGCTGGATCGGGGAAATTCTGTTGATGTCGTTTACTTGAATTTTAGTAAAGCTTTTGATAAGGTTTCCCCATGATGTTCTGATGGATAAATTGAAGGACTGCAATCTGGATTTTCAGATAGTTAGGTGGATTGGGAATTGGTTAGAGAACCGCACTCAAAGAGTTGTTGTCAATGGTGTTTCATCAGACTGGAGGGAGGTGAGTAGCGGGGTACCACAGGGCTCGGTGCTCGGCCCGGTACTTTTATTAATGATCTAGATGAGGGGGTGGAGGGACTACTCATCAAGTTTGCAGATGACACCAAATTGGGAGGACTGGCAAATGCTCCAGAAGATAGAGACAGAGTTCAACGAGATCTGAACACAATGGAAAAATGGGCAAATGAGAACAAGATGCAATTTAATAAAGATAAGTGTAAAGTTCTGCATCTGGGTCAGAAAAATGAAAAGCATGCCTACTGGATGGGGGATACGCTTCTAGGTAACACTGTGTGTGAACAAGACCTTGGGGTACTTGTGGATTGTAAGCTAAACATGAGCAGACAGTGTGATGCAGTGATAAAAAGGTGAATGCTATTTTGGGCTGTATCAACAGGGGCATCACATCAAAATCGAAAGATGTCATAGTCCCATTGTATACGGAACTGGTCAGACCATACCTGGAGTACTGTGTGCAGTTCTGGAGGCCTCGCTTCAAGAAGGACGTAGATAAAATTGAAAGGGTACAGAGGAGAGCGACGAGGATGATCTGGGGCCAAGGGACCAAGCCCTGTGAAGATAGGTTGAGGGACTTGGGAATGTTGGAGAAAAGGAGGTTGAGAGGGGACATAATAGCCCTCTTTAAGTATTTGAGGAGGAGGGCAGGATACTGTTTCCGTTGGCTGCAGAGGAAAGGATGCACAGTAATGGGTTTAAACTCAAATACTTTGGCCACCTCATGAGAAGGAAGGACTCCCTGGAGAAGAGCCTAATGCTGTGAGCGAGTGAGGGCAAAAGAAGAAGGGGACAACAGAGAACAAGTTGGCTGGATGGAGTCAGTAGGTGCAAACTTAAATCAACTCCGGGGAATGGTAGAGGACAGGAAGGCCTGGAGTATCATTGTCCATGGGGTCGCGATGGGTCAGACACAACTTCGCACCTAACAACAACAAATCTGGGTACTCATTTTACCCTCATCGGAAGGATGGAAGGCTGAGTCAACCTTGAGCCGGCTGATGGGATTGAACTCCCAGCCTCATGGGCAGAGCTTTCATACTGCATGTCTGCTGCCTTACCACTCTGCGCCACAAGAGGCTCTTTTCATGTGTTTAGAGCCTGACTATATTTATTTGTTTGTTCATTTGATTTATAAGCCCGCCGCTCTCAGAGACTGGCTAGCGACGGGTTACATAAACAATCCATATAATAACATACAATAAAATCATATAAATCCCATTAAAAACCCAATTTCTAAAATATAATACAATAATACAGCTACCACAGATGGCAACCATAGTCTCATTTAAGACAACCCCTTAAAAGGGGGGGAACCAAGATGTCTGGCGCCATATGGGTGTGCATGTCTATAGGTGTAGAAGGATAGTAGCCACTAGATCTCTCCCAAGCTCTTGTGTCATGTAGGTTACATTGTCTTTGTGATGTTGATTTCTGTTTCCTAAATTGCTGTTTCTAGCTACTAGTTTTGCTGGGTTCATTGCAAAGCAAATGTCAGTTATTTTGCCCCCTTTTTTTGAGAAATCCCTAAAAGAGTTTCTCAGAAGCTTCTCTGCGGGTTTTGGTGAGCCAAACACTTAATCTAATTTGATGCAGATATTAATTATTTCACAAAGACAAAATTCAATTTAGATGGGGCTTTCCCTTTAATCTTACTTTTAGATATCATCAGAATTTGCTAAGTCCAAGGATTGGGCATTAGCATTTTTGTAATTAATGGCTCTCCACATGAAACAAACAGCATTAACAAAGATATATTTGAATGAAGATGGGCCTTATGGTGACTGATCTAAAGTGATAAGGAACTGAGTTTCAAATAAATTAACTCCTCCTCCTGTTTCTAGAATTTCCTTGTGGGGGTTGTAGTAATATGAAATCTCCCATAGCTAAATTTAGTTATTTTGTAAGTTTACAGCTTTATGATAGCCCCATGAATAAAGTTATGAAGTCTGAATCTTTCAGGTCGATCCTTTGCAGAGTTAATACCAATGTAAAACCACTAATTTGACTGTGCTTAGACTAGGGTGGCCCAATCCCCTCTGGTGACCACTGGGGTGTGGGGGTGGGCTTGCCAGATCTAGGCTGAGAAATCCTGGAGACTTGGGGTTGAGCCTGGAGAGGATATGTTGGACCTGCCTGTTTGGTTCAGTAATTGTTATATAATTCACATGCAAGATGCTTATAACTTCAGTATGTGCGTATGTGTGTGTTTGTGTGTGTGTGGTTGACACCAGGCATAACCAACAACACCTGCAGGACCCCTGCCCCCCCCCCCCCGAAATCCATCAAGGTGTTCTGCTCCTAGACCTTTTTGTACTAATACTGTTATAATATTGTACTCTTACCACTGTTATAATTATCAGTTAGTAATATTAATGTTATAGTTATATATATATATGGATGGATGTTCTTTGTATAGTTCTAAGTTCTATGTAAACCACCGTGAGCCTTCAGGGAGGGCGATATATAAATGTGAAAATAAATAAAATAAATGTGTGTGTATGTATGAATATAACTTTATGTATGTGTGTGTATATATATAACTTTTAACTCCAAAAATGGAGAACCCACCACCTCTCGAACCCACCACCTCCCTGGTCGGAAGGAGCAATTAACAATGTCACGGAGCTGCTCTCCTACCCTTGGCCTGCCTTTCTTGAGGAGCCAAGAAGGGCAGGGATCCAGGGGGCAAGTGGTCGCCTGCACCTGTCCCAGCAACCTGTCTACTTTGGGTATAGAGAGCCATCTGAAGCCGTCAAACATCACATCCAAGGCCGGCCAACACTGCCATCTCCTACGCCCTCATAAGCATGCGATAAGATGTTCTTGTGGCCTCGTCGCGAGTTTTCTGCCACGCTCAATTCCCTCTTCTTCTCCCGGAGCGCCATGGTATACCGGTATGCTGCCCTAGCTGGCCACACCCAGTAGCAGCTGCTTCGGTGAGGCCTGGGCGGCCAGCCCAAACAGAGATAAGGTACAGTCCAAGTCACCGGGAGCTGATAAGAACAAAGTAGAGCCAGGCAGAGAGGAGTCAAACAGTCCGAAGGTCAAAGTCCAGAAAGTCCGAGAGTTCACCAAGCCAAATCACTTTACCGAAATCCGTCGTCAGGTCCAAAGCCAGAGGGTCAAGGTTTACACAGCAAGGCACGATAGCAGAGCAGGTCCGGGGGGTAGTCGCATAGATTGCTTCCACGCTAGCTAGCTGTTTCGGTCTCCCTAAATGCAGCCCATCTAATGAGCTGCACCTGCATGATGACTCACCCCTCCTCTCCCGGCGTGAGTCCAGCTGAACCCCATCGCCTCTGACAGTTCGCCTGAAGTCTCTGACTCCTTCTTCGTTCTGTCAGCCCCACCCTGTGGCTCTGCCTTAAACGTACAGCCACGTCCTCTGTGTCTGCTCCCTCCTCCTGCGGAGGTCTGTTCTCTGTCAGCTGCCAGGAACATCCCTCCCCCGGGTCCAGTTTATTCCTCAGATCTGGCTGGGCTGTTGACCCTGGTTGCTCCGGCAACCCCGGGGAGTCGGGAGACAGCAGCGGGGGTGTGACAACCATGGTATACCATGGTGACCGTTTGAGTCGAGGGCAGAGAGGACGTCTAGGGGCAATCGTGTCTATGGCGTCTGCCAGTCCTCCACGATGGTGTCCAATGAATTGCCAGGAGGCATCGGGTCCCGCAGAACATTCTGGAATCCAATAGGATCCATTAGTCTCCGTGGGCGGACTAAAATATGTCCACCACCCAACTGGGCTGGATGGTTATCCAAATCTCCTCTCAGTCGTCTCCTCTCTGGGCTAACAGACCAAGCTCTCCCAACCTCTCCTCCTACGTCTTGGTCTCCAAACCCCTCACCATCTTTGTTGCCCTCCTCTGGACACGCTCCAGTTTGTCCACATCCCTCTTTAACTGGGGGGCCCAAAACTGAACACAGCCCTCCATGACTGGCAAAAGTCTTCCCCCAAATAACATGTCAGAAACACAAGGAACTCACTGCCTTGAGATGCAAGGATGTCAACGAGTTTGGCGGGGTTTCGAGAATGGACTAGAGAATGTCATGGCAAGCAGCTCTCTCTGACATTGGCTCTGGGCTCCAGTTAGCGGGTGACTGGTTTAGCTGTGTGTAGGGTGCTGGAGCCTTCAGGAAATTCATACCCCCAGAGCGAAGTGCCCTGCAGGGGGAATAAGGAGGTAGGCGGTCCCATAGGTGAGTTTTTGATATGCAAAGATTATGTGACTTTTGGTGTGCATTCAAAGCTGCCTAACACTGAGGCCAGTCACTAGAATACTATTGTGCACACCGGCTGCTGTCCACCCTGAATGGCCTCCAGTGCGCTGTGAAGGGCCTGGAGGGAGTGGGAAGGGGAGGGGCCCCAGGTGGTGGGCATTTATACAGCTCTGCTTCCCAACCGTATTCTGCACCATTGCGCCACTTCTGGGGTTTCTCGAAGCCTGAAGAATGTTCTGGGGATTCTCGGTCATACAAGGATCCCTGATTTCCTTTTGCAGTGTGGGGAAACAGACTTCCTAGTGGCTGGTTCAAATCCTTGGCAAAGAGAAAGCAACGAAAAGGAGTTAGAGCAGGGGTAGTCAAACTGCGGCTCTCCAGATGTCAATGGACTACAATTCCCATGAGCCCCTGTCAGCGTTCACTGGCGGGGCTCATGGGAATTGTAGTCCATGGACATCTGGAAGGCCGCAATTTGACTACCCCTGAGTTAGAGCTTTCACCACCAACTGGGGGGGGGGGTGAGTGGATGTTCCGTGGGGCTGATCAGAGCTGGTGGCTTCCCTATAGGAAACACCCAGGATGGATGGATGACCTTGACCTTCTGTTGTTCAAATGGGGCAAACTTGATTAAGTTCTATACCTTCCGGCCTTAAAGGCAGAGGATGGCAGTTGGTGTGCCTGCTTGGGGAAATCTGCCTTGACATTTTGCTCCCCATCTGTGCAGCACCTAGTATTTTCTTTAACTCAAGCTAGACACAAAAGAAGGATTTTTTAAAAATGTACATTGCTGCTAATAATAGCCATTCTGTTTCAAGGGAGCTAGCAGAGTGCCAGCATGCTTCCCTGCAACAGCATCTCTTCTGCTGGCAGAGAGGTTATCGTCGGCTTTCTTCCCAGCTCTGCCATTTACTTTTCTGAGTGATTTTGGGCAAGTCAACTAGGCTGTCTGAGTTTTGGCTTGGCTTCTGCTTACGCCAAGTGGGAGCTTGAAGCCTAGAGCTTGTGAAATATTTCAGAACTTGCTTGGGAGAGATATGTAGGCATGTTACGGATCAGTACTGTTCATGACACTGTTAGCCATTCTTCATGAATTTCCACTTTTGGATTTTTCAAAAGCGACATCGCAAGATCGAGGTGGTCCCTGAGCATACAGCCTTATGACTTGGACTTAGATCTGCCCTGCAGTTGAATATAGATACTAACAAAGAGAAACAGGACTTAACAAGGTCTTGTGTTTGGAATATGTTGAACATTAGTTCTGCATTTAATTTTATAAAATAAAAAAGTAAAATAAAAAACAAGAAATACAACAACAACAACAAATTTTATTTACAGTCATCCAGACCAAAATTTAAACATACCTTTAGTATGTCAGGAAGATACAGAAAAATATTTGGGTGCAAAAAACCATAGAAATTTATGTTATCAAATATCTAAAACCTCATTGTGATTAAAACGCAACAATTAAAACAGCATTTCCAGAATACTGACTCATTACAGAATTCAGTTTAGATTGAGGGAGATGCTTTCTGTCCTACATATAAGCTGAGCAATTTAATAGCAGCAGGACAGAATTTAGCAGGGAAGAGAGCTATTTGTTTGCTTTCATCATGTAGAAATTTCTTAACCTTTTCCTTTGAAGAAAGGAAAGGATGTCTATCTAATATTGGCTGAATTAAATTGCATCTGATGACATTGTAAATAGAACAGTTGCATTTTTGCTTGTTTCTCTCTGGCCACTAGCACAGGGACAGCTGAAGGGGGGACTGAGCATCTAGCCCAGGTGTAGTCAAACTGTGGCCCTCCAAATGTCCCTGGACTACAATTCTACAATTGTAGTCCATGGAGCTCTTCTCTGTTTATTGATCTCTCGTGTAGACAAGTAGAAAGCTGGGACTAGCCTGTGTTTTGTCTTGTCTGGCAGCAGGAAGTCTGGGATTCTGTCTAGATCCGTTTGCCAGCTGATGTCCTTGGATCTTTTTTAAAGTAAGGAATTGGCTTAATCGCAACATAGGTTAATTACTAGTTGTTCTCATTACCCAAATTATGCTAACTGGAACCTCACAATTTTTAGCCATAGCGATTGAAAATGGTCACCATCACTTAAAATAAGAGATGAGAGGTTCTTAGGGCTGTAATTTAGTTTTAACGACTGGGAAATAGATAACATACTAATCCAGTCTTAACATTTTTTGCATTGAGAAACCCATGAAACATTCTTCAGACATCTCAGATCTCACCCAAAAACCACCTTTCCTAAGCAACATCGCTTCCATTTTGCCTGTATTTAGACTGAGCTTACTGTACCTCATTCCTTTGACTGGCATTCAGGCAGCCCATAGCTTGTAGGTAAAGTGAAATATGGCTGGGCATCTTAAGCCTATTGATGATACCCTATTCCAAATCTACAAGTTCTTTGATATAAAATGCGGGCAAGAAGACAAACCTCCAAGATACACCTAGCTTGGTGTTGTGGTTCTAATCTTCTAATCTGTTGAGCTGGGTTTGATTCCCCATGCCTCCTCCTCCACATGCAGCCAGCTGGGTGACCTTGGGCTCATCACAGCCCTGGTAGTGTTGTTCTCATGGAGCAGCTTCTTTTAGAGCTCTCTCATCCCCACCTACCTCACAGGGCCTCTGTTGTGGGGAGAGGAAGGGTAGGAGACTGTAAGCCACTTTGAGCCTCCTTCAGGTAGAGAAAACAGGGTATAAAAACCAGCCTTCTTCTGTTTAAGTTCCTACGGTGATGATTCAACCTCTTCTATAGAAATTGTGTAATATCTAATAAAATGGCTTGAATCCACCAAAGTGCTATCTACATAACCCCCAAGTTCATTTTCCAAGTGCTTTAATAGAATTTCATGGTCCACAGTCTCAAATGCTGCTGATAGATTTAGTTCTGTAAGCAAGGAGGTATTACGTACTCTCTTGTGTTTGCAGGATGGCCATCCCTCTCTACAGTAGCCAAATCTGTTGCCAGTCCAAAAGTAGGACTGAAACCAGATTGGAAAGGATTAAGGCAGGCAAATTGTCCAGAAATGCTGCCTGCTGCCTGTCACCTTTCCCCACATTGGAAGATTTGACCAGGCTTGTAATTAGCAAGATCTTTCAATAAAGGTCTCAACTGATTCATTCAATGCTCTCAGAAAATTCACTTCAAAGAGGAATTTACAATTCTAACAAGCAAGTGTAGCCAAAGTCTCTGCAAGATTTAATAAGGCAGGATGGGCAAGAATCTAATATACACATGGGGGCCATCACAAGAATCCTTATTTTAGTACTTCTTTCCCACTAACTATAATGATTACAACATAGAAAACCAGTCACTTTTCTGCCTGGACATGAATACAATCTTTTCAGCCTCTTTTATATATTCACATTCACATACAGAAAGACATTTGTAGAACTATGTATAGTACTTGAGACAGCCGTTCCAGTACATTTGGACATGTCTGTGTGCTTTCCATTTACAAAAGAAAGGCCTGAAACGGAAAACATTAACCGGAAGGAAAGATGTGGGACACAGGAAATGTTAGCTCTGGTTGTCATGTCCAGGGCTGAATCTGCTTTTATACCAGTCTCAGGGCGATTCAGTCCCTGCCGTCTACACTGAATGCGATTTCCATTTTGACTTTGGGCGATTTAAATTTTTCATCTGCAGCAAGCAGGATTGATTTGGAGTGATCCTACCTTTCCCCCGGGATATCCTGGAGTGAATATAACCCTCGATATTTGGGAAATCGGCATGAGTAGAATCATAGAATCATAAAGTTAGACGGGGCCATACAGGCCATCTAGTCCAACCTCCTGCTTAATGCAGGATCAGCCCAAAGCATCCTAAAGCATCCAAGAAAAGTGTGTATCCAACTTTTGCTTGAAGACTGCCAGTGAGGGGGAGCTCACCACCTCCTTAGGCAGCTTATTCCACTGCTGAACTACTCTGACTGTGAAAATTGTTTTCCTGATATCTAGCCTATATCGTTGTAGTTTAAACCCATTACTGCACGTCCTTTCCTCTGCAGCCAACGGAAACAGCATCCTGCCCTCCTCCAAGTGACAATCTTTCAAATACTTAAAGAGGGCTATCATGTCCCCTCTCAACCTCCTTTTCTCCAGGCTGAACATTCCCAAGTCCCTCAACCTATCTTCATAGGGCTTGGTCCCTTGGCCCCAGATCATCCTCGTCGCTCTCCTCTGTACCCTTTCAATTTTATCTACGTCCTTCTTGATGTATGTAGGTCCTTCTTGAGTAAAGGTGCTGCTCTCTTCCTTTTCCAAACTAACTTGCTGCCTCAAGCCTCCAACACTGTAGAAAAGCCCTGATTGGCCAGGGCATCAGTTCAAAGGCTTCCTTGTTCACAAGTTGCAATGCTTCCCTTGTCTTGGCAGAGATTTGCTTCTTGGATTTATTCCCCCTCCTCTGTCGTCTCCAATCCCCCCCCCACTCAAGAAAAAAAGAGGCTCCTGTTGTGCTTGGATACTCCCCCCCCCCTTTTCTGAGCTTCCCTAATCACATGCAGAACACTTTTCTGTTTCAATGGGGGGGATAGAGGAAGACCTGAGTTCAAATCGATCTTAATTCAGCAGGATCCACAATGGAATAAACAAAGTAAGTGCAGAAACAGCCTAGGTTTCAGTCTATGACTAAACTATCTTGGTGGCACCAAAGTTAAAGGCGGTTACAGTAGACTGAGATGCAGTCAAGCTTACATGCAATCCCTCGGAACTTACCGCCAGACTTTTTGATGGTCCACCATAAAACTCTCCTCCAACACCACATTTAAAAGGAATCTACCATGTAGATTGTGGAGACAGCTTCGTCTCTGTAAGGGGCTAGAGCCAAAATGTTTTTAAAAATGTAACAGGGATTCCTTCATTGAACACAACACTGATAGACTACAGAAGCATTGGCAGAAATTCCTGGTGAAAAGGCATGTAATGGGGAAGGCCAACAGAGATCAGCAACTTCTGCTATTTGATACGTAGGATCCTGTGACTACGTCAGAGGATACCACGTACCTTCCTGGGTCATTCAATCAAAATCTGCACTTAGCGATGGAGGGCCATGTTGTTTGCAGAAACAACACACTGCTATTCGAATGCCTTTTGATCGTTTTGTGCCAATAGCATGGTTTGTACTTGCCGATTAGTTTCTTTCTCCCCCACCTTGTCTCTAGGAAAGCTGTATTGAGAAGAAGAAGAAGAAGAGTTGGTTCTTATATGCCGCTTTTCCCTACCCGAAGGAGGCTCAAAGCAGCTTACAGTCGCCTTCCCATTCCTCTCCCCACAACAGACACCCTGTGGGGTGGGTGAGGCTGAGAGAGCCCTGATATCACTGCCCGGTCTGAACAGTTTTATCAGTGCCGTGGCGAGCCCAAGGTCACCCAGCTGGTTGCATGTGGTGGGAGTGCAGAATCGAACCCGGCATGCCAGATTAGAAGTCCGCACTCCTAACCACTACACCAAACTGGCTCTCAGTATTGCACTTGACAGATGCAATATTTGTGTGTGGGAATAAGAACAGTAGGAAGTGTTTATGTAGGTGTCACTAATTTAATTTGACTTGATATGTATGCAGATACGGGGCAATTTTGTACTAACTGGTTTCCTTTTTTTCCCCCCATAGTCACCTTCAGTCTTCTAAATCAGCTGTTGGGAATCACACTTGCTCTTCTCTTCACTTATCCAAAGGTGACCCTGGGATGGAGGCCAAAAGAAGGGGATAAAATAAGCAAAATAAGCAGCGAGGACTAACAACATGGTGCTGAAGTAGTTGAACAGGTAAGGGATTTAACCAAGGATGAATATAAACAAATAACCAATGCTTAGAGAGAGTGTTAGAAGAGCTAAAGCTCAATATGACCATTTATGCACTGGGAAATTCACTGCCACAGCTCCCATGCAGGAACACAAATAGGGGGCGGAAGAGGTGCACCAGACCAAATGCTCCCCCATGTGAGTGCAGGAAGAGGTGGGGCAACCTGCCACGACTAAAACTCCAGCCTGCAGCACAGCATGAAACCTCCAGTGCATAAACGGTCTATGAGCTTAGGCTAGCAAGAAATGCTAAACACAACAAAAAGGGGTTCTTTAGTTATGTTAAAAATAAGCAAAACAGTAAGGACATGGTAGGATAATTGTGGGGACTGGAAAGTGATATTGTAACAGATGATGAAGACAGGGCTGAATTGCTCAATTCCTACTTCTCCTCAGACTTGTTGTGTGAGAGAAATCATACTCAATGTGTCAAAATCATTTCACATGATGAGGGATGGGAGTTGCAGCCTAGAATCTCCATAGGTATGGTCCATGAACACCTAGTTTCTTTAAATAAAACCAAGCCCTCTGGGCTAGAAATTGCATCCAAGGGTAATAAAAGAACTTGCAGATGGAATTTCTGAACCTCTGTCCATTATTTTTGACAATTCTTGGATAACAGGAGGCGGGTGAATGTTGTTCCCATCCTCAAGAAGGGGGAAAAAGGAGAATCCTGGTAGTTACCGACCTGTTAGCTTGATAGACATTTTTGTAGAAATAAACTTTAAAGAAATACAGCATAATATTAATAAAGTATCATTAATGAAGTAATACGAAAACAAGCCTGTACCTAGGAACTTCTTTTGCTATATTGTTTGAATAAAGTTTGGTTTGCCATCGTCACTCTTCTTCTTCTTTCATTCTATATGACGTCTATAGCTGGCAAATCATCAAATAATTGGTCCTTGAGCAGCTAGAGCAGATGGCTGTGATTTCTAAGTGTCAGCACGGCTTTCTCAAGTTCTTTCAGACGAACTTTATTTCTTTTTTTCAGAGAGCTACAACCTTGCTGGATCAGGGGAACACCGTGGATATAGATTATCTCGATTTCAATAAAGGTTTTGATAAGGTTGCACATAATATTCTTGTTGACAAGTTGGTTAAATGCAGTATGGCTCCTTTTATTGTTAGGTGGATTGATAACTGGTTGACAGATCGCGCCCAAAGGGTGCTTGTTAATGGTTCATCATCCTCTTGGAGAGGAGTGCCTCAGGGTTCTGTCCTGGGCCCTGTGTTGTTCAACATATTCATAAATGGACGAAGGAATAGAGGGGGTGCTTATTAAATTTGCAGATGATATTAAACTGGGAGGGGTAGCGAACACAACAGAAAACCAAATCAGAATGCAGGAAAACTGGGCTAAAATGAATTTTAGTTGTGAAAAATCTAATGTTCTTCATTTAGGTAGGAAAAATCAAATGCATCATTATAGAATGTGGGAGATCTAGGGGTCTTAGTAGACAATACACTGAACATGAGTCAGCAGTGTGACTCAGTGGCTAAATAGGCTAATGAGATTCATCAAAGAAATATAGTGTACAGATTGTGCAAGGGGGGGGGCATGATCTGGACATTGAATTTGGGTTACTGTGGTGGGCAGATAGTGTTTCCTGCATTCTTCAAGTGGTCAGACTAGATGACCCTGAAAGCCTCTTCCAACTATGATTCTATGATTGTATATCTATCCCACTTTGTAACTGTACGCTGGTTATTGAAGTGTGACTTCCTACTGGGCTGACATGTTTGTGGCAAACATATCAGGCCAGCAAGTAGTGGAGGTTTTGCAAATCTTTCTGTGAACATGTTTGATGGCTGGACTAGAATAGGCACACAAGAACACACAATGGGCTCTGTCTAAAACCAGGCAAGGTTATTGAAGGCAGCTCTTGAAAAACCCTGATTTGTATAAGAACTTTTAACATCCATTGGACATGCAAGGGACCTTCACTTGAAAATAGATGTTGGTTTACCTCCCTAATGATTGAAAAATGATATAAAAACATATTTTACACGTATCTGTGTGTTTTAAAACAATTGTGTGTGCTTAACATTGACCTTTGAGAAAGACCTGCTTAGATCAAAACACTTTAGGTCTCTGGATATTAAGATATAACTTATGTATTTGTGACCTATAGAAAAAGTGTTACTCCCTGCTGTTTTTATTGCTCTTAATACTTTTATAAATTTGAGCTCCATAAATAAAATCTGAATGTAATTTATTTCCGTCATATATAAAGTTGCAGCTTTCTCAACCTTTTTAGGTTCTCCATTCCAGGTTGGCTCCCCCCGCCCTTATTTTTTTTAGTGTTTGATGTCTGGACTTGCCACATTTGGAAGCCACAGCCTGATGTGAGCTGATCAGTTGGCCTGGTGGGACCAAGCCCTATGAAGATAGGTTGAGGGACTTGGGAATGTTCAGCCTGGAGAAAAGGAGGTTGAGAGGGGACATGATAGCCCTCTTTAAGCATTTGAAAGGTTGTCACTTGGAGGAGGGCAGGATGCTGTTTCCATTGGCTGCAGAGGAGAGGACACGCAGTAATGGGTTTAAACTTCAAGTACAACGATATAGGCTAGATATCAGGGGGGGGGGGAATGTCACAGTCAGAGTAGTTCAGCAGTGGAATAGGCTGCCTACGGAGGTGGTGAGCTCCCCCTCACTGGCAGTCTTCAAGCAAAGGTTGGATACACACTTTTCTTGGATGCTTTAGGATGCTTAGGGCTAGTCCTGCGTTGAGCAGGGGGTTGGATTAGATGGCCTGTATGGCCCCTTCCAACTCTATGATTCTATGATTCTATGCCTACAAGCCGTGAGTGCTTGCCAAACTGGTTTGCGTTGGGTTTTCCCAAAACAATACATGAGTCAGGAAGTTGCTGATTCAAACGGATCATCAGTTTAAGTTTCAAGTTAGGATTTTATTGAAACACTAGTAAAAAAGCCCGCTGCAATCAGGAATGCAGTGGGCACTAGTGGGATAGTGGAGGGGGAGACAGAAAGGAAGACAGGAAAAAAGACAGGGAGGGAGGGAGGGAGTGGGAGAGGGGAGTGGGAAGGAAGGAAGGAAGGAAGGAAGGAAGGAAGGAAGGAAGGAAGGAAGGAAGGAAGGAAGGAAGGAAGGAAGGAAGGAAGCCAAGTGAAGTCACAAGAGGATTGTGTTTTAATCTTTGCAGCTTCTTACCATGGAACATGGATCAATACAGATTAGATCACTGGTTGGACCTTGGATGTTGGTACATGAAGTGACTGATACAGGGCTAATACAGATCCGTACTAAGAGGGAGATATGGCAGAAGACACGAATGCCTCAGCTTGTCTGGGTTTTGAGATTATCACCAATTTTTTTTGAGACAGAAGATGAGGGTGGTCTAATATCAAAATACCCCAAAAGGTCTGATAATTTCACAAAATACTGCTTTTGGACAACCAAAAAGGTGCCTGAATCCTTGGCACATTTGAAAATTAGGGCTGTGCTTTGCCACTAAGCAGGGAGTCCATTAAGACTGAGTCTTTATACACAGAGAGTAATGTGATTCATTTGCCTGTTTGCTCTGGTTTTGATAAACTGGCTGTCTCCTATGCATCATTGAGCATGGTTGGGGGGGGTTCTTTGAGAAGAGCAGCAGGCGTTTCCTTCGTTGCATGCAGCAGAGCTGTGCCACGTTGTTGCCGTGAAACTCATCTGCTCTCTCTGGGTGCAAAGGTACAAGGCGAGGGGGCATGGGGGCTAATCGTCTTCGTTAAACCCGCTGTGCTGCTCAGGTTCTGCAGATAAAACTGGCCTGATTAGGTCATGCCTTTGAAACTTTCCTTCCTTGGCAGTTTCACTACAGTGTGGAAAATATAAGGCATGCCAATTAGTCCAGGCACCCATGGACTACACTTCCCATGAGCTCCTGCCAGTATGATGGCAGGGGCTCATGGATATTGTAGTCCATGAATGTTTGGAGAGCCACAGTTTGGCCCCCCCTGCCATAGCCTAATGTGAAAGGAGCTAATACAATCAGAGATATCAAGAGAGAGTATTATTCTACCTTATTTAAAATCTCTTGCTTTATTTATTTAGTTATTATATTTTTCATACTTTTAAGCCATCGCTCCTGACCAGTCAGCTCACGGTAGCTAACAACATATAAAACATATAATATCTCCCCGTTGGGACTCAGAGTGGTTTATGGCATCATTCCCGCCTCTGTGTTCTCCTCAAACTAGCCTGTGAGGTGTGCCAGGCAGAGAGTTTGTGACTGGCCCAAGGTCACCCACTGACCTTCCATGGGAGAAATGGAAATTCAGACCCAGATCTTCCAGGATCCTCATCCCACATTCTGTCCACTACACCATACCTGTAGAGGCTTTTCCAAGGGGGCAGAGAGATGGCTCTTTCTATGATTTATGAGTCTGTACATTTGCAACGTTAAGAACAGCCTGGGATCTCTTTACCTCCCCACAATATTCCTTCTCTGCAAGGAGACCTGTATTTGTAAGAGAAATTTTGGTCTCAGTCTGGGTGAAAACAGGGTAGAGTATCTGAGGAAAAATCAAATATAGAGAAAGCATTCAGCATCTCTCCGCTCCTCCAACTGCAAATCCCCAGTCACGTGGATGTTTCTGAGCGGAGACTTGACTATAGAATTAATATCACATGTAGTGGAAAAGTAGAATGCAGGTTCACCTAGTATGTTGCAGAAATGTTCTCCGACAGCCTTTCTCAACTGAGAAGCCCCTGAATATGGCTGGGTAGCTTTGGGCAAACCCACCTAGGGCCCCCTCCAGTCCAGTCTTTGGCCATTTGTGGAAGAGGGGCCAGATTGACATGGCCATATATGGTCCTATCACCCGATAAATGTTTAACAAATTTTAAAACGTATATAAAAACTTAATTAACTCCCACCCATTTGGGAAACCCTGCATGAGAAAGCCTGGTCTAGGAATTAAGTAGATCACAGCTGCTGCATATGCCAGTTACGGGGAAGCACATTTAGACAAGGCGGAAAAAGAAATCTCCATGCACATTTATGCATGGGGCAAATACTAATTCCTACATGGAAATGCCACCCTTATTCCAGTGATAGTCCACGACTGCATTAAATGAAAGCAAACCTCCACTGGGGATGTCTTGTGCACAAAATGACAACCATACTTTTCGACACAGTGGCTTGTATTAGTGGATTGTGTTTTTTACTTGGTTTGCTGTAATGCTTTTTGGATCAGTTTAAACCAGGGTTCAAGATACAAAAGTGTTGTGTTCATAGTGCAGTGTTCAAGCCAGCCTTATCTCTTTGTGCACAGTATTTCTTCACGGCATGAGATGAGGAGTTAACTTCATCCCTCATTCATGCCATCTCCCCTTCCCCTCCGCCCCCCCACACATTTTGGCAAGAGGTATGCTTAGAGAGGTTTTCTTCCTCCAAAGTTTCTGGAGATTGCGCCTCTATTTTTGATGGGGAGAGGGAGGGACCCTCCTCCCCCTCCCCCTCCCTGGGGTTCGTAATTTGAAAGGCAGCATGCAAATGCCAAATTATTGGGCAGAACTGCTGCTGATTTACAAGGCAGTCTATGCTATCCATGTGCCAAGTACTGGTAGAATGTTTTCTACAGATGGAATAGCTGGAAAGATTGGCAGGAATTCAAAGATTTAATCAAATTCAACCAGTTTTTCCAACTGCTGAATTCTCTGGGGGAGAAAAGTTGATATAGTGGACTGGTCCACTATTTTAAAATCAAGAGCGAGAGATTTCTGAGGATGAAAATCGAACTGCTTATTTGCATATGCTCTATACTTGCATAAACAAATGTATTTTGCAACATAATGCACATAGCATAGATTAATCTGGGATTCTTGCCAGCAGAACGGCTGGGATGATGGAAGTGTGATTGTGGTTTTCAGCAGAGAGTAGCAGTGAGCAGCTAAGAAGGGGTGCTTAAAAACAAGCAAAAAAGGGAGAAGGAGTCTTTGATTTGAACCTGGATTGATTTAGTTGCATGATCAGGGAAGGTGCAGTAGGTGCAGTAGGGGTTAAACAAGCTGGCTTTAATATTTTTACCTGCACAGGGTGGTCCACAGTAGCTACGGTGTATCCATATATGATGCTGAAGAAGATGCTAAAATTATAATGTGATCAAATGAGAGAAAGCACTTTGTTCTGACCAAGCAGTAAAATCGGGGCTCTCTCAGCCTCCCCTTCCTCACAGAGTATCTGTTGTGGGGAGAGGAAAGGAGAGGCAAATGTAAGCCCCTTTGAGACTCCTTCGGGTAGAGAAAGGTGGCATCTAAGAACCAACTCTTCTTCTTCTTCAATAATATCAGGGCTCTCTCAGCCTCCCCTCCCTCACAGGGTGTCTGTTGTGGGGAGAGGAAAGGGAAGGTGAATGTAAACCACTTTGAGACTCTGGGTAGAGGAAAGCAACATCTAAGAACCAACTCTTTTTCTTCTTCAGTAATACCAGGGCTCTCTCAGCCTCACCCACCTCACAGGGTAACTGTTATGGGAGAGGAAAGGGAGGGTGATCGGAAGCTGCTTTGAGACTCCTTTGGGCAGAGAAAAGCAGCATATAAGAACCAACTCTTCTTCTTCTTCTTCTTCTTCTTCTTCTTCTTCTTCTTCTTCTTCTTCTTCTTCTTCTTCTTCTTCTTCTTCTTCTAGAGCCAGTTTGGTGTAGTGGTTAGGAGTGCGGACTTCTAATCTGGCATGCCAGGTTCGATTCTGCGCTCCCCCACATGCAACCAGCTGGGTGACCTTGGGCTCGTCAGGGCACTGATAAAACTGTTCTGACCGGGCAGTGATATCAGGGCTCTCTCAGCCTCACCCACCCCAAAGGGTGTCTGTTGTGGGGAGAGGAATGGGAAGGCGACTATAAGCCACTTTGAGCCTCCTTCGGGTAAGGAAAAGCGGCATATAAGAACCAGCTCCTCCTTCCTTCCTCCTTCCTTCTTCTTCTTCTTCTTCAGTAATCTCAGGGCTTTGAGACCCCTTCCTCTCTTCCTTCCAACTCTATGGTACTATTCTAACCCTGGCTGAAGCACTGTTGTCAGATAACTGATTTCCATATGAAATGCTCAGAGAGGAGTATCTAATCTCTCTGGACAACAGGCCGGAAGGGGGGGGGTCTCCAACCTCTGCATCGCTTTTCTGCCCCCACTGTGTTCCTTGTACCACTCTGAGGGACTCTAAGGAGACAGATGCATGTCATGAATCTAAGCCGAGGAAAATAATGTCTTAGGCAGACACATGCCCACAGCTCACAGGGGAATTGCTGGGGCCTCAAGGGGAGATCTATGTATTAAGATTTTTAGATTGACACCTTCAGTGCCAATTTGAACACACTGTCAAAAGAAATTGGAGTACTTAATTTCTCCCAAGCACACTTGCTTTCTTCCCTCTTCTGTGTATAAACGTTTTGTTTGTGTGCTTGGCATTTCTTGGGCCCATTATGCACCGCCGCCAAAACAGCGATTTCGGGTCACATGGAAAACGCGGAGGGGGAAGACGCGACACACACCGGTTATGCACGGGGCGGGGCGGGGCGGGGCGCGACGGCAGCAAAACCCAGAGTAACCGATTATGCACGTGGCGATCCGGGCGCCGCTTCTGGTTGCGCCCCGGTCACCCGGAAGCTGCGCTTTCTTCCGCGTTTCGCGAACGCGGCTTTTTCGGCGGCATGCACTGAAGCTGCGGCCGGTTGCAGCCAGCACCGTGCGTTATCGGTGCTTTTAGTCGCCACCATTCCACCCCAAATGTGCGCTAAAACCCCCGTGCATAATGGGTCTTGTGGGCAGCAGAGTTGGGGGATTCGATGGTGCTGAGGCAAATAGCATATCATTTCTTGCGCTTATTTATCTGTTGAGACATTTAACTTTGAAACAGCCAGTTGCTCTGGTGCGAAGCCAGTAATGATTCCCATTTTTCTTTCTCCTCTTTTCCGGTGCCCCAAATACTTTCAGTTGGTATTTCAAAGGCTATTTTGGAAGGCAGCCAGAGTTTACAAAATCATCTGTGTAAAGAATCCCTACTATTCAGTTGTAGCCCTATGATTCTTCAGATGTGTCTCTGCATATATGTACGTGTATATCTGAGATAGGGAAGGAAAGGTGGCATAGTATAACTGAGTTGCAGCAGCTAAGCAGCACTGGTATTTGGGAGGGAGACTGCCAAGGAAGTCTTTGCAGAGCAAAGCAGAGGCTAGCCAGCTCTGCTTCTCACTTGCCTTAATGGGGTCAGTACTTGGGAGGGAGACCACCAAGGAGGGCTCTGCAGAGGAAAGGAATGCTTCCCACCTGCCTTGAAGGCCCCTTGCTGGGGTTGCTATGAGCTAAGCAGAGTCAGTGCTTAGGAGGGCTCTGCAGAGCAAGGGAATGGCCAGCCACCTCTGGTTCTCACTTGCCTTGAAAGTCCCTTGATTAGATTGCCATATATTGGCTATGACTTCACAGTACTTTCTATACATATACCTTGGGTACACCCTGCTGTTCAGATAATTTCAAGATGTGGGGAGCAACCATTTACCTTCAATGCTGAGTTAAATTAACCCAAGACCATTTTGGGAAGAAATTCCAGACTCTCGGGGAAAATCTCCTTTGTTTAGGGATCAGGATACTTCCTGCATTTACTGAAATGGAAAGAATTGTCTATTTAGGAAATGCAAAGGATATATAGCAAAAGGATTTGAAATAATTCAACTGAGAATTGAGAATGCTTTCCAATTTTGAAGCTTGTAAACAGTGACAAAGAATAAAGTAATGAAGGCCATATCAAAATGCACTTAATTTTGTAAAGCAAATTCATATTGTCTTTGTTCTCCTGTGTTCTATAAAGAAATACACAAACGTTTATTTTCTGGTGGGTTGTATTAGAAACTGATGGGGGAAAATGATTTGTGATTAAATGCTATTAGAAGGCAAGTTATGAAAATCAATTAGCCAATGGCTTTCAGTGCAATTATTGCTCTAATCCTGCGTACACTCTTTATTAGGAGCAAATGCCATCAAAGATGGCATTTCATTAAATAGAAATTGATGTTCATAAATAAAAACAAGCAATGCTGCACAATCCATTGTATAGTTTGTTTCCCATCATGAATCAAGATTTCTTCAACTGCAGAAGTGACCCAAGTGGCAATTTGGGCTGGCAGCATCTTTATAATGCCCCATAGTTCATATGGTGTACTAGTAACACCTTTTGTAGGTAATCTGTTTTGCAAATAGATAGCCATGTTGATGGCTTCTCCCCAATACTTTTCAGGTAGCTCTGCCTCAAGGAACATACATTTGTACAATTCAGTGAGAGAGTGGTTCTTCCTTGTTCAGCCAAATAATTATTCATTTCATATCCCACATTATCTGAGATAATTGCCAATGGCTTCTCTCCTTTAAATCTATTGCTGACGAGTGCCACGTATTCTTTAAATCTTTCCAGCACTTGACTTTTCTCTTTAATCATGTAAGTTACAGTGAATTTTAAATAATCATCAATAAAACTCAAAATATATCTGTTTCCTCCAGGGGTTGCTGTGTTCATTGGACCACATACATCACGGTGTGTCAGTTCTAGGGGTGCTGTGTCTTGCTTTTGCTATGATGGCTCTTAAAACTGGGTCTCATCCCTTTCACTTTTACACAGCACACACATCTATCTTCAGCAACACATTTCCTTATTTGCATGCTTTTGATTAAATTCAGGCGTTCAGGTTGGCTAATTGCATAATTATGTCTGTGACCCAAACACCTGTGCCACAGTAAAGGGCAGTCCTTGTGATTATATTGGCTTGTGAGGTTTGCTCTCTGCAGGCATATATCAAGAGTATACAAATCCCCGTGCATTTTGCCTATAGCAATGAGCTCTTCTCCTAGTTTTAGGATAACACTTTTCTCCTAAATGCTTTTTATTAAAAGATACAGTCATGCCATTTCTTGTAAGAGATCTCACAGAAATAAGCTTATTTGCAAGACAAGGTATGTAGAGGCATTCTGTGACCAACATCTCTTGAATTTCCCCACTTTGGATTCAGGAACACACTGTGGGACCCAATGCCTCCATCTCTAAATGAGTTAGACAGTGACTGGCATGACAGAATGCTGGCAGCTCCGCGGTTGCGCGTTTGTGTCCACCAGCATGCCGGCGGCTGCGCTTGCCTCACCTCCCCCCCCCCCCCCGTAGCAGCAAGAAGCTAGCCGGGCCATGAGCGAAGCGGCCAATTTGGCGACCGCTTCTCTCGTAGCCTGGTGAGTTTCTCGCTGTGGGGGGGGGGAGAGGCAGGCGTGGCTGCTGGTGGCCCGCTACTGACACCTTTGCAGCCTAGTACCGGGCTGTAGACCGGGGGTTGACGACCCCTGCTATAGAGCAAGGGCATTCTCAGTCTTGGCTCCCACCTGGTGGAACGAGCTCCCAGAGGACATCAGGGCTCTGTCAGAACTAAAACAATTCTACAGGGCCTGCATAAAGGAGCTCTTCCACCAGGCATTTGGTCAAGACAGTTGAATAAGCCTCCAACCATCAACCAGAAGCCCCATAAACTGCACAAAAATTGTTATTTACTGGGTTATTTACCAGGTACTGTTGTTATTACACTGTTGACATAAGTTTTTTAAGTTTCTATAATTTTATATTAAAATATTCTGAGAGTTACAATATAAACTGCTCTTAGCCAAAAGGGAGGGTGGTATATAAATATAAATAAATGAGCAACATACATTTTATGAGCACAGCACGGATCCCTTCAGCCATCGCAGAACTTCCATCAGCAACACTCGAAGATTCTTTCCTTTCTTCATTTTGAAAAGACTCCTATCATTGTACGTATGTAAAGATGTACCACCATCAAGTAACCAATATTTGATAGTGCAGAGGAAAGATAGAGATAGGAGCTGACTACATGCCTAACTGAGAGAGAGAGAGAGAGAAAGAGAGAGTAGAACTGTGGCTTTGGAGAAGGAGCAGGAAATTGCCCCTAAGACAGACAAAGAATGACACTTAACAGTGGAGAAGGTCCTGACCTCGCTATCCTATCTAACAGTCTTCTGGCTGCCCCTTGCAAGGTCTTCTTCTCTTCTCTGTACCCCAGACATTGCCTATTTGGATGAACAGAGAACTTCAAGAGAAACTAAGAAAGAAAATGAAAATGTTCAGGAAATGGAGGGAAGGACAGAGCTCTAAAGAAGAGTACCTACAGGTTACGAGGCACTGCAGATCAATCATCAGAAAGGCCAAAGCTGAGAGTGAGGTAAGATTGGCCAGGGAAGCCCACTGTAACAAGAAAAGATTTTTCAGTTGTGTGAAGAGCAAACGTAAAGTAAAGGAGGCAATAGGCCCACTGTTGGGTACAGATGGACAAACTCTAATGGAAGATGCAGAGAAAGCAGAAAGCCTTAGTGCCTATTTTACATCTGTTTTTTCTCACAGGTCAAAGGGTTTAAGTACATCTAGAGATGGCAGTAGCCAAAGGATAGTGTCTGGATGGCAGGTTGACATGGATAGAGAGGTTGTCGAGAGGCATTTAGCTGCACTAGATGAGTTCAAATCCACTGGGCCGGATGAAAAGCACCCGAGAGTGCTCAAAGAACTTTCCAGAGAACTTGCACAACCCTTGTCCATCATCTTTGGGACCTCTTTAAGGACTAGAGATGTCCCGGATGACTGGAAGAGAGCAAATATTATTCCGATCTTCAAAAAAGGGAGGAAGGATGTCCCGGGAAACTACAGACCAGTGAGTCTGACCTCTGTTGTGGGGAAGATAATGGAGCAGATATTAAAAGGAGCAATCTGCAAACATCTGGAGGACAATTTGGTGATCCAAGGAAGTCAGCATGGATTTGTCTCCAACAGGTCCTCTCAGACCAACCTAGTTTCCTTTTTTGACCAAGTAACAGGTTTGCTGGATCGGGGAAATTCGGTTGATGTCGTTTACTTGGATTTTAGTAAAGCTTTCGATAAGGTTCCCCATGATGTTCTGATGGATAAATTGAAGGACTGCAATCTGGATTTTCAGATAGTTAGGTGGATAGGGAATTGGTTAGAAAACCGCACTCAAAGAGTTGTTGTTAATGGTGTTTCATCAGACTCCAGAAGATAGAGACAGAGTTCAATGAGATCTGAACACAATGGAAAAATGGGCAAATGAGAACAAGATGCCATTTAATAAAGATAAGTGTAAAGTTCTGCATCTGGGTCAGAAAAATGAAAAGCATGCTTACTGGCTGGGGGATACGCTTCTAGGTAACACTGTGTGTGAACGAGACCTTGGGGTACTTGTAGATTGTAAACTAAACATGAGCAGGCAGTGTGATGCAGCCGTAACACAGGCAAATGCCATTTTGGGCTGTATCAACAGGGGCATCACATCAAAATCACAAGATGTCATAATCCCATTGTATACCACACCTGGAGTACTGTGTGCAGTTCTGGAGGCCTCACTTCAAGAAGGAGGTAGATAAAATTGAAAGGGTACAGAGGAGAGCAACGAGGATGATCTGGGGCCAAGGGACCAAGCCCTATGAAGATAGGTAGAGGGACTTGGGAATGTTCAGCCTGGAGAAAAGGAGGTTGAGAGGGGACATGATAGCCCTCTTTAAGTATTTGAGAAGGAGGGCAGGATGCTGTTTCCGTTGGCTGCAGAGGAAAGGACGCGCAGTAATGGGTTTCAACTACAAGTACAACAATATAGGCTAGATATCAGGGGAAAAAATTTCACGGTCAGAGTAGTTCAGCAGTGGAATAGGCTGCCTAAGGAGGTGGTGAGCTCCCCCTCACTGGCAGTCTTCAAGCAAAAGTTGGATACACACTTTTCTTGGATGCTTTAGAGTGCTTTGGGCTGATCCTGCGTTGAGCAGGGGGTTGGACTAGATGGCCTGTATGGCCCCTTCCAACTCTATGATTCTAAAAAAGGCAGATGCCATTTTGGGCTGTATCAACAGGGGCATCACATCAAAATCACAAGATGTCATAGTCCCGTTGTATATGGCAGTGGTCAGAGCACACCTGGAGTACTGTGTGCAGTTCTGGAGGCCTCACTTCAAGAAGGACATAGAAAAAATTGAAAGGGTACAGAGGAGAGAGGATGATCTGGGGCCAAGGGACCAAGTCCTATGAAAATAGGTTGAGGGAATTGGGAATGTTCAGCCTGGAGAAAAGGAGGTTGAGAGGGGACATGATAGCCGTCTTTAAGTATTTGAAAGGTTGTCACTTGGAGGAGGGCAGGATGCTGTTTCCGTTGGCTGAGGAGGAAAGGACACGCATTAATGGGTACAAGTACAAGTACAAGTACTACAAGTACAACGATATAGGCTAGATATCAGGAAAAAGTTTTTCACAGTCAGAGTAGTTCAGCAGTGGAATAGGCTGCCTAAGGAGGTGGTGAGCTCCCCCTCACTGGCAGTCTTCAAGCAAAGGTTGGATACACACTTTTCTTGGATGCTTTAGGATGCTTTGGGCTGATCCTGCGTTGAGCAGGGGGTTGGACTAGATGGCCTGTATGGCCCCTTCCAACTCTATTATTCTGTGATTCCAACAGCAGCACCCTCTTGACCGAACAGTTTGCCAATCTGTGTTAGGGGGGCTCCCAAACCGTTGGAAGGTCTGCAAATTATTTAGGCAAGCGTTTCTGTGATGCATTTGTGAATTCCACTCTGCAGACCCATCGTGTTCTGGGGGATCCATTTTACGTGGTTTTTTTGTGATAACAGCTGTAATTTTACAGTTGCTGGTTTCCTAAACTTAGCGTAATCTAGGATTTTGTCACCAAGAGGCCAAAGTCCCATTTGCAAATTCTGCAGAGCAGCAGTTTGGGCTTCCTGTGCCTTGACATCAGTGAATGTCCGTGACTAGAAGTGTGGCTAAGAAAGTGAGTCTGGGGGTCCCGTGTTGAGATGTTTAGCATCAAGTCAGCAAGTTGTCTACAATTCTCTCATCCTCAGTTTGAGGTGGGAAATATTGAACTATCAGACAGGTATCTCATATGGATTGCATGTGAAGGACTTAAGAACATGACAAGAGCCCTGCTGAGTCAGATCAGTGGTCCTTCTAGTCCAGCATCCAGTCTCACATAGTGGCCACCTAGTTCCTCTGGGGGGCCAACAACAGGGCAGAGAGGCTGAGGCTTCCCCCTGATAAGAACATAAGAAGAACCCTGCTGGAATAGATCTGGGTTTTGATGGAGCTGGTGCAGTTCCACGGGGTCTGCAAGACAGAGCTTTTCCACCAGGCTTATGGTTGGGGCCAGTGAAGCAAGTAACATCTGCTGGTTCCTCCCAATTAAAAAAGTCACCCCCAGACCCCACGCTAATTCTGGGAAAGTACAGAAGACAACTGGGATTGTTGATGCTCCTATTTGACATTTGATGTTAACCTAAATTACTCCTCAGTTTTAAATTTTACCTATTTTCTATTTTAAAACTGAACTTTAATGAATTGTTTTAACTTTGTTGATGTCAGACAATACATTGTCTTGAGCTGATCCATTGGGAGGGAGGTATATAAAATGAATAAATAAATAGCTCCATACAAGAGACTCCTTTAGGCAGTGAAAAGCGGGGTATTAAAACCAACTCCTCCTCCTCCTCTTCTTCTTCTTCTACTACTACTACTACTACTACTACTACTACTACTACTACTACTACTACTACTACTACTAAGATTTATATTCAGGAGTGCCCCAGAGACCAAATATTCATTCATGCATTTACTGCCATTCAAAGCTAGCTGACTCGAGGTGGTTTACATCAATCTAAAACACCAATTAAAAGTAACCCGACTCACATTCCCAACCCACAACCCCACCCATCTTCCCTTCCCCTTCCCCCCTCCTGTCAACTCCATGGACTGCCCCAGCAACCTGTCACTTTTCATTGTGGTGTTCACAGGTACGACCTAGTCAATGTTCCACCACCGAACTGGGTTTTGAGAGTCCACGCTTGTACCTGAAAATCTTTTTGATCTTCAAGGTTCTACTAGACTGGAATCTAACTGTATGGAGTTGGAATTATTCATGTTGATTTAGAGTTGAAACAAACTATCCAAATGCTTGTGGAGAATGTTTGGTGATGAGAGAGGATATGAATATTCAGTTTTTGCCATTAGCTCTGCAGCAGCCCATTCACACACGCAAACACTCCGATTAAAGTGTGCCTTTGTGAAACATCCAGAGGTTTTTGAGCAAACGGCGGACGTGTTTGTGCAATTTGTGTTCTTGAGTAAAACGCTGCGAGTCCTAATTCTATTCTTTGCACTTTGCTTTTGACACCAGTGGCTTCATATCTTCATAATTCTCCATTATGTGAATCTTGGGTCTTGCTTCTCTCATCAGAAACCATTAACCATGGGCAGTGGGCCTTCACTTCAAAACCTGTCTTATTTCCATTAGAATGGCTTAAAAAATTGTTTCGCCTTTCTTAAGACACTTTAATTAGCATACAAAGGTTGAAGGAAATTATTTCCCCGAGTGCTGGCGTGTGTTCCTGTGGGCACCCCGGGGAGTCCTGCAATTCTTCTTTTGGAATATTTTCTCCTTCACTGCCTCATTTCTTCCTGTTCATCTTTATCCTGTCCTTCTGAGATAAACATAGAAGCCTTTTGCTTTCAGGGTGACTGCTTGCTGGGAACAGTTTGGTGTAGTGGTTAGGAGTGCGGACTTTCTAATCTGGAGAGCTGGGTTTGAATTTGCACTCCTCCACATGCAGCCAGCCGGGTGATCTTGGGCTCGCCACAGCACTGATAAAACTGTTCTGACCAAGCAGTGATATGAGCGCTCTCTCAGCCTCACCCACCTCACAGGGTGTCTGTTGTGGGGAGAGGAATGGGAAGGCTGCTTTGAGCCTCCTTCGGGTAGAGAAAAGCGGCATAGAAGAACCAACTCTTCTTCTTTTTCTTCTTCTTGCTGAAGGATCCTAGCAGCCTTTAACCAATGGTTTCTCTTCAGGGTAGATATTCAAGGGCAGGATGGCCATACCGCAGGTAGGCCTCACTGCATCTCAAGTTCAGAAGAGATTCCCGTTGGCTGTCTTTCGGGATTAGCCTGTTTACAAAGGGATAATGCTTATAGCTCTTTATTAATAATGCTGCTACAGGCTGGGCAGCAATTCAGCAGGGGAAATGGCTCACCCCTTCATGGTGTTGCTGTGTAGCCGTGGAAATTTCTCACAAAAATGTCAGGAGCCATAGATAGTTTTTGAAGACGAGAGTCTGAGTGTGTTTGAGGGAGTAATAACAAGGACCTGGTCAGCTGACTGCGTAAAAAATGCAGTAAAACACACATGATATACATACACATACACACACACATACACTCATTCATTCAATTCTATTTATATACTGTCCTCCCAGTATATCAGAGAGCCAGTTTGGTGTAGAGGTTAGGAGTGTGGACTTCTAATCTGGCGAGCTGGGTTTGATTCCGCACTCACCCATATGCAGCCAGTTGGGTGACCTTGGACTCGCCACGAAACTGATAAAGCTGTTCTCAGCCTCACCTCCATGTTTTATTTCAAAGAAACTTCAGTGACAGACTGGAAGGGGAGTTTGCAAAAATTCAAGTTATTACAACACTCAAAACATTAGAATCCCCAGGACTCAACAAGGATATTGGCTTCTTATCTCACTACGTATGCTAACCTCATTCAACTCTTATATCCACATTCCTTCTTTTAATTTTATTTGAGATAATGAGACTTTTAAGGGATATAACTATGTAAAGCTATTTAGAATCTAACTCTTTGTTCTCAGGACAGGGTAACAAACTCAGCATGGCTTGTCACTTGTGGGGATTCCCACAAGTCTCTTTTAATTACTTCTTTTCACAACTGGGAAAGTGTCAGCCATTAATCACTAATCTTGACATTTACAGTGTTCTTGTGAATGACAACTGAACCCAACAGTTTATCTCAAAGAATGATCATACTGCATACTTGGACTTGTGATCCTGTACTAATTTACTCTCGCTTTCTTTCTGCACTCTTACGATCCCTGCTCCATTGTCTGAGGAAGTGTGCATGTACATGAAACCCTGAATAGATCTCTGTTGGTCTTAAAGTTGCCACTGGACTCAAATTTTATTGCAGCATAACAAAAAAAGAGACTTAGTAATCATAGGGAAACCTTGCAGCTTAAAATGCAGAATGCAGAATTGAAAAGCCACGCATGCAGAGGGTGGTCACACTATGCAAATTTAGACCAGAGAGTCCATGTAGCAACATGCTGCATTCAGCTTCACAAAACCTTCTATTTCCTAGCCATCCCTGCAAAGGAGCCACTTCAGAGGTAATATTTGGCCGTGGTTGTTCAACAAAAAGGATGTTTTGGCTGTGGTGTTCAGCAAGCAGGTCAGATATGTGGCCGGCAGATGGATGAATGTTTTGTTTTGGTCCTTCTGTTTATATGAGGCTTTAGGATGTCAGCTGTCAAACATCCTGATGACAGCCATTTGGAATTGGAATACTGTTAACTCCAGTGCCCATGCATGCATAGTCTTTCTTTCTTCCCCCCTTCCTTCCCTCCCTCCCTTTATTTGCTTTATAGCCCTCCCCTCCCCACAGTGAGAAGACGTCACAAACCTTCACAGACTTTGCAGAGCCCCTGTGCCATTAAACAGCTGCTGTATCGATGTATGACAAGCTATGTTTTTCGGTTTGCACTTTCCAGCTCTGGAAGCCGAACTTTTAAGCACACATATCTCTTTATGACGGCTGTATTGATTTATTGCAGAGCAATAAGCGAAACAGGCGGTAATTCCCAGTGTTTTCCTACAGTCCTGCTGCACGGCCAGTTTATCTTTATAAATCTAACAACTGACGTTATGCAGTTTCTCCTTCGGCCACGGAGCCAGAAAACAGCCAAATTGGCGATAAAGGACAGGCCTTTGAATGGACTCTCTGTCGTCTTCCAGAAGCATCTGTAATTCCCACCGTCCCCATCCCCTCCCAGCGCAGGAAGCATGTGGGAGCTCTGAAATTATAACAGCACTTACTCTCTTCTCTCCCCCATCTCACCCCCCCCTCCCCATGCACCCCATAGTAACTTTTTCCCCTCAGACCTGCAAAGCCTTAGCTGCTTCAGTGCAGTCTAAGGGAAAAGCGTGCATTTTCCTTCCAGGTAAGAAATCCATTGTGTGGCCTTAGAAAAAGACATTTGTACAGCGGAAGGTAATAAAAGCCGCAAGCTCCTTGGAACACTTTTTAAAAAAGAAAGCAACTTGAGAAGGGTGAAGACGTTTCCGGCTACTCTCTCGTATCATTTGTGAGGTTGCAAAATTGCATAGAAATCCACTTCCTTCTTAACACGCAGGCCTCAAAAGCTTTGAGCACCCCTCCGTCAGCGCTTGGGAAGTGACTCTTTCTAACCTCGTTGGTCCCACAATACATCACCAGATTCTGCCCATGTAGAACAAAAACGATCAAAGCCTTCCTGCGGCAGCCTGCCTGTTGCTTTTGTCTTCATGCAGCCTTTAGCTGCTGCATGGAAAGCAACGCAGTAGCCAGAGAAGCCCAGTTCAAATGATTAGGTTTGGGGGAGTCAGAGGGGAAAGTGGGGGAAAGAGGAGGGACTGGAGGGATGCCTGAAATTTAGATGTGTTTTCCGATTGGCCTTGACCATAAGCCCAGCAGAACAGCTGCAAAAATTATCAAGCTTGGACAGGGCCCTGAACTCCCCCGGGAGCTCATTCCGCCAGGCAGGAGCTGGGGCCCAAAAAGCCCCGCCTCTGCTTGAGGCCAGATGTACTCCTTTAGAGTCAGGGATCCTTAGCTGCTTCACGGTGCTCCATCAAAGAGCTCTCTGGGGAATGTATTCAGAGGGGCGGTCCCGCAGAATACGTTTTGGCCTGCACTTCCCCTTGCTCCTCTACCCCTTTTTAAAAGTTGATGTTTGATTTGGGTTGAAAAGCAACTGTTAGCAGGTAGTCAGTATGCCTGCGTACAGCATGAGAGCGAGACCAGGTTAGAGGTGCAAGGTATGTGTAATTCTCAAGACCAAACTGGCTATGAACAAAGCAGATGTTTAGGTGTGGGTGTGTGCGCAAATCAAAGTAAGCTCTTTTTGATAAAATGCAGCATACGTGATGCTTCTGCTGTTCCCATGCCCTAGGAACAGGAAAACCAGAGTGAATGTCAGTTGTCTTTCAAGGAATTAAAAAACATGAATGTAGTTGCAGGACCCCTCCGAAACTCTCAGTGATTTGGGCCCCTCTCCCCGGGGTGGAGGGCAGTATTAGACTGGCCTGGTTCCCCAGATTGTTCCACCCTTTGCCCAATTATCCATCCGCTCCCTTCTGCCCATCCAGAGGGCCTGTATGGGAATAGTTTTTTTTAATCGCCATCATTGTGACTGAGTCATTGTTTATGGGGTTTTAATGGGGAATTCTAATGGTTTTAATGCACTGATTTGTACTGAAACATTGTGAACCACTGCTAGCCGGTTTCCAAGAGCGGCGGTCATACAAATCTAAACAATAATAATAATAATAATAATAATAATAATAATAATAATAATAATAATAATAATAATAAACAGCTCTATGCAGCTACAATACACATAATGGAAGCAGTTTTTTTCTGAAGTCCCAGATTTAATTACCTTTTTTAAGGTACATGCAGTATCCCTTCCCCCCCCCTTCCATTTGCTTTGCTTTTGTGGTGTCATTACAGGGTTTGGGGTATTATTAAATATTGACTTATTTACATGTTGCCACCACTATATTTAAATGACTCAAGGCCATCAAACTATACACATAGCTAGTCTATGTAAAAACATGTTCCTTTCCGCAGTACCCTTGTTCAGACACCCACATTCCCTTGGATTTGTTTGTTATGCCATCTGTTGTGCCTTGTCATAAATTACATCTTTGCAACAGCTGTTGCCTCTTCTTCTGTGTGTGTATGCGCCGTAGACACTGCACTCAACATGTCCTCATTCTGTAGCCTTGGACCATATTCTGTTTTGCAGTGTTCAGCGGCTG
The DNA here is from genome assembly GCF_049243985.1 of Paroedura picta. Taxonomy (NCBI): domain Eukaryota; kingdom Metazoa; phylum Chordata; class Lepidosauria; order Squamata; family Gekkonidae; genus Paroedura; species Paroedura picta. The sequence continues at coordinate 44,376,273 of NC_135381.1, read as the reverse complement.
CTTTTTATGATAGGACTATCACATGGTGGTCACTGATGATGATGATGTTAGCCATTAAGTCAAGTCCAACTCTTGGCGATCCCATGGCTCAACTGTCACCACAATTTTTGATGTTGCACCGCTTCTTTTAGTTGTGTAATGTTCTGGCTGGTGTCCGTTTTGATCGTGTCTAACCATCACATTCTTTGTCGGCCTGGTTTCCTTTTTCAAATGAAGAAACACCATTGGTTTCTTGTAGAATTACACTTAAAGCAAACGAAACCAATAGGCAAAAGGTTGTGTCTTCTTGAGATTTATTAAATCCTAAATAATTTTGTATCCAGAACGGGGTCCCAAGTATTCAGACCCGCTTTCTGTTGCTTCTTCAGTGGTTGTAATTGTGGTCTTAATATAACATCATATAACATCACCAGTATTACAGGTACAGGATATCACATAGGCAATAGTTCCTCAGTGAAGGGGTCACTGAAAATAGGTGAAGTTATATGATGTCATTTTAAGACTACAATTGCAACCAGAGCTTGGCTTTGTACATTCAAATACTGATTAAAAATCCACTTCCATTCTTTTCCACTACCTCTACTTTCTAACACTTTGGGAGATCTCTATTTTATTAAGGGCTTTGACAAAGTAATTTTTCATAAACTTTGTTGCTTAGGATTAGATTTATCTACTCTAGTTAATTATGATGAGAGCACGTTCCTGAAGCTGATCACTAAAAGACTAGAAGAACAGGATATTCACATAATAGGTGCATCAACCCACAGGATCTGTTCACCAGGCCACTGGGACATCCCCTGGTCAATGCCCCTATATCTTCAAGTGTTAGGTGACTATTCCCTTATAAGGGCCTTTCTCCTTGCGCGCCTAAACATCTTCCCTTCAAACCTATCAAGAGGACGCTTCCTTCAAATCCCCTGAAATGAGAGAAGCTGTCTGCACGGGTACAATTTAGCCACCTATTATTCAACTGCCCCAAATTTCAGATGTTCCATCACTATCTGGGGGGTTTTATGGGGAAACTGAAGTATCTGTGCAGCGATGAGAAAGATCCAGTGAAGATGTTGCTGAGTGTAAAGGAGCCTTCTCAGATGGTGGACCTTGCAAAAATCCTGTCAACTATCTCGAGAACTAATCTATCTCTGCTGCAGACCGGCTGTACGGCATAAGGCCTTATTACTGTTGTCCGTGTGTCTATGTCCAGAATTTGTTTCTGTTTTAAATTTTGTTTTATGTATATCAAATCTTATGCCAATAAAGGTATCTGAATCTGAAATCTATGATGTTATATTAAGACTTCTCCTGTCTGTGGAAACAAACAAATGGATTCTCCTCTGATTTTTTCATCATCCAACTTTCACAGCCATAAGGGACAACTGGAAAAATGATAGATTTAACTAATCTACATTTGGTAGTCAGGCTTCTGCCCTTGCTTTTCCATGTTCGGTTGAAGTTTGTCATTGCTGAGCAACCCAGACCAATTTGACATTTTATTTCCATACTGAGAGCACCACTCACCTCAATTTGTGATCCAAGGAAATGGAATTCTTGAATGTATTCGATCTCTTCACCATGATATGACTGTTTTTTTGCAGTGGTCATTATTTTTGTCTTTTCAGAGTTTAAGAAAAGGCCAGATTTCTTGCTTGCTTCATTGACCTTTGTAATCAGCTGTTCTAGGCCTTCCTTCCTTCCGGACAGGAGGGTGATGTCATCAGCAAACCAAAGATTATTTATATTTCTTCCTCTAACCTTAATTCCAGTGTTTGATTCTTTGAGTCCAGTCTCTCTTATCATGATCTCACCATACAAGTTAAACAGGAAGGGGGGAAAATTCAAATGGGTCGCCGTGTTGGTCTGAAGTAGCACAACAAAATGAAGAGTCCAGGAGCACCTTTAAGACCAACCAAGATTTATTCAGGGTGGGAGCTTTCGAGGGCAAGCCCTCTTTTGAACCAGTCCATGTCACCCAATGGTGCATGTACAGTGGCTTCTTGGTTTGCATAGAGTGACTGCATCAGTTTGATCAAATGCACTGCCACCCCCAAATTTTGCAGGGTTTCCCACAATGTGTTGTGATCCACACAATCAGAAGCTTTCTTGTAGACAATAAATCCCAAATCCAGTGCATGTTTGCTATGTGATCACAAGTGCCATCCCTCCCCTGTCAAAAGCCAGCTTGAACATCTGGTAATTCCCTTTCAGTGGCTGTTGCTATCCATTGTATGATTTTGAGCAGGATCTTACCAGCATGAGAAATGAGGGCTATTGTGTGGTAATTGGAACAGATTTTTGAGTCCCCGTTTTTTGGTAGTGGGATGAACACATTGTTTCCACTCCTCTGGCCAGTTATTAGTTTCTGGCAAAAAGCTGTCATGGTTTTGATTGGGACACATCTGAGCAGTTCCTCAGGTATGATGTCAATGCCTGGAGCCTTGTGGATTGGCAATTGACTCAAGTCTCGTTCAACTTCCTCCTCAGGAATGGCCGGTTCAAGTTCGATTCCTGTTTCTTTTTGAAGAGAGCGATTGTTCTGTGTATTCCAGCCACCTGTTCTTGATGTTCTGTTGGTCAGACAGTTCCTTCCCTTGTTTATCTTTGATAATGAATTGGCGAGCAGCAAATGGCCTTCGTAATCTCTTTACTCGTGCGATGGTGGTCACTAGACATGTGCAAGAAAAAGAAGATTCAGACAATTTTCAATTTGATCTGAATCAGTTTGTCCAAATCACCTGTAGTGTAGTTTTGATTCAGCTGAATCAAATCATATATGGCCGAATCAATTTTTGGTTTCAGTGGCACCATTCAGGTCTATGGGAATGTTCACCTTTCCATCTTTTCTGGAAGGTGGGGATTTGCAGTAGAGACGCCAAACATGCAGCATAGCTGCAGGTACCACTCCTCAAAAGAACTTCCACGTTGCAAAAAGTTTGGACTTCCTTGTCATTGCAAATGTCCAGGGGATTTCTGAAGCAGAAAGAAACCAGCTCAACTATTTGGAGATATACTTCCCTCTATGATGTCCCCTCATTTTTGCATGTGTCACCTGTGAGTTTACACGTCTTCAGAATGTATGTTTAAAAAGCTTGCTGCTCACTATTTCTACCTTTTCAGCCTTTAATTCTGATGTACAAAGCACAGCCATCGCCTGGGAGTTCTCTGTTCCTTGAGCATGTTGTAAATGTGAATAGAGATAGAATTCTGTTTTCCACATGCAGAAATTGTTTCTAGTTTTCAAGCAGAATAATGTAGCATAAGGGATCTTTTTCTTGTTTTCCCCAACTGGCTATCCAGTGTAAAAGGGATAATGTGGAAGCTTATTTTTCCCTCAGACAATAAACAGAGACCCGTTGTTGCTTGGAGCAATTCCTGTGGAATTTAATGTGGATTAAGAATTCCTAATACTGTGTATTTCTTCTCCATCTGATCTCTCTCATGGTCTGACATTCTGACTTCTAAAGAATTCTTGCAGTAATTCAGAAACAAAGGAACGGTACATTTTCTGGGCAAAATATTTTATTGCTGTTATTCATATGGAAACTACTGCTAATCTACCCAACCCACAGGGTCATCAGTACGCAATGGTTGACTCAATGTTCCATTGCTTACTGTTCTATTACGCTGTCTACTGTTGTTACTATTATTGTCACCATTATCGAGTTAACTGTATTGTTCCTGTTCTATGTAAATTGCCCTGAGCCTTCAGGGAGTGTGGTATATAAATATATTAATAATAAAAATAAATAAATGTGCAATAAGAACTGTAAATACAATGATAACTAGTACATGCCAGCATTAGTTGAACTAGAACTCTCTCTTATCGCAATACCTGTTGATTAGAGCCATGACAGTAACCAGGAGCAACAGCAGTATTAGACTTGAGTGGGCATTACTGCCTCACTGGTCTGCAGCTCTGTCCAAGCTGTCAGTCTTGAAAACATCAATAAGAGAGTGGTTCCAAGCCACTGGACCACTTTATTTAAGAAAGAGGCATTTTGACCTCTTTTGGAATGTTCTTCTTGAATAGTCAAAATCGAATCCTTAGGGTTTTGATTTAAGTCTTTTGGAAAAATCTATTCAGTTGTATGGCATGATACAATGCAAGCTTTAGTAAAGTAACCAGATTGTGCAGATTCGTTTTTTTAATTGTTCAAACAAAAAGTTCTAATCTGAAATGGGTATGCTGGTATTCTAGTATCAATATTGTTTAGGTGATTTAGGGTATTTAGGCTATGCCGCCCAACCAGATAAAAATCTGTCACCTGCTGAATGTCAGCATCCGATGCCTTAATCCCAAAGCACCAGTTTTGCTTATCAAAAGTGACCGGCTGGCTGGCTATTGTCCCACACCTGGTTCCACTCCAGTGGATGAGATTTCATTCCCTGTGAGTAAGTTGAGATCATTTTGGTTTTGTTTTTTCAAATAAAAATGTAGGAGGAGTGTTTTAGTTAATCTGTTGTTTTTTTTAATTAGATGTACAAACACAAGTCATTATAACCACCAGGATCACAGCAGCTGTAGGTTTATTGTAACTTGAGGGGTGCATTTTTTCCTCCTCTCGGTATTTATTTATTTCTTCATTCTATTTATATACTGCCCTCCCTGGAGGCTCAGTTGGGGTCTATTGGACTTGGAACTTTTTCATTTCAAGATTCCTGAAAAATCCCAGATATATTTGTAATGTCAAAAAGGACTCAAAAATACCAATAAGATGTTTTTCAGATATATTTTCAGTTTGGGTAGACCCAAATACAAACCCCTAATTGTAACATCTAGTACCAACCTACATTTTGTGTGTTTAAGGATGTTTTTAGGAGTACTTAAACAGTGTGTATACATAGTGGACCAGATCCAGACTGGCATTAGGCCAGTGACTTGCACCTTTTGTAAGCTCTAGGCCTGGGGCTATATTGCAGTAATGGCTCCAGCTGTGCCAATGCAGCCAAGGTGAGATTGCATCAGAGCAAAGGGAGCCACTTCTGTAGATCACTTTTAGCATCAACTGGAAGCCAATTATGCCAAACAGCAGAGCCAGAGCAGGAGGAATTCTACAGCACTGGAAAGAGCAGAGCAGCCTGAGTAACCAGCTTTGCAGTGGCTTGTTCCTTTAGCAGTTGTGACGGACGAGTTCTGGAGGTTATCTGGAAGGAGAGTCGGTAAAGCCTGCTCAAAGGGACAAGACCATGAAGGAAAGGACTGAGCAGGAGTCTTTGCTGTCTTAGAGGAAGAAGCAGCAGAGAAAACAGGAGAAGGGTACAGTAAATACCCCCCCCCCTTCAAGGATCGCTGCCTTGCCGTGGCAAGGGGGCTTGCATAGCTCAGTGAAGCTATGAGCTATGCCGTGCAGGACCACCCAAGATGGACAGGTCATAGCTGAGAGCTCTGACAAAAGGTGATCCACTGGAGAAGGAAACGGCAAACCATTCCAGTATCTTTGCCATGAAAACTCTATGGACAGTTCCAAAAGGCAAAACGATATGACGCCGGAAGATGAGCCCCTCAGGTCGGAAGGTGTCCAATATGCTACTGGGGATGAGCAGACAGCTAGTACGAGTAGCACCAGAATGAATGAAGCGACTGGACCAAAGCCGAAGGACGCACAGTTGTGGAAGTAACTGGTGGCGAAAAGACAGTCCGATGCTGTAAAGATTTTTATTCCATAGGAACCTGGAACATCAGATCCATGAATCAAGGCAAGCTGGACGTGGTTAAACAAGAGATTACAAGACTGAACATCAACATTTTAGGAATCAGTGAACTAAAATAGACAGGAATGGGTGAATTTAATTCAGATGACCATCAGGTATACTACCGTGGACAAGAATCTCACAGAAGAAATGGAGTAGCCTTCATAATCAATAAGAGAGTAGGAAAAGCATTCTTGGGATACAATCCCCAAAATGACAGAATGATCTCAGTTCGAATCCAAGGCAAATCATTCAGCATCACAGTAATCCAGGTCTATGCCCCAACCACTGCTGCTGAAGAGGATGACGTTGACCAGTTCTATGAAGCCCTACAACACCTTCTAGAAGCAATGCCAAAAAATGATGTGCTTATCATCATGGGGAATTGGAATGCTAAAGTAGGAAGCCAAAAGATAACCAGGATAACTGGCAAGTTTGGCCTTGGAGTACAAAATGAAGCAGGGCACAGGCTGGTAGAATTTTGCCAAGAGAATACAATGGGGACCTCACAGAAGCAGAAGAGATTTTAAAAAGGTGGCAAAATTATACAGAAGAACTATACAAGAGCGAGCTTAACATCCCTGATAACTACAATGGGGTAGTTACTGACCTGGAGCCAGACATCCTGGAATGTGAAGTCAAATGGGCCTTAGAAGTCTGAGCAACAATAAAGCTAGTGGTGGTGACAGAATTCCAGTTGAACTATTCAAAATCTTAAAAGACGATGCAGTAAAAGTGCTACAGTCAATATGCCAGCAAATTTGGAAAACTCAACAATGGCCACACGATTGGAAAAGTTCAGTTTACATTCCAGTCCCAAAGAAGGGCAATGCCAAAGAATGTTCAAACTACCGCACCACTGCTTCTCATGCTAGCAAAGTTATGCTCAAGATCCTACAAGCTAGGCTCCAGCAATATGTGGACGGAGAATTTCCAGAAGTACAGGCAGGATTTTGAAGAGGCAGAGGAACTAGAGATCAAATTGCCAACATACCCTGGATCATGGAAAAAGCTAGGGAGTTCCAGAAGAACATCTACTTCTGCTTCATTGACTATGATAAAGCCTTTGACTGTGTGGAGCACAACAAATTGTGGCAAGTTCTTAAAGAGATGGGAATACCAGAGCATCTTATTTGTCTCTTGAGAAACTTATATGCAGGTCAAGAAGCAACAGTGAGAACCGAACATGGAATCACTGATTGGTTCAAAATTGAGAAAGGAGTTCGGCAAGGCTATATACTGTCGGCTTGCCTATTTAACTTGTATGTGGAGCACATCATGAGAAAGGCGGGATTAGAAGAGTCACAAATTGGGATCAAGATTGCAGGGAGAAATATCAACAATCTCGGATATGCAGATGATACCACTCTAAAGGCAGGACATGAAAAGAAACTAAAGAGCCTGTTGATGCGGGTGAAGGAGGAGAGTGCAAAAGTTGGCTTGAAACTCAACGTCAAGAAAACGAATATCATGGCATCCGGCCCTCTCAATTCCTGGCAAATAGACGGGGAAGGAATGGAGATAGTGACAGAGTTTATTTTTTTGGGCTCCAAGATCACTGCAGATGGGGACTGCAGCAAAGAAATGAAAAGACGCTTGCTCCTGGGAAAGAAAGCTATGGCAAATCTTGACAGCATCCTAAAAAGCAGAGACATCACCCTGCCAACAAAAGTGCATTTAGTCAAGGCTATGGTATTCCCAGTTGCAATGTATGGCTGTGAAAGTTGGACCATAAGGAAGGCCAAGAATCAAAGAATTGAGGCTTTTGAACTCTGGTGCTGGAGAAGACTCTTGTGAGTCCCTTGGACTGCAAGGCGAACAAACCGGTCAGTCCTAGAGGAGATCAGCCCTACTGCTCCTTAGAAGGCCAGATCCTGAAGATGAAACTCAAATACTTTGGCCACCTCCTGAGAAGGAAGGACTCCCTGGAGAAGAGCCTAATGCTGGGAATGATTGAGGGCAAAAGAAGAAGGGGATGACAGAGAATGAGGTGGATGGATGGAGCCACTGAAGCAGTAGGTGCAAACTTAAATGGACTCTGGGGAATGGTAGAGGACAGGAAGGCCTGGAGGATCATTGTCCATGGGGGACGCGATGGGTTGGACACGACTTCGCATCTAACAACATCTGAATACATTGAATATGTCAAACCCCAGAAACCTGACCCAGTTCATACAGAGGCTGGATCAATATCAGGATTAGCTATTGGACGAATTGGCTGAGCAGTAGGGTGAGGTTTTAAGGATCATGTGGAGGGAAATGTCTGTTGCTCACACATTTGGGTCTAAAATATCTGGACCAAGCAGTCTCACGTCACCCAAATTGCCTGATAAAGATGGCCATATAAGACATTACTAGAAAACTGTCTTTCCCCTTTTTGAAAGGTGGGCAAGGTTGCCCAGTGGCCCATTATGAGCTGTTTTTTTTTTTTGGGAGGGGGGGGTAGTAACTCAGTATTCCGCTCCCATCTTATGTATCAGAATCATAGAACCATTGCATTGGGAGGTTCCAAAGAGGCCATCTAGTCCAAACCTCTGCTCAATGCAGGATCAGCCTGTGATACCCTGCAAGAAGTTATATCTGATCAAGATGAAGTAATAGATAGAATGTGAGCACTTCTGGTCCTTGACATTTCGTAGGGATGACCAAAAGTGAGAAGTGAAAAATGAGGTAAGGGATCTTGCTGTTAAGTAGTAAAAGCAACCATTGAAAGTTTGACTCAATTTAGTTGACAAAAAGCGGGGTGAAGTTAAGATTTTATTTTCACCCATCAAGGATGGCATTGCATTTATGGTGTATTTATCTTGAATTTAATTTGCTGCTTATTCACCAAATATTTTTAACCAGTTACCAAGATATGATGGTACATTGGTGAATCTTGAAATCTGGCATTAGGACATTTTAATAACCTTGGGGTCTGAAGAGCCACTATGTGGTTTCTGACCTTGGAAACAGCAAGGTTCCTCCTTAAACCTCAAAGTTCTCAAGTTCTAATAGGGAATGGTCGGGTTGGTGTTGGAAAGTAGAAACTGGGCTTGGTTCTGACCTGCAGCCACGTCATAGGTCCCTTTCTGTTTGGGGGTTGAATTTCAGAGAATCAGGTTTGTGAGGCAGGAAAGAGAACCATAGCTTTTTCAACTCAGAAGTTTTGAAATGCAGCTATGCAGGGCAGGTACTTATGAGGATGGGATGGCCGCGTAGAAACAGTGGTCAGCAAGCAACCTTGCTGTTTCTCTGTCTTAGAAATGCCAGCATAGTTGTTAAAAGCCTACATCTTAAAACTTTGGTCTTGCAAGTAGGGATCAAGAACATCATGTTGCAGAATGGTTTTTGTTTTCTCCACATCAACTCCATAATTTACCCCCATCCCATATGTGCAAAAGATTTATAGTGACCCCACAGCAAGCAGCTGTCAAGGCAAGTGAGAAGTAAAGGTGGTTTGCCCTTGCCTCCCTCTGTGATCTCCCCTCCAAGGACTGACCCTGCTTAGCTTATGGAAACCCCAACAAGGCAAAGGAGAAGCAGAGGAGATTGGCCATTGCCTTCCCCTGCAAAGTCTTCATTGGTGGTTTCCCTTTTAAGCACTGATCCTGCTTAGCTTATCGCAATCCCAGCCAGGGAATTTCAAGGTAAGTAGGAACAAGAGGTGATTTGCCGTTGCCTTCCTCTGCAGAGCCTTCCTTGGTGGTTTCCCAAGTACTGAGCTTGCTGAGCTTCTGAGATCAGGCTCCCAAGCCACTTCACTCCCCCTTCCTCTTACCAGGCTGAATTTCTGGTCTGGTGAAGGGCAAGGTAAAAATCATTGCAGATTCCTATTCATCCCTCACATTCCCCTGCATTCTCTTTTGTTGTTTGTACCTACCTTACAATTGTTTCCTTGATTCAATTGGTATAGAAGTACATGATTAAGCACCTAAATAACTAACTCTTTAGGAATGGAGCATTTTTGCATAATTATGCTGTATTGGTTCTTTCTGGCTAATAAAGCCTCATATTTTTCTCCTGCTTCATAGCTGAGTTGTTGTTTTACATTTAGAGGCTTTCCTTTAGTTTTGCAAGTGTTTTTTAAAAAAATATTTATTTATTTTTAACATATATTGCTGCTCCCGAAGACTTGCGGTGGTTTATAATAAAAGAATAAAAGAATAAAACAACCCATCCCATAAAAACCCCAATACATTAAAAGGTGGAGTTAACTGTCCCCTCCGCTGTCCAGCTGCAGTCTGGAGCTGTTTTGTTAGGAGCGAGGGCCCTGATCTCACTCGTTCTACGGGACCCACCGACAGTCCCTGCGGGAGCTCAGCCTGGGGTCAACCATACGCCTGGCAGAAGAGCTCCCCTTTGCAGGCCCTGTGGAAAGCTGGTAACTCCAGCTGGCAAACCGTTTAGTAATATTTAATAACTAGATGGACCAGAGCCAAAACGAGCCCCGGAGTAATAAAAGTCGCTTCCAACAACTACAATTGTCTTGATCAGTGACTCTGTGTACCTTAAACCAGAGTTTGAATGCAGCAATCATTTTCTGTATGGACTTCTAGTAACATCAATAGACCATAAGGGTTCAGTCTGTTATGTAGAATGGGGATCAAGTGGTTTTTGTAGGTCATTTTCACCACAATACCCATTCTACACAACAGATTGAAACCTTTTGGTCTACTGATATTACTAGGAATCCATACAGAAAATCATTAGTGCATTCAAAGTCTTCTTTATGGTACCCAGAGTTACTGATGTAGACCAGAGGTCTCCAACCCCCGGTCTGCGGCCCGGTACTGGGCCGTTAAGGCCATGGTACCGGGCCGCCAGCGGCTGCGCCTGCCTTCCCCTCCCCCCGCAGCGAGAGGGGGGGAAGAGGCAGGCGCGGCCGCTGGCATGCCAGCGACGCAAACGCGCATGCGTGTTTGTGCCCCCTGCTGGCGAAAACGCGCACGTGCAGCTGTTCTGCGCATGCACGTTAGCACCACCTAGTGGCGAAAACGCGCATGCGCGGCAACTGCACGTGCGTGTTTACGTGCAGCTGCTGTGGCTGGGCCGCTGGCTCTCCCACCCTCAGAGGCGGTCCCCGACTACAAGAAGGTTGGGGACCGCTGATGTAGACAACAGTTGTTTTGGGAAACGAGTTATATTAGTCCAGGGCTCTGCCTTATCTGGTTATTAAATATTACTGAATTGTTTGCCATCATCAGTTTGCTCTTTTCCTCTCCTGAATTGATCCCTATCACCTGGAGTTGTCAGTTGCCATCCCATGAGATCTCCAGTGGTCAGTTATCATCCCAAGAGATCTCCAGCCACCACCTGGAAGCTGGCAACTCTAATTATGGTCCATAATCAACTTGAAGCTTGTAGGGGCAGCAGGATGTGTTTTCTTCTGCGCGGCTCTTTAGGTGCGTGTGAACCTTTCCAAAGTGTATTGTTCTGCCCACCAAGACATAATGCCGTTTCTGAATTGTGATCCTACAAGCTATCTCTGCACATGGGGCAAAATATAACCCACACAATATATTTGATTGGATTACTTGACAAGAAGAATCACAGCAGAGATAAACATTTATTTCTCCTCTTTTCAGGATGAAAGTAATTTAGTAACAAGTGGTCCTTGTCCCAAGGTCTTGTTGAAGCATTTACATTACGGTACTTCATGGCATGCTTTCCCTATTCAAAACAGTTCCGTTTCATTCCTAAGAAAGTTTGTATTGGTGGTTTTGTTCTGTTGGATTGCAGGGACCAGGGTTTTTTTTTTTTAATTATAGATTTTAAAAGGCTCTGAAAACCTTGAAGACCCATAGATTGGCCAAGGGTTGTATGTGTGTATTTGTCGTAGCTGTTTCTGGCCACAATGAGGTGACCACATGGTATATCACCTTGATTTTTTATATTTTGGTTCACTAATAACACTATAGACAAATACAATATTGGCAAATTCAGCAATTGTAATAATATTGCAGTTCTTTCTCAAAGACCAGGCCATAAAGGCAGGACCACAAAGACATGGGGTATAGGAAATTCAAGTTTTAGCTAGTGAAGACTGGTTAAGAAGAAGACAGAATTAATACAATGAAGCTGATAAAACATATTCAGTCAGTCCAATATAGAGAAAGAGGGAAATTAGACATTCATATATGAAAAGCTAGGCTGTATTCTTAGCTTTCTGGAATAAAAGATATTCATTCATTTTTATGCCACCACTTCTAAAATGGCTTGTGGCAGTTCACAAGAAAGTTTCCCCACAATAAAATACCATAAAATAATTAAATCCACCCATTAAAATAATTAAAAAAATAGTTACAACCATTCCCTGGTAGTGATCTCTCCCTCCCACTCCCGGCTTAACAGACCGCCTGGAATAAATAACTCAGGGGGACAATCTCGGGGGGGAGCCAAGATCTCACATTTTGAGAAAACATAGCAAGTGAGACATTATTTTATGGATTTGATCAAATAATATGCTTTATTTGTGGTGTAGTGCCTGTCTTTGTATGTACCTGGAGAATGTTGAAATGTTGAATTTTTTAAAAAGGTTAAACAAGTGTGCTTATAATTATTATTATTAATATACCTGTCAGGATCAGCCCCCTGCTCCTGCCATGATTGAGCCAGGCTGACCAGAGAGACTCCATCTTTGTGTGTGCGCGTAACCTTCTGTGCTTATGACTCTGTAGTAACCCTTTGAACCTCTATCTTCCTTTGATGGCCCTGAGCTTTTCACACTGCATTCTCCCCTGCTGTGATACTTTGTTGCAAAGTACCCCTGTAAACAGCTTATCTACAAAGTGAGGCGCCAATTCGACCAAGGCTGCGGAAACAGAGACGATCTGGCAGGAAGCCCAGGATGGCACCTGGCGGGGGGGGGGGGATATTCCTCCTTGGGAACAGGGACCGTTTGGGCGGGAGAATGTATTGATAACTGCTTGCTTCTCCGATATCGAACAGTCTTGACTTCAGATGTTAGAGTGATCAGAACTACTTCCAATTAAAGCTTTCTTTTAAACCAGAAGCCTCGTTGTGAGTCTGTCTGCCTCTGACAATACCACCATCCCTACTGACTCAGGGCAGTGAACAACAGCAATAAGAACAAGCAAAAGCACATCAACTTTAAATAAATATTAATAAACCATGAAACATCAAACAATAACCATCTCAGTAAAAGCATGAACCCATTTCAGCACACCAGCGTCATCTCCAGGTGTAGCCTGGCCGTAGCATTCATCATGGGGGTTTTTCCCAGGGGGTGCCCATTTAATGTTACTGATCAGTGAACTAAGCTAGTTCCATGAGGTCCGGATCTCAGGAAGCTCATTCCAAGTAGGGTTGAGGCCAGATATGCCTCTTTGCGTCCAGGGACTACCAACTGGTTGGAATTTACAGAGTGCAACACTCTTTGGGAATGAGCCATGCATAAGCAGCCAGCTGGCTGCAACCCAGAATCCACCCCCTAAAGGAGTCCATCACAAGTCCCCACTGGGAATACGGAACTCCTTTATTGGGATCTACTAAGATGGGAGATGACCCAGATGGGGGGAGGGCATCCCCCAGAGCTGCCTGGTCAATTAACAAGTAACATTGGCCTACCCCACCAGGTCAGCTCCTGCTTATAACACCACCTCTTTAAAGAGGTCCCAACCCCTGTGGGGAGTCCAATCAAACACCGGTTCTGCACAAATCAGGCTCATTATCATGCACAGACCCCGCTGAGACAATAAATCTATAACATGTAAAAAACAATAGTAAGAGGAAAAGACAGGGAGGGAGGGTGGGCCACTTGCCTGCTGGCCCGGCAAAGAGCATGCTCCTGGCCCCGCCTCACCCACTGAGTGTGCTGCTGCCCGCAGCATGCACAAGCATCTCTCTGCCAGTCCACCTGCACCATATCAAGCCCCTCCCCTTGTAAGATGGTCCTTTTCCGATCTCTGCTGACCCTCCATGGACTGTCATCCTTAAGGCTGTGTTAAGTCATATCGTTGGATCAAGGGTTGGCAGTAAATTATTAAAATAAGCCCACCCCCTCTCAAAATATAATCTCCAGTAACCCACTGTCACCAGATGGCGTATGCTTATCTGTGCAGGTCTTTTTGAGCAGCATTTAGACAAGCTGAAGGTTGGAATCCGGCTCTTATTCTGGTATCTTGAGATTTTCCACCTTTGGTTTTTTGCAGAAGTTTGTATTCAGCTGGTGCTGGTTGTAATTGGAGTTTATCGCATTTATCTCTCCCTGCCGGCAGCTCTTCTGCAAAGAGGCTTTTCTTTCCTACCAGCTTGTTTTGTAGCAAATAAAAGACAAATGTCAAAATGTCAAGCCGTAAAGCAACGCAGAGATTTAAAATGAATTTTCTGGAGTTCTTTTTCAATTTTTGTGGCAAGCTGCTGAAGAACACAGATATCCTTTGAAAAGAAAACGATTTCACCACCAGAGAGGAATTTCCAGCTCTGCAGCTAAAGCATTGGTAGATATTTTCTAATCGTTGCTTCATTGCTTCCCCAGCCCCTTTCAGGCACATAGATCCACTTGTAATGTGATAAAGGCTATAGCGCAGCGTCTGTTTTTGTTGTAGCTAGATCAGCCTTTCTGAGCTTTTTTCCCCACTGAGAAACCCCCGAAACGTTCTTTGGGCTTCAAGAAACCGCCAGAAGATGCATGATAGTGCAGAATGCGGTCGGCAAGCAGAGCTGTGGACACGCCCACCTGGACACGCCCCTCCCCTTCCCACCCCCTCCAGGCCCATCACTGGCCATTTGGGGGGGAGTGGGTGGGTAAACATGTCCTAATAAATATTTACTGAATTTTTAAAAATATATGAATCATTAATTAACTCCCATCCATTTGAGAAACCCTTCCAGGGCTGCCAAGGAACCCTGGCTGAGAAGGCCTGAACTAGATGGAGATTTGAGGCTCAGACCGTATGTTCTTGTCAGAGTGGGGTAGAAGTAGCCCCAGACCGAGGTGGCTGTGGGGGGCAACAGTCGTCGTCTTTATTTGGGAAATACTGACTCACCCCCACAGATGCAGTGAGCTTCTTGAGTAGTGCCAGGAGGCAACATCAAGGGTCTTCCCTGATCTCTGTGCCCTGCGGTTCGACCTCCAGAAGAACTGGTTGGCCATTGTGTGACAGCACTCTCAGTGAATATATTGAATTCATTAATAACAACCTTGTGGGGGTATGGACATTTTTGTACATGTCCAATTATTATTTGTTATATGTTATACTAATAAGGATATTTTGTTATTCAGGACTCGTTTTTCCACTGATGAAAGCACTGAAAATGGAAATCAATCTAGAATCATAGAATCATAGAGCTGGAAGGGGCCGTACAGGCCATCTAGTCCAACCCCCTGCTCAACACAGGATCAGCCCTAAGCATCCTAAAGCATCCAAGAAAAGTGTATATCCAACCTTTGCTTGAAGACTGCCAGTGAGGGGGAGCTCACCACCTCCTTAGGCAGCCTATTCCACTGCTGAACTACTCTGACTGTGAAAAACTTTTTCCTGATATCTAGCCTATATCGTAGCACTTGAAGTTTAAACCCATTACTGCGTGTCCTCTCCTCTGCAGCCAGCAGAAACAGCATCCTGCCCTCCTCCAAGTGACAACCTTTCAAATACTTAAAGAGGGCTATCATGTCCCCTCTCAACCTCCTTTTCTCCAGGCTGAACATTCCCAAGTCCCTCAACCTATCTTCATAGGGCTTGGTCCCTTGGCCCCAGATCATCTTCGTCGCTCTCCGCTGTACCCTTTCAATTTTATCGATGTCCTTCTTGAAGTGAGGCCTCCAGAACTGCACACAGTACTCCAGGTGTGGTCTGACCAGCGCCGTATACAATGGGACTATGACATCTTGTGATTTTGATGTGATGCCTCTGTTGATACAGCCCAAAATGGCATTTGCCTTTTTTACCGCTGCATCACACTGCCTGCTCATGTTTAGTTTACAATCCACAAGTACCCCAAGGTCTCGTTCACACACAGTGCTACCTAGAAGCGTATCCCCCATCCAGTAGGCATGCTTTTCATTTTTCTGACCCAGATGCAGAACTTTACACTTATCTTTATTAAATTGCATCTTGTTCTCATTTGCCCATTTTTCCATTGTGTTCAGATCTCGTTGAACTGTCTCTATCTTCCGGAGTATTTGCCAGTCCTCCCAATTTGGTGTCATCTGCAAACTTGATGAGTAGTCCCTCCATCCCCTCATCTAGATCATTAATAAATATGTTAAAAAGTACCGGGCCGAGCACCGAACCCTGAGGTACCCCGCTACTCACCTCTCTCCAGTCTAGAGACTGTTCTTTATAAATGGCAGCATCCAAGTGTAAATAAAAGAAATAACAGAGACTTAAACTTTTGATCTTTAATTAAGCCATTGGACAGATTCTTTCTTTCCTTTGTTGTGTTTCTGGAATAGTCCACCTTCTTCCTGCAGCACTTAGAATTGCTCCCAAAGCAACTGAAAATCATATCCATTAAAAACCCTGCAGGTGGAACAGCTAAAATTGATGGGACGTTTCCAAAAGCCTGGTCAAAGTGAAATGTTTTGGCTTGGCACCCTACAGAACAGCGGCCAGTTTATTTATTTTTTAATCTTTGGACCAGCATTACAGGTTAGGTGTATTGTACAATACATATTAAATTGTCAGTGGATTTAATCTTGATATGGATAGTGGTGAAAAGTGAAGTGAGGCAAAGAGAGAGTAGAATCTGCTTCTGCTGTCCGCCATCATGGCTAAAACTGGTCTGAAAAGTCTGCTTTTAGGCTCCAGTGAATTGTGTATCATTTATTTGCAGTCAAACAGCTACTATAATATCCCCCAAGGCTTCAGCCCAGAGGCCTGTTAATTGAGGCCAGGTGAATAAGAATGTAAGCCTTAAAGGCAGTTTGGAAAGATCAAGGTCCTGTGTGGATTTTGTTAAATCTCTTGAAGTACCTTGATTCAGGATGAGTGCCAAGATGAGCTGGGAGGGAGGGGGAGAAAGTAACAATGGCAAGGGAGGGCGCATCTTACCTGGTGCAAAACCTGAATTAAAAATGTAAATGTTGTAAGCCTTCCACTCCAGCCCCACCTGATGACTGGCAGGAGCCTCCTTCAGCCTCTGCTGGAACCAAGGCAGCTAGTTTCCTCTCTTTCTTCCCTTCTGCAGAGGCAGCAGTTGAAACAGGAGAGATTTTTTTTCTTGATATCCATCTGTACTGGTGTGGCCAAACTGTCCATGGACTACAATTCCCATGAGCCCTTGCCAAAATGGAGAGCCATAGTTTGGCCAGTATAATTAGTACTCAAGTGGATAGCCATGCTGGTCTGAAGTAGTACAACAAAATGTGAGTCCAGGGGCACCTTTAAGGCCAACAAACATTTATTCAAGGTGTGAGTTTTTGTGTGCATGCACACTTTCTCAGCCTGAGGAAGTGTGCATGCACACAAAAGCTCATACCTTGAATAAGTCCTTGTTGGTCTTAAAGGTACCCTTGGACTCAAATTTTGTTGTGTAATTAGTACTGATACTCAAGTTTACGCTGCATAGTAACTTTCTGGGCAAGGGAGACTAGACCTGACTTCTTTCTTTTGTCATCAGGTCATCATTGTCAGCTTGCAGGGCTTTCAAGACAAGAAAGGCTCAGAGGTGGTTTGCCATTCCCTATCTCTGTGATGCAGTCATGGACTGCCTTGGTGGTCTGCCATCCAGGGCCGACCCTGCTTAGCTTCTGAGATATGAAGAGGTCAGGTGAACCTGGGCCATCCAGGTCAGAGCTATACTTCTGTAGAGGGTGCAAATCAGCCAAGATGCAGCATCCCAATCCGCTGTTGAAGAGCACTTGGACAGTACGGAAGGCCTGTTACTGCTAGTAAGTGACACGTGGAGAGGCAGCACTCAGTCATCTTCTAGGGATGCCAGCCTCCAGGTGGAACCTGGGGATCCTCTGGAATTCCAGCTCATCTCCAGACAACAGAGATCAGATCCCCTGGAGGAAAGGGCTGCTTTGGAGGGGGAACTCCATAAAATTGTACTCCACTGTGGTTTCTCCCTGCCCCAAATCCCACCCACTCCTGGCTCCACCCACAAAGTCTCCAGGTACTCCCTAACCCAGAGCATCTTTCTGGAGAGCCAGCTTGGTGTCGTGGTTCTTCTCTCTCTTATCCTCCATTCTTCAAGTCTGCAACATGGTAGGAGCTTTTCTCCCCATCCAGCTATTTAGATTAGAGAAGGAATGTTCTGTTTGCCTTTTGATGTGTAATATTAAGTATACTAATAAATAGTTCTTATATTAATTGAGTACAACCAAGGAGAATGTATTTTGCTTTGTTTGTTGTTTTCTGGCCACACCCGCAGCAGCACGCTGCACCTACAAGCCAAACCAGGCACTCTGATAACTTTCAGGATATTACGACTTTACCACAAAGTCTATCCCCTTAATATCCTTCATTCACTTGGATGTTCATTCCTGCCACCTCCACACACACACACACACACACTCAAAGCAGAGAAACCGACTTCTCATTTTAGAAGAAAAAGGTGGTATTTGCTTTTGTTTTAAATGTCTTCCTTTTGGACCATTAACACAGAGAGATGATGTGGAGGAAATGCAGTTTGGGGGCAAGGACGTATCAGGGTCTTGTACCCAACTGGTGCCATAATTTCAGCTCAGCACACAAGCAAGTTTTTTTTTTGGGGGGGGGGGGTGTTCAAATCTTCACTGGTCATGGATGCTTATTGGGTGACCTTGGGCCAGTCACATAATCTCAGCCAAAAACTGAGAATAAACTGAAAGGTGAACAACATTGCTGTCTTGACTCTTTCAAAGAGGAGTGGAATAAATATATACCCTTTCTTACCCTCAAAGGATCCAAAGTCACTCTTAAAAGTACAGTGCTCAATAGTCAGCAATATTCCAAGTAGTCATACCAAAACTAAACTCAAAGCCCCAAGATAAGTAACTTGCAACCAGGTGTCTGAAGATGAACAGAATGGGATCCAGCTAAATTTCTGGGGACAAGGAGTGTCAACGAAAATTTATGTAAAGGTAAAGGTAAAGGTATCCCCTGTGCAAGCACCGAGTCATGTCTGACCCTTGGGGTGACGCCCTCTAGCGTTTTCTTGGCAGACTCAATACGGGGTGGTTTGCCAGTGCCTTCCCCAGTCATTACCGTTTACCCCCCAGCAAGCTGGGTACTCATTTTACCGACCTCGGAAGGATGGAAGGCTGAGTCAACCTTGAGCCGGCTGCTGGGATTGAACTCCCAGCCTTATGGGCAAAGCTGTCAGACGGCTGCCTTACCACTCTGCGCCACAAGAGGCTCATCAACGAAAATTTAGCCACCACCAAAAAGGGTCTCCCTTGTGTTTCCCCATCGTCCCTCCAAAACCAATGGGGGCAAAGTGGATCCCTGTTAGTAATATAAGCATGCTAACCGTTATTGACTGCTGGAACTGAGGGGGAATCTTGATCACCTTGTGAGCTGTTCTGCTCTTTTACCACTTGTCTTGCAGGAAATTTCCTCTCTTGGACTGTGTGTCATTTCCCCACCTGCAAAACAGAAGGAATGCTTCCCTAGCAATACTATTCAGCAACTAAAACCCTCTCCACAACTGCTACATCTAAGCACAATAGAATGTTCCGAGGTTTTCGGTGGGAGCAGGAAGAATCGGTTATTATCCAGGTAGGCCAGGAACCCCCAGACGAGCATTGTTTAAGCCCAGGTAACAGCCAGAGCTTTTGGAACATGCAGCTGAATTTCATGGGTAAATAATTCTACACTAGAGAAGAATACTTCAGCCCACAGTGTGACATCTCTCATCCGTGATTATCCAAGATTTAACCAAATGTGGATTCCCCAGGAGGCAGGGCAGATGTCCAGATAATTCCCCCCCCCCTTTGGTCCTCTTAAGTACGTCTGCAGTTGACCCTGTAACCAGGATACCAACATAGAAAGAGCCTGCTAATCACACAAGCAACAATGACACGGAGCACAGAAGTTTGCGATACAGAATCGACATTTAAAATATGACTGAGCTCAATTTATTTTTAAGAGGCAATTAGACAATATGTCTTTATGCCTAATGATGACACCTTTGGCTAATTGGGTGAATCGCTAATGTGTAAATTTGTTCATACAACTGGATGGGGAATTCTTTTCCTTTCTTCCTTTCTTTTAATCAGTGCTCAAAGGCAAATTTGGCAGGTTAACTAAGCATGAAGAGAAATCATGGAAGGGAAGGGAATTGCTCCAGTATAACAGAGCATGGGCACGGAGCAAACAGGGCTCGAGTCACACGTAGCTTTTGGATTTTGTGTGCTTTTTTAAAGCTGAAGTCTTGCCAATCAGCTCCTTGGCAGGGTGGAACCCGGTCTCACTGCCAGATAAATTTTGGATTGCTTTAAAGCAGGTGTGCATACGGGCCACTCAGGCAGTTAGGCTGAGCTGGAGAAAAGTCTGGATTCCCAAGTCTTAAGATCCCCCCAGGCATAGATAGATAGATAGATAGATAGATAGAAGATAGATAGAAATGTTATTACAGTTTGCACCAGACATATAACAGAGGAAATTATACAATGCATCCCAGATAAAGCATGATGTTAAAATACAAATATATATATATTATGCTCAAGATCCTACAAGCTAGGCTCCAGCAATATGTGGACCGAGAACTTCCAGAAGTACAGGCAGGATTTTGAAGAGGCAGAGGAACTAGAGATCAAATTGCCAACATACGCTGGATCATGGGGAAAGCTAGGGAGTTCCAGAAGAACACCTACTTCTGCTTCATTGACTATGCTAAAGCCTTTGATTGTGTGGAGCACAACAAATTGTGGCAAGTTCTTAAAGAGATGGGAATACCAGAGCATCTTATCTGTCTCTTGAGAAATTTATATGCAGGTCAAGAAGCAACAGTGAGAACTGGGCATGGAATCACTGACTGGTTCAAAATTGAGAAAGGAGTTTGGCAAGGCTCGGCAAGGAGTTGGCCCGATTACATCCCCTCCCCGCACACCATGATATTTCCATATAGATTATGTGAGAAGCAGATCCTCGCATGATTTTTATTTCTCAGATTCTTGAATCATCTATTGAATATCAGTATAACAGTTGCCCTATCAGGCTCTATGAATTCCCAGCTTTCATTTTTTTAAAATCCTTAGCTCCTTTCATTGCGGAGATATGAAGGAAAATGAAAAGATATATATATCTTTTGTGTATATATATATACACATGTATATAACAAAACAAAGCAGGGAATTCAGAGGAACTAAAGTCCCACACTGTTATAATGCTACTTAACTGCCAATTGAAAGCATACACCCCCCTACGCCCCCCCAGAGAGGTCGGGCTGTGCTGGCAACAGGGAAGATGGCTGCCATGGGAGGGGACCAGGAAAACCCGGATTCTCCTACAACACTTCCCGTTTCACTGTCATCTTTCCCTGAGTGTCTCAGCAAAGCAGTTTTGGAGAAAGATGGGAGAAAAGCTGGCTAAACCCTGGGTGGTCCACAAACACACCACGCCCGAGTGGAGAAGTAGGGGGGAAACCCATTTCTCAAAAACATCCAATTGAGGGCACATTGCCTGTGTGGGAAAACTCCTGGGGACCATTCAGTCCTTTTCTTGCCAGTCCAGTTCCCTTCCCTATTTGGCCCATCAGTGGCTGCCTAAAAGCATCCTCACTGTGAAAATGGATCCCCCTGTCCGGTACCATGCCAAGTTCATTTGTGGGGACTATATCCATGTTGTGCAGAAGCAGTAGCAGAACAAGATGGGAGGTTATTGTACTTCGACATGTCTGTCCCCCTAATTGAGATTACTAAATATGTGATGATTTCTTTTATTCACAGAGCTGTGAGCTGATTTCTAATGTAACCCATTGTGGGTGTTTTGGGGTCTTTTGCTAATATATAGGCAAGCCAGCAGCTGTAACAGAGAATGGAGTGAACAAATCGAGGTCAAATTGATGGATGACCAACAAGAGAAAGATTGTGCCTCAGAAGACCAAGAAACTATCCTCATTAATGGGGTGAAAGAAGATGGTAAGTAACTTTGATTACCAGATGGGATCCATATCTTTAAGCCTGTTGATTTGCCCCCTCCTTGATTTTCACAATGCTTCAAAAGGAAGATTCAGGCGTGTAGCCATGTTGGTCTGAAGCAACAGAAAAAGATTTGGGCCCAGTGGCATCTTTAAGTCCAGCAAAATTTAATTCTGCGTAAAAGTAAGAACTGAATGTTCACTAGTATGTGTAGTGAGATACGAACCCAATATCTCTGTTAAGCCCTGGGGGCTCCATCGATTTAATAGAGATTTCGGGTTCTTATCTCACTACACATGCTAAGTCACTCCATTCTTGTTTATACCCAGAATTAAACTTTGTTGGTCTTAATGGTGTCACTGAACTCAGTTCAAAAGGAAGCAACTGGATCCATGCTCACTGAAACCAGTAGCCCTCACAACGCAGAGTAAGCAATCCTACAGCATTTCTTGTTGTAATCCTTACAAGACAGATCAGTATTATTACATGAGTACTGCAAGCAGAGTTGCCAACCTCCATGTGGCGGCTGAAAATCTCCCATTATTACCACTTATCTCCAGGTCACGGGGATCATTTTACCTGGATAAATGGCTGCTTTGGAAGATAGATCATTATTAAGCATAGAAGTCCCTCCCCAGACCCTGCCCTCCTCCGACTCCTCCCCCAAAATCTCCAGGTATTTATCACCTCAGAGCTGGCAATACTAATTGCAAAAGAAGGATTGTGGGCCAAAGAAGAATTTCATTCTCTGTTGTGTATCTCAAACTTTTAAGGCCATAGTTGGGTGTTTCCAGTTGCTGTAGCATTCCGGGGGATGGGGTAGTGGTATTAGTATTTAGTGTTATATCCATGTGGGTTCAAAGACCAGGGCAGATTCTGCACTTATCTTGTTTTTTCTGTTGATTTGAACTCAGGTCTTCCTCTATTCCCCCCCCCCAATTGAAACAGAAAGTGTTCTGCACTTGATTGGGGAAGCTAAGAATGGGGAGAGGAGCCAAGTGCAGCAGGAGTCTCTTTCTTTTCTTGAAGGGGGACGGGCTGGAGACAACAGAAGACGGGGATATGCATCCAAGAGGCAAATCTCTGCTGAGAGAAGTTAGGGCTTGTGGAGCACAGTCCCTTTAACCAGGAAGTCTTTGAACTGATGCCCTGGCCAATCAGGGAAGACTGCATTGCTACGAGGCATAGAGAAGGATGTTAATTTGCAAAAGGCATGAAGCTGGTCTTTCAAATATCGAGGCTTATATCGCGGGAGAAAGGTAGGGTCACTCTAGATTAATCATGCATGTTGCAGAGGAAAAATTTAAAGCACCCCAAATCAAAGTGCAAATCGAATTCAGTATAGATGGGAAGGATTTTTTTGGACTGGGAGTGGATAAAAAGCCCCATGCAGACTATACCCTGGACATTGGAAATTCATTTCAACTCTTTATTGTGACCCCGGCACAATGTAACAAGAACCAAAACTGAACCAAAGAATCTCACAACCAACCCCAACTTATATACAAAAGCCCCACAATGGATCGTCCCACCAATGTGCACGATTGGTCAGTTTCACTTTAAACTGACTGGATCTGGCAGATGGGATCTAGCCATGCATTGGACAATTGCGGTGCAGGCTTCCGATCCTTGGCAGAACTACAGACTCAACATTGATCATTCTTATCTCCCAGTAAATTAATGGAAGTAGATTGGGGGAAAGAGTACAGAAGGAAAGGAGGCATCAGGAGATTTAGTTGGGAATCCCATCCTCATACCTGTTTGGGTACTTAAACCAATATGATATTCCAATGGGTTTGGGCCTGGGGAACACTTAGAATTGCAACGGACTTCTAGACAACAGTTCAGCTGTCATGTGCTCATGCCAATCCCTTGGGTTTCCAGGGCTGGAGGTGGAATCTTCCACCCCCCCCCCTCCTTTCCCAAATCTTTCCTGTTTGCCTCTCTGCCGGAGGGAAGTGGTATCGCTGTGTTCCCATTTGAAATGTTAAACAACCCTGGTAGTGACTAGAAGTAGGACAGCCCGGCTGGCACCTGTTTTCTCACCTCTTGAGTTCGAACACTTTCTCTTGAGAACCAGGTTCCCCCCTGGATTCTAGGGCAGGGAGCCCAAACCCTGTGGATTCTTTGTTCAAACTGTCTTCTTCAGTTTTCCTGTTGTGACGAACCTCCACTGAAACCTGTTCCTGTATGTTTCGTCTAACAAATCAACTTTGATCAAGTGCCAGATGTTTTGAGACTTTGCTCTGTGGGTCAGATGGTGGACTTTTGGGTGGGTTTCTGTGGGCCGTGGAATCTGTTCCCTAGAGAAACGGCTGCTTTGGGGAGGAGGCTTGTATCGCATCTCTGCTGAACTCACCCCCCTTCAAAGGCTCCATTCCAAAACCTCCAGAGTGGGCAGCTTTCTATAATAGGTGGCTGGAAAGCATAGATATGTGAATTTCAGGTTTCTACCTAGGATTTATGAGCCTCTTGTGGCGCAGAGTAGTAAGGCAGCAGAAATGCTGTCTGAAGCTGTCTGTCCATGAGGCTGGGGGTTCAATCCCAGCAGCCGGCTCAAGGTTGACTCAGCTTTCCATCCTTCCGAGGTCGGTAAAATGAGTACCCGGTAATGACTGGGGAAGGCACTGGCAAACCACCCCGTATTGAGTCTGCCAAAAAAACGCTGGAGGGCGTCACCCCAAGGGTCAGACATGACTTGGTGCTTGCACAGGGGATACCTTTACCTTTACCTTTACCTAGGATTTAACTTGCTTGCCAAGATTGGAGTCACAGTGACAAAGGTGGGATACAAATCTTTAACCGCTCCTGCGGAGTGGATAAAATAAAGCAGTAAGGGCCCCGAGGGCAGGCCCTGTCCGGGATGAGGAAGGGTGCCAATTGGCCCCTTCCCCCGGACTGACGATCAGAGGGCCCAATCGGCAGGCACTTTGCCCAATCGACAGAGTGCGGCTCGCGATTGGTCCCTTGCCATCGGACTGACGAATCAGGAGGCACGAATCGCCTCCCAATCAGCCCCCCCCCCACGTCGGCCACATGCAGCCGCCTGCTGCCATTTCCTCACTCGCCCTGGAGACCACAGGTCGCCGCCTGCCCGCATGGCAAAGAGGAGCCAGCGGCGGCAGCACCAGCCGCAAGAAGGGCAGCTCGCCAATTCCCCACACAACTACCAGCAACCCGCGGCTGAGCCTGCAGCTGCGGTGGCAGCTATAGCCAAGGCGGCCACCGCAGCAGCACTGCCAGTGGCAGTGCCCACCCCTCCTCTGAACAGGACATGTCGCCGCAGGGACGCAATGGCAGGAGCGGTGGTGGCCGCGGGCCCCCACTGGCAGCGCCCGCAGCAACTGTGGTGGCGGTGCTGCCAAGAGCACCGGCTGTCGGGAGCCGCAGGAGCAGCGGAGGCGCTGGCGCCCACAGTGCCTGCGGCAATGGCGGCGGCGGTGAGGCCAGGAATGCTACGCCCTCAACTGTGTCCCACTGCCAAGCCCGCCTGCCACCATTTGCTGCCTGCCTCCATTTGCTACCCTGCAACTACTGAGGTAGGCGCTACGCCAGGGGGGAGAACAGGAAGAGGCGGCACCGGCAGTGCCAGAGCCGCCGCCAGCAGAGGCTCACAGGCCGGCCCATGGCCAGCCTCAGGTACGGGGCCAGGCACCAGGAAGCCGGCCACTTGCCCCGCCCAACTCAATAGGCCCGCTAGCGCCTGCTGTATTTAAAATACAGCAGGCTTACTTTCTGGTAAATAAATAAAACCACAGAGCAGGTGGGATAAAGGGACAGTTTTTTAAAAGCACTGGACGCATACCACTGGGATGTTTTGCCTAGAAATGCTCACAGGAATCTCTTTTGAAGGTGTTTAATTTTTATTTTTTGCTTAGCTTGCTTATCAGTGCTTAGATTGGTTTTCAGATAATGGTTGACTAGATAATGGTGGGACTGGATGGCCTGGATGGCCCCTTCCCACTCTAGGATTCTCTGAGTCTAGTTCAGCAGTGGAAGGGGCTGCCTAAGGAGGTGGGGAGCTCCCCCTCACTGGCCGTCTTCAAGCAGCGGCTGGACAGATCGTTCTCCTGGGTGCTTGAGGCTGATCCTGCACTGAGCAGGGGGTGGGATTAGATGGCCTGTGTGGCCCCTTCCCACTCTAGGATTCTAGGAGTCTAGTTCAGCAGAGGAATGGGCTGCCTAAGGAGGTGGGGAGCTCCCCATCTCTGGCAGTCTTCAAGCAGCAGATCCTTCTCCTGGATGCTTGAGGCTGATCCTGCATTGAGCAGGGGGTGGGACTAGATGGCCTCTATGGCCCCTTCCCACTCTAGGATTCCATGAGTCAAGTTCAGCAGAGGAATGGGCTGCCTAAGGAGATGGTCACTGGTGGTCTTCAAGCGGCAGCTGGACAGATCCTTATTCTGGATGCTTGAGGTTGATCCTGCACTGAGCAGGGGGTGGACTAGATGGCCTGGATGGCCCCTTCCCACTCTAGGGTTCTGTGATTTTATAATGTGGCAGGAAATATTTTCTCCAGGTATCTGGCAATCCTAACTGTGGTCTTAGTGAAAGTTGCCACTGTTGTTTTTCGACATGTGTTTGGTAAGAACTGCTTGCAAACGGGATGGGTTCAGGTCCAAATCGCCACCATTTGAGTGTTGTGTTCTTTCTTTCTTCCTTCCTTCCTTCCTTTCTCCACCCCCTCCTTACTGCCAGAATCCCACGGCCTGGAGGGCGAGGAGAAGCCTGCAGATGCTGCCCTTCCGTTTCCGGCCCTGAGCTCAGCAACTCCTAAAGAGAGCCACGTGTGCCCCCGAGCGCAGCCGACGCTGGCCCCCAAGAAGCCCTGCTGGCTGAGCCCTCCTTCCCCCCTGAGGCTGGTCGATGTGCCTGACCACGCTTCCGATGACGCCTCCTCCGTGCACGCCATTTCCCTGACCTCTTGTGTCACGAAGGGCTTGAGCTCCTGGTCCCTGCCAGGCGATTGCGAGAAGGCGCTGCTCACCATCATGGAGCCGGGAAGCATGTCGGCGCTCACGGGGGACTGCTTGATGCAGCCAAGCCGGACATGCCTGGGCTGTTTCATCGAATCCAAGGACGGCATCGATGCAGAGCCGGGCATCAGCCTGAAAGTGGGCGACATCAACAGGGACTATGACACCTGCTCCGTCTCCGACATCGGGATCCACTGCATGAGCACGGGGGACAGCATGAGGTACGGGGACCAGCTGCTGTCGGACCAGCTCCTGAGCTTCCCTCTGCATAAGTCCAGGGCAGCAGACAAAAGAGACACGGAGAAATCGGACAGCGATTCCGAGGACCCCACGCAGAAGAATTATTACGAGGGGTTACTGCTTGACAAGTGCAACGGGGAGGAGCCTCTGCTAACCAATCCCAACCAGGAATGGGGCTATTTTGAGTCCTTCATTAGCGAGAGCAAAATCGAGCTGCTGGACCTTTGCTCCAAAAACGAGCTCTCTGTCAATCTGTTTTCTGAAGAAGACGTGGATAATTACATGTTTGACGACGATGACTCGACCTTGGGAAGTGACGTCTGCTCCTTGAAGATTCGCTATGAGTCCTTCCAGGACAACGTGAGGGAGAAGACAGGCTCCCTGCAAGAGGACGCCCAGTTCAACTTCTTCCCGAGCGTCTTCAGTGGGTGCCCGAAAAGGGAGGGCAGAACTGCCCTGAAGAGGGGCCCTAGAGGGCCAACTGATCCTTCCCAGTTCAAATCTGAGGAGAGCATCATTTGGGGGGAAGAGGAAGCAGACCGCGAGGAGGAGGAGGAAGAGGAGGAGGAGGAGGAGGAGGGGGAGAAAGTTGCCTTAAACAAATCTTGCACCAGTACTGAAGGGGTGCAGTACATGGGGCCCAAACGAAACCATTTCTTGGAACTGGTGAACTCCACCGAAGACTCTGGGGAATTCAGCGATGACAGCACCTGCACGGAATCGTCCTTCGATGTGCTCCACGATCTCAAGGATTGTAACAAATACCTGCCCCGAGACCACTCCAGCTCTTTCATCCAACAGAACTACGGGCTGCGGGCGAAGAGGAAAGTGAGGTACAGTGACGATTACCTGTACGATGTTGATTCCATCGAGAGTGAGAAGATTGTGGATAAAAAGGAGTGGACCCCAGATGGGCCGAAGGAGGAAGACGACGACGAGTGGTGCCCGAAGAAGAGGCGAAAGGTTTCCCGTAAGGAGCCCCCCGTGATCATCAAGTACATCATCATCAACCGGTTTAAAGGGGAGAAGCACATGCTGGTCAAGCTGAGCAAAGTGGACGCCAACGAGACCACGGTTACCCTCAGTGAGGAACTGCTCAGCAAGTATGCCAAGCTGGCCCCCTTGAAGAGCTTTTGGCAGGAGAAATGGCAGATGCGGCTGAACTTCCTCCGGTCGGCCCTCTATCACAAACAGAACTTCTATCTCAACGGCTCCGAGATCTCCTTCCTGCCCCACCCACGCAAGCGGAAGGGCAAGCTGGCCAACCGGCACCGGATCCAGAGGATCAAAGCCATTGAGCAGCCGCTGAGCAAGCCCGGCTCTTGTTCGTCCGATCTCAAGCAGCTCTGCGGCAGGGTCGAAGAGGACCGCTCGGGCCCGAAAGAGATGCGGGCCGTGGCCATCGCCACCCCCTCCTGTGTGAATGGGCTGCACCTGAGGGAAATAGCCAGCCTCGCGGCGCCCAAGTGCAAACTGCAGGACAGGCAGTTCAAAGGGCCAGAGAGAAAAGTGCTGCGCAGGATGAAATTCAAAAGCGAAGCCCGGTTGAAATGCAAGCGCCTCAAAGCCGCGGCCAGTCTGGCAGAGGCCTCCCCGGCGCTGGAGAAGCAGGAACCAGCAACCACTTTAACGGATGAAAGTGTTCCTTGTGCTGCAGACGGCTCTCGGCTTTCAGAGCGCCTGGAGGATAAGGTGGCTAAAAATTCTTCTTTCCCGCCCACCACCTGCTCTTCAGACAAGCCCACTCCATCTGCTAATATCACTGCCAATGTGCCCCTTATCCCTGGGGGGTATCTGCAAACGCTGTTAGATGCCTCTGATTTGTCAGGCAATGCTGCGATCACCTACTTCAGCCCCCAGGCCTCTGAGCCGCAGCGGCAGGAGACGCTCCCAGGCCCCCTCCAGGGGGAGAAACCCTTCTGCATTCTGCAGCCCGCCCAGAGCTGCGTCCTGTCCCCGCCTTCTGAGTCGGAGCTGCAGCAGTCGCCCAGCCACTTGGAAGCGGAGCAGAGCAACTTCGGCACTGCGTGGCCAGCTGGCAAAGGAGCTGGGGGCAGCAACGGCCAGAAAGGTGCCAGTGAGGTCCAGGAGGCTCCTGCACTGTCCACGGCAGAGTTTGGTAGCTGTCCGGGAGCGGAACACCTCCCGCCTGCTGGCTACAATCAGGTCAGCCTCAGCAGCGGCAAATTGGTATACCAAAAAAAGTACATGCCAGAGAACCAGCAGTCCCAGTCAGAGGATTCTTATCAGTCGTGCCATTTTAACAACAGGGAGGGGCAATTCCACTTCCAGCGCGGCACCCTCAACACAGACGACGGGAGGCTGGTGAGCTTTGATTCTGTGGGCTCGTTGTCGGTCAGTTCTAGCAACTACAGCTCTCTGAGTTTAAAGTCTTGTGAAAAGGACGGGGAGGACGATATCGCCGATGATTTCTTGGCCCACTGCAGCCCCAAACTTGTGATTCAGCAGAGCATAGATGAAATAACCCCTTTGAAAGAGTCCACGGATCTTTTAGATATCTCGAACTTCACCCCTGATAAATTCCGCCAGTCGTCACTTTCAGAAATGTCTCCCCCAGACACTCCTAATCTTTCCCCGCAGATAACTGGGTCGGAATCGAAGCCCTTGGGGAACATGAAATGTTTCCCAGACAGCTCTCAGATGGTGCTGAACAGTCCTGAGAAGGTCAAGTGGAACTGTGGGGTTCTCCAGACCCAAGATCCAGCAGATAATGGATTCTCTTTAAATAATCACCAGTTTCAGTTTCATATGTTCAACGATGAGGATTCTGTCAGCCTCCTTGAAAAAAACCCATGCTTGTCAACATTTAATGAGCCATCTGGCCAAATTAACACCAATAGCAAAGTGTCAAAATCGAAGCGGAAAAGTTCATCGAGTAAAAATGTGGGTACAAACCAAAGCCCTCCCCAGAAAAACACTCGGAAAAAATCTCCCAAAGCCAACAAAGGAACTGTGAAGCCGCAGAGCAAAAACCCGAGGCAGTCTCCCAAGTCTACGAGGAAAGGGAAGGGCGCAGCCAGCGAAAAGGCTGCTGGGAGCAGGACAGCAGCTCTGCCGAACAATGCCGGCTCAGCCACAAAGGCCTTGGTGGCGTCCCTTCAGCACTGCAGCCCGGCTTCAGTCAAGACAGGGAAGCATAACGGCCTGCCTGGAGAATGGGCCCTGGGGAGGGACAACAGCGCAGGCTGGACCGATGCTAGCCTCGGAAACGCAAACAGTCTCCTGGATGACGATCAAAGGGAATTTGAAGAGCCATCCAATATTTTATCAAACATTGCATCTGGGATGGCAGATGTCCAGAGATTTATGATGGCCTCCATTGAACCCTTGTGGGGACCCGTCGGCCATAACAACGTCTCGGATTTATTCCGGTCACCTGAATCCAACAGCCTAAAATTGAAAACTCTTAAGATTTTGGCTGGAACGTCACAGGAGTCCAAGAAAAAGGTGAACGGCAATTCTCCCGGAACAGGAAAGGGTCACAAATCGGGTAACAAGGGCTTGGGCAAAGCCGGCGGCCGAGCGGCATCCTGCGACCCTAGTCGCCCCAACTGTCCCGGGTATAGCATAGACATTCCCTCTCCCTTTTTTGATAAAAGCTATAGTCACCTGAGCACTTTAGCCAAAAATGAGCCTACCCATAAAAAGCTGTACCGGCATAAATCGACTTCTAAGTCACTGCGGGATGAGAACTGTAAAGTTAAGCGATCAGACCGGGATCAGACTCACAAGGACCCGTCTGTGACGGCTTCATTTGAGAAACTGAGGTAATGCTGCACCACACTGGCTGGAATGCACCCTTAATTTTCCTACTACCTGCTACGCCCGCTCCTCCTCATTTTCTCCTTCCTGTGAAAGAAAAAGTTGCATGAGAGAGACGCTCCCCTTTTACAGCTCCTTCTTTTGGGTCTCAGTGTTCTTGCTTTGTTTCCAGAATGCATGAAAATACTTATTACTTGCAAGCTACCTAAAAGAATTACCTTTTTTTTCTGGCTTGGCTGGGGTTAAAAACAAACTAACCTGGCTACTCCTTTCTTGCTGTCTGGCTTCTTCGGTTTTTACTTCCTTTATTTTTTTAAGGGTTGTATCATGTGTTGTTTTTTAATGGTTTCAAAAGGGAGAGACTTTTTTTTGAACGTTTTGTAAAAAATATATATATAATACAAAAAAGAGGTTATGCATCCAAAAAAAAAAAGGTTACCCATCCAAAAAGGGTCTTTAGTGAAAGTGAAAATCCATTGTAGGTGGGGGAGTCCTGTGGCAGATTTGTGTGCCCTCTAGCCTCCTCTGCTGTTTATATTCTAACCCTGCACCATAAAATTTTGCCACCTCTATCCCAGTTAGAGTGTATCTGACGCCACACAAGCTAACTAAGATGGTATAAAATGTTTGGTTTTTCTGCAGGGATACAGACTACATTCTTCTCAAAGCAGAACAACATTTTTTGTTTTTACCTGTGCTTGAAGAAGAAACACCTTTTACTAGAAAGACATTGTATGTGTGTTTGGGGTTTGTGGGGGGGGGGTTGTTTTGTTTTCCCCTTTCTTTTCTTTCTTTCTTTCTTTCTTTCTTTCTTTTTTCTTCCTTGCTCAGAAAAGAAAAAAAAGCAACCAATACTAATGCCTTGTAATATGTTTGAAGTGTTAAGTGCTGAAATCAAAAGTTTGAAATTGTGGGACTTTTCTTACTTGGAAGCAAATCTGATACGGTATTCCCTGTACTTCAAAAAGTCATACTTTTGTACAGTTGCTTATGCACTATTACCCACAACCACAACAAAATCTGTGCCAAACTCTGAAAAAGTGTTGTGCTGTACATATTTTTACATCTCAATCAGAAATAGATTGTGAGTGTTTCCTGCGGCTATTTTGCCTTTTGGTTTACTATAAACATTCCAATGTTAGTATTAACCACTCCCTTGGAAAGCAACTGTTATGGAAAACAAGGATAATCACATATTTACTACAATGTACCAAAAGTTTTATGGACAAGACTAAACGCGTGCCAAATTTACTTACCTCATTTCATGGATTTTGCCCTATGGTTTTAGTTCAAAAAGAGTTTTTGGGCGGGGGGGGCATGGGGGATATGGAATACTTTAAAATGAAAACTGAGAAATTGGAATGCCCTCTAGAAAGGGAAAAGAAAACCTTGATGGGAAACCAGCTTCCTCGTAGGAGAGAACTGATTTGATGAAGAATTTCAGATGACAAAAATCGCTCAAGGTAAGTTGACCGAAAATTCGTGCATCTCTGCATTTCATCAATAGAAAGCAGAGGATTTTTCTGTTTCCTGTTTTATTTGAAACAAAAGGTGTAGCTGAAGAGAATGTCAAGAGCAAATTGGTATTGCTGACACTTTTGTATCTCAGTTTTCTATATTTTATAATATAACCTGGGGTAACTTCTAGAAAATCTGAACGAATTCCATTGTGCATTTCAAACAGTTCTTTTACCAAGTTTATGTTTCTTCTGGCTCTCATGGCAAAGTTTCCCTGTTTTCTTTCAACCTTTGCAATGACAACAAAACCAAGCCAGTTTGAACCAATTACGGCTATGTAGGTAAATTCCCTACATGGTACAAAAAGAAGCAGAAATCTTGAATGGGGTCAGCAACCTGGGGCCAGATCAAAAAAAGAAGAAAAATCAGTGATCAGGGTGGACTCTTGTGTTAAATATAATTTATGGAAAGCCTTATTTATAACATTGCCCCTAACCTCCCTACAAGAGAACAAAATCTTTTCTTGGTTGGTTTTTCTTGTGAATCTGATCGCTTGTGCATTTTGCTGCTGATTTACTATGAAAACTTGATATGCAAAGGATGTGTCAGTGGGGGAGGGGCACTTCCCGGAAAAAAGGAAGCGCCGATTAGGACCTGATGCAGTGGGAAAGGATGCTGGGAAGGGGGAGAGGAGCCCTTGGGAGCCATTGGACAGAGGAGTCACTTCCTCCTCATAGTAAAGCCTCAAAAAGGACTTCAGCTGATCACGGCTAAGTTCTCTTTTAGTTATGTTATTTAGTGAGATGTATCTGCGAATGTCTTCACGCTTGATGGAGTGTTTATAAATGCATGTTTGCCACATTACTCCATCAGGCAGATAAGACATTTTCTCCATTCAGCTGGTGACGGGACAGAAAACGGGTGTTTACAAACGTCATACTAAATTGGGGAAACCCAACAGGAAGCTGTGAGGAACGAAGGAGCCTTCTGGGCACTTTCTGAATTGTGTGCAGTTTTTGGAGTGACTTGAATCATCATCCAGACTCCTCTTTCTTTCTCTCAGCCAACATGTCCGTGCTAAGACGAACTGTGAGACTGCTTTGCAGTGGCTCTGAAATCAGGGGTGGTTGGAAGTGCCACCAAGGGGCAGCTGACTTTTGGGGGACTCCCCCATAGGGTTTTCAAGGCAAGAGAGGTTCAGAGTGGCCTGCCATGGCCTGCATCTGCAGAGTGGTCCTGGGATTCCTTGACGGTCTCCCATCCAAATGCCAACCAGGACCAGGACAACACCCTGCTTGGCTTCAAGCAGACAAGATCAGGACAGCCTGAATGCAATAACCAGTGGATTTGCAGCCTAAAGAAGGGGACAGTGATCACTCCCATGTCCGTGTTAGTGCTAGCTGATGATTTTGCTCTCAGAGCTCTCACTCTCCTAGGGGGCTCTTTGTTGGAGGCAAGACAGGAACTACTGTCCATAACCCCTCTGGAAGGAACTCTTGTGAACTGTCTCCTTTTGTGCTCCTTGAGGGGACAGTGGGGCTCTCTAATGGCCGGTCCAAGCTGACCCTCCTTTGCAAGCAAGATGGCCTCCTTGTCTTATCTCTGGGGCAGTCCTGCAAGTGACAAATTTCTCCTGCCCTGTCTGGCTAGGCTTCCAGCCCAGGATGTCTTGGCAGCATCTGACTGGCATTTATGCAGTGTTGAAAGATGTCCATGGTTGCTGCAGCCTCTCCCACGCCCCTTCCTAGTCTCAGAGTTCTCTGAGCATTTCCCAATTTCCCAGTTTGATTTGCTCCTCCCAGCAGCTTTGCCTCCTTCTCAGTCCATGGTCTGACCATGTTCAGAGCTGATGCTCCTTCTAATGGACAGAGCAGGATCAGTTTATGAAGAATTACAGTCAAAAATTACAGAAAATTACCGTTTTGGAGATGGTTTCCAAGGGTAACCATGCTGGCCTGCAGAAGAGTCTCAGAGCACCTTAAAGACCAACAGGATCCCCCAGATACGAGTCTTCAAGAGTCAAAACTCCCTTTGTCACCTGTGCTTTTGGAGAGGAATGCTTTGGGGGCCTCGTGGCACAGTTGGCTGCCCTGCCTTTCTCTGTCTCGCAGTGTTCCAGCAAGCAGAGGGAGATGAAGCTGGCATGGGGTGGGCAAAGTGACTGGCAGGTTAAACGCTTTGATGTGCTATAGGCACATGGCGAGACTGTGATTTGGCACCTACTTGAAAACCCGTGACTGAGCCAGATGGTGGTGAGTCCCAGTCTCGCCATGTGTCTGCAGCATGTTGCAGCCTGTGGATAGCCAAACCCAGATCTGGTCCACCCTGGGGCCTGACCAGTCCCCAACCACAGAGAGTCACTGTGTGGAGGCCACCTTAAATCCCTGCAAGAGGAAGACGTAATACGGAAAGAGCTTCAAACGCAACCTCTGGGCTAAGGGTAGATACCACGTTATATGCCACAGGCTGCATATGAGCAGAGGGGCTGTGTTGCTTATAGATGGGAGACAATGGGAAGGCTTCTTCCTGCAAGGAATCGTTGGCCAACATAGCTTAGGTTGCCTGCTCGGCTTCTATTTTGGCGTCCCGAGCAGAGAGGGAGGTGAGGCCATTTCCCTCGCTGCTGATTAAGGATGCCTTGTTTGCTGCTCCTGTGGAGCCAGAGGAGGCCTGGCTGTTCTCAGTGGCCACTTCCTGCATTTCTAAGCCCATCTCACCGTCCACACATCCATTAGAATCCCACATGTTGCGTGCCAAAACCTGCAGCAATATTTACCGTTTTTCTTAAACGTGCAATACAACATGCATGCAAGCATATCGCGACCATTACTTTATTGCATCTTGCAAAACCTGCGTTTAAGATAGCTTCCCCGCATACCCATGCACAGTCTTGACGCCACCTCCTGCCAAGATGCTGCTTCTCATGCATCTGTCTGCTGCTTCGTTTTTCTTTTCGGGCTCCTCCAAGACCGTTTATGCACTGGGAACTTCACTGCTCCAACTCCCGTGCGGGAGCACAAATCGGGGGCGGATGAGGTGCACCAGGCCAAGTGCTCCCCCGTGTGGGTGCAGGAAGAGGTGGGGCAACCTGCCAGGAGTAAAACTCCAGCCTGCAGCCCAGCATGAAACCTCCAGTGCATAAACGGTCCAAGTGACTCAATTAAAACTGAAAGTCATTCTGAAATGAAGGGCTGATTCTTCTTCTGCATTTCGTCCTCCCCAGCAGTGCTGCTTGTGGTGCTACCTGCACCACAGGATGGGGAGAAAGGAGCCTCATCCGGGCCTCTGGCTTTCCATTCCCCCTGTTGCTGTGCACCTCTCTTACTGCTACCTCAACAAAAACATTGTCATAAGCACCTTTCCATGCTGCAGCATTTGCCAAAAACCTCCTTCTTGCCTTTGCCCTCCCTTGGCTCTATTGAATGCTTTGATTTATTGGCTCCCACTCCCCTCCCCGCCACCATGTTCTGGAGGCTCAACAGCAGGGGTAGGCAAATTGTGGCCCCCCACATGTCCACGGACTACAATGCCCATGAGAATTGTAGTCCATGGAATTGTAGTCCATGGACATCTGGGGGGCCACAATTTGCCTACCCTTGCTCTAGACCCCTGCATCTTGGTCCTGGAGCTCATCTGAGGACCTGGTGTCTGGCCACCCATCACCACCCATTCCAATGCTTTCCATGAAGCTCTTGAGTCTCTGAACTTTGCACACATCCTCCAGGACCCCCTCTCTGCATGCCATGCCTCACCAGCTTTTGGGATTCCTCATTCTTCTTCTCTGTTTTGCATGCTGCCCCATCTCTCCATCTCCCAGTGCATCTCAACGGGCTCGTTCCCTCCCTCCAGAGCTTTCACTGTGCCTGCATCTCCACTCTATTACTGGTTTGGCTTTGGTTTTCAACCTTGCGCAATGTTTAAATTGGTGGCTTGCATAGTCTTATTTAATCATGATATAATACCAGTGATGCTGTGCAAGAAGTACAGTTCTCATCACTTGCTGTAACCACAGTGATGGAGGGTTGTAGAAGGAGAAATGGAAGTGAACAAGAATGCAATTGAGGTTCTGTGTCTGCAGCCAATTGTGTTGTCCAAAGTTCAAACAAGGCTGTTTTGTAGGGTTCCAGCTCCAATTGGCGCTGCCCCCAAACCCATGACATTGACTAGAGATAGAAAATGGGATTCAGAGAAAATGAAGGAGGGGGCAGGGGGCATCCTTGCTGTCGTTCTTTCTTTTGTCACAAAGTCACTCATCATCATTTTTCAGAAGCAATACAGAGAATTGTAAATCTGCTTTCCAGAGGCAGCAGATGGATGAGACCGTTCTTCCAGTTGTCCCAAACAAAAAGAAATCCTCCACTGTAAGCTGTGTTCTTATTGGAGGGTCACAGTTGTACATTTTGTGCATGGGTTCTGATAGCCAAGGACAGAATACCTAATGCGTCTCCATTGTGAAGGCTGTCATGTGTGTACAGAAGTCACATAGAATAATGAAAGGGACCTCCTGGGTCATCTAGTTCAACCCCCTGCACTATGCAGGAACTCACAACCACAAGACACCCAGTTTTGTGTGTTGTCCATGAGTTGAGCAGAAACCCTCTCGCTCATCCACTGTCACCTGCCACCCCTTGAGCCTTCACAAAATCAGCCTCTCCGTCAGATGGCTCTCCAGCCTCTGATTAAAAATCTCCAAAGATGGAAAACCCACCCCCTCCCGAGGAAGCAATTTCTTTTGAATTTATTTCATCCCATTCGATCTGGTCCATCCCTCTGGGGCAAGAGCAAACAGACTCTGCTCCATCCTCTACATCAGCGGTCCGCAACCTTTTTTCAGTTGCGGACCGCTACCAAGGGGTGGGGGGGAGGGCGACCCGGGGCCCCGCACATGCACGGCAATCCCAGTGCAAATGCGCATGCATGGACCTGCCGTGCATGTGCATTTGCACCTGGCGGGGCCGCAAATGCACATGGGCGGCAGTTTTGCACATGTGCAGATGTCCCACGTGCGCGTTTGCACTCCCAGTGGGGGCGCAACCACACATGTGCGGCAGGTCCGCATTTGCGTGAAACCGCTGCACGCATGCAGTTGCTGCCCCACTGAGTGCAAACGCGCATCTGCGGCAGGTCCATGCATGCGCGTTTGCGCCGCCAGCGTGCCGGCGGCCATGCTTCCCTCTCAACCCCCCTCCCGCAGAAAGAAGCTTTCTGGGCTGCAAGCTAATCAGCCGCTTTGACGGCTGCTTTGCTCACGGCCTGGAGAGCTTCTCGCTGCAGGGGGGGTGGGCAGAGGGGAGCGCGGCCCGGTGGTTGGGGACCACTGCTCTACACGGCAGCCTTTTAAATACTTGATGGTTATCAGCTCCCCTCTCAGTCGTCTCCTCCCTAGGCTAAACAGACCAACCTCCCGCCAACCTTCCCTTACACGTCTTGGTCTCCAAACTCCTCACAATCTTTGTTGCCCTCCTCTGGACACGCTCCAGTTTGTCAACATCCCTCTTCAACTGGGGGGCCCAAAACTGAACATAGTAATCCAAGTGAGGCCAAACCAGAGCAGAGTAGAGCGGTACCATCACCTCCTGTGATCTGGACATGATACTCCATTTGATACAGCCCCAAATCCCATTTGCCTTTTTAGCCACCGAGTCACACTGTTGGCTCATGTTCAATGTATGGTCTCCTAAGACTTCTAGATCCTTTTCGCACATGCTACTGCCAAGACAAGTCTCCTACCTAAATGCAGAACTTTACATTTGTCCCCATTGCATTTCATTTTATTTTGTTTAGCCCACTTCTCAAGCCTAGTAAGCCCTTTTGAGTGTTGTGAAGGAGAAACTCTACACATGTGGGCCCTTCCAAAGTGACACTATGTGGCTGGTTTGTATTTGTGTATCCTTAGGAGTCTTGAGCATCAACAAGTCAACAACAAAAGGGTATTGCAGGGACTGTTCATCCCCTATTCCAGGATGACTGTTTCAGAGGGTAACTGCGTTCATCTGCAGTAGAAGCCCTAAAATCAAGTCCAGTAGCCAGAGAAGATTTTTGAAGAATAAGCTTTTGAAAGCAGAGCTTATACCCTATACTCTATTCCAGGATGCTGCTGCAAAGTAATGATCCCTCATTGTTTAGTATTAATAATAATATGACTTAGGACAGAATTTTGATGCAATGGCATTATTGACTGCAGTTATTGGGGACAGGAGCACAAGTTCTAGGAAATCGTCTCATGTGCTACACGCACACACAGTGGTTTTGCAGAGACAAAAGGAGGAAGAGTTTTCACACCCTTCCAAATACCTGTTGGCTTTCAAAACACCTTCAGCTCCCTAGAAAGCAAGACCTGAAGGGTCTAGTCTTCTTGTGATCTCATTCGCCCCTCCCCTTCCCCCAGCAAACCACACTAGTTTGGGTTGTTCCTTTTATGCTTTGCTGGTTCTCAGGCAGGGAGGGAACAGTTGCCTGGGCTGTGGGTTGTATCAGACTGTACAATACGACAGACCTTTGCAGTCCAAACTCCACAGAACTCACACACCCCTAAGAGTCCCCAGGAGGTTCTGCAGTTCTGGAACTCTGCTGCATATGAGAATGCCCCCCCCTCTGTGTTTGGATGGGTTTACAAAAACTAACTTCAAAAGATGCAAAAAAATATATATGGACAAAGGACTTAAGCTGGAGTTCATTATCTTTGAAGTAAGGCTTTTTCAAATCTGTTTCTCAGGTAAATAAGCAACATTAATGGCAGTGGAGTGACAGCCATTGGAAGGAGGGAGGGAGGCCAGGCAGTGGGGTCTGAGGGAAGGGACCACTGGGTTTGCTGGAAGCACTAACTGAGCCTTGGGGGGAGGGAAGGGCAGGAGGGAACCCTCTCCTAGATGTCGCTCCCCTTCCAGAGATGGAAACGCTGACACTTCAAAAGCACAAAGGGGCGGATTTAGAAACTGTGAGATAGGTAAGAAAAGTCCCAGTTACAACTCCTTTTTGTCTTTTACTCCCCGTAGGAAGCAGGGGGAGGCTGGTGGACCTGCTGTTTTGCAAGGCCTGCAGTGGGCCTTTTAATTGCTGCCTACAGAGATTTGAATGTATTGCCCCTTTAAGTTACCTTCCCCAGGACTAGAGGCACCTCTTGATTACTTTGCTACTGTTTTATGGTGCTAAAGAAAACTTGTATTCCCTTTGAGCATTAAAGAACTCCTATATGGCCCTTTAAAATGAATGTAATATATCCACTTCAGTTTTAACAGCGTACACTGTAATTTTAACATTTGGGGATAATTTGCCCTTTATTTTTTTTTGTTCCTTTTAGAATGAGCTTTATAAATATTCTGTAGTCAATTGAAGTATAATTCTTAAGGATCACTCTAAGACGCCGACAAAATCTTGTATATTTTTAAGTGTGCCAATTTGTAAAATATTTTGTAAGTGTATATTTTTCTTAGAGAAGTGCTGTGCAGTGTTTGTATGTGTGAGTTCCCCCCTTTTTGGCACTGACCCGGGTGCTAATAAAAAGGATGTATACTTAAAAGGTTTCTGGTTTTACAAACCAAAATACAAAGGAAAAAAAATTTAAAACTTTTGTTGGGGATTTTGTAATAAAAAAAAAAAAAGAGATGTCGTGAAAGAGTGTCGTGACATTGCGTAAAGGAAACCGGAGCATTTGTGAGCGCATTGATGTTTTATAGATCCTCTTGTAAATTATTCTTGTAATATTTTGAGTTCCGTTGTTCTTGTTGCGAAGGGTTTAAATATTTGTGACAGACTGTACGGTGAAAACGTCATATTGTTAACTTGATGAGTTTTGTTATATTGTTTATGGAATAAATAAAAATAAAAACAAACCTCTCATTTTAAGATGATGTTCGAAAAGAAATTAAACAGCCCATTGTTGAATACCAGACCGGGCTGCCTCGCATTCCAAGGAAGCCGCTCTCTCAGTTGCAGCAGGGCCACAGTCCAGACCCAAAAGAAAACTGCCTTTTGATGGGGAGCACAACACTAGTCCTGGCCCCAGCCAAGCACCCCAGTTCTGCAGAGCCTGCAAGAAGGAGCTCTTCCAACCCAGCATATGGTTGAGGCCGGGTGAAAGTTAAGATCAGGGGCCCCTTCCCAGATTGGCTGGGACATCTGACCTCTCCCCTATTACATCTTTTAACATCCTGAGGCACTACTTGGAACAGATTGGGGGTGGGGTAGCATGGCACTAAAATGCCACTGTGTTACCTGCTCCTTCATCCACATCAAGTAATATTGTGCTTCTGGACCACAACTGTTTTCAAAGCAGGCATTTCTCTGCCTTCTGGTGTTTTTGACTTAGTTGTTTTCTCCCTGGGAAGTCAGCCTTGGGGTGCTGAAGTGCACCCAACAATAACTGGCTTTTAATGTGGAGGTTCTTCTTTTGCTCTACCTTGTAGTTTAGTTAACCTGGAGCCCAGAATACACATATATTATATGTAGTACAGAAGGTAGCTTTTATTCTGATGCAAAGTTTTATGTCTGCAGGTAGATTTTTAAGGTAAACACATGAGCCCCTAGGGTGGAAGATAATCTCACTGCGGTCAGTGGTCTGAACGGCTTCCAACTGTATATTTCGTACAATAACAACAAATTTAGCATCCTTTTTGCCAATCCCTCCAGGAAATATTACAGTCCCCAAATGAGACCTGCCAGGATGGCTGCTCTAAATATGTTTTTGGCAGTGGCTTTGTACCTAGAGTCTGCCTTTGCTTGCAGTCCTCTGACCAGCCTATTTAGGAAAACAGACACTCTAATCCTTAACTGAACAATCTCCTGAAGCAGCTCCAGTAGCCTGAGAAATAAAGGAACGTAGACGTATGACCTTTGGGTGGGAAGAAGGGGCAGATGAGATGATGTCTGGGAGTTCTCCAAACATTTTTATGAGATGTGAGGACACAGTTCGGATCAGGCCCATATGAAATTTTAAAGCATCTCCCCCTGAATGACATAGGGGAGATTTAAACTGAGAGCCAGTTTGGTGTAGTGGTTAGGAGTGTGGACTTCTAATCTGGCGAGCTGGGTTCAATTCTGCACGCCTTGGGCTCACCACAGCCCTGATAAAGCTGTTCTGACTGAGAAGAGTTATCAGGGCTCTCTCAGCCTCCCTCCCTCACAGGGTGTCTGTTGTGGGGAGAGGAATGGGAAGGGGATTGGAAGCTGCTTTGAGACTCCTTTGGGTAGAGAAGAGCGGCATATAAGAACCAATTTCTTCTTCTTCTTCTTCTTCAGTAATCTCAGGGCTCTCTCAGCCTCACCCAACTCACAGGGTGTCTGTTGTGGGGAGAGGAAAGGGAAGGGGATTGGAAGCTGCTTTGAGACTCCTTTGGGTAGAGAAAAGCGGCATAGAAGAACCAACACTTTTTCTTATAGAATCATAGAATCATAGAATTATAGAGTTGGAAGGGGCCATACAGGCCATCTAGTCCAACCCCCTGCTCAACGCAGGATTAGCCCTAAGCATCCAAAAGCATCCAAGAAAAGTGTGTATCCAACCTTTGCTTGAAGACTGCCAGTGAGGGGGAGCTCACCACCTCCTTAGGCAGCCTATTCCACTGCTGAACTACTCTGGCTGTGAAAATTTTTTTCCTGATATCTAGCCTATATCGTTGTACTTGAAGTTTAAACCCGTTACTGCGTGTCCTTTCCTCTGCAGCCAACAGAAACAGCATCGTGCCCTCCTCCAAGTGACAACCTTTCAAATACTTAAAGAGGGCTATCATGTCCCCTCTCAACCTCCTTTTCTCCAGGCTGAACATTCCCAAGTCCCTCAACGTATCTTCATAGGGCTTGGTCCCTTGGCCCCAGATCATCCTCGTCACTCTCCTCTGTACCCTTTCAATTTTATCTACGTCCTTCTTGAAGTGAGGCCTCCAGAACTGCACACAGTACTCCAAGTGTGGTCTGACCAGTGCCGTATACCAGTGGTCCCCAATCTGCGGGCCGCGGCCCGGTGCCGGGCCGTGAAGGCCATGGCGCCGGGCCGCGGCTCCCTCTCCCCGCCCCCCCCCCCGCAGTAAAAAACTTCCCAAGCCGCAAGTTTGCGGCCCGGGAAGCTTCTTACTACGGGAGGGCGGGGAGAGGGAATCAGGGCTGGCCGCGCCCGATGTGTGGGCACTCATCCCTGAGTCTTTTGAACAGACCTCCCCAAACCTGAGAGCCAAAGGCCACATATATATAATATAATTTAAAGAAGGACAACCACTGAGGAAAACAAAATTGAAAACGGTTTAATCTAGAGGCCGTTCTGGTTGTGCTTATACACATAAATATATA
Source organism: Paroedura picta (assembly GCF_049243985.1). NCBI lineage: Eukaryota > Metazoa > Chordata > Lepidosauria > Squamata > Gekkonidae > Paroedura > Paroedura picta. The sequence continues at coordinate 44,333,835 of NC_135381.1, read as the reverse complement.
AGAAGAGATAAGAAACGTTTATTTGTATTTATTGTGGAATTGTTTAATATAGCCCGGGATAGGTTCTGTTTAAGAGCCTCTTGTGGCGCAGAGTGGTAAGGCAGCCGCCTGAAAGCTTTGCTCATGAGGTTGGGAGTTCGATCCCAGCAGCCGGCTCAAGGTTGACTCAGCCTTCCATCCTTCCGAGGTCGGTAAAATGAGTACCCAGCTTGCTGCTGGGGGGTAAACGGTCATGACTGGGGAAGGCACTGGCAAACCACCCCGTATTGAGTCTGCCATGAAAACGCTAGAGGGCGTCACCCCAAGGGTCAGACATGACTCGGTGCTTGCACAGGGGATACCTTTACCTTTACCTTTAGGTTCTGTTTTCTGTTACAATAATTTTGAACCGTCCCTTTCTTTTCGTGGTGTGCTCATGTTTAGTTTACAATCCACAAGTACTCCAAGGTCTCGTTCACACACAGTGTTACCTAGAAGTGTATCCGCCATCCAGTAGGCATGCTTTTCATTTTTCTGACCCAGATGCAGAACTTTACACTTATATTTATTAAATTGCATCTTGTTCTCATTTGCCTATTTTTCCATTGTGTTCAGATCTCGTTGAACTCTGTCTCTATCTTCCGGAGTATTTGCCAGTCCTCCCAATTTGGTGTCATCTGCAAACTTGATGAGTAGTCCCTCCACCCCCTCATCTAGATCATTAATAAATATGTTAAAAAGTACCGGGCCAAGCACCGAGCCCTGAGGTACCCCGCTACTCACCTCTCTCCAGTCTGATGAAACACCATTGACAACAACTCTTTGAGTGCGGTTCTCTAACCAATTCCCTATCCACCTGACTATCTGAAAATCCAGATTGCAGTTTTTCAATTTATCCATCAGAACATCATTGGGAACCTTGTCAAAAGCTTTACTAAAATCCAAGTAAATGACATCAACCGAATTTCCCCGATCCAGTAAACCTGTTACTTGGTCAAGAAAGGAAACCAGGTTGGTCTGGCAGGACATGTTGGAGACAAATCCATGCTGACTTCCTTGGATCACCAAATTGTCCTCCAGATGTTTGCAGATCACTCCCTATAATATCTGCTCCATTATCTTCCCTACAACAGAGGTCAGACTCACTGGTCTGTAGTTTCCCGGGTCATCCTTCCTCCCTTTTTTGAAGATCGGAATAACATTTGCTCTCTTCCAGTCCTCCGGGACATCTCCAGTCCTTAAAGAGGTTCTGAAGATGATGGACAAGGGCTGTGCAAGTTCTCTGGAAAGTTCTTTGAGTACTCTCGGGTGCATTTCATCCGGACCAGGGGATTTAAACTCATCCAGTGCAGCTAAATGCCTCTCGACAACCTCTCTATCCATGTTAACCTGCCACCCAGACACTGTCCTTTGGCTACGGCCATCTCTAGATGTGCCTAAACACTTTGACCTGTGGGAAAAAACAGATGTAAAATAGGCACTAAGCCTTTCTGCTTTCTCTGCATCTTCCGTTAGAGTTTGTCCATCCGCACCCAACAGTGGGCCTATTGCCTCCTTTACTTTACGTTTGCTCCTCACATAACTGAAAAATCTTTTCTTGTTACAATGGGCTTCCCTGGCCAATCTTAGCTCACTCTCAGCTTTGGCCTTTCTGATGATTGATCTACAGTGCCTAGTAACCTGTAGGTACTGTTCTTTAGAGCTCTGTCCTTCCTTCCATTTCCTGAACATTTTCCTTTTCTTTCTTAGTTGCTCTTGAAGTTCTCTGTTCATCCAAATAGGCTTCTTAGAGCTCCTGCAGTGTTTTCGTCTTTCTGGGATAGTCATTGATTGAGCATGCAATAGCTCTTGTTTGAGTAGCGCCCACCCTTCACATGCTCCCTTCCCTTCCAGCATTCTCGTCCATGGTATGACACTCATCATGTCTCTGAGTTTATTAAAGTTTGCCCTACGAAAATCCAACATCCGCGTCTGGCTACAAGCTTCCTTGGCTCCCCATCTCAAAAGGAATTCTATGAGGACATGGTCACTTCCCCCTAGGGTCCCCACCTCCTTCACCTCATCCACCAACTCTTGCCTGTTGGTCAGTATTAAGTCCAGTATGGCTGAACCTCTTGTGGGTTCATCTACCATTTGATAAATGAAATTGTCAGCCAGGCAGGTCAGAAACTTGCATGACTGAGGACGCTTCGCAGAGTTTGTTTCCCAGCACACATCTGGGAAATTGAAGTCACCCATGATGACAAGGTCCTGCCGCTTGGATATTTTCTCAAGCTGCTCACAAAGTGCAGCATCCACATCCTCTCGTTGGTCAGGCGGTCGATAGCAGACACCAACCACCACACTGTTTGTTTTCCCCTCGCTTATTTTCACCCAGATGCTTTCCACTGTAGATATGCTCTCCTTCACTAGAATTTCCTGACAGGTAAGCCCTTTCCTCACATACAGTGCCACTCCTCCACCTCTTCGATCTATTCTGTTTTTTCTGAACAGTTCATATCCATCCACCATTACATTCCAGTCATGAGAGTCATTCCACCAAGTTTCTGTGATGCCTACTAGATCATACCTTTCCATCAGCATAAGAAGTTCCAGCTCTTCCTTTTTATTGCCCATGCTTCGGGCATTAGTATAAAGACATCTGAATCCTTTTACTTTTTGTTCCCTATGAGCTGGCCTTGCCGGTTGGGCTGCCTCCGATCGTTTTCCTTCCATACACTCCCTATGTTGATCGTCTCCTTCCCCTAGTGGCTTTAGTTTAAAGCTCTCCTGATGAATCTCCCCAGGTTCCTGCCAAACACATTCTTCCCCAGTTTCGATAAGTGCAGTCCATCAGGTGCTAGTAGGCCTTCCTCAAGAAAGCCTATCCCATGGTCCCAGAAACCAAATCTCTCCTGCCGGCACCAACTACGCAGCCAGTGATTCACCTCCATTATCTTCCTCTCCTGACGCATTCCTCTTCCCTAGACAGGCAAGATTGAAGAGAATACCACTTGTGCCCCCATTTGCTTGAGCTTCCTCCCCAGATCTTGATAGTTCTTCTTCAGTAATCTCAGGGCTCTCTCAGCCTCACCCACCTCACAGGGTGTCTGTTGTGGGGAGAGGAAAGGGAAGGGGATTGGAAGCTGCTTTGAGACTCCTTTGGGTAGAGAAAAGTGGCATGTAAGAACCAACTTCTTCTTCTTCAGTAATATCAGGGCTCTCTCAGCCTCACCCACCTCACAGGGTGTCTGTTGTGGGGAGAGGAAAGGGAAGGGGATTGGAAGCTGCTTTGAGCCTCCCTCGAGTAGAGAAAAGTGGCACATAAGAACCAACCCTTCTTCTAATCTCCCACCTCCATGGGACATGGTCCAAATCTGAATGGATTCTTTGTTCACCTTAAAAAAAGGGGGGGGGAATTCTGAGCATGGAACTCCCAGTGCCTGTGTTTATGCAATGCTGCTGGCCAAGGGTGCTGTGAATTGGGCTGTCTCCTGCCAGGGAGCCCATGAGTATAGCGGTCGCAATTTCCCAGCAATTAAAGCTCAAGTGTTTGCTGGGGGAAATCTACCCACACATGCACAGGGACCAGTGAGCCATTCTGTCCCAGCTTTGCATGTCATATGGAGTGTAGCTGTTCAGCCATCACAAGCACCTGCTTCATCACTGCCTGTGATAGTTCCCCTTCTGAGTGATGCAAGTTTTTCTCACAGTGGAAGTGCTGACTCCTTGCTAGATCAGACTAAAGTGAGTTTCTTTTTATTCTCTGCTGTTATGGCTACAATCTTGAGCATCACAAGTATTCTCTATAAATAAAAGATTCTTAAAATTTAAAATTGAAACTTAAAAGTTTAGAATTTGATAATATGTCTCCTCTGCCTCACTATTTGTATAACTTTAGCTGCATCTTCCAAACACTGACTACATGAGTGCAGTGTTTAGCAACCTGCGTGTGTCAGTGGAGGACCTTTCATCTCCATGGGAGGAAGTTGATTTTTTTCTTCTGTATAATGGGGCATCCCTGAATAGAGGGAGGGTGAATCTGGTCCTTGCAGATGTAATAAAAGGACACCTGTTTGAGGGACTCAACTTCCCCAGAGTTACAAGGTCAGAGTCTTTTGGCTCATGGAACTTTCTTCAAGCGATGCTCCAGGATTGCGGAGGGTAATGCCAAGCACCTTGCTAATGTAAATTCCATCCTATAATATTCAGCTTCCAAAAAAGAGGGATATTCAGCTAGGAGTCTTGAGCATCAACAAGTCAACAACAGAAGAAAGAAACAATAATAGTAACAGTTAGGAGTGATAATAATTACTAAGACAACCATAGCGACTAGCACATCAAGTTGTCCAGATCTACATATTTAATTTCATAGAAGAAAAATTTGACAACTGCCAGAGTGATGTTATGATCATTACCATCCAAAAGAATCTGTAGCTTACAGTGAGCTGGAAGACAAATGAATTTTTTTACAAAAGTGAGAGACAAATCTATGAAATTCTGGACAATCGAATAAATAATGGTGCGAGGTGTCCCAGTGTCACAGCTACGAAATCTATCAGTTAATGGAATCCTTCCAGAATGGCCAGAACGTTCCACACTGGGATTGAGTTAAGGTAAGTCAATATAAAGTTTTTTCAATATTTAGAAACTGTCAGGTAGTCAGTTACACATGGCTAGATTTTTCATATACCAGTCCCAGGTAGAGAGGGGGAAAAATTCTACAGGCCTGGATTTTGGTACTACATTCATCTAAAGCAGAGGCATCTTGAAATCAGAGGTCAGACTGTGACAGCTGATATTGTTAGGGGAAATCCCTAACTGAACAAGGTGGGAGGTTATCAATTTATGTCAGATTATTTTATAGGTATCCATCCTCAAGATAAAAAGCCCGGCCATTCCTGGAGAGGCAAAAATTAGCTTGAGTCAAAATGTGAGGGTAGATGCCCAGACTCATATCTCTAAGGAACACACACCTAATTCAATGCTCAGTATGATCTCTGCCACACAAAGTGGAGCTCCTGTGATTCTTCAAAAGAATCTATCAGAAAATGTATAAAGCTGGTTCTGGCAACCAGGAATACAGATTGGGGCACCATTTAACAACTGCGCTCCCACCTTGGAGTTATACACTGAGAGTGCTGCAAATATATATTGACTTCCTTTAGAAAAAAAGTAACCAATAACTGTGTTGTTCAGACAGCTAACTGTTGGGACTCCTCAATATCTTGTTTCCATGAGTTTTTATGTCAAAAGTACATACCCAAATATTGAAATTGCTTAACTGTTCTCATTTTTGCACATTAATGTCCTGTTTATGAGTTGGAAATTGCTGTCATTAAGTAAAAATCATAACCTTGGATTTATTATTGTTAATTTCTTGTTTTCCCTTGATGCAGTACTGAAAGAAGGATTTCAGCAGGCACCACAGGCCAACAGAAGTGTGGGAAAGAAGATATCATCACTGTATAACAATACAGGAATTTCAACATTGGCTAATTTCAACACTGGTCCAATGTAGAGTAGCCATGCATGAACCTGGCCTGCTCTAGACTGATAACAGATTCTGCCTAAATCTATTGTTCAAGTTTTTGGTATAAATATTATATGTATAATTTTCCCAGCACCAGCAGAAGACTGATTGGTCTGCAATTAGCTGGATTAATTTTTCCCATTGTTATGAATTGGTGCAATAATGGCTTGATACCAAGATCTGGACATTTTGCCTGAGTTAATTGATGTAAAAATAGGACGCAGAAATTGGGCCCACCATCCCGTATCAAAATTAAGATTTTCAGACATGACCAGTTCCAGCTCAAGAGCTTCCCTAGCTTTAGTTTCTTAATTAAGATCTTGTCTCCTCAGGCCAAACTGGGAGCATCCTTGGATCCCATAGACCATTTCCACAAACCAGACCAAACCAGGTTGGTCTGACAGGACCTGTTGGAGACAAATCCATGCTGACTTCCTTGGATCACCAAATTGTCCTCAAGATGTTTGAAGATCGCTCCCTTTAATATGTGCTCCATTATCTTCCCCACAACAGAGGTCAGACTCACTGGTCTGTAGTTTCCCGGGTCATCCTTCCTCCCTTTTTTGATGATCGGAATAATGTTTGCTCTCTTCCAGTCCTCCGGGACATCTCCAGTCCTTAAAGAGGTCCCGAAGATGATGGACAAGGGTTGTGCAAGTTCTCCGGAAAGGTCTTTGAGTACTCTTGGGTGCATTTCATCCGGCCCAGGGGATTTGAACTCATCCAGTGCAGCTAAATGCCTCTCGACAACCTCTCTGTCCCTGTCAATCTGCCACTCAGACACTATCTCTTGGCTACTGCCATCTCTAGATGTGCCTAAACCCCTTGACCTGTGGGAAAAAACAGATGTAAAATAGGCGCTGAGCCTTTCTGCTTTCTCTGCATCCTCCATTAGAGTTTGTCCATCCGCACCCAACAGTGGGCCTATTGCCTCCTTTACTTTACATTTGCTCCTCACATAACTGAAAAAAAGCATGCAATAGCTCTTGTTTGAGTAGCGCCCACCCTTCACATGCTCCCTTCCCTTCCAGCATTCTCGTCCATGGTATGACACTCAGCATGTCTCTGAGTTTATTAAAGTTTGCCCTACGAAAATCCAACATCCACGTCTGGCTACAAGCTTCCTTGGCTCCCCATCTCAAAAGGAATTCTATGAGGACATGGTCACTTCCCCCTAGGGTCCCCACCTCCTTCACCTCATCCACCAACTCTTGCCCGTTGGTCAGTATTAAGTCCAGTATGGCTGAACCTCTTGTGGGTTCATCTACCATTTGATAAATGAAATTGTCAGCCAGGCAGGTCAGAAACTTGCATGACTGAGGACGCTTTGCAGGGTTTGTTTCCCAGCATACATCTGGGAAATTGAAGTCACCCATGATGACAAGGTCCTGCCACTTGGATATTTTCCCAAGCTGCTCACAAAGTGCAGCATCCACATCCTCTCGTTGGTCAGGTGGTCGGTAGCAGACACCAACCACCATACTGTTTGTTTTCCCCTCGCTTATTTTCACCCAGATGCTTTCCACTGGAGATATCTCTTCACTAGAATCTCCTGACAGGTAAGCCCTTTCCTCACATACAGTGCCACTCCTCCACCTCTTCGATCTATTCTGTTTTTTTCTGAACAGTTCATATCCATCCACTACTACATTCCAGTCATGAGAATCATTCCACCAAGTTTCTGTGATGCCTACTAGATCATACCTTTCCATCAGCATGAGAAGTTCCAGCTCTTTCTTCTTATTGCCCATGCTTTGGGCGTTAGTATAAAGGCATCTGAATCCTTTTACTTTTGGTTCCCTATGAACTGGCCTTCTTGGTTGGGCTGCCCCCGATTGGTCTCTTTCCTTACACTTCCTATGTTGATCGTCTCCTTCCCCTTGTGGCTTTAGTTTAAAGCTCTCCTGATGAATCTCCCCAGGTTCCTGCCAAACACATTCTTCCCCAACTTCGACAAATGCAATCCATCAGGTGCTAGTAGGCCTTCTTCAAGAAAGCCCATCCCATGGTCCCAGAAACCAAATCCCTTCTGCTGGCACCAACTACGCAGCCAGTGATTCACCTCCATTATCTTCCTCTCCCGACGCATTCCTCTTCCCTTGACAGGCAAGATTGAAGAGAATACCATTTGTGCCCCCATTTGCTTGAGCTTCCTCCCTAGGAATACATACATAGGTTAGCATGGGGCCCCTATTCTTGTAGAGCTCCTGGGAACTGCCCAGCATGACCTGCCTCCAGCTATTATGTGCAAAATCTCTGCCCAAGGCTTTGGAAAGAAACCAGCAGTCACTCATTTTCCAGCCTGTGCAGATGACTCCCACCAGTTCCAGATTCCTCATGACCTTCATGAAAATGCCCTGTAAATTCCCAGGTGGTCTTAATGCACAGCTGTGCCTCAGAGATACAGGATGTTGCAGCTCCCCTCTACCCTGTTCTACATTCTTGATTATCTCAAGTCTGCTGCTTAGAGCCACTTGACACTTTCTGCAGCAAACAAACAGTAAATGGCAGGCATGAATTACCAAGCAGCTGTGTAGATGTGTTAGGAAACCTTCCGTGTTTGCAAATAAATGGCTCAGTTATAAACCAAGGGTATGCCGAATGGTTGCCAGGTCCCCCAGCCTCCAGAGTGAGGTTGGGTAGCCAGCTCTGGATTTGGGAACTCCTGGAGATTTGGGAGTGGATCCTGAAGAGGGCAAGAACCTCAGAGGGGTAGAATGCCACATGGCCCCCCTTCCAACACAGGCATTTTCTCTGTCGTCCAGAGAGGAGCTGTAATTCCAGGAGATCCCAAGGTCCCACCTGGAGGCTGAGTGCTTACTTTGTAGGCACATGATCCTGTCAAAGGATCTCAAGAAGCATATGTTAGGAAAGCCACTTCCGTGCCTGAGACCCCAGAGAGCATCGGCCCATCGCTGTGGATAAGGTAGCCGTAGATGCTCTGGACACACCTGTAGGGACAGCTCTAAGTGAATACCCTGTTCTAGAGACAAGTTCCCCCTCTATGTTTAAAAAAAGAATTTGGCAGTCTGATCAGGTTTCTATGGGTGCAGTTTCTATCACCTGAGCCTCCACTCTAGTTATGGTTGCCAACTGTGGGTTGGGGAAATTCCTGGAGATTTAGGGGTGGAATGTTGGGAAGGCAGAGTTTGGGGAAAGGCAGAACTTCACAGGGGAAAGGCGGAACTTCATAATAGCATCCGAGGCACACATCCCAAAGCTTCCATTTTCTCCAGGGGAACTTCTCTGTCTTGCCTGGAGGCCAGCTGTAATTCCTGGAGATCTCCAGGGCACAACTGGAGGCTGGCTGCCCTGATTGCAGTGGAAAGAGGCTTGCTGTCACAGTGAGTGCTAGAACAAAGTATCTGGATCTTGAGATAGATTCTGCACACGTGCCCGTCCATATAAACAGGCAAGACGAACTCTGTCTCCATAAGGAGATGCAAGTCCCAGTATCTCCTATTCAGTTGTTAGTTTTAAAATACCTTTGACAAGTGGCTGTGGGCAGAGGGGCCCAGCTGAGGCCTCTGTTCAGGCTCCTGCCCACCACAGCCGCACTGTGTTCTGGGAAGGATTAAACAGAGCGTCTCTCCCCTGCCCTGCTTTCCATTATGAGATTACCTCCGCTTAAGGGCTACTCAGCCGTACCTGGATTCAAAGCCTCCTTAATACCTGTTCTAATCACCCAAGCCTCAGCGACATGAGAAACGGCACCTCGCCATGCTCTGCCTACCAAAGATAATTCAGTTATTTAAATGCCTTGCAAATGGGATGTGTAAAATCTCCATTCCTTGCTCTCTAACCGGGGAAGAAATATTCTTCCCCTGTGACGGGCAAGGGTAGAGAAAGGAACAAGACAGGCAATCGGCCTCAAGGATATGAAGCGATTGTCTGAGTAGGAGATCAAAGACAGCTGTGATGTCTAATTCTGGATTTGGACAGGTGCGCGAAGAACGTCTGATGCACCAGGGCTTTGGAGCAAAATATCTCGGATTACCTTTGCCCTGCGGGAAAGACCTTCAGGTTCCCTCCATTGATTCGTCACCTTGTTTCCTGAGCACTCCTGCACTAATTTTATATGTAACGCCCCTCAGGGCATTTCTTGATCCCCAAGTACAAAACGATTGGACTATTCAAATGATCCAGTAGCAGGATGGATCTTGCATCACCAATACAACAGTGGTTCTCAACCTTCCTAATGCCATGGCCCTTTAATACAGTTGCTCATGTTGTGGTGACCCCCAACCATAGAATGATGCAAGGCTTCTTTCACAGAAATCAAACCAAAACTGACCAATGGCGTGAAGATCCATGGTTCAAGATTGTATATAAGTTGTTTTTTTTTCCAGAGTTTCTCAGTTCAGTACTGTCCCATGTCCCACTATGCTGATCTCACTCTTTTCTGCTGCTCCAGACAGACGAACGCTCTGTCTCGATCTACCCCACAAGGCTGTTGTGTGGACGGCCTCCCCCCCCCCCCGGCCATGCTGCTTGCCCTGCCGCGACCCCTGTGAAAGGGTCATTCGACCCCCAAAGGGGACCTGACCCCCAATTTGAGAACCACTGCAATACAAGACCTGAGTGTTTGAATCCACAGGTCCACTACATTGCTTACACAACACTCACGGTGGAGGGATTGCTTGACAGTCTGGGCTAGGTTCTGAGCATGATGGTTTGCTGAACTGGGAGGCACGAGCAGCAGTGCTGTGTGGTTAGGAGACCCCCGGATGCCTGCTCCAGTCTCTGATGCTGTTGTGTTACAAAAGTTACAAAGACTCCGTATTGTCCTAGAAGTACTTTACTGTGTCAGCAGAAATGGGAGTTGCTCCAACTGAAAATGCAGAAATAACATTGAATGATGGACTTTGGGAGACCTTACTGAAGAAGTCCAAGAGGACAAAATGATGGGTTTAAATCTGGACACTCATTTAAATTTTTCATGTCTCCTACTCTCTTTTAACATCAACCGATTCAAGATGTCAACAAAACTCTAACCTTAACGGATTAGAGCAAAAGATGGTATGTTCTAAGACGTCTGACGCAGATTGGGATTTGAGATTTATTCCGTCGGGGTTAAAGTTTATAGAGACTTTCTTGTAACTTAATACTGATGATAAAGACTTTTTTGAACTCATTTGTGCTAACTGCTAACAACTGGGTGAGAATTCAGCTGCAGTAGAATATGTGTAAATAGTCTCTGTATGTACAGAAGTGCAAAAAATATTGATGTGCAATAAGGCATAATGTTGTATATATATAAATATATAAATGTAATATATAAATTTACGCACTGTTTTAGTGACGCGTGTTTAACATCCTTTGTAAGGCCCTTTCGCTGTGGGTTTGTTCCTCGGATGCTGCTGTGGTTTTGGAAGGTCCATGCATGGAGCCTTCTGTGGTGTTATTTAGCTAGCTGCCTCCTATTTAAGGCAGGGGTGACAGAAACTCAATTTGTGGGACTTCCAGAGTCCTTCCTACTTTGGTGTGAACTGCCTGGTAAAACCAAAACCAAAAAAGCTACCAACATGAAATCTTCCTCAAAGACAAATCAGGGACGAGTGCCAGAAAAGCATTGCCCAGGTTAAATGAGAACAGGGCTACTGAATTTGCCACCTTTGGGTACACCCACTGACCTTGAATTCTCAAAGCCAGGAGAAGTCTGTGGGTCATGCAGCCACCCAAGCATGGTTCTTTCCCTTGTGCAAACTAGTCCTGGAGCCTTCACTTCAGAACAGCTGTAAAGGATGGAAATTAAGGACCTCTTTAAGGACTGGAGATGTTCCGGAGGACTGGAAGAGAGCAAACAGTATTCCGATCTTCAAAAAAGGGAGGAAGGATGACCCGGGAAACTACAGACCAGTGAGTCTGACCTCTATTATGAGGAAGATAATGGAGCAGATATTGGGCTGTATCAACAGGGGCATCACATCAAAATCACAAGATGTCATAGTCCCGTTGTATACGGCACTGGTCAGAGCACACCTGGAGTACTGTGTGCAGTTCTGGAGGCCTCACTTCAAGAAGGACGTAGAAAAAATTGAAAGGGTACAGAGGAGAGCGGTGAGGATGATCTGGGGCCAAGGGACCAAGCCCTATGAAAATAGGTTGAGGGAATTGGGAATGTTCAGCCTGGAGAAAAGGAGGTTGAGAGGGGACATGATAGCCCTCTTTAAGTATTTGAAAGGTTGTCACTTGGAGGAGGGCAGGATGCTGTTTCTGTTGGCTGAGGAGGAAAGGACATGCATTAATGGGTACAAGTACAAGTACTACAAGTACAACGATATAGGCTAGATATCAGGAAAAACAATTTCCCAGTCAGAGTAGTTCAGCAGTGGAATAGGCTGCCTAAGGAGGTGGGGAGCTCCCCCTCACTGGCAGTCTTCAAGCAAAGGCTGGATACACACTTTTCTTGGATGCTTTAGGACAGTGGTCCGCAAGCTTTCGCCCGCTGCGGACCGCTGCAGCGTAGTGGGGGGAGAGGGCGGTCCAGGGGCCCGCGTACGCGCGGCAATGCCGGCGGCCGCGGCTTCCCCTCCCGGCCCCTCCGGGTTGCGAGCAAATTGGCCGCTAAAGCGGCCGATTAGCTTGCAGCTCGGCAAGCTTCTCTTCCCTCCCCTCCCGAAGCGAGAAGCTTGCCGGGCCGCGAGCTAATCGGCCGCTTTGGCGACCGATTTGCTCGCGGCCTGGCGAGCTTCTCGCTTCGGGGGGTGAGGAAGAAGGAGCCGCGGCCCAGCGCCGAGGCCTTCGCGGCCCGGCACCAGCCCACAGCCCACGGGTTGGGGACCACTGCTTTAGGATGCTTTAGGCTGATCCTGTGTTGAGCAGGGGGTTGGACTAGATGGCATGTATGGCCCCTTCCAACTCTATGATTCCCTGATTCTAAATCTGCAATATAAAATAAATAAATAAAAATTAATAAGAGTTCGTTTAAATACCCCGCTTTTCATTGCCTGAAAGGAGTCTCAAAGCGGCTTACATTCGCCTTTTCCTCCCCGCTACAGACACCCTGTGAGGGAAGTGAGGCTGAGGGAGCCCTGAGATTAATGAAGAAGAAAAAGAGAGTTGGTTTTTAGATGCCGCCCTTCTCTCCCCGAAGGAGTCTCAAAGCTGCTTACATTTACCTTCCCTTCCTCTCCCCACAACAGACACCCTGTGAGGGAGGGGAGGCTGAGAGAGCCCTGAGATTACTGAAGAAGAAGAAGAGTTGGTTCTTATATGCTGCTTTTTTCTACCCAAAGGAGGCTCAAAGCGGCTTACAGTCACCTTCCCTTCCTCTCACTTCTTTCTCTGCATGGTGATATTTTAGTGACGCTAACATGCCATGGCATTTCTCTGGAGGAGCAACATGGTGTAAGCTGTCTGGGGAAAGTTAAGCCTTCCTTCTACATTTTTTCACTCCCTGTTTTAGTATATAACTTGTATTACTTGCTGTGGGTGGCGGGGGGGGGGACTCAAGTGAGCAGACATGCAGTATGCTGAAATGTAATCTTAGAGATAAGCAGGGTTGACAGGGCTCAAACTGCAGCTCTGAAAGGCTTCTTGGCTGGCTCACATGTTACATTTGGAGGAAAGAGCCAATGTGCTTTCACTTGACCAATGAAACTAGGGACTGGTGTCTGGATAAAAATACAGGTTAAGGCGCACACTTGGTTGTACATGCTGTTTTGGCTGTCACATGAGAATTATTTCATTTCAATACATACATAAAGGAAAAGCATAAGCGGTACAGGCATTCAGTGGCAGTTGTGAAGATGGAGGTTATTTTTTATTTATTAGAGTTCTGTACCACTCCCTCTCAGCAAGGCTGTCCTGGGGTGGTTTACAGCATAACAATAATAATCATAAAAATTGTCAATAGCAGTTAAAACCATTAAAATGAGCCACAACACTGCGTCTGTCAATTTGTTGACAGGACAGCTCTGCTTCCTTCACAGTCAGGGTGGGAGAGGGTTATGGAGGAGGGCCTGATTCATGGTATCCTTATTGGTCTCGACCAAATGCCTGGTGGGAGAGCTCTCTTTTGCAGGCCCTTCAGAACTGAGGCAGCATGGAGATTCGCAAGAAGAGTGTACACAAATCAGAGAAAAATTTATTGAAGTTTTAAAGATAAGACTTTACTAAACAGCTCAGTATCTGCAGTTCAGGAACAGAAAACAAGAGCTAACTGTTCTAATACAAGTGGGTGGCCGTGTTGGTCTGAATGAGCACAATAAAATCAGAGTCCAGCAGCACCTTTAAGACCCACAAAGATTGATTCAGGGTGTGAGCTTTCAAGTGTAAGCAAAGTCTGAGGAAGAGTGCTTGCACTTGAGAGCTCACACCTTGAATAAATCTTTGTTGGTTTTAAAGCTGCTACTGGACTCTGATTTTATTGTTCTAATCCATGAAAGTCCTGTATTGGGGTGGCATCTCTTCTTGCAGCATAACTATTTCAGGTAATGATTTGCCATTAAGAGTTTGAACACACATGGGGCTGCCTTCCGCCAGATCAGACCTTCAGTCCATCAAGGTGTAAATGGAGATGCCGAAAATAGAACATAAGATCTTCTGCATGACAACATAGAGGCTCTTCTGCTGCATCAAAGCCCCACTGTCATTTTGGGGGTTGCACTGGTCTGCTAGCCAGCACTGCAGCCTGATACTTCCGACAAAATGTTGGAAGAACTAGAAACTCCCCAGGGTTGGATGTGGTCTTCTGCTATAACTCACCTAAAGGGAGCAATGAATTTACAGCCATGAAAAGGGAAAGAAACCGCCGAGCCGTACTGTTCTGAAAGAAAGGCCCATCACTCCAGAAACAACGCGTCACTCCAATGCTCCTATGGAGCCCGGCCACAACACATACCCATGTGCAAGCCTTCATTTTGTTTGAGTCCCTCATGCTAGTGTGCGTGTCCACGCTGCCCTCTACTGGGTAGGACTGGAAAGACCCTTTTGTGGTTTGCCGAATGAGGGGTGGAAAATAATTCCCTGTGATTTTGAGTCTAGCCTGCAGATTTCTGCTTCCAATAGCCCCACAAATCTTGAACGAACACAGCAAGGATTCCCAACCAGGGCTCCCCAGGGTGCCTCGACTACCACCCTATGTCCTGCCTTTATGGACCTGGCCACACCATATTCAGTATTGCAGAGAACTGGCTGGTTCCATTGACCTGGGATGGGGGGGGGGGGTGAAGCCTGGATACTTACTTCTGCCTCAAACCACTTCCTTGCTCTCAGCCCTCCTTGGGCGTGAGGCATGGCCAGCTGATAACACTTTCTGGCCCAGTTCTGGGGCTCCTTGAAGCCAGCTTGGTGCAATGGTTAAGAGTGGTGGCTTCAAATCTGGTGAGCTGGGTTTGATCCCCCTCTCCCCCACATGCAGCCAACTGGGTCACAACCCTGATAGAGCTGTTCTCAAAGAGCAGTCCTGTCAGACTCTCTCAACCTCACCTTCCTCACAGGGTGTCTTTTGTGGGGAGAGGAAAGGAAGGTGATTGGAAGCTGCTTTGAGCATAGTGTAGTAGTTAATAGTGACAGCTTCTAATCTGGTGAGCCTGGTTTGATTCCCTACTCTTCTTCCACATGCAAACAGCTGGATGGCCTGGGGTTAGTCACAGTCCTGATAGAGCTGTTCTCACAGAGCAGTAATGTCAGAGCTCTTTCAGCCTCCTCTTCCTCACAGGGTGTCTGTTGTGGGGAGAGGAAAGGAAAGGTGATTGTAAGCTGCTTTGAGACTCCTTTGAGTAGAGAAAAGCAGCATCTAAGAACCAACTCTTCTTCTTCAGTAATCTCAGGGCTCTCTCAGCCTCCCCTCCCTCACAGGGTGCCTGTTGTGGGGAGAGGAAAGGGAAGGCAAATCTAAGCCGCTTTGAGCCTCCTTCGGGTAGAGAAAGGCGGCATCTAAGAACCAACTCGGACACTCTCTGGAGGCTGGACATGCTCCACCCCCCCCCCCGGGGAGTTTCACAAATATATAGAGCGCCATGGAACATCCAGACAATGGAGGCCACCCCCCATCGCCAGAGAAAATGGCCAGTCTCTGGTCTAGAGCCCCATGGCAAAGTTGCCACTGACTCTGGTAGCCACTGGGAAAGTGGGAGCCGGCCATCTTTCACCATATTTAGAAGGAGAGATAACAAAGGGGGTAGCCATATTCAAAGGAAACCTTGTTCTCAAGTCTGTTTCATGTAGAATATGATTGGGAATCACTGCTGTGTACACACCCACCTGGGGCCCTCTCCCTCCAGGCCCATCATAAGCCATTGGGAGGGGGTCAATGTGACTATATATGGTAATATCACCTGATAAATGTTTAACAATTTTTTAAAAATATGGAAAAAAATTAATTCACCCACTTGGGAAACCCTTCCAAGGCTATCAAGAAACCTCAGGGTTTCATGAAACCATGGTTGAGAAAGCCTGCTAAGGACCATCTTTAAGGGGTGAGAGTATGACTTTTCAAGAGTCAAATCTCCCCTTGACATGTTTTCAAGGTCAAACAATCTCATGAAGATGTTTCCAGTATTCATTGACCAAACTGGGTCCCCAAGTTCTGTGGCAATATCGGTTTAAACAATATGACCCATACGGACTATAGGTCCAACTATTATATTTGTCCAATTAATATGTTTATTGTTGCCTTGTCTTGTTTATTTGTTTATTATATTTATATACTGCCCTCCCTAAAGGCTCAGGGCGATTTACATAAAACAAGGGAATGATACAGATAATTGTATAAAATAAATATAACCTCTAATTGCTTGGTCTATTGTTTTGTTTTGACTTTCTGTTATTTTAATCCTCAGTTACTCTTACTGGATTCATTGTAGTTTTATGGATTTAACTAGGGGCAAAGCACGTTGTATTCAGGAATACAATGGGCGCTAGAGTTTGGGGGTGGGATGAGGAAGGGGAGGAGTTGTCCAGGGCATGGGGTTGAATGTGTGTGTTGTGTGGGAGGTTGTGGTGGCATGGTGACAAATGAGGGCATGGGTGTGGAGAGATGGGTGTGGTCAAACTCACAAGTAGCTGCTTTTGCCTTCTGTTTTTATGGCACAAGTGTGATTGAAATGCAGTGATACCCCAGTACATCATGTGGACAGAGTAATTGCAGACCCTGGGAAATCACAAGAAAAACACCGTGTTGACTCAAGCAAGTGTATTAGCTGTCAGGGTGAAAACAATCAAAACCTGACTATGGTCTCAAGTGGAAGAAAATGAACCTTGAAGGCAGCAGAGGTTAATAGCAATGTTGTCATGTGATGACCGATAGCTGCTGGGCCTATGTATTGCCTGAGACAGTTTTATCACACTATTCCTCTGGGGAGCCTGGGGCAGCAGGTTTCCCTTCCCTGCTTTATCCTCACAAAATCTTGAGAGTTATGTTAGGTCAAGAGAGCATGTTACAGCTTTCAGTGCCCAGTTAGCTTTATGGTAATACTAGGAGCCAAGCCCGTTGCATTCAGGGATACAATGGGTGCTAGATGAGAGGGTGGAGTGGAAGAACTCTGTGGATGGCCTCCCCTTTCCTCCAGGACCTGCAGGGATCTGCAGCCTCCGAGCCTGAGAGAAAAATGGAAGGAGATGGGGGTGGTCAGGGGTGGAGGACAGAAGGTGATTGGCTGGCCACTGGACAACCAGGCAAGCCGGTCGGAGGAAGAGGCACTCAGGGATGGGACAGCCGCGCTGAGTGGCACTTAAGCCATGAGACCAGCTCCACCTCCAAGGCCTCACCAGAAATATATTATGTGGAACTGATAGGACAGGATTTAACTCTGGTATCCCAGATTCAATTTGACACTTTTGCTAATGCACCTTACCAGCAACTAGTAAGCCACTGTTAAAAGCAGTGTATTTTAATTTGTATTTTAAATTTTATATTATATTGTTTTCCTGAATTGTGTTTTTAACTTGTGTAAGCTCTTGAGCTTTATATATAAATATATATAATACATATAAATACAAAAATGAACATATAAATAAATAGCAAACAAAGGCTAACATGCACTCAGGATCTGTGCCAGTAATTGTTCTCCTGAAACAGAGATAATGAAGAATTATGTTCTCATGTGCAACCGAGGGCGACTCCATCTTCATACAAATTGGTGTCAAATCTTGCTGGCATAATATAGATGAGGATAAACAGGGCTGTCCCACACTTCTATTGTGCTAAACAAACTCTGGTTTATTGTCACAGCTGACTGTCAGTAAGCACCATGTTTAAAATATCAAAACACCCTCAAATGTTGGCAGCCACTCTTCATCTCCAGGATGTCTTTGTTGCTTGAACTGTGGCTGCCACAAACGCACCTTGGGTCTGTGTGTGTTTATCTGTGTGTATGCATGCTAGGATGCTTTCTTTGGTGCCACCACCTTAAACTAAATCCAGCCTCCCATGTTACCAAAGGCTTGGGGAATACTCCTAAAGGCTGTTTCTAAACACAGGCAAAGGGCAGAGTTCCCTAGTTACTTCAGCTCTTCCCTTATGCATGCATTAAGTGCCAGCAAGTGTGCAGGGGAGAATTGGAAATTCAATCCGTTCTCCTAAACAGGGAGACTTTATTTGCTACACGCTATTAGAGGCCAAAACAAGGGGAAATGACTATCAAACCTAGTAGCTGTGCAAATCTAAACAAAAAAACAACAACAGCTAATTTTAACAAAACAGATATTTACCTTGACATCCCTCCTTGGATGTCCGTGGAGCAAATGAAAATCCTGCTCCTCCATAAAAGTATACAAATAGCATATTTTCTATTATAAAGATTTCTAAATGGTATATATTTTTCCATTTGGAATGGAATGAAGGAATCTTTGATAATCTCGGTTGGTTCCTTAACAACCTCCATCGCACAATTAAATTTGAACAGAGTTCAAACAGTTCAAACAGTTGTATGGAGCAAGCAACATATTTGATCTCTCTACCAGCAACATTTTGGTTTCTCTTTGTAAAGTACACTGAATTCTAGGGGACTGATTGGCTGTTTTGACAAAGGATTATCATTGGCTGTAACTGGTTGTGACACAGATGTAACAGAACTGATTTTTGCTGTATATTCCCTGTCATGTAAGACAGTGGTCCCCAACCTTTCTGAGGTTGGGGACCGGCAGGGCATTGGGGCGCGGCCCGCGGCCCGCGCGGGCCACGCCCACGCATCGGGGCGCGGCCCGGCCCCGATTCCTTCTCCCCGCCCTCCCGCAGTAAGAAGCTTCCCGGGCCGCAAGCTTGCAGCCTGGGAAGTTTTTTACTGCGGGGGGGGGGGGCGGGGAGAGGGAGCCGCGGCCCGGCGCCATGGCCTTCGCAGCCCGCAGGTTGGGGACCACTGATGTAAGAAGATCACAGTCTGACAAAGAGTGCTTGCACTCGAAAACTCACGCCTTGAATAACTCTTTGTTGGTCTTAAAGGTGCTACTGGACTCTGATTTTATTGTGCTACTTCAGACCAACAGGGCTACTCATTTGAATCTACAATTAAATTTGAAATGTTATATGATCAATCTAAAGTGCATTTTTGTGGTCAGAAGGGTTGGTGGTACAATATGGAGTGCTGTCTACAGGAAGCCCGCAGATACCAATTCATATCTAGCTGGAGACAGTTTGCACCCAGATCACCTAAAGATGAATTTGCCATATTCCCAATTATTACGATTATCAGGAGGAACTGTAGTGTACTCTGACATTCACAGACAAGCTGAGATTCTGATGAACCAGCTTGCAGATAGAGGTTATTCTCCAAGAACACTAAAAGGGGCTTTCTAGGAGTTGATAAAACACCAAGGACAACTCTACTTACCCCAAGAGCTAAAGAACAGGTCGCTGAGAGGATAATAATTCCTTTGACATATAACAGCACATACCAATCAGTTCAGGCAATTATAGAAAGTTCATTGGCATCTTCTGTCTAACATTCCGAGATGTCAAAATCCTCCACTTTTCACAGCTGAGAGAGCAAGAATTCTCAAGGGCTTGCTAGTGAAAAAATAGACTTCCTGAGTTGAAGGTCAACAGGTGTGCTAGTGGGAGTATGGCCCCGAAATGATTTGTTTCCATGGCATCAATTGGGCAGGATGTCCTTCTGTAGTTAACAGGAAAACTTTTCAAAATTCCTCTAAGACCAGAACCTTTTCCATGAATACCTTTAGCCATTGCAATGGAGTAATATATGCCAAAACCTAATGTATATAGGAATGACTTCTAGACCGGTAAAAGTCAGAATTGGGGAACATAAGAGTAGTGTTAAAGAAAATTTAGGCCCCACTGGTCAACCACAATCTCACTTTTGGCCATACTGAGAAACAGCTATGGTTCTGGATTTTAGAATGTTTATGCTCTTTATCAAGCCAGCATAAGTAACTACAGAAAAGAGAATACTTCTGAAATCACCCTTGGAACTAAATGAAGAAGGGACTAGACGTGATTTGTTTGAACCAGAGTGTTATCCTTAATGCCTAGTGGCTCTTATATATATTTGTGTAGAGCCATGGTGGATGGAGCATGTCCGGACTCCATTTTTAGCTGGACACGCTTTGCGGGCCAATCAGGACCCTAACTCTGATTGGGCTGCTCCCTAGAGCGCCCACCCCCACAAGGCATCTGTGCAGTACTCTGGCAGCCTAGTCTGCAGACACAGCCTGCCTGCCAAGGGGTGGGGACCTGCGGGATGTGGGCCTGGCTACTGCTCACCCCACCCATGCCCGCGCTCCACCAAGAGGGGCAGACCTGCATTATGCTGGAGTCCCCCACCGGTCACAGGGGCGGGCTATCCCAGATGCCCTTGGACCTCCCACCTTCCTGGGATGACCAGAAGAAGAAGAAGAAGAAGAAGAAGAAGAAGAAGAAGAAGAGTTGATTCTTATATGCTTGTGGAGGAAGACAAAGGTTCATGTGAATTACACCTTGTGACTTTCAAGTGTAAATTTTTCCTGTAAGGGGGAAGGAGGAGAGTTGATAAAAAAAGGTAATAAAGTTAGCAATTATATACATCTGATGGTAAGAGAGGCTGGATGTTCAAACAGATTATTATTCTTGTTGCTGTTTCTTAACCACCTCTCTCCCATTGGGGCTTGAGGCAGTTTACAACCTGTTAAAATACATATATATTTAATTAATTGTATATACATTAAAATTTTATATCTCTAAAATATATGCAGTTTAAATTAAAATTAACTGGAAATGATAGAATAATTTAGTCTGACCAAACATGTTGGGAACAGCCAATTAAAATTTCTTTTAAAATGGGCCCTGTCGTGTTTTAAAAATTGTGGTGAATGAGGAAATTTTACTCTCCATTTAAGCCAAGATAACATGTGGTATTTGGGTATTTATTACAGAGTCAAAGACCAGCAAATCATAATAATCCAGCAATCAAAAGTTTAAATTATACTGTTAGAAAAATATTTAAAACACTATTTAAAACACTATAAAAACCACAGAATAAATTTAAAATTGCATGGTTTTTACATTACTCTTGAATTCAATATCAATGCAGGGATTTTGCAGGCTATGGTTTAAAAAAAATCTTTATTACTGGCTCTGTAAATCTCAGGTATCCATCTTCCAGTCATGTCCTGATATTTTCCAAGCTTGAGTGGCATCTGTCAAACAAAGGAATGACTATATTGTGATGAACGTCGGAATAGGCGACCTGTATTTTCAACCTGCCCACTGAGGTCCCTCCCCAGCTCCAAGGGTCCTCAGGGCTGCCAACTCCAGGCAGGAGGGTTTTTTTTTGGGGGGGGGGGTGGGACTGGTTTAAGGAAGAGAAGGTCCACCCTCCGCAGTCGCTGTCCTTTCCAACGGGGGAACCGATCTCTGAAATCCCGGCGACCTCCAGGGCCCCCCTGGAGATTGGCAACCCATCCTTCGCCTCCTCTTCAAAATGGAGGTCCGAGAGTGGTAGTCAAAGTGCGCCCCTCCAGATGTCCATGGACTACAATTCCCATGAGCTAGCAGGGGCTCATGGGAATTGTAGTCCATGGACATCTGGGGGGCCGCAGTTGGACTACCCCTGGTCCAAACTAACCAGAGCGGCCCCGGGAGGGGAGAGGAGATGACAAAGGAGGGCGAAGAGCCCCTCTAGTTCCTCCTCCCGACTCTATCGTAAGGTCGCGACCGGGCCCGGCTCCTTGCTGACGTCACCCCTAAGCTGTCCATCCCCGCCGGCAGGCGAGAGGCGCGTGCGCGCGTGCGCGGAGAGCCCCACCCTCCCTTGCGTGCCTCACTTCCGCCGCTGCGCGCGCCGCCGGCCTCCGCCCCCGCGTCCGTCTCCCCGCCCCCCTCCTCGGCCTCCCCGGCGCTTCCGGCTCCCAAGTTCCTTAGTAACAATGGAGAATAAAATGGCCGCCTGAGCCCGCGGAGGGGAGGCAGCCAGGCAGGCCGGCGGGCGGGCGGACACACGGGCGGGGAGGGAGCGGGCGAGCGAGGCGGCGGCGGGAGCGGCGGACGGAGGGACGGAGGCGGCGGCGCAGGGTGAGTGGCCGGGGCCTCTCCTGGGGGGGAGGGGGGAGCTGGGCCTGGAGGCCGGGTCGCTTCTCTGCCTGCCTGCCTGGCTGCCTGGCTGGCTGGGTCGGGCTGGGTGAGGGCGCTGGGAGGCGCCGCGACGGAGCTCAGGCCCGGGAGTCCGGCCCTTCCGTCTCCCCTCCGACGCGGCCTTCCTGCCCTCCCCCCCCCCCCCCGCCTCTCGCCGAGGCCTGGGCCGCCAGCCTGCCTGGGATCTCTCTGGAGTGGGGCTCTCCGGCCGGGCCCCGGGGCCTCCGCCCTCCCCAGGCTCCACCCACCCCCAAAGCCTCCGGGACTCTCCCCTCCCGGATCTGGCAACCCCCTCTCCGTCAGGCTAGGGGATCCCCCGGAAGGACAGCCCCTCTCCAGATCGCAGGGATCCGATCCCCTGGGAGGAAATGGCTGCTGGGGACTCTGGGGCCTTTTTCCCCACTAGCCCCCATTTATTTATTTTTATACCACCCATTCTTTAAGGCTCCGGGTGGTTTACATAGAACATTACATAAATTTATATGGAATGACAGCTCCTCTCCAGACTCCTGTTCCCCTGAAGGTGATGGCTGCTTGGGAGGCGGGACTCTATGGGGTCCTTGTTCTCCCCAGGCTCCACGCACCCAAATCTCCAGAAGCTTTCCAACTCGGATCTGGCAAACATGCCCTTCCATCCCATTAGGGATGTCAGCTTCCATGTTGAACCTGGGGATCCTCTGAGATTGCAGTTCCTCTGGAGAAGATGGATGCTTTGGAGGACATATTCTGGGGCATTGTACCTCACCGGGATCCTGTCCGCCACAGACTCCACCCCCAGATCTCAAGGAGCCTCCCACCCTGGAGTTGACAGCTGTATTCCTCCATATCATTACCCTTTCAGGACTCCTGGGGTTTGGGGTTTCTGCTTCAGGGGTCTCTGTGGGGCAGAGGCATGAATGGAGGTTACTGTATCTTCAGACATCTGTTGTGAGAATAGTTCCAGGTAGGATCCTCTCCAGGAAGAAGGAGCGGGTTTGGGGTTTCCCCCCCCCCAATACCTTGTTTTCCTCTATCCCGAGGAGTCTCATTATCGCTTACAATCACCTTCCCTCCCTCTCCCTACATCTGGGTCAGAAAAATGAAAAGCATGCCTATTGGATGGGGGATACGCTTCTAGGTAACACTGTGTGTGAACGAGACCTTGGGGTACTTGTGGATTGTAAACTAAACATGAGCAGGCAGTGTGATGCAGCGGTAAAAAAGGCAAATGCCATTTTGGGCTGTATCAACAGAGGCATCACATCAAAATCACAAGATGTCATAGTCCCATTGTATACGGCACTGGTCAGACCACACCTGGAGTACTGTGTGTAGTTCTGGAGGCCTCACTTCAAGAGGACGTGGATAAAATTGAAAGGGTATAGAGGAGAGCAACGAGGATGATCTGGGGCCAAAGGACCAAGCCCTATGAAGATAGGTTGAGGGACTTGGGAATGTTCAGCCTGGAGAAAAGGAGATTGAGAGGGGACATGATAGCCCTCTTTAAGTATTTGAAAGGTTGTCACTTGGAGGAGGGCAGGATGCTGTTTCTGTTGGCTGCAGAGGAGAGGACACGCAGTAACGGGTTTAAACTTCAAGTACAACGATATAGGCTAGATATCAGGAAAAAAATTTTCACAGCCAGAGTAGTTCAGCAGTGGAATAGGCTGCCTAAGGAGGTGGTGAGCTCCCCCTCACTGGCAGTCTTCAAGCAAAGGCTGGATACACACTTTTCTTGGATGCTTTAGGATGCTTAGGGCTAATCCTGCGTTGAGCAGGGGGTTGGACTAGATGCCTGTATGGCCCCTTCCAACTCTATAATTCTATGATTCTATGATTCTATAAGAAAAAGTGTTGGTTCTTCTATGCCGCTTTTCTCTACCCAAAGGAGTCTCAAAGCAGCTTCCAATCCCCTTCCATTTCCTCTCCCCACAACAGACACCCTGTGAGGTGGGTGAGGCTGAGAGAGCCCTGAGATTACTGAAGAAGAAGAAGAAGAAGAAGAAATTGGCTGCAGAGGAAAGGACACGCAGTAATGGGTTTAAACTACAAGTACAACGATATAGGCTAGATATCAGGGGGGAAATTTTCTCAGAGTAGTTCAGCAGTGGAATAGGCTGCCTAAGGAGGTGGTGAGCTCCCCCTCACTGGCAGTCTTCAAGCAAAGGTTGGATACTCACTTTTCTTGGATGCTTTAGGATGCTTTGGGCTGATCCTGCGTTGAGCAGGGGGTTGGACTAGATGGTCTGTGTGGCCCCTTCCAACTCTATGATTCCCTATAACAGACCCTGAGAGGTAGGTAGAGCTGAGAGAGCTATGAGAGAACTGGGACTGGCCCAGTGAATTTGGTGTGTGCTAATGTAGTCCCACTGTTTCTAGATCACCTGGGGTGGGAGTGCTAACTTGTTTGAACTAGCAGTTTTTAAGGAAATTCGTGTATGGAAGGAAGGTGTGAAGAATTGGTGGTCTTAAGAAACATTTTTTAAAATTGTCCTGAGCTACTGGCTGTGCTCACTGCATTCAGAATCCAGCTGGTGGAAATAGTAATAACTTTGAATATTCCTTGTCTCAGTACAGTGGGTTTGATTTAGAGGTTTCTCATGTACTGGCTAATATCAGATGTATGTTCTGATGGATGTGATTATAATACTGGAGATTGAATTTCAAGATAAGCTCAGTTACTTCCAGTAAGTTAGATAGTACCTAGCATTATCACGGTATACTCTGTTTTACGGACTAGCACACACAAAAAATGCAGGTTTGTAGACCCTGGTTCAGATTGGCAGGGATGGGCATATATATGGTTGTTGTGGGCCAGACTTTGAAGCAGGAAGAAATGTGGCATGGCTTGGTAGGAGGAGTTTTGGGGGTGGTAAAATTGGGATGCTTAGAAGAGCTACAATGATGAACAGTAATAAAAAATAAATTTACTTCAAAAGTGCCTGAAGGTTTCTAGAAAAGGAAGTGCAATTTTAAAACTTCTTTCTCATACTTACTGGTCTTGCAAGATGGTTATTGACAAGTGTTTTGGTTTTGCATCTAATTTCATGTGTTTGCCACAATGATCAGCCAGTGGTGGGTTATTTGCTTGGTAACTGTCAAACTTTATTTCCCAACTGAGTTGACAGGACTCCTTCAGATGTCAGCATGTCTCACTTCCTGCCCAGGTCAGAAAAATCTGACACCAAGTATGCCAGCATTTAAATTGACCTAAGCATACTATAGGAGAAATTTAAAAAATTAAAGGAATGTGGTTGTGTGATTGGGATGCTGGGTTGAATGAGAATTAATCTCTTAATTTGCATCCACTTAGCAATATTGTGAGTGCTTCAGTGTGGCCCATTATGCACGGCCACCGAAACGGCGATTTCGGGTCACATGGAAAACGCGGAGTGGGAAGACGCGAAGCACACCGGTTATGCACAGATGGGGCGCAACGGCGGCAAAACCCAGAGTAACCGATTATGCACGCGGCGATCCTGGCGCTGCTTCTGGTTGCGCCCCGGTCACCTGGAAGCTGCGCTTTCTTCCGTGTTTCGCTAACGCGGCTTTTTCGGCGGCATGCACCGAAGCTGCGGCCGGTTGCAACCAGCACCGTGCATTATCGGTGATTTTAGTCGCCACCATTCCACCCCGAATGTGCGTTATTCCCCCGTGCATAATGGGTCTGTAAGATGCAAAAGTGTCTCAAAACTAAAAGACTGTGGGATACTGAGTCATTTCTGGATATGTAAAGAATCATTGGTAAGAAATAAGTTTTTCACTTTCTAGAGACATTTGTAACACTTATGAAGAAGAGCGTGGTACTTTTGTGTTTAAGTGGTTAAACTGAACTGGATGACTTTGTGCTTATCAAGGCTTTCTGAGTAGATGGATGCCACCATAGGCTGTATGTGATGAGGTGTATGAATCAGGCCTAGCACAAAACTCTGTACCATGACTGGTGGCTATTCGTGGTCTTAGACAGGGAAATGCAGTGGATGCTCAAGGTCTAGGTATCAAAGCTGAGCAATGAAGTGCATGATTTGCATGTAAGAAGTCCCTGGGTCAGTCGTTGACAGAGATGCCAGTGATTAAAAAAAAAAAAAGAGGACTTCCTGAATGGACAGCAGGTGCCTTGTCACTCATCACCTGGATTTTGGAAACCATCCTTAGCATTAATTTTAATAAACATAATTCATCATGGTCAAGACAGAAGGAATGGTGCTGGTCATAGCCTGTTCCTAATTTCATAACTCTGGCTCAGTAGGAAATATCAGCCACGGCAGGGGGAAATTATTAACTGCAGCAGGGGAAGGCTGTGAAAGGCAGCGGGTATGAAATATAGGGGCCAGCCCATGAGTGATCAGTAAATATGCCTTCAATTATTGATATTGACTGTGTTACAAGTTCTTAAAACGGCATTCTCCAGGAGGTTGGACTAGGTGACCCTGGAGGTCCCTTCCCTTTCTGTGATTCTGTAAATCAACACATTCTTTTCTGATGGATGTTTGTGTGGTCTAAATCAGTGGTCCCCAACCTTTTTATCACCGGGGACCGGTCAATGCTTGGCAGTTTTACTGAGGCCTGGGGGGGGGGGTAGTCTTTTGCCGAGGGACGTCGCTGCCGCCGCCTGAGCACCTGCTCCACTTGCTTTCCTGCCAGCGCCCCTGACTTCCCGCCGCCCACTGGGGGGTGCTGCCAGCAGCAGCTGCGCAGAGCCATGCCGAGGGGAAGTCCCAGCCATGGCAGCCGCTGGAGAGCACCAAAAGTGAGCCGGCGGCAGAGTGGCAGGGCAGCCCAGCCCAGGAGGCAGCAGCTGGGGAGGAGGACGAGGAGGAGCTGCGGCCCAATACCGACTGATCCACGGACCAGGGGTTGGGGACCACTGGTCCAAATGATAATGGAAGCGCCAATAGCAAGATTTTCTTAAAAGGGTATTGAAGGATGTCTTTTTAGGGGTTGGAATCCTACACAATCCACTAATTAGTTTTAAAGTGGAAGCTGTATTTTTTGTATTGTGGCACTTCGATCTTCCTTACAACTTACCCAGATATCCACAAACTTTGGCTGCTCTTGGTACTTCTACTCTGGATGTCGCCAAAGACAGGCGCAGCCTTCCTGGTGTCCTCCCTCCCCAGTGTGGGTGTGACATGCATGTACTTGATATACAACGTGGAGAGAGAGGCTGGTTAAAACCGCTGATGACCTGGTAAGCACAGGTGTGGACTTAACTTCTCTGGGGTAACTCCTGTTGGTCTGAAGCAGCAGAACAAAACTTGAGTCCAATGACATTTTTAAGACCCAACAAGTTTTACTTTGGATATAAGCTGCCATGTGCACACACGCTTCTTCAGATAGCACACATCAGAATAAGTGTGCATGCATACAAAAGCATCTTAAAGATGCCTCTGTATTCAAACTCGGTTCTTTTTTTTCCCCCCCCCCCCAGTGAAAATCTTTGTTGCTGCCTTGGTACAGAGTGCGTTTCTTGTTGCTGTAGCTCTGGACATCTAGTTTTGTAAAGATCTTGTAGACCAGTGGTCCCCAACCTTTTTATCACCAGGTCACTCAACGCCGGGGACCACTCACCGGGGACTACTCAACGCCTTTTACTGAGGCCCGGTGGGGGGGGGGGGTAGTTTACTCCTCTACTCTCAACCACTGCCCTAACGCTCTCTGATCGCTATGGTAATGTTTAAACATCCCTTCAAAATAAGATACAGACACGCCACAACAATGAAGTGTGTTGTAAAGGGCCGCGGGGGGGGGAGAAGGCGTCCTTCAGGGCCCACCTCCAATTAGTCGAAGGACCACATGTGGTCCGCAGCCCACAGGTTGGGGGTTGCTATTGTAGACGATTGGCTTTATTTCCAAGGAGTGAGCTTTCTTTCATGAAATTCTATCAGTAAAGGAGCCTCATGGTATCTTTTCTCCAGTAGGTGAAGATTGGTGCACAGTATCAGTTCAAGAACACAACATAAATTTCAGTTGTTCTTACAAAGTGGTGCCACAAACGAACTTGCTTCTCAAAAACTATTCCAGCAGATATGCAGAAAGTATTTCTATCTTGTATATTTATGCAATTGCTACACTGTGTTGGAGATGGGCTTGCCGAACTGGGGACTCTGTTTCTTTGCATCACTTGCTTGTGACTTTGGAGGCAGGTACACAAAGTGGTGGCCAGCATGGCTTGCTCTAATAGCTGCAGCCTACCATGCCAGAAATTTAAGTAAAATGTTTTATTCCCATAGGTGCATTTTTCTCCTAAAATGACTTTCTCCATTCCTTTTTTCTAAACGATGGTTATAGGATGTGATACAACTAACAGGTAATTTTCTGGGGCAGTCAGATGCCAACACAGACTGCAGTTTGTTTTGAACTGTAGGTTATTTTGTTTTGTTTTTGTCGAAAGGAAAGTAGAGAAAAACACAGCGATAGAATGTCAGGTACAGAAGGGGTAGGTTCATGATTTCTCCCTTTACAGTCTCATCTTTAAGTTACAACACATTGTTCTTTATGTATCTTGGCACTTTAAACTGTAGTTTTGATAAATAGATGGCAGCTGGTTTCGCATGGGATTGTTACAAACCTGAGTCTGTCTGCCTCCATTGCTGCTGTCAGGCAGAATCCGTGGCTGCTATCTTGGCTCCTTTTCTTCTTCTGTCTCCTGGAAGAGTATTTATTCATTCATTAATTTATTAGTTTTGTTTATTTGTTTATTTGTTTATTTGTTTATTTGTTTATTTATAGTTCTATCCCAGCAGCTAGCTCAAGGTCGACTCAGCCTTCCATCCTTCCGAGGTTGGTAAAATGAGTACCCAGCTTGCTGGGGGGTAAACGGTAATGACTGGGGAAGGGAATGGCAAGGGTATTGAGTCTGCCAAGAAAACGCTGGAGTGCGTCACCCCAAGGGTCAGACATGACCCGGTGCTTGCACAGAGGATACCTTTACCTATATTTTTATTGCCAAGTCATCAGCCTGATAGCTGTTGGCGAGCTGTAATTTATGAGCAGGAGGAAGCAGCAAAATCTCAGGCAAGCTGTGTCACCATGGAGACCTTTGGGTTGCTTTTGGCTAAGATGGGCATCAGCTGCCCTAACTCCTCAGTCTACCTGCTTCTTAAAATAAACTTTGCAAACTCAATCTTATCAACCTTCCCTGTTTTCTTTCAGTAAAACTCTTCGGGAATATTAATGGGGAGCTGCCTTTAGTAAGCTTTGTGTTTTCATGATTACAGGTGTCGTTTTGGAATATGCAGAAGCCATAATGATGGCTTCTTCCAAGTTCATGGTGTGGCTTCTGTGCAGTGGTTTTTCTAAAATGTAATGCCACCTACTTCTCCTTTGTGACAGGGTGCATCATTTTAGTCAACCCCTGTTCCCACATAAAACATGAAGTTATACCTTGGCTGCCACGGCCTCTGTTCATGTACCGCCATTTTTACAAAGGCACAGTACAGTTCTCTGCCCCACCACTTCCTTCCTTCATTGATGACAGTTATAAGTTCAGAAAGATTCTGGAGGTTATACAGATATGCTGCTAACCCTCTTGTGAATGCATGAAACTGTACTGCAGACATTTTCTAGTTTCAGTTTTTCTACCTTTTTATGGGGTTTTATGTATTGGGGTTTTATAATTGTTAGTCACCATGAGCCCTTGTGGGAGTGGTGGGGTGGATGGATGGATAGATGGATAGATAGAATAAGATGCATTAGTGAAGGTAGCACACAGGGCATCAGCTTGTAACCCACACTGTCAAGCACAGATATGTTGGCCTGAGGATGCTTGTTGGACTAGCTCATTTTGCTGTCAGGGTTGTGTCCTTCTGTACAGCAGGGCCATGGCAAGCTTGCTGCGGAATCCATGCTTGACCCCAGAGAGCCATTTGCGGATGGTCACCATCCTTGAATGATTCTGTTCAGCCATTGTCTCTCCTTGTAGAATTGGGTAGAGGTGCATTGGAATCCTTTTTGCTGAGTTTCCTGGATAGCTCTTTGTAACTTACTTTGTGGAACTGGTTCTGCAGGTGGTTTGGGAATTATTCTGGGGACTGGTAAAGATACCAGTGTTGTAGGTGGACCAGAGCATGGCTCTTCAGACCGGTTAGAGGTGAGACTTGGAGAAAGGAAGGTATGGCACACTTTGCTGCTTCGGTAGTGAAATAAAGGTGTTTCTCGTTTCCCACACACGGAGCCGGAGGTAGAGACAGATTCCTCAGATACATTTTCTCCTGTTGCTCATCCCCCTCCCCCCCCAACAGTTTTCAGTTAGAAAAACTTAGGAACACTGGAAAAAACCTCTTACTGTTGATCTGTAGAATAATTACAAGGATTTTTTGTTTGTTTAAATATTAATAACTTGAGCAATGGTTAATGTGCAGATGTTCATATGTTCCATGTAAACTGCCCTGAGCCTCCAGGGAGGGTGGTATATAAATTTAAAAAAATCATTTCTGCATGGAGGGGTAAAATGCAAGTGGCTTCCTGCTTGCAAACACAGGATGGTCAATCTTGCATTTGCGGCCCTCCTCACAGGGAGACCCCTCCTGCATTTTCTCTCTGCCCCATTGCGGCTTTTTGCCTCCTGACAAGGCTGAATGGGAAAGCAACACAAAACTTCTCCCTCTGCTTCTTGGCTTGTCAGTTACAGCATAGTAGTTCTCTCCTGCAGTGGTCCCCAACCTTTTTATCACTGGGGACCGGTCAACACTTGACAATTTTACTGAGGCCCGTGGGGGGGGGGTAGTCTTTTGCAGAGGGACATCACCACCACTGCCTGAGCCCATGCTCCACTTGCTTTCCTGTGGGCAACTCTGCCAGCAGCAGCTGCGCAGTGCCACACCAAGGGGGAGCCCCAGCCATGGTGGCCACTGGAGAGCACCAAAGCACCAGCAGCAGCAGCAGCAGAGTGGCAGGGCAGCCGCTGAGGCAGCAGCTGGGGAGGACTGGACTGCCATCGGTCCTCGTACCGGGGGTTGGGAACCACTGCTCTCCTGGACTGAATTTTTCTCCCCCTCCCTGAGCCCTGAAATTATTATTTTTTTTTAAAAGGCACTTCCACGTTGTTATGGGGTAATGACACAACACAGATGCATTTAAAATAAAAAACAATACTGCTGTGTTGCTATAGAGAGATGCCAGAACGATACAGCATCCTCCCCCCTTGGGATTCATTTTCTTTTGCACTACATTCTGTCTGGGTGGATTTCTGAGATGCTGAACATAGTCCCTGGAGCCCCAAAATACATTTTATTTAAATGGTTGGCTTAAAAACAAAGTGCTCAGACCCCTGTATGATCGGGAGAAGGCTGTGCAATCACCCCCCCCCCCTTTTCCAGTTCATTTCCCACCTCCAAAAAACAGAAATGGGGGCTATGTTTCAGCTGTCTGAGTTCTGAGAAGGCTGGACATGGTAACTGAAGCCCCAAAAGATATTTTGTGCAAATGGTTGGCTTTAAAACAAGGCCCTCAGACTGGTGTATGATTGGGAGAAGGCTGCCCGATCACCCCCCTCCACTTTTCCTGGCTCATTTTTCACCTCCAGAAAACAGAAATGGGGCTCTGTTTTACCTGCCTGATCCCAAGAAAGAAGATTTTATTTTACCTTGACAGTGTAGGTTTGCGGTTGGGCTGCAATGCAGACCGTGCCATTAAAAAAAATTACTTGAAGCAGGGAATGGGGAGGGGAGGGGAGGGTGGGTGGGTGGGTGGGTGGGTGCGAGGGCAGAACAAAGATGCGGAGACTATTGTGTATCCCCCCCATATGTATATATCCCTGGCTGCTCACCAATGGGAGCTCCTGAAATGTGAAGGCTGTTCAGGAACAGTTTCTGCATGTGATAAATGGTCGCAGTATTGCATTTTATAATACATTTTAGGTGTGGAGCACTTGCACTAGTATAATAATACCCAAATGTGCTGGTAGTCCTTCCTGTTCTGATTCTGGGAGAATTTCTGTCCAAATAATTTATTGTGTTTTCTGAAGAGCTTGTTTTCTAACTTCAGCCTTGTGTACCATGAATGTCTTAAAGCTGAGTAATATTTCGTAATCTCTGATTCATTGAGGCAGAAACCTTACAGAACGAGTCCCATGCTTGGAATTAATTCTTAAATTATGGAGGGATTGGTTTGTGTCTTCTGTACATATAAGTGTATGAACTACAGAATATGAGATATTTTAACTTTGATTGTTACTTTTACCTTTTGTCTAAGCCCAAGGTGCTCAGTTTTCTTTCTGTGTAACTGAATGCAGGCATCAATCGCTGTCCTGGTGTAATTCACTCCCTCCATTTCACCAACTGGCAAGGTTTCATAATGATACTAGGGGCCAAGCCCGTTGCATTCAGGAATACAATGGGTGCTAGATTGTGTGTGTGTGGAAGAACTCTGTGGATGGGCTCTCCCGCCCCTCAGGACCTGGAAAGGCTGCAGGCTGCAGGCCCCCAGGAAGGGAACTGACCAGCAGGGGCAGCTCTCACATGGCAGAGATCTGCAACCTCCGAGCCTCGGAGGGAAGTGGAAGGAGGGTGGTGGTGGTCAGGGGTGGGAAACAGAGGGCGATTGGCTGGTCGCTGGACAGACAGGCAAACTGATTGAAGGAGGAGGCACTCAGGAGTGGGACAGCCGCACTGAGTGGGTGTTTACCCCCCACACATGCACAAAAATTGAAAAAATAGGACCAGGCTTCTTGAACAAAAGTCATCTAGGCTTGTCACCAACAACTTCCCAGCCCCCAGCGTGGCTCTTAAATTTTTAAATATGCAGGTTCTCAATAGGTTGCCTGGGCTCACAGAGAGGGCAAGCATTTTGCTGGTTCATCCCTTCCCCTGGTAGCTCTAACACTTCCCCCTTAACTACCCCAAGAGTGGATGGAAGGGGCCAGGATTTTGGCCAAGGAGGCACGGCACACCCATACCAGAAATGGCCCAGATAGGTCTGAAACAGGACTGGTGCAAGCATCTGCTGCTCTGTCACCCTTCCAGTGATGTTAAATTAAACTGTGAGTACTTAGCTTTCTGAACTCCTGTCACTACCACGAGCCTTGGCCAGCGAGGAGTCAATATTTAGATATCACATTATAAAGTTCCTAGAAGGGGCTCCCTCCAAGGATCCACTGATTAAGCACAGGTTTCCAAACTGGAGTTTGAAAGCAGCACTTAATGCAGGCGTTCTCAGCCAGTTTCCTGAAACCCCGGGGTTTCTTAACAGCCCTGGAAGTGTTTCCCAAATGGGCGGAAGTTAATTTTTTCTGTATTTTAAAAATTACTAAACATTTGTTGAGTGATATGACCATACTTGGCCATGTTATGAGACCCCTTTTTTATTTTTCTGTGTGATGTGTCTGTGTGAGAACAACTAGCCAGGTCAAGAATTGGGAATTGTGAAAGCTTAGAGACTACTTTGTGTTTGGTCCTCATGAAAGGTGACTCATTGGATGGCCACCCAGAGTCTCCCCCAGAAACATTAGCCAGCTGCCTGGAAGCGGTGACGGGATGGCTCAAGCAGAGTTGTCTGAAGCAGAGTCGTCTGAAAACACTGCAGGAGCTCTAAGAAGCCTATTTGGATGAACAGAGAACTTCAAGAGGAACTAAGAAAGAAAAGGAAAATGTTCAGGATATGGAGGGAAGGACAGAGCTCTAAAGAAGAGTACCTACAGGTTACTAGGCACTGTAGATCAATCATCAGAAAGGCCAAAGCTGAGAGTGAGCTAAGATTGGCCAGGGAAGCCCATTGTAACAAGAAAGGATTTTTCAGTTATGTGAGGAGCAAACGTAAAGTAAAGGAGGCAATAGGCCCACTGTTGGGTGCAGATGGACAAACTCTAACGGAGGATGCAGAGAAAGCAGAAAGGCTTAGTGCCTATTTTACTTCTGTTTTTTCCCACAGGTCAAAGTGTTTAGGCACATCTAGAGATGGCCGTAGCCAAAGGATAGTGTCTGGGTGGCAGGTTAACATGGATAGAGAGGTTGTCGAGAGGCATTTAGCTGCACTGGATGAGTTCAAATCCCCTGGTCCAGATGAAATGCACCCGAGAGTGCTCGAAAGAACTTTCCAGAGAACTTGCACAGCCCTTGTCCATCATCTTCGGGACCTCTTTAAGGACTGGAGATGTCCCGGAGGACTGGAAGAGAGCAAACGTTATTCCGATCTTCAAAAAAGGGAGGAAGGTTGACCCGGGAAACTACAGACCAGTGAGTCTGACCTCTGTTGTGGGGAAGATAATGGAGCAGATATTAAAGGGAGCGATCTGCAAACATCTGGAGGACAATTTGGTGATCCAAGGAAGTCGGCATGGATTTGTCTCCAACAGGTCCTGCCAGACCAACCTGGTTTCCTTTTTTGACCAAGTAACAGGTTTGCTGGATCGGGGAAATTCAGTTGATGTCATTTACTTGGATTTTAGTAAAGCTTTTGACAAGGTTCCCCATGATGTTCTGATGGATAAATTGAAGGACTGCAATCTGGATTTTCAGATAGTTAAGTGGATAGGGAATTGGTTAGAGAACCGCACTCAGAGTTGTTGTCAATGGTGTTTCATCAGACTGGAGAGAGGTGAGTAGCGGGGTACCTCAGGGTTCAGTGCTCGGCCCGGTACTTTTTAACATATTTATTAAAGATCTAGATAAGGGGGTGGGAGGGACTACTCATCAAGTTTGCAGATGACACCAAATTGGGAGGACTGGCAAATACTCCGGAAGATAGAGACAGAGTTCAACGAGATCTGAACACAATGGAAAAATGGGCAAATGAGAACAAGATGCAATTTAATAAAGATAAATGTAAAGTTCTGCATCTGGGTCAGAAAAATGAAAAGCATGCCTACTGGATGGGGGATACGCTTCTAGGTAACACTGTGTGTGAACGAGACCTTGGGGTACTTGTGGATTGTAAACTAAACATGAGCAGACAGTGTGATGCAGCGGTAAAAAAGGCAAATGCCATTTTGGGCTGTATCAACAGGGGCATCACATCAAAATCACAAGATGTCATAGTCCCATTGTATACGGCACTGGTCAGACCACACCTGGAGTACTGTGTGCAGTTCTGGAGGCCTCACTTCAAGAAGGTCGTAGATAAAATTGAAAGGGTATAGAGGAGAGCGACGAAGATGATCTGGGGCCAAGGGGCCAAGTCCTATGAAGATAGGTTGAGGGACTTGGGAATGTTCAGCCTGGAGAAAAGGAGGTTGAGAGGGGACATGATAGCCCTCTTTAAGTATTTGAAAGGTTGTCATTTGGAGGAGGGCAGGATGCTGTTCCCATTGGCTGCAGAGGAGAGGACATGCAGTAATGGGTTTAAATTTCAAGTACAATGATATAGGCTAGATATCAGGAAAAAAATTTCACAGTCAGAGTAGTTCAGCAGTGGAATAGGCTGCCTAAGGAGGTGGTGAGCTCCCCCTCACTGGCAGTCTTCAAGCAAAGGCTGGATACACACTTTTCTTGGATGCTTTAGGATGCTTAGGGCTAATCCTGCGTTGAGCAGGGGGTTGTACTAGATGGCCTGTATGGCCCCTTCCAACTCTATGATTTTATTATTCAACCCTACAAAGATGGAGGTCCTGGGGCTGGGCAGGAAAGGTCCAAGTGAGGAAGCGCACCTACCCAATCTGGATGGAGTACAGCTAAAAGTGGGCCACTCCGCCAGGAATTTGGGAGTGATACTTGATGCCTCCCTCTCAATGGAGGCTCAGATCATGACGGTAGTTCGGCTGGCATTTTTTATTATTATTATTATTATTATTATTATTATTATTATTATTATTATTGTTATTATTATTATTATTATTATTTAATTTTTAGACCGCCCTTCTCCCAATAGGTCTCAGGGCGGTTTACAACATAAATAGTTAAACATTTCCTCTAGACTGGGCACTCAAAATGCACATTGTTACCCAGAACCTATACAGCTGTCATAAATGAAGAGGTGATTTTCAGTAAGGGTGCAGTAAACATTCAGCCATTATTCCCATGCACTGATTCATTGCTAATTGACAGCTAGTGAGCTCCATACATGTTTCTTTGAGAGCTTTTCTGTTTAAATGTGAAGAAACTGCACTCTTGGACAAGGAGACCTACAGCTCATTGTTCAAACTTCAGGTTAATTCATGGTCCAAAAAGCAAGAGTGCTGCAGGTGTTGTGTACTTAACCTCCGCAGTGTGGACCTAATTGTCACGCTTCGTGGTTGTTGGTTTGAAAGTCCTAAGAGTTCTGCACCGTCTTATTTAAAGTTTTCACGTTGCATGTTCAATATTAGCTGATAAATCAGTTTGTGCTGCAGTACACGGCTTTCTAGCATGAAAAAAGTCTGAATTTTCATGGAATTTGGGGGTCTGAAAAATGTGAAATAGATTTTCTTTCTTTTTGGGGGGAGAAGTTGTCTCTGGAAAGCCAATCATAAAAGCTTAAAAATAGGGATAAAAGTTTGAAGCTAATTGCAAATCAACATGAGCCTTCAGGGAGGGCGGTATATAAATCTAAATAAATAAATAAAAATAAATAAAACATATTGTTTAATGTGGTCACTCATGTGAATCTTAATCAGAAGTTTGTGTTCTTTGCCAAAAGAAACTCCTTAAATTTAGGGAAGTATAAGAATTGGTAACAGTCCAATGAAGCAATTAAGCATGTAACATAGAAGTCCAAAAATATAATAAAGTGATCCCCAGTCATGATTGATTTTGATTTGTTAGAGTCTTCTTTAGGACTATTCTACAAAGGCAAACTAAATGTAACAATGATACAGTATTTGCTGGCGTATAAGACTACTTTCCCCCCCTGAAAAACATGCCTCCAAGTGGGGGGGGGTCGTCCTATAAACCGGGTGCACTTCAATTGGGATAGACATAGCTGCCCATAGTGGCCCACTGTATTTTGAGTGGAAATGTTGGGGGGTCGTCTTATATGCCCAGTCGCCTTATACGCCGGCAAATACGGTAAATAAAATACAAAATAAAAGCATAATGCAGTAATTCTATCGACTGGTTGAACACGTTGAATACTAATCTAAAATTTTGGGGGGCATATGATCATGCAGTATCGTTTTGGGATATTACGGTATATTTTATGGTTTGTGTGCGATTGTGTGCATTTGTGTGTGGTTAGGGGTGATTGATACAGGACAACATAGCCACACTTTCTGACACCCCCCCCCCTGGGAGCCTTATTAATGAATCTTTAGGAACCAGCAGTGTTGCTGCTACCTGCAGAATTGCAGGCAGGCCTTTGTAGCCACTGGGGCAAGAAACTTGCTCTTGGAAAGCCCCAGATGATGAGGTTCTGGAGAAGCTGGGGGTTGCAATCTGTGCCAAATTCTGTAGCTTTCTTGTAGCAGACATGCTACTGTGAAGGAAGCAGGTGTGTGTGTGTGTGGGGGGGGCATGTGGCTTCCAAAGTAAATGTCATTTCTTCTCTTTGTAGGTCTTTCCTTTTCTTACCAACATGGAAAACTCAGATTCCAACAGCAAAGGAAGTGCTGATCAATCCGATGCTCAGCGTCAGAGTCAGATGGACCGACTGAGTCGGGAAGAAGCGTTTTATCACTTTGTAAATAACCTGAGTGAAGAGGATTACAGACTAATGAGGGATAACAACCTGCTGGGTACCCCAGGTATGTCCTGTACATCCAAGTATGTTTCCTTCTGTATTGGAAGCGACCTGAATTTTAATAATGTTAATTCAAAGGTTGGCATTTCCATGCTACGCGAGTTGCTCTTAGTTTTAGGATTTTTTTCAAATGTTTCTTTTTTACCCCTTGG
The DNA here is from genome assembly GCF_049243985.1 of Paroedura picta. NCBI lineage: Eukaryota > Metazoa > Chordata > Lepidosauria > Squamata > Gekkonidae > Paroedura > Paroedura picta. Next base: position 44,296,115 of record NC_135381.1, on the reverse strand, counting down.
TTTTACGTCTCGTACATCTTTTTCACTTTGCTTTGGACGATTAATGCCAGTTGTAAGGGAAAAGTTTCAAGCGGAGACTTCTACCTTTGATTTCTGTTCCCACATTTTATGGTACCTTTCTTTACTTTTGCTGTGCCTATTATGTTTCCTTAATCAGTAGCTGATATTCCTCTGTTTCCTTAGTTGATCCCCTTCCTCAATGGGGCAGTTACTGCTGTTCCTGATGAAGTGGTTTTTTCAGTACTTCCATGTTGTCTTAAGCTTTTGTTAACTTACTGCCGTCTGGACTTGAGCTCACCTGTGATTCTTTGTTAGCATTTTTTTATTATTTCCTTTTTAAAGCATGCCTTGCTTACATTCCTTTCGCAGTCCTTGGTGGTTATTCCTTTTTCATGCATTTTGTCTGCCACGCAGTAATTTGCTGTACCACCTCGGCCCCATTTCGGAAAGTAGTTAGAGGCTTAGTTCACTGGCTTTTCACAACCCATGTACAATAGTTGTAACCTCTCACTAGCAGTTTTTCACCTTGCTTACATTTTGTTGGGCATCTCCGTTCGACTGCCATTCTTACTGAGGCAGGGTTATTTTCTCCTGTCTCTTGCAGAGGTGACTTTAAAAACAAAAATGCAGTTTTCTTGCAAGTTCTCCATAACTGTCTTGTGTTCATCATAATCAGTAAACACTGATAAAAGTTCTGCAGAACTAAACAAAATACCCTTCAAGTGCTGGTGTGTCCTCCAAGCCCAGTGTGGGCGTCTCTGCTTTGGTTCTGCCACTGAAGTTTCAGAACTGCCAGAGAGAAGCTTGGGAGTGTTGATGTGTGGAACATTTCTTGCCAACTCTTCCCTCAGGTGAGATTACTGAAGAAGAGTTGCTCAGGAGGCTGCAGCACATCAAAGAGGGGCCACCACAGCAAAGCAACGATGACAGTGGAGGTATGTAATGTTCGCCCATTGTTAAGTCTGGATACTGGAAGAGTAGACATGTTGAAGCCAGGAGGCGTGACATTAAAAAGTGTCCTAATGTGGTGTTTTGCCCTCTGTCATCTTCTGATTCAGTTTCTGTCGACCTTCCTGTTCACAAACCTACCAGTAATGCTAATGGCCATTCAGTGTTCTGCATTTCATTGCCTTTTGGCCAGATAGCAGCAGCTTGTACTCTTCCTCATTCACACCTCCAGTCCTAAACACTCAGAATTCCACTGAACACTTGCCAGTTTCAGTAAACTACCTGAGCATCAATCTGTGTGAGACAGTGTTGAGTGTCTTTCGCTTCATTTGTATTGCCTTGCCTGCTCAGAGGCCAGAGACCCATAGACTTGCCAGAGGCAATGCCGGCATGGCAGTGGGCCTGCATTTAAGCCAGGGCTTCTTTCGGTTCATGCCTGCCTGACGTTGAGTTAAAATCCAGATTCTGCAGCACTTTCCTGTGAACTGGGGAGACGTGAGGTTAATGTGTGTTCTAATAGACGATGTCAAGACACATTCGTGAAATCAGGGCAAGGTTGATTTAGTATTAGATCTTGAGAGAGATGGCAGAAAAGCAGACTTGGTCTTGGTCTGATAAGAGAGCTGGCTCTTGCACAATTGTAGGAAATAGCCTGCTTTCTGTCAAATGTAAATTTTGGATTGGGTGCTATAGATCCATTCCACTAGCAGAGGTGCATTCCCCAGTGGAAGAAGCCTTCACCTTGCATGATGGACAAGGCCTTCCAGGATCATGGGAGATAAAAGGGAGGCCTCATAGAGAAAAGACGTGGGCAGGCACTATGTTAATAGGCACTATTTGAAATAGGCTGAAATAGCACCACAGTATTTTAGTGTGTTGATGGATTAAACATACCAAGTTGTCGGCCATAGTTTAAATAGATTGACACATAAATAACTCTTCTTGCCTACAGGGGTGATCAGTTCACCTGTTCAGCCACCTTTGAGAACTGCTTTTCTGCCCTGATTAACTCTACGAGCCATAGTGTACTGGTTAAGAGCAGCGGCTTCTAACCTGATGAGCCAGGCTTGATTCCCTGCTCCCCTTCCACATGCAGCCCGCTGGGTAATCTTGGGCTCTTGGGCTTGTCGGTGTTTTAATAGTGCTGTTCTCACAGAGCAGTCCTGTCAGAGCTCTCTCAGCCTTACCTCCCTCACAGGGTGTCTGTTGTGGGGAGAGGAAGGCAAGGCCGCTTGGAGACTTCATGGGGCAGTGAATGTAGGGTATAAAAACCAGCTCTAATTATGTGGTCATCTAGGTGGTAGCAGTTGTGGCTAAGAATTTTGTGTTAAAGCTGCGTTTTGTAGAATTGCATACAGAACATTTTACCCTGAATTGCCCAATTTCCTAACTCTAGCAGTTGTTTCTGTCCAGTAGGTGGAGAATCGACAGAAGATGTGTCCAACGGCGATTCCATAATAGATTGGCTTAATTCAGTTCGACAGACTGGGAATACAACACGCAGTGGGCAGAGAGGAAACCAGTCTTGGAGGGCAGTGAGCCGGACTAATCCAAACAGCGGGGATTTCAGGTTCAGTTTGGAAATAAATGTCAATCGTAATAACGGGAACCCAAACCCAGAAGCAGAGGGTGAGCCAACTGTAGAACCATCTGGTGGGGAGGACATGGAAAATAACCAAAGTGACACTGAGACTCCAAGATCCGAATCTCCCCCTATTGTAAGGCAGCCCGGATCGGAAATGGGTGCCCCTGAAGAGCTAAGTGAAGAAGTTTTTCCTCACAGGGGCCAGAGAAGATCAAGAAGCAGAAGTCCAGAGCAGCGGAGGACGCGAGCTAGGACTGATAGAAGTAGATCACCTCTGAATCCAGTGAACGAGTCTCCTCGTAGGGCACATCATAATACCTCCTCTCAGATGCCGGACGTCTCCCCAGACATTGAAGCGGAAGGAAGTTCCCGGACAAGGCAGCACTTGGTGATCAGGCAGCCCCCGGCCCCTGCCGAGGGGCCCAGTGAGAATGCCGTGCTGCTCTCGCCCCCAGAGACAAGGCCCGCTCCTCAGGCGGCCGGTTCTGCAGAGACAAATGGCAGTGCGGAGGCTGCGGCCCCCGGGCAGAGGCCTCCAACGATTGTCCTTGACTTGCAAGTGAGGCGAGTCCGACCAGGAGAATACAGGCAGAGAGACAGTATAGCCAACCGAACTCGGTCAAGGTCCCAGACCCCGAACAATACCGTCACTTACGAAAGCGAGCGTGGAGGATTTAGGCGTACCTTTTCACGTTCCGAAAGGGCAGGCGTGAGAACTTACGTTAGTACCATTCGGATTCCTATCCGCAGGATCTTGAACACGGGTTTGAGCGAAACGACGTCTGTGGCCATTCAGACCATGCTGAGGCAGATCATGACCGGCTTCGGGGAGCTGAGTTACTTCATGTACAGCGATAGCGATGCCGATCCCGGCGGTCCAGCGCCGAATCCCAACGTCGACATGGTGGAGCCGTCAAGTGGGAACAGTAGCTCCGGCCACGAAGTCCCTGATCCTGGCTCAGGAGAGTCCTACGAAAGTGGCAACGAAGGGGGTTCCGGGGCTGGCGCTCGGCGGGAAGGACGGAATGCGAGGGGATCGGTGACGTTTGAAGAAAGCGGTTCTCTGCCGTTTCTCAGCCTGGCCCAGTTTTTCCTGCTCAACGAAGAGGATGATGACCAACCCAGGGGCCTCACCAAAGAGCAAATTGACAACCTAGCCATGAGGAATTTTGGTGAAAGTGATGCGCTGAAAACCTGTAGCGTTTGCATCACAGAGTACACCGAGGGGAACAAGCTGAGGAAGCTTCCCTGCTCTCACGAATACCACGTGCACTGCATTGATCGCTGGCTGTCAGAAAACTCGACTTGCCCAATTTGTCGTAGAGCAGTCTTGGCTTCCAGTAACCGAGAGAGTGTTGTCTGAGAAGGCAGGGAGCTTTTCACCTGAGTACCAGGTGAGGTACTGATGGGCACAGAAACCGCTTCCGATGGCCACTTTTTGCGTGGTGGTTATAAGTGTAAAAGCAAGGATCTTCTGTAATGAAATGCAATTGGGGAAGGGGGGGGGAGAGTAATGAAACCTTCTCAATTAGGGCCCCCAAAATAATACTGGGTTTTTGTGTTAATTAAAAGAACTGCATTTGCCCAAAGACACCTCCCTCTTGTACCTTCTCGGTTTTTTCCAGTGCAGACCAGGCCCACATCTATCTCCTTTCCCTCACTGTGTAGTGAACCTGGGAGACCCTGCCTCTCCTGCATATAACTGGAGCCATTCAGCCGTGCACAGCACCCGCTTCATTGTGGATTCAAAAAAACAAAAAAACAAAAAGCTATGTTTTCAGAACAATGGAATTGCACCCCACCCCCCACCCCCGGCATAATTTTAGTTCTTTATTGTATAGGCTATTGAATATTTTGGTGTAAATAACACTAATGTTAGCCCTTTCCCACTGTACAGCTGTCTTAAGCCCAGTGCTATGGTATGCCATAGAAGGAGCTGATAGTTTAACGGGGATATTTATCTTGCTGTGGAAATATATTAATTAATTGCTTATGCTTGTTTAAATAAACTTGTTTTAAAAACTGTAAAGCTTTTGTACAAATGAGAAACTCTTCCATTGCGCCATCACACCGAACGCAGTCAGTGAAGCTGCGCTATACTTAGGAAGACGACTGCTTTGGTTGTGGCTTCACTATGCCCAGGGGAATGAAGGGGATGAACATTTACTCCTGTAATAATCATGACAATAAAAAAGCTGCCGCTCATGGCCTAATTGTGTAAATACTGGAGTCAAGAAATTTTGGTGGGTGTGTATAGGAGGCAGTCCACTGTTTAAGGAGGAAACATTCCAGTGCAACAAACTTCGGGGGGGGGGGGAGCATTGCCTATTGAGCTATAACTTCACGCAAGCAACTCCTGACCAACTGTGTCTCCTGTCTGCCCAAACAGGCATCTGCTCCTGTTATTGGGGAGCCTTTGGACATGCCTACCAATTCACTGCTTTCCCTTCCAGCTCCCCATTGTTAGCAGGTGTATCTGCACTGCCCTTACCTCTTTGTATTGAGCAATGAGAGCTTTCTGGCTAAGCTCTTTTAGTGGCTTCTGTATTTATTTATTAAATATCTCTGTAAATTGGAATTCGGTAGAGTGCTTGAACTTTAGTATCCTTTCTAAAGTTTATCTTGTGCTGAGAGGTGAGCTGTCGACAGGTTTGCCCACCCTAGTAAATCTGCCAAGCTAGGAGTTCTGTTAATTTGTTGACCTATGAAAGTTGAAAACAGCCATCTAGAAAATACCCCGCAGCTCTTACAACTTGGGTGAAACGTAAGAGTTCCTCTTTCATCTTGAATGCATCCTAAGAATCAAGTTTCTGTTGGAATAATTGGTACTTGCTTTTGGGTCTAAAATGATTTTAAAAGAAAATTCAGTGAATAATATATATAGCACTTGCCTCTTTTCACCCAAAGTCGGACTCCATAACTATCTTCATGTACTTTGAGTTAAAAAAATTTTAGATTATATATAAATTATTATGTAAGAGTTGACCTTGGATGATTCCTGCTAGGCTAGTTTTCAGCTAAAGAGATTCTAACTGTTGGACATGCATTCATTTGTCAAACATTAAAAAACAATTAGAAGCAACTTTGTGTGAATTTTCATTCAGAAAACCCATTTTTAAACGTTAGGTATACAAATGTGAATTTGCAACCGTGGACAGAGCAGACCTGTTGTATGTGTGCTGCAGTTGCCCTGCTGTTCAGCTGCAGATGTCTGTGGATTACATTTCCCATGATCCCCTGCCAGCATGTTGCCAGCAGGCTCATGGCAATTGTAGTCCTTGGACATCTGGAGAGCCAGAGTTTGGCTGTCTCTGGTGTAATGACTTGCATCCAGTTTAAGTTAGGTTTGAATTTGTGAGAGCCTGGTGGTCTGCGGGAAGCGGCAACAAAACTTGCAAGGTCCATTTCAGTTTCAGGCAATGTTTGATTAATGCGATGAGGCATTTACAAGCAACTTAGATGCAGACTGATTCACAGGATCATAGAGTTGGAAGAGACCAACCCCCTGCAGAATGCAGAAAACTCACAACTACCTGCCCACCCACAGTGGCCCCAATTCCACATCCAGATGGTGCCTTCCCCAAAAAAGAACAGAATCCCTGGCCAATGTGGCCTGCAAGAAATTTGCTTCCTGACCCCAAGGTGGCAATCGGCATTTCCCTGGGCATGCAAGAAAAGGCCACAGGAGCCAAGCACGGACACAATCTTCTGACCGCCCCCTCACAATCTGCCTCAGTTCACAGAATCATCCTTTCTGTCAGGTGGCTCTCCAGCCTCTGCTTAAAAACTTCCAAGGAAGGAGAGCCCACCACCTCCCGAGGAAGCCTGTTCCACTAAGAAACTGCTCTGTACGGAACTACTTCTGGATGTTAAGCTGAAAATTCTTTTTGTAAGACATTCTCAATGTCAACAAGGTCACTTTTGTTGCTTGTGTGTGCTGTTGATTTGGGGTGGGGATTTCTCTCCAGCATGTGTTTTGCTGCCTTTAGTGGTTGATTCAATATTATATTTATGTCCAGGGTATCTCCCTGCAGATTTAAGCACGTGTGGAAGAGTTCCCTCTCCTCCCAGCATCAGGAACACACAAGCAAAGAAAGTGAGAATGCTGAGAAGTTTTAAATAGTTATCATTTGTGGTCTACTTTTTTCCACTCGTGAAAAGGTGGACTGCATTCAATTGAAAATATCTAACCCAGCCATTCTCAACTTTTTTACCGTCGAGAAACGCCTGAAACCTTCTTCAGGCTTTGAGAAACCCCAGAAGTAGCGCAATCGTGCAGCATACGGTTTGGAAGCAGAGCTGTGGACACGCCCACCCAGGGCCCCTCTCCTTCGCACCCCCTCCAGACCCATCACTGGTTATTTGGGAGGAGGGGCAAGTCGAAATGAGCATATGTGGTCATATCACCTAATAAATGTTGAACAATTTTTAAAAATATATAAAAATTAACTCCCACCCATTCGGGAAACCCTTGCAGGGTTGTCAAGTAAGCCAAATCTAATCAGTAAACACCTTTAGGTGATTCAGGTGTGTTTTATACAGTATCGGGTGTTAAGCAAATAGTTGTAGTGGACCGATATGCTTAGTGTCGAGGAATTTGTGCTTTTTGCATAACTAATCTACATTAATTATGCAGCACGGATATCCCAAAAACTGTAGTTACGTATCCCCAGGAACATAGGCCATATATTTTTTTTAAAGTAGGCTCTTCTATTCTTACCCCCGCCCTATGATTTGTAAGGAGGGCCAGGTGGGTAGGTAGGTAGGCAATGTTTGGTGTTCAAGGCTATGCCTCATACAGCTCTTATTTCTGGCCTTCACTTAGAACAGTCCAACAACACAAGGATGAATTGCATTGTTGCTGTTCTGTGTACTGGGAATGCTTTGGTGGTTCCATTAAAGCTAAAGTCCTATGCTTTTCATGAGGGTTATAGTTTTCCTCTTTTTATTGCACTAGAGATGCGGTTAAGAAGTCCCTGTGTGCTTCGTTTCAAAATGCCTACGTGGTCTGAGCTTTAGAACAAAGCTAGTTGGTTTCATTCCCATCCCACACTCCTGGCAAATGTTTTGCTTTGGGGTTCATGGGGAGGGGAGGCTAAGGAAGATAGGATAAGGGGAGTGTCCGATATGAGGTTGGGGTGGAAGTACTGTAGTATTTTCCTATTGTAAGCAGTCTTGGTTTTCTGGAATAGAAAAATTGAATTGTGATCACCTCAATCTTACCCTGTTGCTAGTGGTTGGCGAAAGCTAGTGTTTAGATCTTGTCCCCTCAGTGTATTTCTTCAAGAATGCCACTTTACTTTCCTCTCTATCCCCCAAATAGTACTTACATTAAACTGTTACACTTGGGAAGGAGTGTGTGTACATTAAGGTGACCAGATTTTAACATTGGTAAAGAGGGACATCATTGATTAAAAATTTGGTCTATACGGAGCAACAAAAAGTTTCATAGAACACATAGAATGCAAAAATAATATTGTAATCATAGAATCATAGAATCATAGAGTTGGAAGGGGCCATACAGGCCATCTAGTCCAACCCCCTGCTCAACGCAGGATCAGCCCTAAGCATACTAAAGCATCCAAGAAAAGTGTGTATCCAACCTTTGCTTGAAGACTGCCAGTGAGGGGGAGCTCACCACCTCCTTAGGCAGCCTATTCCACTGCTGAACTACTCTGACTGTGAAAAATGTATATATATTTATATTTTTTAATTTCAACATATAATTTTTTTAATTTCAACATAAGTACAATTTGCCAGGTACCCCCAGATGTCCCTCCCAAAGTGGGACAATCTGGTCCCCTTAGTGTCCACTTAACCTGGTTTCTCCAATGCGTACACTGGAACCAGCCCTCACTCTTGGTGAACAGTTCCATTGTGGACGTGATGATCGGCCAGCCTGCAGAGTTGACACCTTGTCTAGTTACCGCTGAAGGGGGGAGGGAGAACTTGGGGGAGCATCATAATTTAGGTAAAGTGTGGCCCAGAACAGCTCTTTATAAAACTTTAAACGGCTTTGATCTGAACCAGGAGAAATCTTGTATTTCTTATCACCTTTCAGCAGTTCTTCATGACTGTTTGCCTCTGTTTCTAAGTAGAGTATGAATATACTAACTTGGGGATGCTTTCCATGTGGGGATGGAGGTCACTTCGGCCAGTAGTACAAAGTGACTCCAACCTGGATGGCCCGGGTTAGCTTGACCTTGTCCGACTTTGGAGGCTATGCAGGGTCAGGCCCATTATTACCTGGGTGGGAGGCCATCCAGGAAGTCCAGAGTTGCTCTGCAGAGGCAGGCCCAGGGCAAAACCACCTCTGAATGACTCCTGCCTTGAAAACTCCCAAGGTGGGTCAACTTAAGATGTAATGGACAGGTGTGGCTGGATTCCCTGCTGAGTGGAGACAGTTCAAGGACGCAATGCCAGAGCTGTGATTCACTCAGAGTAACAGAAGACCAGCTCCTTTGTGAAAGGTTGGCAGATGTGCTCCATATTCTACACGGGGGTGGCCAAACTGACTCCAGATGTCCATGGATTCCAGTTCACATGCCAGCATAATGCTACTCATGCAGAGATGTCTGGGACTTGGGGTTCCCAGGAGTTTGAATTATTTTTATTTCTTAGCACCCACAGTCTGTGCACTGCACACAGTTTGAAAGTTACTAATGGATTCTAAAAGTACTGAAAACCTCTTGGTGCTGCCTGTTTCCCCTTGAGTTGCACAACTGTTTCTGACTTGACACCATTTTCTTCCTTGCAATCTAGCGGTGGCCAGCAGAGGGCGGACTTGTATAATGGAAAGGGTCACCACCCCTTCATCACTACAACATTTAGTGTGCAAGGGCACCTTTAAGACTAACAAAGATTTATTCAAAGCATGAGATTTTGTATGCAGGCCCACTTCCTCAGACAATGGAATAGGGATCATAAAAGTACAGATATAAGGAGAAAGTAAATTAGTAGCAAATCACACTGTCCAGCTTGGCGTAGTGGTTAGGAGCGCAGACTTCTAATCTCGCAGGGAGAGGAAAGGGAAGGTGACTGTAAGCCGCTTTTAGACTCCTCCAGGTAGAGAAAAGCGGCATATAAGAACCAACTCCCAGTTGTTAAAGTAATTAAAAACGACTTCTTGTTAGTTGCATCATTATGTGATGTATGTAAGTTGTTGTTAGGTTGTTAGGTCGTGTCCGACCCATCGCGACCCCACGGACAACGATCCTCCAGGCCTTCCTGTCCTCTACCATTTCCCAGAGTCCATTTAAGTTTGCACCGACTGCTTCAGTGACTCCATCCAGCCACCTCATTCTCTGTCGTCCCCTTCTTCTTTTGCCCTCGATCGCTCTCAGCATTAGGCTCTTCTCCAGGGAGTCCTTCCTTCTCATGAGGTGGCCAAAGTATTTGAGTTTCATCTTCAGGATCTGGCCTTCTAAGGAGCAGTCAGGGCTGATCTCCTCTAGGACTGACCGGTTTGTTCGCCTTGCAGTCCAAGGGACTTGCAAGAGTCTTCTCCAGCACCAGAGTTCAAAAGCCTCAATTCTTTGACGCTCGGCCTTCCTTATGGTCCAACTTTTGCAGCCATACATTACAACTGGGAATACCATAGCCTTGACTAAACGCACTTTTGTTGGCAGGGTGATGTCTCTGCTTTTTAGGATGCTGTCTAGATTTCCTCCCCAGGAGCAAGCGTCTTTTAATTTCTTTGCTGCAGTCCCCATCTGCAGTGATCTTGGAGCCCAGGAAAATAAAATCTGTCACTATCTCCATTTCTTCCCCATTTAAGTATGTAATGCTATTTAGAATCTAACTCTTTGTTCTCAGGACAGGGTACCAAACTCAGCATTGCTTGTCACTTGTGGGGATTCCCACAAGTCTCTTTTAATTACTTCTTTTCACAACTGGGAAAGTGTCAGCCATTAATCACTAACCTTGACATTTACAGTGTTCTTGTGTATGACAACTGAACCCAACAGTTTATCTCAAAGAATGATCATACTGCATATTTGGACTTGTGATCCTGTACTAATTTACTCTCTCCTTGTATCAGCATTTTTACGATCCCTGTTCCATTGCCTGTGAAAGTGTGCATGTACATGAAAGCTCACGCCCTGAATAAATCTTTGTTGGTCTTAGAGGTGCTACTGGACTCAAATTTTGTTGTGCTTCTTCAGACCAACACGGCCACCCACCTTAATTTACCCTTGCATTAGCTGGTGGCTGTGTCCTCTGCTGGCCACCAGGTACATTGCAAACCAGGAAATGGTGTAGCAGCGAACCTTTGGTAACCCTATAGGGCAGGGTTGGCCAAACTGCGGCTCTCCAGATGTCCATGGACTACCATTCCCATGCTGACAAGGGCTCATGGTAATTGTAGTCCATGGACATCTGGAGAGCCACAGTTTGGCCACCCCTGCAGGTTTTTCATGGACAGATGTGAACAGAGGTCGTTTCCCATTGCCTGCCACTACATCACAATCCTCTTCCATGTTGGCCTCCCATCCCAATACTAACCACTGCCGACCCTGCTTAATTTTGGAAACCAGATGAGCCTGGACTTCATCTGCTGGACTAGGGTGTCTGGTTTTTCACATTTTAACTTTGGTTGCAACAAATTTGGGGAGTGGGGAATAGAACATACTTTAGATTCTTCATGGGAATACTTCATGAATATGTGAGTGAGACCTGATTCAAAGGGAAGGAGAAAAGGCATTTACAGATCAAAGGCTTCCTGCTTTTGGAAGCGAGCATCAAGCTCTCTTCTTGGACTTACTGATAGACTGGGTCCCTGAATTCCTGCAAGTGTTGCTTCAGCCTGGTGGCTTCAACACCAGCGCCCTGGTTCCTGAGAGGACCTCCATAGCCATGGGCTGCTGTGTTTCCTCCTCCCACCCCCACTAATAGCTGGGTGCTGTGACTGCCCCTTGTCCTTGGCCTGGGAGCTGTACACAAGCAGGGATGTAACAGTATTGAGGCTTCAGGGTTTGGTAAAACAAAGGGTGGTTATTTTATTTATTATATTTGTATACCTCCCTCCCCTAAGACTCAGGGTGGTTCACATAGAACATAACTGAACAATACATCAAGCTCACTGATTATAATGAATGAAAGGTAACAGTAATACAACAATAAACAGAGAAATAACATTCTAACATAGTGAACATGGTTGGTCTGATCTGTCGCATGGGTTCAAGAGAGGGAGGTTCAGGGCCCAGTAGACGTTATTCAGTTTCGCTCAACCTCAACCAAATGCCTGGTGGAAGAGCTTTTAAAAAATAATAAAGCCTTCCAGGTGTGGATCTGAAAGTCCTCCCCCTGAGGCCCTGCAGAGCGGGTACCAGTCAGAGCACAAAAGACCAACCTTGACCCAAATGTGTGTTCAACTGATGGTGGGTCAGCAGCTCAGTTTTGAGGGACCCTATGAGAAAGCAGGGCAAGCCAGAAAACCAGCAGGCTCCAAACTGGGACTCTTCAGGCCTGGATGGCTGATTGAGCAAGCCAGGTTCATGCCTGTGTGACACACAAAGGGGTGAGACTCTGCTGGGATGGGAACAGTCTGAGCTCCAGTGAGGAGACTTAGTTAGCTAAGTCGAAAAGCTGGAACCGGATTGCCGAGCATCGGTTTGGATGCTTGTCAAAAGAAGCGTGTTGAGACAGCTTCAAAATCTTTTGAGAGCTTTAATGAAGAGTGTGGAGGTGTGTTTGGCAGCACAAGGCCTCTTCCTGTCAGGGCGAGGAGGGGAAGTCTTGGCAGAGGCTGTGGGGCTGTTTGAGGCCAAGCTCGCTCCAAGGCGGCAGAACCATGGGTGTATCAGAAGTGTTCCTCAGCCCTTGGGGCCCTTTTCTTGTTCCCTCTTTCTTCGGGAAGAAATGCCATCTTTCAGGTTGGCCGTTTAGTCCTTCCACCGTTGCAGTTATAGAATCCTAGAGTTGGAAGGTGCCTCCAGGGTCATCTAGTCGAATCCCCTGCTCAATGCAGGAACTCACAACCACAAGACACCCAGTTTTGTGTGTTGTCCATGAGTTGAGCAGAAACGCAAATAAAATTCAAAGCAATATAACCTCCATCTCTAAAAACATGTATTAGGTTAGTGAAAGCTGGATGATGAAGAAGGCTGATGGGAAGCAAGTTGATTGAGCTGAAATGTGTGGGAGGAGAAATGGATGGGGTGGGACAGACTGCCCAAAAGACAAATTAAGTGGGTTCTCAGTCACATCAAGCCTGAACTCACCCTAGACGCTAAAATGACCAAACTGAAGCGATTCAACTTTGGTTGCATTACAAGAAAACATTAGGGAAGAGAGCAACTGAAGGAAAAGTAGGGAGGCAGCAGGGAAAGAGGAAGACCCAACAGGTGATGGATTGTCTCCATCAAGGAAGTCATGGTCTTCTGCTTGCAAGACGTGAACAAGGTTGTTAATGATAGGTACATAATTCATAGAGTTGCCGTAAGTCAAATGTGACTTGGAGCCTCTTAATACATGCTGGCAGCCTGGATTCCCAAACCCAGATTTCCCCTCAAGCACAGAGCTCCAATTCCAGGATTGTGGGCCAGGGTGAGAGTGAATCTCTGCCAGCAGCCTTTCTTCTTCTAGCATTCCCTAGTTTTAAAGTGCGTCTGGCCAGCACTTAGGCAGTGCTCATATCTAGAGGTACACAGTGGCCATATATTGCTGCTGATCTCAGAGATGATCAAGATGGCTTTGCATTGTTACGTGGAGAGTGGGTGATAATAAATGATACAAATGATGAAAATAGATGATAACTGGTAATTGTCTGTGGAAGAGCGTTATGGGAACCCATCTCTACTGCTGTGCCAATTGGCTTCCAGTCCATGTTCTTGTAAATAGAGGCAAGAGGCCTCGCAAATCCATTCAAAAGGACCTTGTGTGCTGCAGAAGCCCAAGTGGGCCAACGGGAAACTGCGTGGTTTCTCGCTAGGCCCGAGAGGGCAGTTTTCAAACGTTCATTAAGGAAGTTGTTGAGAATTCTGGGCTACATTCCAGATCAGCCTTTCTCAGCTTTTTGACCATTGAGAAACTCCTGAAACCTTCTTCAAGCTTTGAGAAACCCCAGAAGTGGTGCAATCAGGCAGAATAGGGTTGGGAAGCAGAGCTGTGGACACGCCCACCTGGGGCCCCTCCCCTTCCCACCCCCTCCAGGCTCATTACTGGCCATGGGGGGGGAAGATTGACATGACTATATATGGTCATATTGAGTGATTAAGTGTTTAACAAATGATAAAAATATATTAAAAACTAGAAATAAAGCCCATCGTAACTGATACAACGGGCAGTAGAAGGTAGGGAAGGGGTGGCTTCCCTTCCCCCTTGGGCTGGGCAGAGTTCCAGCCACATCACAGCAAGGCGGCTGGGGGGCTTCCCTCCTACTGTCAAAGGCCTGCCATGGCCCAGCGAAGCCTTGGGGCTACTTGCGTGGCCCTCAGAGGCTTCACCGGGATGCAGAATGCAAGGCTCCTTGCCCTCCCTGCTCTCCGGTCTGCCTTCCCCAGAGGCCCACTTACCTCTGGCTCTGTCAGCTGCCAGGGGCAAACTGATGTCGCCAGATTGCCCCTGGCTGGGCAGGTGGGGACAGGACCTGTCCGGACTTTGGGACAATCGGAAGGCACGTGGGCCCTGCCCACTCTCCACCCACCTACCATTTACCCTTTTATTTATACAGCTGGCAGCAGCTCTCCAAGGTTGCAGGCAGAGCGATCTTTCCCATCACCTACTAACTGATCATTTTAACTGGAGATGCCGGGGACTGAACTCAGAAACTTCTGCATGTCCGGCTACTCTACCAGGGATTGAGCCCTGGCCCCCTTTCCTTCTTCAACCTGTTTTGTTCTGCTGATCATTTGTCCCCATTCTATTGGCAGCTTGTCATGTCCCTTGTTAGGGTATTATAGCAGTGAGATGGTGGCCTAGCAGCTGGCGCTTTCCATTTTATTCTGGGATTGCCAACTGAAAGCCTTCGTCAGACCATGTGTACCTGTGATCCTTGTCACCATTTTGGGAAAATGCTTATTTAGCTTATTTCCCTTTTAGGCAAGCACAACAAGAAGAGTTGATTTTTAATCCCCGCTTTTCACGCAAAGTGAAGTCTCAAAGTGGATTCCAATCGCCTTCCCTTCCTCTCCCCACAAGACACCCTGTAAGTTCAGTCAGAACTGTGACTGGCCCAAGGTCACCCATCTGGCTGCATCTGGAGGAAGAGGAGTGGGGAATCAAACCTTGTTATCCAGATTAGAGACTGCCGCTCTTAACCATTGCCCCAAGCAGAAACCCAGATTTGTTGAGAGCATGTGTCCATGCATTCCAAACTCTTGGAAATGTCAGTGTTCCCCTGCTCATCCAAAATGGCAGCTGCCCACACCAGGATGGATGGAAGCAGTTCCATCTTTCCTTTGGCATGGCTTGAGCACAAAAGTTTAATGTCTTTGCATGGCCCGTAACCCTAATTTTTTCCCCCGTGGTACTTTGTGGCTCAATAACAGGTGGATGCCTCTAGCTCAGCCCATCCTGTGAGGGGGCATCCCTTGATACGGAGTCCTGAGAGCCTAGCAACCATGAGAGTTGCTTCCTTGTGTACGCTTATTCTGTTAGCACCATGGCTGTAGCACAGTGGCAAGTGTCTTTTCCAGCAAAGGGGAAACATTGCTGCTGGCAGCTATGAAAATGGAAAATAATTATCACGTTGGTGACTGTAACATTAGGCAAGACCAAAAATGTCAACGTCTGGATTGTTGTAGATGTAAATTGGCTGCTCCGTCCTGACACCCACGTGGGTTGCATGAGGCTCCGTCTATTTCTCCCAGAGAAGAGACCACCCTGACCTTGTTTTGGCAGGAGAGCTGCAGACTGTGGGCCCTGAGCCCTTGACCCTGGAATTAATTTAGGCCAGTGCTGGGTTTGATTATGAGATTGGTAGAGAGAGAACTGACAGCACGTCACAGGAGTAGGATGCTACAGGCCACATCTGCCACTTGCTGGCTGCTGAAAAGACTCTCCGTGGCTACATTTTCTTTTGTGCTTCTGGAAGGTGAGTCAGTTTTGGCCAGCACATCTGTAACCAGAGGGAAGATACAAAACAACTGGGTTCTAGTTTCCAGGACCATCTTCCTTTGGTCATCTGCTACTATGCCTGAAGTTCCATACCTGCAGAAACGGCTCAAGTTCCAGAAGGAAAGAAGTATCCATCCTTGAGTTGATCCAAGCGCAGGCCATCTTGCTAGACAGGAGGGTATTCATTTCCCCCGTCCTTGATGACAATGGGTCTCCATCCATAGTGCGGAGTCCTGAAGCCAAGAGTGCTGGGTGGGGTAGAAAGCAACAGGCAAGGTGCTCTCCTGGCCTGAAGTGAACTTCTTTGCTCAGGGGCAAGTGTTCATTTGTAGATATTATTTCAAGAACAGATTTCAGTTCATGGTATGTTTTTTCCTACTCTGGTGAAACGGGCAAGAATAAGGGAACCAGGCCTGCTGAATTCCACCCAGATAGATACCAGGGTTTTCCCAGAGGCATCTGTTCATCCTGCTGTGTTTTGTGGCCAGTTCCTGCAAATTTTCATTAAAATAGGTGCAGTGGTCACACCCCTGTGGATCACTATTGCATGTGAATGTGTGATCTTGGGCTGCCAACCTCCATGGGGGAGATCTGCCAATATTACAATCGATCTCCAATCAATCATGGAGAAAATGGCTGCTTTGAAGGGTGGACTTGTGTAGCATTATGCCTTGATGTCGTCACTCGCATCTCCAAGCCCTGCCCTCCCCAGGATCTGCCTTCAAAATCTCCAGGAATACCCTAACACAGAACTGTCTGGCCATGTGTGATCCCACAAGACAAGGAATCAAAACGAAGCTCACCCAGGCACAGAACTGTCTGAAACCACTGAATGAAAAATAATTTATTGACTTGATGAACACACCGAAAGCTCATGCAGGCATTCCTTCTGAGAACTTGCACAGAACAGAGAAAACACGCAGCACAAAAGCTGTCTTCGGTTCCACACTTGCAGAATTCCCACCCAAGACCCCCCACCAATTGGCAGAGGAGGCGAAGGACGGCCCAATGAGTGGTCCTGTTGTCCCTCACCTGATCTCCCCACAACTTCTTGGCAACCACCTTCTGGATATGGGACTGGCAGCTAGACAGGCAAAGGGGAAAGCCAGGCTAGGATCCAAACATAGTGGGCAAGCTGCCAACCTGAATGCATTAGATCGGTTTGCTGCAGGCTGGGGTGAGTCCAAGGAGCTGTTCCTAGTCTAGGGGTCCTTGTGAGGAGGCTCAGAGCAGGATTTACTTCTGGGCATGAGTCTCCTCAAGTGTAAATAGGGAAGAGAGGCTTGGATTTATTATACCTTCCCCACCACCTCCCATGGGCAAAATCCATATATCCAGATGATACAAATCTACTACTAAGGTTCTCCTTGGGGGGGGGGGGGGACACCATTTTCTGGAAGGTAGCATGGAAGTGAGGCTTTGATTGAGACCCAGCTTGGTGTGTTGGTTAAGAGTGGCAGCTTCTAATCTGTAGAGCCAGGTTGGATTCCCTGCTCCTCTTCCACATGCAGCCAGCTGGGTGACCTTGGGCCAGTCACATTCTCTCAGAATTCTCTTAGACATCTGTTGTGAGTATAGGAAGGGAAGTCTCCTTTGGGTAGTGAGAAGTAGAGTACAAAAAAAAACATCAATTCTTCTTCTACAGACGAAGGCACTTATACCTGTTGGTGCTCAAGATGGGTTCCTCACAGAGTTGCCCATCGGCTAGAAAACAGACAGCCGTCGCTATCCAAAAGGTGAATTTTGGAGAGCGTTGATGTAGTCAACAGCTGCCTGGCCAACAAGCGACTTTCACCTTTTCTTCAATGGCCATTATTCATCAAGTGTAGACAGCTGGTTCCAGTGTGGTGGTCAAATGGCCATGCCAAGTCAGGAGAAGTCTTGCACCCAAGGAAGTTGTGACCAAGTGTGCAGATGCACAAGTGGACACCGGCAACATCAGTTCTCAGATTCTGCACAGTGAGTTGCTCATTGCTTTGCAGGGCATGGGAAGCGTCCCCCACCCTGGCCCGCCTATGAATTTCCGACCTTTTGGGACAATGATTTCTTTTACAATGTTGAGTATTTCTTACAATTTTGCCTTTTTTAGGAGAAAGCAGCTAAAATTCCTTGGGTTGCTTTGTTTTGAATCCAGGAACACCGCTGAAACTAAGAAGGTTTGTGGGGTATTAGCTCCTTGAAGGGTCATACCTTGTAAATTCTGACAGTCTCACGGGTGCAACTGGAATCAAATGTAGGTCTTCTGTTGCAGACCAGCAAGGCTGTCCTCTGAAATTATCTTCACGGTCAGGTTGTGGGGTTTTTTTGAGCTGTTAAGTAATCACCACATACATAAAGTTTGTTCCGTAGGTTGTTCAAAGCCCCAGAAACCTGTGTGCAAAGGTGCTACAGTGGGGCAAACCCCATAGATTTGTTTCCCAGGGATAGCATTTCACCTTCCGTTCTCTTCCAAAACAAACTGACTGCCATGGTTTACCCAGGACAGGTTCTGGCCATTGACTGGCTACATAAGTAGAATCCTGTGTGTTAATTATATAGAATCATATCTTACCAAGTCAGTTTTTCATTGACAAACACAGGCATAGCAAAGGGAGCGGAAGAATGAAGACTAAGGTCAGCTCACCCGGAGAAAATGGCTGCTCAGGATGAGGCTTCTCCCCTCATCAAAACCCGCCTTTTCTTGGCAACCCCCCCCCCAAAAAAAAAAAATCCAAGCATTTCTCAACCCAGAGTTGGCTGTCCTAAAGCAACAAGAGGTCTCCCAAGAATCCCGCTTCTCGCTCTTGCAGTGAATTTGATCCAACCCAAAAGAGAACATGTTTGCTGAAACTAGATATGCTGGGAAAGTCAACTGAAAAGTGCTGAAGTGCTGTCCTTTTCTAGCGTAATTTCACTGTGATGTGCCCCTCATCCAAGTGTGCTTTAAGCTTTGGAAAGTGGAGAGGTAGAATAAACACAGGAGCCAAGACCATAGACCGATTCCGAGAAAAGTCAGAAATCTTAACAAACGATATAATTTCAACTCAGCTTTGATAATCAAATTGAATAAAAGATTTCACATCAGTAAAACGCTCCCCCCCAACACAATTATCTAAAAGGGGGGGGGGAACCTGTACAATAACATTTCATGCCTTAAGTATAACAGTTATTATAGAGAGTAACAATACATGTAACATTTGACATACGATTGTCCTGGCAAGGTGAGAATTTGCAGGTGGCAAATCGGAAAAAGCTTTGGAGCATGAACTGGCAGCAAAAAAGTGAAAATTAAAACTCCCTTGTAGAAAATCCCACTAAAGAAAAGTCCCAAGGGTCTGGTTTTCTTTCTAAAGCTGTCAGTGTGGAACTAACACAGGCTGAACTGGAACGATGCAGGACTTGCAGACGTAGGAGGCCTTCTGCTCATTTCAACCTAAACCATCATGCTGTGCAAACAGTTGACTAGCCCAAGAGCACATTGATGGGTTCTGGAAAATGGCATTTCATTTCGCCTGACAACCATGATTGCTGGAGGGGAGGGGGAGGAGAACCCTTCACTTATTTAGATTCAGGTGGGTTCTGAAGTAGCACAACAGAAGTTGAGTCCAATGGCACCATTAAGACCAACCAGGATTTATTCAAGGCACGAGCGCCTTGAATAAATCTTGGCTGGTCTTGAAGGTGCCCCTGGACTCAACTTTTGTTGTCCATCAGTTGTAGTTTCACCAAATTGCATTTCGAATGGGGGCGGGGGTGGGATTCCCTTTGATGTTAGAGAGCTGCCGCATGCTGGAACTGCCACCAAAATGTTTTGTTTCATGTTGGAGAAGGTTCCAAGATCCAGGAAGCAACCCACTGGAGAGACAGGGATTGCCAGACTGCCCCTGTTAAACCAAGGGGCTGAATTCTCCCTCCCTTGTTCCACACAGAGCAGTTGCAGTCCTTAAGAAAAGGCTCCCAAAGGGGAAAAATAGTTCCACTGTGGAGCCCCACCCAGAGACTGCACTCAGTGGCCTCCATCAAAGGTTTTGGTTCCTCTTTGTTTATTTTGGAGGCAGCCTGAAGTCAAATCAGTTGGTGCTTACTGTTCTCCTCCTAGGGCTGGTTCCTGGAATGTTAGTAGAGAAGGGGGAAGAAAACAGCCCTTGGGCCAATACTGAGTTTGCATCCTTTCCAAGAAGAAGACCCAAGAGAGAAAAATCCCAAGCAGAAGGCACATAGGACCATGGGAGAGGAAACAGAGGTCTGGTACAGTATCAGGACCTACTTGAGAATCAAGACCATGATTTTATGTGTGGGGCAGGGGGAGGCCTCAGCAATGTCTCACTTCTGGGGCAACTTCTGTTCCTTTGGAGAATTTCTTGACCAAAGCGTAAATCAGCAGTTCCCAGAGATATATGGTGGCCAACAAGGGAGGCTGGTGTCTTGGAATGCGGCTGGAAAGTTTAATCCTCCCTAAATAGCAACAACCAAGGAAGGAAATAGCTAGTCCTGGAATCGAATTGGGGCCCAGTCTGGAACATTCCAAAGCCAGGGCTGGAGTCCAGTCCGGTACAGAGGCCCTGTGTATGTGGCTGGCATACAGCTGGCTCAAAGGAAAGAAGTTTATTTGCACTGATTCATCGCTGCCCTTAAAACTACTCTGAGGCACTTGGGAAATGGAGAGGACGTCTCTTTGCTAAGTGGAGAACGTGCTCTCAGGAGTCCCTGCCTGTATTCAAAGCAGGTTTTTGGTCCCCAAACCATGAGGTACTTACAAAGGCCCTCATGGGGCAGTAAGTGGAGGCAGGTGTCCTTGGCTCACAGGACACTTGCTTTGACCTCCGCCCTTGAGCTTCAGGCGGGTGCATTCCAAGCTTCTCACCACTTGGGTGAAATGCAGTAAGTCCCGCAGTAAGTCCATAAGGATCAGACCGAGGGTCCATCTAAGCCAGCCTTTCTGAACATTTTTGTTGCTGAGAAACCCCTGAAACATTCTTCAGGCTCCCAAGAAACCCCAGAATATGGTTGGGAAGCAGAGCTGTGGACACGCCCAGCCAGGGCCCCTCCCCTTCCCGTCCCCTCTAGGTCCACCACTGGCCATTGGGTGGGGGGTGGGTGGGTCAAGCTGACCATATATGCACCCAATAAATGTTTAACAAATTAAAAATTATATATATATAAAGATTAACTTCCACCAATTTGTAAAATCCTTCCACAGCCATCAAGAAACCGCAGGGTTTCATAAAGCCCTGGTTGAGAAAGGCTGATTTAAGCTAAAATCCCCTTTCCTAAATGGGTCCCTTCAGGACCTCAAGAATCATGACACGGAGGCAAGTCTTCTCCTACCCAGGAGTATCTCAACATCTATGGCAACTTTATAGAGACATTTTCCTCTGGTCTTTTTCAAAAAAGTTCTCTTGGGGGGGGGGCGGGGAATTTATCTGGGGAAATTTGTTTCTGAGCACTTCCTCTGATTTGATAGATTGCATTTTCTCGACATGGAAGGTTTATTTTATCACGCAGTACGAAAAACAGGACAGCAACAGCAAAGTGTGGTAGGAATTGCTGTCAAGTTCTCAGGCCCCCTTTCTCAGCTTTTTTAACTTAGAAACCCCTGAAGCATTCCTCAGGCTTCAAGAACCTCCAGAAGTGGTGCCATGTGGAGAATATGGTTGGGAAACAGAGCTGTGGACATACCCACCCAGGGCCCTCCCCTCCAGGCCCACCATTGGCCATTTGGGGAGGGAAGGGGTGGGACTACATAACCATATATGGTCGCATCACCTGATAAATGTTTACTACATTAAAATATATTTAAATTAATTAGCTCCCACCTATTCAGGAGACCCTTCCAGGGCTGTCAAGAAACCCGAGAGTTTCATGCAACCCTGGTGGAGACAGCCTGTGCCAAGGTGAGGAGGGGGTCTGAGGAAGGGGAGGATCTGGGGGCAAACTTGGCTCTGGTGGCCTGAATAGGTATTTAATGAACTCAGGGTTATCAACGAGATCAGGACTGAAATGGGTTGGAGGCTGAGGATAACTCCCGAGCACTAATGCGGCAAGTTCTCCCAATCCAAGGGGCCTTTCCCCGATGCAAAGGGCTCAGGCAGCGGGAAGACCCCTTGCACCGAGAGAAGCTATTGCTGCATGTGGAACAGATGCGCAGGATCAAGCCCCACGTCCTCCAATGGGAAGCAGGTCCTTGGACATGAGAGGTCCCCCACTAACACAGGGGGCTCCCGTGGAACCACACAGGAACCGCACTGGAGAGGGTGGAAATCAGAGGGGACCTTGGTCTCCAAACGTTTGCAAGAGCAGACCGTTCCGTTGCGTGGTGCCTCCCGCCCAACTTCAAAGACGGAGGCACCACTTCGGGCCACAGCAGTGGGGAGGAAGGACAACCGGATGGGGTTTACAGCTTGGGCCGAAGACGAACAGCGGGATATATTTGAAACTGATATTGCGACAACGCTACGCAGAGCTCTGCCAACTCTGCACACCCAAACGTCTTTTTATAAGGAGGTCAGTATACTGGTCCCCATATTGCAGTGCAGGGAGGTAGGGGCGGGTTGAAAATAGGGTTCCCAACCTCAAGGAGGGCCCTGGAGTTCTGGAATTATGGCTACTGAATTCAGTTTCCCTGGAGGAAGTGGCAGCACTGGAGGGCAGACTATGGGGCACCGCATCCCTGCCCTTCCCAAACGCTCCACTTCTACATCCCCAAGAATTTCCCAAACTGGAATTGGCAATGTTAGTCGAGACTGAGCAGCTTCTCTTTAAAAACAAAACAATAAAGCAGTGGCAGAGGCAAAATCTGAACTGTGCTCACCTACGTCGAGTCATCCCGTTTTCAAGGGGCTTGGACTTTTCTGCTCTGCTTTACTTGGTGTCGCAGGGACGGTCTCCAGCCCCTCCCCTCCGCAAGGGCACACTCACAGCAGTGGCTTTTTTTAACCACTTGATATTGAGAAATGCCCAACAGTGTGGGCCTGCACCTCATGTGCTAGCTGCTCACCTCTCAACGGCCCGGGGGAGGCTCATGCTCAGAGCCTGGATGTGCATTTAGGCCTCATCTGCTGCGCATAGGGATGCCAGTCCACAGGTGAGACCAGGGAATACCTCCATTCTACAGCTCATCTCCAGGTGGCAGAGATCAGTTCCCCTGAAGGACATGGCTACTTTGGAGGTAGCATTCATCACCCTAAATCCCACCGACTCCACCTCCAAAGCCTGCAGGCCCTTCCCAACCCTGGCTGAGTGGAGGTCCGTGCCATTCACAATCCTTCTCTCCCCTGCAGCTCTCCCTGAGAAGACCGGGGGCTTATGCCGCTCATTGCTCTGTTGCTTCTGTATGCAAGGCACTGTGCACAACTCAGCAGGTCCCTGGTGGAGGACCCGGGCCTGCCTGCCTCCCTCCCTCCCTGCAGCATAGTTGCACACAGGCAAGCCTTCATTTTCTTTGGGCCAATGTCTGCCTGCTTTCCACTGCTTCTGAGGCACGACTCACAAAGGGTTTGCAGGTTCCTAAGGAAACAGCTACATTTGTCTGGGGTCCAAGGTGCATCCTTTCCCCCAGGGCCAGTTACCCTTCTCCAGGAGATGCTGCATATAGTAGAAATGTGTATCAGCACCCAGCTTGTGGGCTGTGGCTCAGGAGGAAAGTCCTCAACATCTATGCAAACGAGGAAGATGGTTCTGCCAACTTCAACCAACTGGGTCCACATTGCTATGAAGACATGGCTCTACACAACTCATGTCGCACCTTGGAGGATTCATGGCCAGAAAAACCCCCGTGCTCTCTGGCCACCCCCCCCCCAAAGACTGCCCCTCTGAAGGATGGCTCAGAAGTTATAGGCTGACAAATATCCTGGAGACGAATATAATTTTAAAAACTGCCCAATCGTAAGTGCTGTTTCATGAGCTGCACCCTCCTCTTTGCAATGCAGTCCTCTCAATGCAGTCCTCTCCGGCGGCTGGGGGAGAGCAGTCTGAAAGCATTAGAATATACATCCCAAGAACTGAGAAGAATATCTACTAACAAGGCCTGTTACACATAAGGAGATGGCTGTGCACATACAAAAACTCAGGCGAGCCTGCAATGAAAACACAGTGACCAACAAGTAAGTCAGAGGCAGATTCTGCAAACTGGGGAAGAAGAAGAGCAGGAAATAAATTTTCCAAAAAGATTCAGGATTCACCCACGGTGTAACGTTTCTTTCTTTGCCTCCACAAGTGGCTAAAATATACTCTGAGAATTTGGCTGCTATAAAAATAAGTCCCAGAGAAGCTCAAAATGAGACAAAACTCTACTTTCAAGGCAAAAGTGACAGATTCCATTTGGGGGGGCAGGGGAATAAATCCATGAAACCGATCAAAAGCTTGCTAAATGCCTATTCCTTAAGGTAATCGCCTGCTTCACCAGCCAGAAAAACAATCACCTAACAATGAATCAGAGTGCTGGTTGAACTCTCTCTGCGGAAAAGAGCTGTAAGTATTAAAACCAACTCAAAAGCTAATTGTCCAATTCGGCTTGTCAGGATGTTCTCTCCACCGACAGTTGGACAGGCAGGATTCCTCGTCAGAAAGGGCTCAGCTCAGACAGTGTCAAAAATGCTGGTGGCAAGAGGGTTGTGTGTATGGACACCGGGAGAGCTTACGGATGGCTTCAGATATGCGCCTCCATGGCTGGGGAACCTGGAAGGATCTCTCCGTTCATCACAGTCTCCAAAACCAACATCTTGTCTTTCCCCGACTCCAGCTGCTGCTTCCTGAGCTTTCTTTGATGGATCACTGGAACAACAGCCAGAACCAGGCCCCCAACTAGCGGCGGGATACCAGCGAAATAAAAGGCCAGGTGGAAATTCCCGAAACAGCCACGGAGTAGTCCTGCAAAACAAAATCAACGGCAGAGAGAGAGAGAGAGAGAGAGAGAGAGAGAGAGAGAGAGAGAGACTGGAATCCATCCGAAATAGCAATGCTAGATTGCCACCTGCCCACACTCACTCTACTTGCTGCCCCTCGGCCTCAGCAGACAAGATTCAGCTCCAGGAGCTGAATCTTAGAGTCTTAAGAGACCAACAAGGTTTGCAGGGTAGAAGTTTTTTTTTTTTGGGGGGGGGCAGATTCTTCTGAGAGTTTTGACTCTCGTGAGCTGATACTCTGAGACTCTTGGGGCAGGCTGCCAAGAAGGTAAGTGGGGAAAGAACCCACTTTTCTCCCTGACTTCAGCTGGAGCCTGCCACCTGCCAACCTGTTTTTGGCTACCAACAGAAGATTCTGCAGTGGCATGGTACACTTCAGTGGGGGACACCTGTAAGCTGTCTCAGTAATCTCACAGCTCAAGGGTGGCCACACAAATGGTTGAGTTGATCTCTCAACTGAATACCCCTGGAAGACAGGGATCCTAGAAGGCCTCCTACTGTCTCTTTTGACTGGAAGTCTTGGAGATCTTGCACATTATCTGCTAGCGGAGCTTTTTATCAAACTGCAGCCAGCAGGGCTTGAACTGGGGACCTTCTGCATATAAAACAGGTGCTCTACCTCTGAGCCATGGCCTCATAAAGGTACTCTAAAATAGGGGTGGCCCAACGGTGGCTTCTTATGGTGCTTGCAGAGGCTCATGGGAACTGTAGGCCTTGGACATCTGGAGAGCCACAGTTTGGCCACCCCTACTCTAAAATACCTTGACCTTGACCTTTTACTCTAAAATACAGTTAAGCCATGGCCTAATTCTTTGAGTTTGCAGGCTTTTTTGGCATTTTGATACAGTGTGGTGGGTGCAGCCACAAAATGGCTGCCACTAAAGGGCTGCTGCAGGAGATGCAACCAGTCACAAAATGGCCACCACAGTCCTGCAATGAAGATCCTACTGCTGTCATGGCAGCTGCTCCCAAAGCAGTGTTTTTAAAAAATATGCCCAGCCAGTCAAATTTCCAATGGCCAATCAGAAGGCTTTCTGGGCAAAAGCTCCAGTGTAAAATACTTGGTGGGCAGGAACTTTGGGGGTCCAGTTTAATGTGGATGAAGCCATTTTGTCAAGAAATGTACAAAAGCTGGATTGGAAGGGGCGGCAAAGGTGAGCTGTTACTTCCTCTGGAGGCGGGAGCTCAACTTGAAATGTCCCACATGACTGACCTGCAATTGGGGGGCCTGCTGTCATGGGGATGGCCATAAGTCCCAGAAGATACCCGATGGCCTGAGAAGCCTGCATAGGTCCAACCAGCTCAAAGGCGATGGGGGCCATGATGGTGATGAAGAGTCCGTCACAAAGCCCGAGGAAGAGGCAGACGACAATGACGCCCCAGAACTCTTGGCACTGTGGGATCATCATGCACAACACGCCCAAGAGAATGAAGGAGGCCACCTGGGGAGGCAAAGCAGGGGAGCTGTTCAGACAGGATAACAGGAGAGGGTTCACGCACCCCACAAATCAGGATGAGGACCTCATAACAAAGAGAGAGGGCAACCGCCTGTCTACCTCGTTTTTATTTCACTCTTACTCCCAGGAGTTCAGGACAACAGACAATGTCCTGAATCCTCACTCCTGCATTTCATCCTCACACCAACTCTGTGAGGAAGCCTAGGCTGAGAGAAAATGACCGGCCCAAAGCCCCTCCTAGCAACTTCAAGGGCCAGTGGAGGATTGGAATCCAGATCTCCCTGCTGCTCCTTGACCAACATGGCAACTATCAAGGCATTCTGATCCTCACTCCCAATGGTTCTGGCTCTGCAATTAGGTCAGCACAACCATGGCCCAGGGATTTCCACGTGCACTAAACTGATTAAAACTGATATTGAACAGTTGCCCACTCTCCTATCATGGCCAAGGAAGAGGTGGCTTATAAAGATGGTTGATTCCAGTTGGCCAGTGGAATCAACTGTAGATCAGCTGATTTTAGGCCTCAACTATAGGCCTGGGGGAATAACTCTTGTCTTACAAGCCTGCCCGAGATCTTGCAGGGCTCCGATCTCCATCGGCAGAGCCTTCCACTAGGCCAAGGTCAGAACCAAAAGGGCCCTGGTCCTAGCTGAGGCCAGTTTAATCTCTTCGGGACCAGGGAACCTAGGCAGATTCTGCTGGCTAGCTCTTAATGCTCTCTGGGGGACATAGTGGGAGAGATGGTCCCATAGGTATGAAGGTCCCAGACCATTTAGGACTGCGTGGTGTAGTGGTTAAGAGCGGTGTCTTCTAATCAGGTGAGCTAGGTTTGATTCCTGGCTTCTTGGCGTGCTGCCAGCTGGGTGACCTTGGGCCAGTCACAGTCCTGTTAGAGCTGTTCTTACAGAGCAGTCCTGTCAGGGCTCTCTCAGCCCCACCTACCTTATTGAGTGTCTGTTGTTGGGGGAGGAAAGGAAGGTGATAGTCAACCACTTTGAGACTCCTTCAGCGATATAAAAACCAACTCATCTTCTTCTAAAAGTGAAAACTAAGATTATGAATCTGATCTGGTCTTCAATCTGGATCCAGTGCCACTAAGCAAGGACACCATGTGTATGAGCCCCCCAACAGGTCCCAGTAAGGACCCATGCAGCTGCATTCTGGGCCAGTTGAAATTTCCACACCCATCTCAGGAGCAGCCTGCCATACAGTGAGTTATAATGATCTAACTTGGAGATGTAATACAGCCTGTTCAGTTACATCCAAACTTCCTGAAATAAGTAGTTCCTGCAGCTTGATGCAGCCTGTGGTCTCCAAGGACCAGGGAAGAAGCAGTTCTACAGTTCAATGCATCCCCTGAAGCGTTTTGGGCTGTTGCTTCAGAGGGTCAACAAAGCCCTGGAGAAGGATTCCCCACACCTGCAGCTGCATGCTGGCAGGCCACCTCAAAACGACCGGGGAGCAAGGGCAGCGGACAGGTAGGAAAGCATCTTCGGGCACTGCGGATTTGATTGTGCAGAGACATAAACATTACCAAGGGCAGTGGCAAAGGATTGGTTCTCTGAGACCACCTGATTCAGATGACTGGGCAGATCTGGTTCCTGCTTCACCTGCCTGCAGTTTCCTCCTTGGTAGCTTTCTCCAAGGCTGCAGGTTTGAGCCCCGCAGTGCCCATCAGGAACAAGCAATCTAGGTGTCACATTTCTAACCTCCTTCTCCATTTGGCCTCACAACAATTTTGTGAGACTCGGCTGCAAGAGGCTCCCTGGCCTAGTTATCCAGGAGACTTTAGGGGGGAGTCGGGATTTTCAGCTTGCCTTGATACTAACCACCACGCCCAGGAGACTGTTTGCCCGGAGGGATTAGGGATGTAGTAAAATAGAATTCTGCAGGAGAGCGATTTCTATATCAGTGATAACAATTTTAATCACCCGTGAAATTGCTACACAGCCTTCTGTCCTTTAGCATCCTGTAATTGCAGACTTCAGTTTATGCGATTTTGCATACTGTTTCTGATTTACAGTACTTTGTGTTTTATTGCATTGCTCATGGCATCCACTAAACCAACTTTATCGCATGGTCTTTTATGCCTCTGCTATCTGCCCTGGACCTCATCCAGATGGCCCAATCTTGTCCGTTCTTGGAGGCTATCAGGAATTTAACCCCCTTTGAATAAGCTATAGAGAATGTAATACACACTTGACGTAAAACAATCTCTGTCTGTCTGTCCGTCCGTCCGTCCGTCCGTCCACCCATCCATCCATCCATCAACCCACCCAATTCGATTTTTTTTTTTTGCACCACTACACATACGAGGACTGCAGGTCAGTTGAATTTTTACTTATATATTTTGTGGCTTTGAAACAAATTACTAGCAGTTAGAGCATGTGAGTTCAGAAACATTCTTATATTAATCATTACCTCCATACGTCTCTATACATTGTAACATCAACAGAATATATCTCAATTCCCAATCTCAGCCATGTTACTTTGGAATACACAACATTGTATTATTATTATTATTATTATTATTATTATTATTATTATTATTATTATTATTATTATTATTATTATTATTATTATTAATTGCATTTATATATTTTTATATCGTAATCAATTGAAGTCAGTGCAGAATATTTTATACCTTTGTAGTATACTCTATAAATGTAAGTACTATTTTAAGTGAGGCATTAAAACAATCTACAGCCTAATCTCGATGGGTTAAATCCCTGGTTGCTTGTTACACGGTGATCCACATCTTTTTTGAGTTCTTGGAATCTAAGCAGGGTCGGTCCTGGATAGTCTTTGGATGGGAGACCACCAGGAAGTCTGGGGTTGCTGCACAGAGCCAGGTAGTGACCAACCACATCTCTTGACTTGGAAACCCGCTGGCCTAGCATTTAGTTGCTGTGGTTTGACATCACTTCCCGCCACCAGTCTGCCTTGAATCTCAATGAGAAAGGCAGATGGTAAATGGAGCAAAGAAATAAACAGCTTCTTGCTAGGGGAAAATCGTCACTGCAGGCAGTTCCTACTTTGAGTCCTTGACCTCTATCATGCTCAGGTATTTGCTTTCCTTCCCATACCATTTCCCCTCCTCCATTTCAGGTTCTCCCCCCTCCAAAAAACCCCCAACAACAACAACATTGAGACTACTCAGTGCTGTTAAGAATCACACACACACACACCCCAAGTCACAGAAGCAGGACTGACCTGATCTGGCTTCCCATGTTCACAACCCAAAATCAAATGCTCCAGAACAGAGTGACCCACAGAGAAGACTCAGTTTCAGAGAACGTGGAGTTCTTGCCAGCAATCAACAGAAGCAAGTCCGCAGAAAAACAGAAAGCCCCCCCCCCACCCGCTACACACCCATCGCGGGCAGGCAAACAAAAGAAAGCCTCTTGAACGTCACTGGAGAAAGAATCAGCTGCACCCCTTTGTCTGTGTAAATTACTTTTTTATCTGCTAGAAGCTCTGCCAAACCTTGCAAGATGAAAACACTCTGCCCACTTCAGCCAGGAGGCCGCTGAATATCAGGTTCATGTGGAGGCCAAACCCGGCAGTGGGTGGAAAGACATAGAAACACCATATTTCTTTGACCTTCACAGGGTCTTCTGGCTTCATCCCATGGGTCTGTTTTCTGTGCCTTGCTAAGCCATGACTTTTCCAGCCATGCTGCCGGTTTATATGCCTCCCTCAGGGTCTCTGGGAAGGTCTAAATGACAGAAAAGGCCATAGACTCCAAATGAGATGAAGTTATTGATGCCAAGAGCAACCATCTCATCACCTCCCCACCCCATACTTCAAAACTCATCTGTGATGGCACAATGTTTTTCTCTTCCCCTCCCCCCCCCAGCCCATGAGGAGGAGTAGAGATGAGAAACTTCAGAAGGCTAGAACCTCTCCAGTCAAAGTAGCTGGTGGACAGGGTTTAGAAGGGGGAGGGGGGCTGATTTTTAACTGTGTTTTATTATTGTATTTTCATTATTGTATTTTATTATTTTTATTTATGTTTATTTATTGACAGACTTACATACCGCCGCTCTCCATTGGAATTCACGGCGGTTTACAATAAAACAATAAAAACCAGTAGAACCCCTTAAAAAACCCTTAAAAACGATAAACATTAACATTAAGAACTTAAAAGATGGTGATACCAAAGTTCTAGTTCCCACCCACCCCCTGCCCTGGCCAATCAGGGAAGAGTGCTTTGCTACGAGGCATGGAGAAGGAAGTTAATTAGCAAAAAAGCAGAAATCTGCACACTTTGTTATTGTTGTTAGGTGCGAAGTCATGTCCAACCCATCATTACCCCATGGACTTCCTGTCCTCTACCATTCCCAGGAGTCCATTTAAGTTCACACACACTGCTTCAGTGACTCCATCCAGCCACCTCATTCTCTGTCGTCCCCTTCTTCTTTTGCCCTCAATCACTCCCAGCATTAGGCTCTTCTCCAGGGAGTCCTTCCTTCTCATGAGATGGCCAAAGTATTAGAGTTTCATCTTCAGGATCTGGCCTTCTAAGGAGCAATCAGGGCTGATCTCCTCTAGGACTGACCGGTTTGTTCGCCTTGCAGTCCAAGGGACTCGCAAGAGTCTTCTCCAGCACCAGAGTTCAAAAGCCTCAATTCTTTGACGCTCGGCCTTCCTTATGGTCCAACTTTCGCAGCCATACATTGCAACTGGGAAGACCATAGCCTTGACTAAACGCACTTTTGTTGGCAGGCTGATGTCTCTGCTTTTTAGGATGCTGTCTAGATTTGCCATAGCTTTCCGCCCCAGGAGCAAGCATCTTTTAATTTATTTACTGCAGTCCCCATCTGCAGTGATTTTGGAGCCCAGGAAAATAAAATCTGTCACTATCTCCATTTCTTCCCCATCTATTTGCCAGGAATTGAGAGGGCCGGATGCCATGATCTTTGTTTTTTTGATGTTGAGTTTCAAGCCTACTTTTGCACTCTCCTCCTTCACCTGCATCAACGGGCTCTTTAGTTCCTCTTCACTTTCTGCCATTAGAGTAGTATCATCTGCATATCTGAGGTTGTTGATATTTCTCCCTGCAATCTTGATCCCAATTTGTGATTCCTCTAATCCCGCCTTTCTCATGATGTGCTCCGCAAACAAGTTAAATAGGCAAGGTGACAGTATACAGCCTTGCCGAATTCCTTTCTCAATTTTGAACCAATCAGTGATTCCATGCCCGGTTCTCACTGTTGCTTCTTGACCTGCATATAGGTTTCTGAAGAGACAAATAAGATGCTCTGGTATTCCCATCTCTTTAAGAACTTGCCACAATTTGTTGTGCTCCACACAATCAAAGGCTTTAGCACAGTCAATGAAGCAGAAGTAGATGTTCTTCTGGAACTCCCTAGCTTTGTCCATGATCCAGCGTATGTTGGCAATTTGATCTCTAGTTCCTCTGCCTCTTCAAAATCCTGCCTGTTCTTCTGGAAGTTCTCGGTCCACATATTGCTGGAGCCTAGCTTGTAGGATTTTGAGCATAACTTTGCTAGCATGAGAAATGAGTGCGATGGTGTGGTAGTTTGAACATTCTTTGGCATTGCCATTCTCTGGGACTGAAATGTAAACTGACCTTTTCCAATCCTGTGGCCATTGTTGAGCACACTTACTGATGGTAATTTTTGAAATTTCAATGCTTATATCCACTTCCGGATATCGTGGGGGAAAGGTAGGGTCACTCTGGATCAATCATGCATATTGCAGAGGGAAAATTTTAAGCACTCAAAATCCAAATGCAAATTGAATTCAGTGTAGACAGGAGAGATTTATTTGAGCTGTCAGTGGGTAAAAAGCTCCATGCAGACGACATCCTGGTCACAGGAAGCAATCCTTTTGACCAGCCACTAAGAACAAAGAATTGGCCCTCACCCAACTTTAGCAGTGGGAAACTATTCATGCGCAAAGACCATCAGCCCTGTTCTGCACCCAGCCACGGACAGGGGGGTGCAGTGATGGAGATGTGCCAATGTTTGAGCAACACATGTGGAAGGAAGGCAACTGAGGCACACTGATTTCTCATGCTGGATCGATGCCATGGCACCTGAAGGGAGTGTGGTTCTCCAGCTTAGCACAGAACAGATGAAACATAAATGAGAGAATCACTCCAAAACTTTCTGGTGGGCTCCAGGTATGTTTCGTGTGATGATAGCAGTGGTGCTCGGCTGGTATCCTCACACCACAGGTGGCCTAGTGCCAATTGTATCCGACTTGCCTGCACATAATGCTAAAAGCTTATAGAATCATAGAATCATAGAGTTGGAAGGGGCCATACAGGCCATCTAGTCCAACCCCCTGCTCAACGCAGGATCAGCCCTAAGCATCCTAAAGCATCCTAAAGCATCCTTCTTGAAGCGAGGCCTCCAAAACTGCACACAGTACTCCAGGTGTGGTCTGACAAGTGCCGTATACTATTATTTTATTATTATTATTATTTAATATTTAGACCGCCCTTCTCCAAATAGGTCTCAGGGCAGTTTACAACATAAACAGTTAAAACACAATAAAATCCCCATAAAAACCCCAATTTACATATAACATATAAGCGGCGGTGGTCACAATTCTCCTTATTGGCCCCTCCGAGTGTCACTCCAGGGCCAAGTAGCCAATGGGGAGCTGCGCACAGCACAGTAGGAGCTGCACTCCTCATTGGCTACTTGGCCCGTCCTCAGAGCGACCCGCCGGGGAGTCGCCATGGGAAGGGAAGAGCCTTCCCATCAGGTGAGTTGTCTGGCCCTCCTGGGTTTGCCGCGGGGAAAGGAGCAGGGAAGCCGTGTCGAAGACGTGGCGGCCCTGCTCCTTTCCTGACAGCCACACAGCCGGCTGCCCAGGGAGCCTGGGGACGCGAGGCCTTCAACACAGCGGCACGAGGGGGGTGGGGAGCGCGCGATGGCGGCCACGCAGCCGGCTTGCCCGGGTTGGAAGCTGCGGGAAAGGAGCAGGGTTGCCGTGTTGAAGATGCGGAGGCCCTGCTCCTTTCCCGCCCATGAGCCGCGGACCATGCCCCTAGAGGCCAGGGACGTGAGCCCGGGGATGCCAGGCCTTCGACGCGGCGGCATGAGGGCAGGGAGCGTGCGACGGCTGGCCGCAGGAACACCAGACCGCGGGAATGCCAGACCGCAGGAAGCCTTCGCCCTGCGAAGGCTTCTCCCGGGGGGGGGGGGCTAGTGCCCATTTTATTGTTAAATAAAACGGGTTTTCCCCTTAGTTAATAAATATGTTAAAAAGTACCAGACAGAGCCCAGAGCCCTGAGGTACCCCGCTACTCACCTCCCTCCAGTCTGATGAAACACCTTTGACAACAACTCTTTGAGTGCGGTTCTCTAACCAATTCCCTATCCACCTAACTATCTGAAAATCCAGATTGCAACTTATCCATCAGAACATCATGGGGAACCTTATCAAAAGCTTTACTAAACTCCAAGTAAACGACATCAACCAAATTTCCACGATCCAGCAAACCTGTTACTTGGTCAAAGAAGGAAACCAGTTTGGTCTGACAGGACCTGTTGGAGACAAATCCATGCTGACTTCCCTGGATCACCAAATTGTCCTCCAGGAGTTTGCAGATCACTCCCTGTAATATCTGCTCCATTATCTTCCCCACAACAGAGGTCAGACTCACTGGTCTGTAGTTTCCCGGGTCATCCTTCCTCCCTTTTTTGAAGATCGGAATAACGTTTGCTCTCTTCCAGTCCTCCGGGACATCTCCAGTCCTTAAAGAGGTCCCGAAGATGATGGACAAGGGTTGTGCAAGTTCTCTGGAAAGTTCTTTGAGCACTCTCGGGTGCATTTCATCCAGATCAGGGGATTTGAACTCATCCAGTGCAGCTAAATGCCTCTCAACAACCTCTCTGTCTAAGTCAACCTGCCATCCAGACGCTATCCCTTGGCTACTGCCAACTCTAGATGTGCCTAAACCCTTTGACCTGTGATAAAAAACAGATATAAAATAGGCGCTGAGCCTTTCTGCTTTCTCTGCATCCTCCATTAGAGTTTGTCCATCCGTACCCAACAGTGGGCCTATTGCCTCCTTTATTTTACGTTTGCTCCTCACATAACTGAACAATCTTTTCTTGTTACAATGGGCTTCCCTGGCCAATCATAGCTCATTCTCAGCTTTGGCCTTTCTGATGATTGATCTACAGTGCCTAGTAACCTGTAGGTACTCTTCTTTAGAGTTCTGTCCTTCCCTCCATTTCCTGAATATTTCCCTTTTCTTTCTTAGTTCCTCTTGAAGTTCTCTGTTCATATAAATAGGCTTCTTAGAGCTCCTGCAGTATTTTCATCTTTTTGGGATAGTCATGGATTGAGCATGCAATAGCCCACCCTTCACATGCTCCCTTCCCTTCCAGCATTCTCATCCATAGTAGTCCACGGTATGACACTCATCATGTCTCTGAGTTTATTAAAGTTTGCCCTACGAAGATCCAACATCTGCATCTGGCTACAAGCTTCCTTGCCCCCCCCCATCTCAAAAGGAATTCTATGAGGACATGGTCACTTCCCCCTAGGGTCCCCACTTCCTTCACCCCATCCACCAACTCTTGCCTGTTGGTCAGTATTACGTCCAGTATGGCTGAACCTCTTGTGGGTTCATCTACCATTAGATAGATGAAATTGTCAGCCAGGCAGGTCAGAAAGTTGCATGACTGAGGACGCTTCACAGAGTTTGTTTCCCAGCACACATCTGGGAAATTGAAGTCACCCATGATTACAAGGTCCTGCCACTTGGATATTTTCTCAAGCTGCTCA
Organism: Paroedura picta; assembly: GCF_049243985.1. Taxonomy (NCBI): domain Eukaryota; kingdom Metazoa; phylum Chordata; class Lepidosauria; order Squamata; family Gekkonidae; genus Paroedura; species Paroedura picta. The sequence continues at coordinate 44,261,409 of NC_135381.1, read as the reverse complement.
CAAAGTGCAGCATCCACATCCTCTCGTTGGTCAGGCAGTCGGTAGCAGACACCAACAACCACACTGTTTGTTTTCCCCTCGCTTATTTTCATCCAGATGCTTTCCACTGTAGATATGCTCTCCTTCACTAGAATTTCCTGACAGGTAAGCCCTTTCCTCACATACAGTGCCACTCCTCCACCTCTTCGATCTATTCTGTTTTTTCTGAACAGTTCATATCCATCCACCATTACATTCCAGTCATGAGAATCATTCCACCAAGTTTCTGTGATGCCTACTAGATCATACCTTTCCATCCGCATGAGAAGTTCCAGCTCTTCCTTCTTATTTCCCATGCTTCGGGCGTTAGTATAAAGGCATCTGAATCCTTTTACTTTTGGTTCCTTATGAGCTGGCCTTCCTGGTTGGGCTGCTCCTGATCGGTCTCCTTCCTTACACTCCCTATGCTGAACGTCTCTTTCCCCTTGTGGCTTCAGTTTAAAGCTCTCCTGATGAATCTCCCCAGGTTCCTGCCAAACACATTCTTCCCCAACTTCGACAAGTGCAGTCCATTAGGTGCTAGTAGGCCTTCTTCAAGAAAGCCCATCCCATGGTCCCAGAAACCAAATCCCTCCTGCCGGCACCAACTACGCAGCCAGTGATTCACCTCCATTATCTTCCTCTCTCGACGCATTCCTCTTCCCTTGACAGGCAAGATTGAAGAGAATACCACTTGTGCCCCCATTTGCTTGAGCTTCCTCCCCAGATCTTGATAGTCTGTTTTAATAGTAGCGATGGTATTCAGGGACATGTCATTCGTTCCCACATGGACCATTACAAATGGGTAGCGATCCATAGATTTGAGGAGTTTGGACAGCCGTTCTGAAATGTCTTTAATTTTTGCCCCTGGCAAGGAACACACCTCTCGGGTTAGGGGGTCGGGCCCAGCCACATGGCGATCCATTCCTCTTAGCAGGGAGTCTCCAATTACCAGTACCCTCCTTTTTTTTTTCTTCTCAACTCCATTTCCTTCTGTCCCCGTGGCCTCTTCCCTTTGTCTTGGACTTCGTTTTGGGACCTCTTCCCTCGTTGGCACTTGCACCTCCTCTGCAAGGGCCTGAAATCTATTCTGGAGCTCCAAAGGCCCCGAGAACCATCTCGCTCTACGCCATTGAGTCTTTTTCCTAACTGTCTGCAGAGGCTCCATAATGAGGCCAATCCCCTTATCCTCTTCAGGACTGGTTGTATCCTCTTTATTCAGATTTGCACAGCTCCTGCCTATGAAATCCTCCCCTTTCTTAATTTGTGTCAGAGTAATAATCCTTTCTTCTAAACCCCTAATCCTTTCCTCCAAAAGTCTTACCAGTTTACACTTGGGGCAGATTTAGTCCATCTTGTCTTCAGGGAGGAAGGCAATCATGTCACACTCACTGCAGATGATGGGATGAGTGTCCTGGAGGTCCATCGTAACTTCTAGGCAGTGCAACTACTAGGGAAATATAATCTACAAATTCTAATTGCTAGGCTAAGAGCCACATGCCAAGAGTCCTCTGGCGAGGAGCAGCCCTTTTTAATCCTCCAAGCAGAGGTCGGGCCCTTCTTTCTTTCTTTCTTTCTTTCTTTCTTTCTTTCTTTCTTTCTTTCTTTCTTTCTTTCTTTCTTTCTTTCTTTCTTTCTTTCTTTCTTTCTTTCTTTCTTTCTTTCTTTCTTTCTTTCTTTCTTTCTTTCTTTCTTTCTTTCTTTCTTTCTTCCTTCCTTCCTTCCTTCCTTCCTTCCTTCCTTCCTTCCTTCCTTCCTTCCTTCCTTCCTTCCTTCCTTCCTTCCTTCCTTCCTCCTCAATCACCACAATCACCACAACAATAGCCTCACTTGGTCAGCAGCAGCAAGCTCTCCCCAGCAGCAGCAAGCTTTCCATGTGCTCCCAGCTGTCTGAGCTGTCTGAGCTTACCCTTGCTGCATCATAATTATGTTCTGCAAGCTGTGTCTAGTCACATAATTTGACTTGGCTAGTTCTGGTGTCTGGCTCGTTACCTTCCAAGCACAGCTTCTGAAGATAAATAGATGGAAACAACAAGGACTGATATCTAGTTAACCCCCCTCCTTGTGTGCCCAGGTGCTTGGGTGGCTTGGATAATTTTCTCTTTCAACGACTGCTTTTCGGGGTGCTGCAGAATGTGAGGCAAATGCCCACCCCCACAGCATAGGAACAGAAGTGAAAAGAGCAGCAATTGGTGCATTGAGTCTCAGATAATTCTGGAGTAGGGGAATGAACACAAAGATCAGGCACACCCTACCTGCAAGTAGATCTTGTTCAACCCATGGATAAGGTCGCCAATTGGTCCAGAAGTCAAGCGCCCAATCCCTGAAGTGGCTCCCAAGCAGACTAACACAATCCACCCTTTATCTGTTTCTTTGAACTCCTCTTCCACGTATTTCACCTGGGGAAGAGAGGTAGTAGTAGAAGTAGTAGTAGTAGTATGTATGTATGTATGTATGTATGTTTATTCAGTCAACTGACCCATATAAACAATACATCTATAAAAACTGCAATCAATTATAAAAGTTAATCAATATGAGTTGTGAAAAAATACAAGAGTATTGCTACATTAAAATATTAAGATAATAAAACAATGTTAAAACAATGCATTGTTGGAAACAATTGTAGGTAGGGGGGAAAGGGTTATAACATGTAAAGGAGAGGAAGGGGGAAGAAACCTCAGGGAAGTTAACTGCAGGGACAAGGGATCTTCTTGAGCAGTCCATTAACCCAAGGGATAAGAGGGCCTATTCATTACTATCGTTCAGACATTCTTTTCGATCTAATTCTAGTAGAGGTGTGAAGGAATTTTGCTACCGTCTTAGAAATAAGTGGGTCTTTGTCCCTTAGCAAAAATTTAACTAGAGTATCACTATTATGGGATGATAAAGATGAATGTCTGGTGTAGTGGGATAGTAAAGGTAGGATTAGATATCTTCAGATGCTTTAATAAAAAGGACAATATAGTAAGATATGTGAAATTGTCTCAGGCCGGGCATGATCACAGGGGCATAAACTTAGCTCCAGCAGACAATTGAGAAACCTGCCCTTGAGTGCGGCTGAGGGGAATGAGTTAAAACGTGCTCTTGAAAGGCCCAACAGTATTTTAATATTGAGATGTTTGTGAGTTATGGAGCTGGAGTATTTCCTGGCCATCTTTTCAGAGTGCTATAGATTCTAGGAAGAATTGAGAATTCCTCCTGAGAATCTATATCAAAAAGACATTGCCGTACGGCAGCTTTGGCTGTTTTAAGGCCAAGTTCTATTCGATGGTTCGGATCGAGGCCCAGAGTTTGGATTTTTTCAATGATTTTGCTATTCCATGGGAATTGCGAGGAGACTGCTAAAAATTTGGGGATTAGTCCCTTCGGATGGAGGTAAATTTTTAACCAGTAATTGATGGTTGTCAGCCAGGCACGGGTTTCTACCTTCTGAAGGCCAGATTCTTGGTGTAGAACAACATTTGGTGTGCAGTTAGGTTTTTATAAAGATCTCTCAAAAATTTTGATTGCACTCTTTCAAGCAGCACATAGCTCCTGCAAGGGCCCAATTGGGTACCATATAGGATTTGCGCTAGTACCTTCGCAGAATATAGCTTCAGAGCTGCTGGAATAAACTTACCACCTTTGGTATGAAAGAATCTAGGAATGGCTAGAGCACTTTTTTTTGCGGAATCTGTTCCCGAATGTATATGGGCGTAATGACCACCGTTATATTGGAAATTGACTCCTAAATATCTAAAATACTTGACCTCATCAATTATGTGCCCGTCAATATACTAGCGATATTTCTGGAACCTGTTGTTACAGTGCATTATTTTAGTTTTCTCATAGTTAATATTTAGATGTTTTTCTTTGCATTGTTGGCTTAAAATAAGCAGAGCGCGTTTCAGGCCAATTTTGTTCTGTGAAAGGATCACAGCGTCATCCGCATACATAAGAATTGGTATTTTCTTATCGTCCAGCTTAGGGGCATGGATATCAGAGTTCTGAAAGCATTAGATTAAGGAATCAACATAGAAGTTAAATAAAAAGGGGGCTAGGAAATAACACTGTCTCATGCCTTTCTGAGTGTTCACTGGTTTTGTTAGGTTACCCTCATTACTAAATCTCACTTGCAATCTGGTTTCCTTATATAACATGACCATCAAATGAAGCAGCCTTTTATCAATGGAGGAGTTGGCCAGCTTGGCCCACAATTGGTTTCTTGGGATGGTATCAAAAGCAGCCTTGAGATCAATGAAGGCTGCATATAAGGAGCCCTTAGCTGATGTGACATGTGTATGGATTAAATATTGCAAGATAAGGCATGGTTGATCTCTCTGGTCTGAAGCCATCTTGTTCATCTTCTAAGATTTTTTCTTGTTCTGGCCACTTGCATAGCTTAAGGCATAGGTGTTTCGAGTACAGTTTAGAGATCACATTTAACAGACTAATTGGTCTGTAGTTGGATGGTTCAGATCGGAGGCCTTTCTTGAAGATGGGCATAATTATGGCAAGTCCCCAATCATATGGGATTTGTGCAGTTTGATCTATATATGTAAAGAGTGATGCCAAAATAGGAGCCCACCAATCAATATTAGATTTTAATAGGTCAGGGGAGAGTAGTAGTAGTAGTAGTAGTAGTAGTATACACCCTGTGAGGGAGGTGGGGCTGAGAGAGCTCCAACAGCTCTGTGAGAACAGCGCTATCAGGGCTATGACAAGCCCGAGGACACCCAGCTGGCTGCATGTGGAAGAGGAGCAGGGAATCAAACCTGACTCACCAGATTAGAAGCTGCCACTCTTAACCACTAAAACAACAAGGATGTCAACCCCCTGAATGACCCAGTGCTGCATCTTCTGCAATGCACACTCAGGGGGCCAGCTATAGTGGGTACAAGCACAGGGTGAGTGTCCACACAGCACCGGACTTGGTTGGTCCTCCACCGCACCTCCTGGTGCTCAAGAAGTCCTTCCTGTCCTGCCATCTGGGACCTTTTGCTTTCCAGGCACATTAAAGCTTTGGCCTTCTTTTCCTTATTCCATGTTTGGAGCTAAATAGATGTTTCATGGCAGGCCATTCTAATGTCTGCTGTTTTTAATGTCCTCTTTCCCTACGTCTGTGACTGGGCCCTTAGGTGCTCTATGGAGGTATCTTGCTCTGGAAGTTACGGTATTGCACCCAGCCCCTGAGCTGTTCTGCAGCCACTGTGCATTCCTCTCGATGTGGAGGCAGCAGCCGTCTCTCTCTCCAAGATATTTACGCTGAAACAGCTGCTGCAGAAATCCTGCCAACCCAAGAAGTGGCTTACTTTGCTCACTGGTTGAACTATCTTCCACACCGGACCTCTAGGAACAGACTTTCTCTGTTCCTAGCATTCTCCAAGGCAGACTTTGTCAAATGTTTGACTGTGGAGGAGCTCTGAAATAAACATTCAGGCTCCGAGAAGCCTCTTAGCTGGCCACACCCCCAGAGTTGTGGGGAGAGGAAAGGGAAGGCAACTGTAAGGCACTCTGAGACTCCTTCTAGTAGAGAAAAGTGGCATATAAAGCCAACTCTTCTTCTTTTTCTGGATTTGCATGGGACAGAATGGCTGTTCACAAATTCCTCAACATGCCAGGGGTTCTGATTTAACATACAGGGAGCACATCAACACTCGGCTTCAAAACATTCCAAATTGCCTCCTGCTCTCATTGGATTTGTTCTTTATCACAGAGCAGTCAGGTCTCCTTCCCTTATCCTACAGTAGGCAGGATTCAAGCATCTTCTCCCTTCCCTCCCAGTCTCCTCCAGCTCATGATAATCTTACCAGGTGCACATAGGGTATGAAGTACCCCAGAACACTAGTTGCAATCCCAAAGGCCCAGATCCGATAGGACTTCTTCCTGAAGACCCTCATATTGAAGTACTTCCGCATCTGAGACATGCACTGCTGCCGCCAGCTTCGGCTGTCCAGCTTCACATGCTCCACATCATGGGGGTCGGAGGTCGAAGGGAACATGGGGCGGAAAGTCAAAGACAAGAAAATCTGGACAAGCATAAAGGCGCTGAGGACTTGGAACGTGTGTGCCAGCCCGATGGATCGGCCGATAATCTTCAAGAGGAGAGGGAGGCCCATGGAGAAGAGACAGCTGCCCGCAGTCACCAAGCCATTCGCCAGACCCAACCGCCGTTTGAAGTAGTGGCCGAGGATGACCAGAGAGGGCTGGAAGGCAAAAGAGCTGCCACATCCAAAGAGGACCCCGTACGTGAAATAGCGGACTTCGAGGGACCTGTTGGCAAAACAAGGAGCCTGTTACATTCCAGCATTATTTGATGTTCCATAGGATTCTCTGGGCAAAATTTTTACAAGGTAGGTTGCTGGGTCTTTCCTTAACTCTCCCCATTTATCCGTGGTTAGAGGAAAGCGGCCTATAAGAATGAATTCTTCTTCTTCAGTAATATCTCAGGGCTCTCTGAGCCTCACCTCCCTCGCAGGGTCTCTGCTGTGGGGAGAGGAAAGGGAAGGCGATTATAAGCCGCTTTGAGACTCCTTCGGGGAGAGAAAAGCGGCATATAAGAACCAACTCTTCTTCTTCTTCTTCTTCTTCTTCAATATTCTCATGCCACCCCTGTTCTCTTTTCAGCTCCCACCTGCTACCTCAAGGTGAGGGACCACCCTCTGGCTGATGGTCCTGCCTTGTGCACAGAATGTACAAAACCTGCAGAGCTTCAACAATCAGCAGAACACACTGGCAGGCCATACGCGCCACCGTGGCTCTGTGTTGTCCAGCCCTGTCCTAAAGCATTGCAATTCATATATACACTGCAGAAGTCTGAAACAAGCATATATTTATTGTTAAATCTGGAAAATGTTGTGGGCTCGCAGCCAAGTTACAGTATGCCTTCTTTTTAAGGCAAGCAATACTGAGAGGGGGCTTGCCATTGCATTCCTCTACATAGCAACTTTCAAGTTCCTTGGAGGTCTCCCATCCAAGTCTTAATCAGGGCTGACCCTGCTTAACTTCTGAGATCCAACCAGGTCAGGCTAACCTGTCCCAGGAGAAACAATGCTTGTGAGAAGGGGTGAGAACAGTAAACCAATTTGGGCAGATCTCAAAAACAGAACCTGAAAGATAATTATTATATTATGACACCGTGACGATTACAGCATGGCATTGTGTGGAAGCACACAAGCACACACACAAAACATTCCACTTCAAAAGGCAAGCACCTGTGGGGAAGCGGTCGTTTTAAACCTGCAGAAGGAGGTGGTGTTTGCTGCAGAGCAGGGGTGCTAACTTTTATGTTAAAATATTTAAAATGTGTTCATATTCTTTTCTGCCGCCCCCCCCCCAGGAGGACAAAAAAAAAAGGGATGAAAGGTGGATGAGACAACTTCCAAAATTGAAAATTTCATGAAGGGGAAGGGGACGTGAATATGGTGATAAACTTCCAAAAGATAAATGAATATTCACAGTTATTTTGAGGCATTTTATTCCTGTCTGTTATAGGTGCCATTATCTTTAACCGCAAGCTCAGAAAGTGGGCTGGTCTGTTTCACTGTGTTTTCTACTCCCAAGGAATTATTTCTAAGAGCTGCAAGGGGCCAAAATATCTTCCCTTCAGGAAGTTCCAGGCTAGATGTATTTAGAGAGCCATCTTAAACAGGCCCCCTCAGGTCTACTCAATGGCCTTCCTACCAGGACTGTGCAATCAACAGGTTGCATTCTGATTTGCTTTCCTTCGCATCAGGCCCAAGTGGCTTTCTAGTTGGGCTGAGCCACAGTGCAGTTGTCAGGCGCACTCCACGCAGTCTTCAATTCCAACGCTGATCTGCTTCTGACATCCCTAATGTATATAATTTGTCAGGCACCCAGTAATTGTGGAGCAGCACTATTCCTTGCATCCCTTGTAATCTTATATTTAAAGTCTTGTTCAGAGGATGTGTAAGGCATTTCCAGCCTGTGTGCATTTTATATTTGCTGCCTCTGTTCTGCTTCCCAACCATATTCTGCACGATTGCACCATTTCTTGGGTTTCTTGAAGCCTCAAGAATGTTTCAGGGGTTTCTCAATGGTTAAAAAAAAAGCTGAGACAGGCTGACCATCAGAATTACTCTTCATGGGCTGCATATTCTATTTGCCCCTGGCACTGCCTTCAAATATCCAGAAATTTCCAGAGAGCTAGCAAACTTACACCTGCTTTCCTTCTTCTCCATGATGCTCCCACACCCTGCCTCCCCTCGTCTGCCTCCGCCCTCCTGTTGCTAGCTCCTCCCTTCCCTTCTCCTCCATACTCAAGCCCCTTCCTCCATTTTCCGGCTTGCTCCAGTTCTGCAGGCCACTGGCAAGGATCCTCCTGGTTCTTCCCACAAGCCCCCCTTTTCTTGCCAGCCAGAATGCAGCTGGTGGCCCAGGAGTGGAAGGCCAATCAGTGGCCAAGGTGGCTGGGAGGCAGCTGGGAAAAGAGTACAGAGCAAGATTGCTCACAATTGTTCATTGATCACTGACTCATGTCTTCATCACTAGTTAAATTATATTAGCACATCTCTTCATGCCCTGGAGGCAAGTAATTGGCAGCCTGAGCCCAGGGAAAGTCAAGGACGTCTGTCTGGATTTCTCACCAGCCATTTTCTATTAAAGCAGCAGGACGGTAAACTCTCAAGCTGGGGGGGGGGGGGCAAGCCCTCCTTCGTTAAGGATCAGAAGCAGTTTTTTGTAGGCTATACTTGGCCAGAAAAAAAGGTTTTAAAATTATACATTTTAAGGGGGGGAAAAGGGAATATATTCTGGGCAGTCTCTGATGATCTAAATTATCTCAGCATAATGTTCAGTTCAAAGCTGTTACCATTTTGTCCCCAAGTGTTGGCTCCTAACGACTCTTTCCATCGTTGTACTATGCAGGCTTTGGAAAACCCAGAAGAAACTACCTGTTTCCCTTCTAAAACACCAGCCTACAGTCCCATCCTCTCTGAAGCTCAGCTTTATTGATTGAGAGTGGCTTCAATGCCAGGTTTTCTTTTCCAAAAAACACACATAGTGCCACAAATATGGTGCCTTGGGTCCACAAGAAAGAGGAAATACACTGTGTACAAGTGTCTCATTTATTCCGTTGCATGCCTGCCCTTTCTTGGCTAGTCAAGGGGGGAAATGCACGTGTTTGCCACATTGTCCTAAACAACGGTCCTAAAAACCAATAATCAAACTACATCAGGGAAGTGTCAAGAGAAATCCGCTTGTACAGATGAACAACCACCTCACAGCTACGGTGCACTCCATAATTCAAGCTGCCCTAGGACAAGATGACTTTGGTTTGGAGACCTGACGGTGCCAAGAAGCAGATTCTCCAACACATTAAGGCCTTAATTTCCCCTCACACCTTACATATAAAAAATAAGAGTATTGAAGGCTGGCTGAAGTGAATGCTGGGCAAATAATTATCTCAGAAGCAAACAAATAATACAGATGTTTACTTTTCATCTTGTTAAAAAAGCTCTACTGTTGCCATGGCCCTTCTGCCTCTATTTGAGCATCAGTCTCTAGTTCAGAGAAGAAGAAGAGTTGGTTCTTATACCCGGCTTTTCACTGCCAGAAGGAGTCTCAAAGTGGCTTCCAATCGCCTTCCCTTTCCTCTTCCCACCACAGAAACCCTGTGAGGTGGGTGAGGCTGAGAGAGCCTTGATATTAGTGAAGAAGAAGAAGAGTTGGTTCTTATACGCCGCTTTTCTCTACCCAAAGGAGTCTCAAAGTGGCTTCCATTCGTCTTCCCTTCCTCTCCCCACAACAGACACCCTGTGAGGGAGGGGAGGCTGAGAGAGCCCTGAAGAAGAAGAGTTGGTTCTTAGATTATGCTTTTCTCTACCCGAAGGAGTCTCAAAGCAGCTTACAATCACTTTCTGCTCCTCCCAACAGACACCCTGTGAGGGAGGTGAAGCTGAGAGAGCCCTGATGTTTCTGCTCGGTCAGGACAGCTGTATCAGTGCTGTGACTGGCCCAAGGTCACCAAGCTAGCTGCATGTGGAGGAGGAGTAGGGAATCAAGCCTGGCTTGCCAGATTAGAAGTCAGCACTCTTAATCACCATTCCATGCTTTCCTGAGACGAACCAGTCCTTCTGCCAGGCTCAGGGATCTGGGAAGCCAAACCAGTCAAAGCCAGCTGGTTTGCGGGTGGGGTCTTCCCCCAACTGCCCTGCTAGAGCTACCTGCAGAATAGTAGGTGAGTCAGTAGAAGAACAGGCCACTCAGTTCAACGTAAACCAGGATGTAGCTGCATGACAAGCCCAGAAGAGTGATCACTGGCATGACGGGAAGTTCAGAGGGGGACAGAAACATGCAAGGAAGGATGTGCAGCTCTTGCATGAGGCGATTCACTCCAACGAAGGTGCTCCTATGCCAGGGGTAGTCAAACTGCGGCCCTCCAGATGTCCATGGACCACAATTCCCAGGAGCCCCTGCCAGCATTCACTGGCAGTGGCCCATGGGAATTATAGCCCATGGACATCTGGAGGGCTGCAGTTTGACTACCCCTGTCCTATGCAATGTATTCTTTGGCCTTGCAAAAAGATCCATTCTTTTTTCGGGGGGGGGGGGCGGTGATGGTGGTCCTCAGCCTCTTACGGCCTGCAACAACCTTTCGAATTCGACCCCAGGGTATTGACACAATTATTGTGATGTTATTATTATTCATGCCATTTATACATCATCCCTTCCTGTGACGTCTTGGGGCCGTGTACGTATATCCAGTGGGGGAGTGGGAAAGGTACATGGAACACTGAACAGTACGAACAAGAAAGATATAAATGGTTAACAACGCAATGTATGAGTATCATTATCATCATCATCATCATCATCATCATCATCATCAGATATATATTTATTCCCCGCCACTCCCGAAGCTGGCTCATGGTGTGCTACATAAGTCCATAAAACCAAGTTAAAACCCCCATTAAAAGGACATAAAAATTCAATTACAATCACAACAAAGTAAGAACATGGTGGAAATACGTGGGTAAACTTGAACAACTGAAGAGACAACAGCAATGCAGTCAGTGGAACAGTCAGTGGAACAGGCTTCCTTGGGAGGTGGTGAGAGTAAATCAGTAGGAACTGAGTGGACCTGGTTCTGCCTGAGACCTAAAACAAATGGATTTTAACATCTGAATTATATCATGAAGCTTGTCTAAGACTCAATCGGAGCCCGTTTTGTCTACTGAGACTTGCTCCCTGGGGAATCAGAGGGAGCTCTTTCATATGCCCTCTTGCATGGTCCTTGTTAACTGAAGTCTGCAATAATAAGTCTCTCAATTTGGCTCAGCATTGGTTGGGTGGTGTTTACAGGTCTTATTTCACTGGGAGATATTTACTTAAAAGTACTGCACTTTTTAAAACGCCAAAATAAACACACCATAAAATGCCTTGTTATTACTAATTCACATAATTTTCCAGAAAATCCTTGACTTGAAAATTATGAATCTAGCCTATTATTCTAAATTTGGATCATTTATTTTTGGGGGAGACATTATGGCTGCCTTTTTTGTAACTATATGAAAACAATGCAATTTCTGAATTCCCAGGAAAATTGGCTCCAAAGTAAACACATTTGTTTGGGTCTCTCTAGCATGGTGTGCTGGTTAAGAGCAATGGCTTCTAATCTGGCGAGCCAAGTTTGATTCCCTGCTCCCCTACATGCATTCAGCTGGGTGATCTTGGGCTTGTCACAGCACTGATACAGCTGTTCTCCCACAGTAGTCCTGTCAGAGCTCTCTCAGCCTCACCCAGAACTATGGGTGCCTTCGTATTTATTTATTTAATCACAATTTATATCCTGCCTTCAGCCCTCATTATGGCTGCAAAGACGGCAAACAGATTAAAAATACAAATGTTAAAAACATATCTTAGAAACCATTAAACCCAAATAAAAACAGTTCAAATCAATTTAAAACAAGGCATGCAAAAACAATACATGCAAAAACATTGAATACCACAATTAGAACCTTGGGCAGGAAGGATGACTCATTGAGGAATTCATACTTAAAACAAAGTGTTAACCCCCTAGGAATCCATGAAACTCCCTGGGAAAGAGTAATAAGATTTTGGTACCACCAAGAAGGCCTTGGAAAGTAGAGGCCCCCATTGCAGAGCCTCAGAGGCTCCCCAGGTAGGGTCAAAAAGTGACCCAGGCTGCTGTCCAGTTCTCAGTGTGAGATAAATGCTACAACAGCAGTGCCTAAAAATGTTATTGGTACCGCTTTGAAAGTTATGCTGTTGGAAGCTGCAGCCCATCCACCACCCACCCTCCTCTCCCTGACGCCACTGCCCGATGCAACTCACACCTTTCCCTTCAGCTGGAAATGGAGGCAAAGATGCATGACGCCTGTGGGGCTTCCTGAATGCTCATGAGAACAACCTTGCAGAAGTTCAGAATTCCTGGGGAAGTGAGGACAGAAGAGGCATCAAAGGTTCCAATTTGGGGGGAGGGGACAAAGGAGATAGTGGTGGCTGTGAGGAAAGGGTGAAGACAGGAAGTATCCCCTTCACCAGCCCCCACCATCCACTACCTTAGGCCACAATGTTATTCATTCATTTGTTCATTTGTTTGTTCATTCATCCACCCACCCACCCACCCACCCGTCTGTCCGTCTGTCCGTCCGTCCGTCCGTCCGTCCGTCCGTCCATCCATCCATCCATCGTCTTTCTCCATATTGGGGACCAAAGCTGTTCACATCCTCTTTGCTTCTATTTGATCCTCCATTTGATCCTCCATTTGAACAACCCAGCCAACTTCCATGGCAGGAGTGTGGATTTGAACCTGGGTCTCCAAGACACTATTCTGACACTCTTAACCATTGTACCACACTGGCTCTCCAAATGCACCTTGATTCATTATAGAGACGACCCTGAAAACTGTTCTGTATGACTAGTAGACAGAGGTGACATCTTTAGGAAAATAAATATCTCTCCAAAGATAACTTTCCCCTATAAGGACAACCTTATTTCCTAGTGCTGGCTGCAGTTTAGTAAAATGTGCATGTTTGAATCTTGTCTATATTTTTGGGGAGAAAATCTGGAAAGCTGTCGAGCGAGCAAAGAGAGCCTCCCTGAAATTACTGCCTCCTCCTTGCTTGAGGCACCACGAGATGTGGCACATGAACAAGAAGCCAGCAGGAGAGCTCCGAAAAAGCTAGCGCCCGAGTCTTACTTTGTGAAAGAACTGGAGAAGAGTCCGATGAACGCAATCGCTGCTCCAGAGGCAGCCGTTGTCCTGCAGCCGATCCGGTCGGTGAAGATGCTCACAATAGGAGAGCAGAAGAAGATCATCCCCATGCCCAAGGATCCGACCCATGCTGTAGGAGGAGGAGGAGGAGAAATTCAGTCTTGGTGGGGTGAGCTGAGCAGCAGCAAGAAACAAACCAAGGTAAATTCCAGTGTTCTAAAGGTGTGAGCTGGATAGGAGTCCAAGAACACAGATGCACCATCTGCAATGGGAGCTCTGATTCTCAGCAGCTTATCTCTCCTCCCCAATCTTGTTAGTATGCTAGGTAAAGGGTAAAGGTATCCCCTGTGCAAGCACCGAGTCATGTCTGACCATTGGGGGTGACGCCCTCTAGCGTTTTCTTGGCAGACTCAATACGGGGTGGTTTGCCAGTGCCTTCCCCAGTCATTACCGTTTACCCCCCAGCAAGCTGGGTATTCATTTTACCCACCTCAGAAGGATGGAAGGCTGAGTCAACCTTGAGCCGGCTGCTGGGATTTAACTCCCAGCCTCATGGGCAAAGCTTTCAGACAGCTACCTTACTACTCTGCGCCACAAGAGGCTCTTGTTAGTATGCTACTGTACTTGAATTTAGCTCTTCTGCCGAAGACCAGTATGGCTGCCTTCAGAAACTAAAGGAAAAACAATCATAGAATCATAGAGTTGGAAGGGGCCATACAGGCCATCTAGTCCAACCCCCTGCTCAACGCAGGATCAACCCTAAGCATCCTAAAGCATCCAAGAAAAGTGTGTATCCAACCTTTGCTTGAAGACTGCCAGTGAGGGGGAGCTCACCACCTCCTTAGGCAGCCTATTCCACTGCTGAACTACTCTGACTGAGAAAATTTCCCCCCTGATATCTAGCCTATATTGTTGTACTTGAAGTTTAAACCCATTACTGCGTGTCCTCTCCTCTGCAGCCAACAGAAACAACATCCTGCCCTCCTCCAAGTGACAACCATTCAAATACTTAAAGAGGGCTATCATGTCCCCTCTCAACCTCCTTTTCTCCAGGCTGAACATTCCCAAGTCCCTCAACCTATCTTCATAGGGCTTGGTCCCTTGGCCCCAGATCATCTTCGTCGCTCTCCTCTGTACCCTTTCAATTTTATCTACGTCCTTCTTGAAGTGAGGCCTCCAGAACTGCACACAGGACTCCAGGTGTGGTCTGACCAGTGCCGTAAGAGATGCAAAAAACAGGCCATTGTAAAAGAAAACTACAATGGCCAGTGGACTCAAGTTCATTCTCCCTTCTTCCCAACATACCGTTGCAAGAACAGACAAATGTTCTAAACTAATTACAGGTTGTTGGGTTTTTGTTTCTTTTTTTATTTTTGCTTCCAAGAACCAATTTATTCAAAACCTCTTCTGTAATAAACTGAGACTGCTGAAAAAAGGACAGAATAATAGCGAAACAGGAGGGTACCTTGGGGGATCCGCTTCACACCCACAGTCTGGTTCCGTCTGGAAACAAAATATAATTAGGGAACGGGCAGGAGGGAAGCAGACGGGACTGGAACCTGGTTTCTTTGGTTAGGAACAAGGGGCACAGTGTGTAATCCAAGGCCTTCTAATAGGATTACATGGCTCCCTTCCCAACAACGATCCTGAACAGCTACAGAAATGAAAAGAGAAGGGTGGAAAAATTGAGGAGTCAGGATTAGAAGGGCTCATTAAACTGGAGGTGGCTCAAACTCTTATTGCCAACTGATGCCAAAGCAGCGAAATGTTACATGGGCACTGCAGGGCTTGTAACTGATGAGCTGCTGGGGTTGTTAGGGGAAATTACTGCCAGAAACCTGGAAACAAAAGCATCGGGCAGAAATTCCATTTAATGGGCCGGATTCAGAATGCAATTAAGACGGATTTGCGCACAAAGAGCTGCCATTGGAATCTGGGCCAAATTCAGACTCACGAGAAAAGATGAAAAGATTAGACCCGGAGTTCAGAAAACGTTTTGTTTTTTTAAAAAAGAAAAGAAAACTCTAGAACTGTGAGTTTACACAGAATTCTCTTTTCCCATAAAAATGTGCTTCAGAAAAGGAGAAAGGGGGAAGGAGGCTTCTGCAACTTGTGATGAAAGAAAAAAGTTCTGCCTCCAACTGAGAACAAAAACCCAAATGGCAAATCCATAATGAGGATTTTTTTTAAATGCCAGTTTTGCTGCTCAGCCATCTTGGCTTCCTCCAAAGGTATCCCAGGATCTGCAATCTGGTCTGGCTACTACAATTCTCAGAAAACTTTAATGTGTGGGGATTCCTATGTAAAGAAGAGGTGTGAAGCACTTCATGCAAATACTCCCCCACGGTTGCTGAAATTGCAATCAGCAAGTAACTGGGTGAAGTTAACTCTGTAGGGTTGTTGTTGTAAAGTTGTTAGGCTGCTAAACTGTACCTTTGTGCTCACTAGTGACACCTAATGGTCACTCTGGATTGCAATGGACAAATCCCAAAAGCATGACTGGGATTCCCTTTGTTTCAGCTGGGCTCTCACCCACTTCCTCTTTTGTCAGGAAGGGAAGCATCTCTGATTGGAGGAGCAGCTTCCTCCAATAAGTTGGGCTTGAATCCACACTCTGCCACTGGGTGTAGTGGTTTGGTGTAGTGGTTAGGAGTGCGGACTTCTAATCTGGCATGCCAGGTTCGATTCTGCGCTCCCCCACATGCAACTAGCTGGGTGACCTTGGGCTCGCCACGGCACTGATAAAACTGTTCTGACCGAGCAGTAATATCAGGGCTCTCTCATCCTCACCTCCCTCACAGGGTGTCTGTTGTGGGGAGAGGAATGGGAAGGAATGGGAAGGCGACTGTAAGCCGCTTTGAGCCTCCTTCAGGTAGGGAAAAGTGGCATATAAGAACCAACTTTTCTTCTCTTCTTCTTTCTGGTC
The DNA here is from genome assembly GCF_049243985.1 of Paroedura picta. Lineage (NCBI taxonomy): Eukaryota > Metazoa > Chordata > Lepidosauria > Squamata > Gekkonidae > Paroedura > Paroedura picta. Next base: position 44,245,291 of record NC_135381.1, on the reverse strand, counting down.
TCTAAACAATACCATGTCTCCCCAAAGCTCTCCCAGTGTGCCTAGAGAATTAGTTTCTGAATCTAATGGTACCCAGCCAAATCACCTGCGTTTGCAAGCAGAACCCCCAACTAGTTGCACAATAAGAAATTACTCTTAATTGGGTTTTCCCCCTCCCTGTAAAAGAAACAGAATGGGTGAAGGGGGGGGTGGAGTAACTCCCCAATCCTCTTGGGCATTGACCTAACTGCTTTCAAAGTGACTATTAACAAAAGCAAATATTGTACTAGATTCGGGTTTGTTCCATGTAGGCATTTCACTCACCATAAGTTAAATGCTGAAGAAAGGATGGGAAAGCACCCACTTTGGGGATTTCGAGAACGCCCCAGAGACACGGAGGCAGGTGTGATTGCTCAAATGTCAGAAGGGAAGGTGACAACATCCCCCTGTGGGCCTTGCCCATCTCGTGAATCTTAACATCTTCCATGATTCACATCCCTGTAGACAGCATTCATGTTAGGACAATCCCTCTTTACCCACTTCTGTTTTTTACCACCCAATGGTCTATGGACCAGCTGGAGCCGCTTCCCTCCGACTTCTGGCAGGGGAGGGGCATGCATGAAGACACAGGTGCACCTAATGCTCAGATATTCAGGGTTGCAGAACAGCCAATTGGCAAGCAGAGGGTCATGCAGGGGGAAAGCAGACGGCCTCCTCTGCAGATGTGCATTCATAAAGCATATCTTTAGAATATAAGAAGAGCCTTGTCATGTCAGCCCAACGCTTGGTTGGCCTCTAACTTTGAAGGGTGAGCAAGCAGGGTCTCCTGACCCCGGGATTCAGAGTTTGACTGTCTCTGATCGGGGAGGCACTGGATGTCCTTCTCTCACCACTAAGCCCTGGAACACCATTTAGGAGTTACTGAGCTACAAGCTGGACCTGGAAAATACAGTCCAAAGTGTCTTGTGGGATAAGAACCACCGCAAAAGAATTTTTTGCTTGCTAACATGAGAAGTGCCTCTTGTGGCGCAGAGTGGCAAGGCAGCAGACATGCAGTCTGAAAGCTCTGCCCATGAGGCTGGGAGTTCAATCCCAGCAGCCGGCTCAAGGTTGACTCAGCCTTCCATCCTTCCGAGGTCGGTAAAATGAGTACCCAGCTTGCTGGGGGGTAAGCGGTAATGACTGGGGAAGGCACTGGCAAACCACCCCGTATTGAGTCTGCCATGAAAACGCTAGAGGGTGTCACCCCAAGGGTCAGACTTGACTCGGTGCTTGCACAGGGGATACCTTTACCTTTACCTTAACATGAGAAGACACGTGGCATTCAGGGTCCTAGTTTTCTGAGGCTAATCTTACCCATGGCTGGGAAAGCCAACACACAAATCCTGCTCCTCTCAGGACAGTTTTGGTCCTTCTAGTATTACTCAATTGTGTGCCACCCTCCAAGAGATACACCTAGTATGATTGAGCCTTTCGGGGGGGGGGAGTTATCTAGTAAAAAGGCCAGAATCCATAGGGCAATTTTAGGAGTATCTAAGGCTTCAGTCTTGTCCAGTGGAATTCCAAACTACTTTATACTAAAGTGCAGATTTTCAGGCCAAATGACACAAGACAGCTTTTATTAGGTTCCAAATGGTACACAACATTACGATACAAGCTTTCTAGTCCTCTAGAATAGCGATCCCCAACCTGTGGGCTGCGGACCACATGAGGTCCTTCGACTAATTGGAGGTGGGCCACGAAAGACGCCTTCTTCCCCCCCCCCCCCCTGGCCCTTTACAACGCACTTTGGGTGTCATTGTCTCCCATCACTCCCAGATGGGATTATCTCGTTGCAGAGAAACAAGCTCAGGGTTTCCATTGATTTGTCATTGTCATGAGTTAAAATTTCCATGAAAATAAAATGTTCCTTATGTTCCTTGTTGTGGCGTGTCTGTATCTTATTTTGAAGGGATGTTTAAACATTACCATAGCGATCAGAGAGCGTTCGGGCAGTGGTTGAGAGTAGAGGAGTAAACTACCCCCCCCCACCGGGCCTCAGTAAAAGGCGTTGAGTGGTCCTCGGTGAGTGGTTCCCGGCGTTGAGTGGTCCCCGGTCATAAAAAGGTTGGGGACCACTGTTCTAGAACTCTTCACCAGGCAGAATGTTACAAAAACTATATACAAATCTATTTCGGATGAAAAAGAAATGCATTAAGGCATGACGTCAAGTCCTGTTCAATGACAAACAGACCTGAGCTTGTTTGGAATAAGAAGAGCTGGTTGTTATGCCCTGCTTTTCACTGCCCAAAGTGGCTTCCTCTCCCCATGACAGACACCCTGTGAGGGAGGTGGGGTGAGACAGCCCGGATGTTACTGCTTTGTGAGAACTGCTTCTAACTGGGCTGTGACTAACCCAGCTGACTACATGTTGAGGAGCAGGGAATCTAAACCTGGCTCACCAGATAAGATGCCGTCACTTTTAACCATGACACCACGCTGGCTCCCTGGATGTTCCAGAAGAGAGGAACTGCTATCATATACCCTTGACTAAAGAACGGTGCAGTCCTTCTATCTGGGACATTTGTCCTCTTCCACCAAGCACGCAACTTCACGAGGGACACACAAGGAGTGGTGAGAGAGGCTGGGGATACCTGCCTAGGCAGCCAGGTCAACTGGATCAAACCTAGCGATCAATGGGGTGAGGGCAATCCGGCTGTAATGTCCGTCACCCCACTGATCACCGTAGATTCAGCTGATCTGGTGGACTGGGTTGGTGTCCCTGAACTCCCTCACGACGCCACGCGTGTCCCTCCAGAAACCACGTGCTTGGTGGGAGAGGAGGACCATGCCACAATGCATTTGAAATCGCCCCACTGAATCCAACCTCTTATTCATTCATTTCAAGGGGTTCCGATTCCTCCTTCTCACCCAGGTGGGTTCTCAAGGCAGCTAACAGTGTGGCTTTCAATTCAACCAAGTGCGAAGTCCAATCTATTACTCCCTGCCACAGAGAAAGCAAGAGTTCTTTTATAAAATCTACATTACATCAAACACAGCCCAAAATAGTATTTTTAACAAGGCCAGACAGGCAAACAGGATTTCCCTCTAGCACTGAATGCCAACCTTGCGTCTTACTTGTTATTTTTCGAATATCTGTTTCCAAAGCACCTAACAGCTGCTAAAACATTTAGACAGGTACTGATTTCCAGAAACAAGCACAACGGTCACTAACAGGGTATTAATTGGGAATCTGATTTGAATGTTCATTTGCAACCCCCCCCCGACCTTTGCCGCAAGGCAGCGTGAGTCCAAGCAGGCCTCACACACAACACTGTGTCTCATTCTTGGACGTATTAGAGCAGATTAAGAAGGAATGCAAAAAACTAAGAACTGCGGGCTGTTATGCACTAAAGACTTTGCCACCACCATCAGGTGTCTACTGTAGAAAAACAAGAATGGTTTGGCTGGTTTTCCAGAAATGGAAAAAGACCTTGCTTATAAGCCCTTTGACTGTGAGCGCTTGAGTCCTGTGGCTGCAACTCCAGAGTACTGGATCATTAATAATACAACACTGTGCAGAGTTATTCAACTCTACCCCTAATGACTTCACGCAACTTGGACTGAAGTGACACTTCCTAGGATTGCACAACCACACACTGCCCTGCGCTGGATGGCTGAGACTGGCTGATCTCATCAGGCCTCAGGAGCTCAGCAGGGTGGGCTCTCCTTAGCCACTGGATGGGAGACCTCCAAGAAAGTCCAGGGATGCAACACAGAGACAGGCAGTGGCAGCCCCCCAGGCATGTCTCTTGCCTTGAACACCCTACAGCCGCCACCATATAATGAACGCGGTCATCTACTGGGGTGGCAGAGAACAGGGAATTGGCCCTGCACTTCATGCTGATGATGCTAATTTCCCTTCCCTTATCTGGTCTGTCTGCTGAGTGTGGAAGCTCAGGCTGGTCAGGTGTAAAGGCCACTCACAGTGGGGTTATTTATTTATTTAACTTTTATGGCACCGTTCCTAGGCCAGCTAGCCCGTGGCAGCTTGCACCATCATCATCAATTAATCATAAAACAGTAAGGGATCAACATAAACATTAACCTCCAACCCCTCCCCTTCCCCAATCTGCTGCAAAATCATTGCAGTGAATAAATGCCCAGGGCAGATGTAACACAGGCAAGATGCCCAAATGTGGTGGTGGAGGACCAGATCTTTCTTGCCCTGGCCTCAACTAAATGCCTGGCAGAAGAGCTCCGCCTTACAACTAAATATGGGTTCTCTAAGATATTCCAGGGGGAACCCAAGCAGCTGCATTTTGCACCCCATTACTGGAGAACTTGTGCCAAAATATACGTCTCATGGTTTTTGAAAAAGCTTGGAGCTTTGCCAAAGTGATTTTTGTTAATTGTGATATTCAAAGCACTTATTCAGAATATGAGGCTCAACCACCAATGAATATATAGAAAGCAGGATATAATACTCGGGACCCCCTTTTGGTTGTTCATATTCTGGATACTAAGAGAGTCAACCAATAAAATTGAGAAAAAAAGATCCACTCAATCTTTTTGTCAATTTGATCTCGTTTATTGATCTACTGCAATTCTAGGTGAAATCAACGTTTTTTTCTTCAATGCTATCCATGGTCAGCACAAAGAACCTCCATATACAGAGGCAACATACCTCTAAATACCAGTACTCGAGGGCAATATTAAGAGAAGGCCTTGGCTTCTACGCCAGTGGTCCGCAACCCCCGGTCCAGGGACCGGGACCGGTCCGTAGATCAGTCAGTACCGGGCCGCAGCTCCTCCTCGTCCTCCTCTCCAGCTGCTGCCTTGGTGGCTGCCCTGCCACTCTGCCGCCAGCTCACCTTTGGTGCTCTCCAGTGGTTGCCATGGCTGGGGCGCCCCCTCGGCGTAGCACTGCGCAGCTGCTGCTGGCAGAGCCCCCCAGTGGGCGGCAGGAAGTTAGGGGCACTGGTGGGAAAGCAAGCGGAGCAGGGGCTCACACGGCGACATCCCTCGGCAAAAGACTGCCCCCCCCCCGGGCCTCAGTAAAATTGACCGGTCCCCAGTGTTAAAAAGGTTGGGGACCAATGTTCTACGCCATTTGTTGGCCTTCCAGGATAACTGGTTGGCTGCTGTGAGAATCAGTTAAGTGATACTAAACTGGGAGGGGTAGCAAACACAACTGAAGACAGCAACAGAATACAGGATGATCTTGATAAGCTTGAGAAGTGGGCTAAACTGAATAAAATGAAGTTCAATAGGGACAAATGTAAAGTTCTGCATTTAGGTAGGAAAAACCAAATACCCCAATATAAGATGGGGGAGACTTGTCTTGGCAGTAGCATGTGCGAAAAGGATCTAGGAGTCTTAGTAGACCATACATTGAACATGAGTCAGCAGTGTGACTCAGTGGCTAAAAAGGCAAATGGGATTTTGGGCTGTATCAAATGGAGTATCGTGTCCAGATCACGGGAGGTGATGGTACCGCTTTACTCTGCTCTGGTTCGGCCTCACTTAGAGTACTGTGTTCAGTTTTGGACACCCCAGTTGAAGAGGGATGTAGACAAAGTGGAGCGTGTCCAGAGGAGGGCAACAAAGATGGTGAGGGGTTTGGAGACCAAGACGTATGAAGAAAGGTTGGGGGAGCTTGGTCTGTTTAGTCTAGAGAGGAGGCGACTGAGAGGGGATCTGATAACCATCTTCAAGTATTTAAAAGGGTGCCATGTAGAGGATGGGGCAGAATTGTTCTCTCTTGCCCTAGAGGGACAGACCAGAACGAATGGGATGAAATTAATTCAAAAGAAATTCCATCTAAACATCCGGAAGAAATTCCTGACAGAGCGGTTTCTCAGTGGAACAGGCTTCCTCAGGAGGTGGTGGATAGCCATCTGATGAAGAGGCCGATTCTGTGAAGGCAAAAGAGTGGTAGGTTACAGTAGATGAGCGATAGGGATGTGTGTCCTGCATAGTGCAGGGGGTTGGACTAGATGGCCCAGGAAGTCCCTTCCCACTCTATTATTCTATGATTCTATGATTAAAGATGCTGGGCTAGATGGACCCTGGTCTGATCCAGCAGGGCTCTTCCTGTGAGGTACTACACAAGTCCTCTTTAGTTTTCCTGCAACAGCCTAACATGACTGGAAATGCTCTCATTAGGATCCAGCAAACTGGATCAACAGAACACATTTCTCTTGGAATGGCAGCTCTCGCTGATAAAGTTGGACCAAATCTGGGGTCAACCGGGAAATGCAATCATTCACTGTAGAGATTGAGCCAACGGCTGCAATAAACAGTTTGGGTCAGCAACACGCTTTGGTGGCTGGACGACAGTTTCTTCAAAGTCCTCATCGTGAAGCAATGACCCGAACAAGCTTCCTTGTTTTCTGATTATGATTAACCGGCTATCACTGCACAAACTTTGCTGAAATCAGCCCAATGTCCAGCAAGAAGCAACCGCCGATGGTTACCCCTTCACCTCTGTTTCCCTCCGGCAAACTCCTGGTCGAAGTTCAAGGCTTCTCCTCTTTGGACCTGTGTGAAAGGCAGGGCAGGGGTCTATGGAACCAATGAAGCCAAAGCAAAGGGCTGCAGGTGGTGGGCACGAGTCAGAAGGCAGCAAGATGGAGGCCTCTGTGGGTGAGACGTGCTGTTCCTGCTTTGCTCTTCGCCGGCTCGTATTTGCCCTGCCCTCGTCCAAACAGGGACTGCAAGCTTTGAAGCTTCAGAGTGAAAATCCTCGGCTGTTAATCAGTGAATATCCCTAAGTCAGGAGGGGAAATTGTCTGTCCTCAAAGTCAAACGGATAGCTTAATATCATAACCATACAGGCTCTGAGAGACACGGGCAAGAAGTTGTGGCAACTTCCAGTTGGGTCAGCTGGTGTCGGCGATCAGGAAGTGTCTGCGATGTGCACAAGAATACCCTCAGGAGGCAGCTTTCCATGTGGTGTTGTGCACATGTGACTTGGGGCTAAATCTTGAATGTTCTCACAATTATCTTGCCACTGCTTGGTGTGGCTGGCAAGGGCTAGGTTTTCCCCACTGCTGGCCATGCTGGAAAGGATCACAAAAACCAGCCCCAATACTCCTGGGCTTCACTTACCTACCTAGAAGTATGTTCCCTGGATTTCAAAAACCCAGGATTCGAAGTCATGTCCAAATACTGTGTTTGCCAGCGTATAAGACGACTGGGCATATAAGACGACCCCCCAACATTTCCACTCAAAATATAGAGTTAGTTATATACCCGGCCCGCCCCTGCATCTCCCTGTAACCGGCACTAGTGTGCAAGTGCCCATGTGCGAGCTCTATGTAGACAAGGGGTGGGCCGGAGCGCCACTGCTTCCCGCCGAGCAGAATGGGCCGGTCACACTGAAAAGGCTGGCACCCCTGTCTCGCTGCTGATGCTCGCCACAGCCACGCTGGATACTGCACGATACTAGATGGTATGTAGAATAAGGATCACTATGGGCACCTGGCGTATAGGACGGGCCCCCCCCCACTTGGAGGCATGTTTTTCAGGGGGGGGAAAGTAGTCTTATACGCCAGCAAATACAGTAAATCAATATTATGTATTATGATCACAATTTCAATTTTTGATTTTTTAAGGATGCAGTGTTCTTCTGTTCTTGTGTTAGGAGTTCATGGAAGGAGTTCCCAAGCAGGCTTCTCCCATCTTGTTAAATCTTCTAAAATAGTTTTATTAACCATTAAAACTTTTCCTTTTCTTTTTCTGGGGCTGCAGGAAAAAAGGAAAAGTCTACAAATCTTGAAGAAAGACATTTGGCCACTTTGAATCTGTAGATCGAGATGGGTAGCTATGTTAGTTGGCCTGTAGCAGCAGACAGCACCAGAAAGTCCAGGAGCACCAGAAAGACCAGGGACATTTGTGGCAGGGGAGGAGCTTTCAGGGGTCATTGCTCTCTTCTTCAGATGGATCCATCTGTCTTTATATCACAAGATTGACTGATGGATTTCCCTTCTATATGGCTAAATGTGGTTCCTTCTGTGGACAGGGTGTAGTCTGCATGAGGCTTTTTACCCACCTCCAGTTCAAATAAATCCCTCCCGTCTACACTGAATTTGATTTCCACTTTGTTGGGGGGCTTTAATTTTTTCCTCTGCAACATGCATGATTGATCCAGAGTGACCCTACCTTTCCCTCACGTTATCCTGGAGTGGATATAACTCTCAATATTTGAAAAATCGCCATCAGCAAGTGTGCAGCTTCCTGCTTTTTGTAGATTAACTCTGTACCCAGTAGCAAAGCAGTGTTCCCTGATTGGCCAGGTCAGGTCAGCTGTGAAGTTCCCAATGACTGCCTCACACAACCAGTCTCTGCACAAGGTAGTTCGGATTGCTCTTTGCTCGTAGGAAACACCTTCCTCTGGGGATAAAATTAGCCCTGATTGCTGAGCAAGAATTTTCTCTGTGAAGTGGGGGCTTCCAAAACCTATGCCAAGGTACTGTCTCCTGTCCTAAGGGGCTGGATGATTGTCGCATTAGCCTTTATCTGCTCTGGTGCCTGATGTTGCCAACCTCCAGGTGGAAGCAGAGATGACCCGTCAGCTAAAGATGAGTAGACAAGAAAGAATTTTCCAAGCTGGCGATGGCAAAAACTTTATTCAAACAATAGAATGAGTTCCTAGGTGTAAAACCTTGTTTTCGTATTTTATTTGATCAGTGAACTTATTTCTTAGTTTTTTTTCAAGGATACTAACAAAGTCTTCAACATACTACCTTATATTTCATACCTTATCTGTACACCGCCTGTGGCGCCGCAGGCGCCACGGACTAAATAAAACTGTAAGCCCTCCTGGGGCGGGATGTGTCCGGGATGAGGAAGGGTCCGGATTGGACCCTTCCTCATGACAGACAATCGGAGGCGAAGCGCCTGCCGATCGGTCCCTCTGATTCCCAGCAACTGCGAGCCGCGTGCAGCGTGGCTTGCAGTTGCTCCCGGCCTGACGCGGTGAGAGGCGCAAAGCGTCTCTCGCCGTGTCAGGCCGCCGCCCGAGGGAGCCCCCGGCAGTCGCGCGGAGTGCGGCTGCTGCCGGGGGCTTCCTGCCTGGCGGCCTGATGCGGCGAGAGGCGCGAAGCGTCTCTCGCCGCGTCAGGCCGCCGCCACTGCAGGACCGCCGGCAACTCCCTCCGAGGTCCCACATGAGATGCGGGCGGCGGCGGCGGCGGCGGCGGCAGCGACGTGATCGACGATGGCGCCATGACTGTTGGCGCCGGAAGAGCCGCCATCAACGGAGGACGCGGCGCCGCGATCCCAGGCGGCGCCCGCACAGCGAACGGAAGAGCCTGGGCCGTGATCGGCACAGGGGCCATGCTCTGCCGCGCCGCCAAGCCGCAGCAGCAGCAGCAACTCGCCCGCCAGCGCCACGGGCCGCCGAAGAGCCGCAGCACGCCGAGGAGCCACTTCAGGAGCCGGCGAGGAGCAGCCGGCAGGAGCCGCGGAGGTGCGCGCCGAGGAGCTCAACCCGCAGCCCAACCCACCGAGGAGCCACCGAGGAGCCGCCGCCCTCTTTCAGGTAACCTTCCGTCCCTCGCTCTCGCCCCTGCCTGCTAGAGCCCATTGTATTCTTTATACAATGGGCTTTTTTACTAGTGTTTTATATTTTAAGCCGTATAACTTGGGTCTATTAATATCAAAGGTCCATGAAGGTAGCTATCTTATAAATGACTCCTGGGCATGCAAGAAAGGGCCAGGAGAGTCAAGCACGGACACAGCCCTTCCTGCCCACCCACCCACTCTATGCCCAAGTCCACAGAATCAGCATCTCTGTCATACGGCTATCTAGCCTCTGCTTTAAAAAGTGGGTTGGGACCAGGTGACCCATTCCTGCCCCCAGTGCACGGAAGGAGCTGCGACTGCTCGGGAGACCCATTCTCCCTGCATTGCAACCCTAGTCTCCCACCATCATAGATCAGCCACTGCGATTTGTGTCGCTAAATGGTGAGCTCTGTTAATGCTTCTCCTGCCACTTGCAAAGCCAGGCCTATGAAGACCTCAAAGCAACAATCAGAAGGGTTTATTATTCCTTTCTGAATTGCACCAAGACCCTTTGCTGTGGGCCGTGGGGGCCACCCCGCGGCCCACATCCGCCTCCGTCCAAACATCCGCTCTTCCTGTTTTGGAGCTCTCTCTGGGTCTCCGGGGATCCAGCGTGCATATTGTCTTCAGCAGGATAGGAGCCCCCCAGGACACCTTCCCCTCATTAAGGCAGGACATTTAGCCTTGGCGAAAGCAGAAGCCACTTTGGGGACGCAAATCTGAAAAGGCCTTGAGAACCAGCCGGGCAATGCTTGTGCAGCTGAGAGGGCTGGCTGCTGCGGCCAGATAAGAACCAACAGGAAAATGTCCATTAAGGAGAACAGTAAGAAAGGTCCCCCAGCTATAAAAGCTAAGCGGGGCAGGGTCTCTTGGAAAAACTATGGGAGAAACAGGCTGGCTGGCTCCTTTCCAAGGTTAACCGGGCTGTGTGCTTTTTTCACCCTTGTGAATTTGTTCTTTAGGAACAAGGCAGTGTTCTAGCCAGGTAGCATCAAGCCAGAAGGGGCCTGCCAACACCTTTCCTGCCTGCCTGTCAAGTGTATACAGAAAGTAGGTGGGGCCTTTGCCCAGCAAGGCTTCTAATTGGCCACTGAAGAAGCCCCAGTCCCTTTTTATATTACTTCTGGTACAAGGAGGGCAGAAGGAGATGCAGCAATGATCAGACGGGCCCTGTTGCTGATGGGCCTCTTCCTCTCCCTACTTAGCATGACCAGTGCATGATGGGGAAAGCAGGGCCCTGCTGTGATGATGCCACAACCTGTATTTATCCACCGATGATGGGGAAGGGAGGCCCCAAATGCTCTGTCCTGGGGGCCAGGAACACCTTTCCACAGTTGAAGAGGCACTGGCTGTCGTAATCAGCTTTCTTCTCATACCCCTGTACCCCCTTCTCCCAAGACATTCCTACAGTGAGCGTGGGAAGTTTACACAAACCTCTTGCTAGCCAGAGACAGATTACAGGTTTCTCTTCTTATGCTGTGGGAAAACGAGGTGCTAATGGAGAGCAGATGGCTAAGAATCCCTGCAGGAAGCTGGAAGAACTCTCTGTTCTGTTTTGACCTGAGCGAGAAGGTCCAGAAAACAGGGATATGACATCCATGGGAAGACTGCTTCGCAGGCCACTCTCTGAAGATCAAGGAAGGTCAAATCCTGAATCTCTCCTGTGCAGAGGAAGGTGGCAGGAGGAGCTATAGCTGCGCAGAGCCAAACTCCACCTCGGGACTGACGTTCCCTCTCAGGTCCCCCTTAGCGCCGTTCAGCTCTGATGGACACAACCCTCAGAGAGGAGGGGAGGTTTGGTAAGGGCTTCTTGGTAAGGACACAGAAAGCTTTCCTTGTTATGCAGGGACAGTTGACCGCTCTCAGTTTGCAGAGGTAAATGGAGGGCATAAACAAGGTCAAGGTCCAACAAGCCCTGCTTCCTCCTGGGTTTCTTGGATTCTCTCCCCCCTCCCCATTTCTCAAGCAAAAGCAACTTTTAAAGGCTTGAGAATTCCTGCGGTTTTCTAAGGTGTTGGGAGGACCTGAAGAACAGTTATGGGTCAACCAATGCACATTGTTCCCCCAGTGCTGGAACTTCTTTTTTTTCTTCTTCCAGCAAGGGTGTCCTCCTCCACATGCCGCCAGCTGGGTGCCCTTGGGCTCGCCACAGTACTGCTAGTGCTGCTCTCACAGAGCAGTCTTGTCAGGGCTCTCTCAGCCCCACCTCCCTCCCAAGGTGCCTGTTGTGGGGAGAGGAAGAGAAGGCGCTTTGAGCCTGTTTTATTATTTTGTTGAAATTTTAAACCCCAGTTTTATATGTCTTATACATATTTTATGCCAATAAAAGGTTACTGACTGACTGACTGACTGACTGACTGACTGACTGACTTCTTCTGGTAGAGAAAAGCGGGGTATAAAAAAACAACTCTTCTTCTTCTCTTTGTTACTGGAAACGTATTTGTATGTCCCACCTCTGTTTCATGCCCTGAACTACTCTCATATCAAAATAGAGTCTACAGAACTATACACAGATACTGGAGTCTGGAGGAGCTACCCTATTCTTAAAAAGACCTGGTTAAAGTTCCAAAACAGTCTACGTGAGCTACACCAGCAGCGGATTGTTCCGAAGCCTACAATTTGCACGTGCTGGCAGGGGAGAACAAGTTCATAGACCTTCCACTGAGTTGCTTAATCCCTCCACTCCTGCCAAGGGCAGGTGTGACATTAGAGCAGCTAGGGGGAGGGCAGAGAGTCCCTATTTGCAAAGTCCAACTGTAGCATCCAGAGGATGGAGCAAATAGAGAGAAAAAAAGGTCTTCAAAGCACTGAGGAGGTAGGGTGCAGGGCAGTCTACAGATGGGGCTACAGTTCATTAACAAAATACCATTAGTGTAAGATGGCTACTGCTGAGACCGGTTCAGACCACTGATACTCAGACTGCGCTTTCCCAAACCAGTTATGTGAAATCCCACCAGTGGAAGCTCCTGGCTCACAGCCTGGGAATGTTTATCTCAAAAGGGACATCGTGGAGCTGGGAAACGGATAGCGGAGGGCAACCAAGATGGTTGGTTTTGGATTGTTTCTTGTATTGTTTTCTATGTTTTATGTAAACCGCCCTGAGCCTCTGGGGTGGGTGGTATATAAATATAATAAATAAATAATAAATAATAAATTGGGGGCTGCAGGCGCTGCCATTGGAGGAAAGAGCCTGGGACTTTGCAGTTTAAGAGATGAAATGAGAGGGTTTATGAAATTATGCACAGGATGGAGAGAGTGGACAGAAGGAAATTTTGCTCCCTTTCCTAAATTACAATCAGGCTGATGGGCAGTAGGTTCAGGACAGACAAAAGGAAATACTGATTAACTGATTAACACTGAGAGTGATTAAACTGTGGGATCTGCTGCCGAGGGATATGATGATGGCTCCAGGTATAGCCATCTTATTCGTCTCCGAGAAGCCTATTTGTAGGTCAAGAAGCAACAGTGAGAACTGAACATGGAATCACTGATTGGTTCAAAATTGAGGAAGGCGTTCGGCAAGGCTGTATACTGTCGCCTTGCCTATTTAACTTGTATGCGGAGCACATCATGAGAAAGGCAGGGTTAGAGGAGTCCCAAATTGGGATCAAGATTGCAGGGAGAAATATCAACAACCTCAGATATGCAGATGATACCACTCTAATGGCAGAAAGTGAAGAGGAACTAAAGAGCCTGTTGATGCGGGTGAAGGAGGAGAGTGCAAAAGTTGGCTTGAAACTCAACATCAAGAAAACAAAGATCATGGCATCCGGCCCTCTCAATTCCTGGCAAATAGATGGGGAAGAAATGGAGATAGTGACAGATTTTATTTTCCTGGGCTCCAAGATCACTGCCCATAAAAGTGCATCTAGTCAAGGCTATGGTCTTCCCATTTGTAATGTATGGCTGTGAAAGTTGGATCATAAGGAAGGCCGAGCGTCAAAGAATTGAGGCTTTTGAACTCTGGTGCTGGAGAAGACTCTTGCGAGTCCCTTGGACTACAAGGTGAACAAACCGGTCAGTCCTAGAGGAGATTAGCCCGGACTGCTTCTTAGAAGGCCAAATCCTGAAGATGAAACTCAAATACTTTGGCCACCTCATGAGAAAGAAGGACTCCCAGGAGAAGAGCCTAATGCTGGGAGCAATCGAGGGCAAAAGAAGAAGGGGACGACAGAGAATGAGGTGGCTGGATGGAGTCCCTGAAGCAGTCGGTGCAAACTTAAATGGACTCCGGGGAATGGTAGAGGACAGGAAGGCCTGGAAGATCATTGTCCATGGGGTCATGATGGGTCGCACACGACTTCACCCCTAACAACAACAACAACAGGTATAGGCAGCTTTAAGGAGGGGTTAGACAGATGCCTGGAGGGTAAGTCTGTCAGAGGCTACTGGCCATGGTGACTGCAGGGAACCTCCACATTTAGAGGCACTAAAAACCAGAGTCAGGAGGCAAAGCTAGGGGAAAGGCCTCTCTGCCCTGTCGTCGGCCAAAAAGCTTGATCTAGATCTGCTGCTATGAACAGGTCATCTCTTTCTCAGACAAGAGCGAGAGATTGAGGGAATAATTTAATTTTTTTCATTGGAATATTCCAATTAATCCTCTGCTATTAATAGGGGGCTTATAAAGAACATTCCTGAGTGTGAAAATCCTCCTTTGATAGGTCAGAGACGGGGAAAGAACTTCAAGGGTTTTCTTGTTTGCACAGATTTTCAGTTGACTGAACACGTGGAAGATAAACCTATGGGTTTTCATTGCTGCGGGCTTGTTTAGTGTGTGCATCTTTTGTTGAGTACAATGCCTTGGCTGTGCCTGGCCGTGATTTAGTCTTGCGCTCTAACAGATTCTCTAACTGCAGTTCCTGTTACAAGGTCAAAAAGCCAAATATAAATTGTCTCTTTAGGCATGTCCCCCAGACCCATAAAAACACGTGTGATAGAACATAGGTCAGGTATCAGAGTAAAAGCTCCAATGGTGGAACATTGTGTAACTTCTCACCATTGTCCCGAAGACATTAGATTTTTTTTATTTAAAACCATCAAGCCCCATGCCTTTAATCGTATCAATATTACAAGGACTCTTGGCAGACTTTTTACATTTTTAAATTGAGCTGCCTTCACCCTAAGGGTCTAAGCACCCAATGGACCTGTCTTGTTTTGTTTGACTCAAGTTTCTCTGAGTTGCTTCATATAAGCAATTCCTTGTTTGTTTCCCTTTAAGGATATGTTTGACAATTTCTCTTCCATTCCACTGGGTGGTATTTACTTCATCAGTTTGACTGGTTCTTTGAGGGACTTTGGCATGCTGAAGTTTCTTTCCCACAAAAAGGCCATTTTCCCTGGTGAGCATCTCTCAACCAAATTTGAAATATTCTTCCTCTTTCTTTAATTTGGGCTACAATAATTCTTAGCATTCAAGCTTAATGAGTTTGACGTGATTATATATGTTTTAGTTTAAGTTTGAAAAAAATGATCATGCTCTTCAAGATTTATTAGTGTAAGGCAACTATTCTTTCTATTTAAAATGCTTTCAGCATATGGAATCAACATTTTGGTCATTTGGAGTCTGTTTAGTTCTAGGTGTGTCACTATAGAAGAAGCCAGTTTTTGATTCATAGACATACAGATTTACAGTACTGGTAAGACACTGAGACATTATTCTGCCTGGGGATATTTGCATCACAACATTTTGTAGATTGTAATTTGTGCATTTAAACATGGCATTTTGGGGTTTTGTAATATTTATATTATTGTTTGGGAGGTTTGCCCCTTGAAGAAGCCTGACGGAGAGCCATTGGATGGAAAAGCTGATTCTCTGAAGGCTCAAGGGGGTGGCAGGGGACAGTGGGGGAGCGATTGGGATGTGAGTGTCCTGCACAGTGCAGGGGGTTGGACTAGATGACCCAGGAGGTCCCTCCCAACTCAATGATTCTTCTATGATTCTAGGACTGTAAAGAGAATGAAATTGAAAAGCTGAGGCCCGCATATGCTCCCTCGAGCTTTGGTAAGGAAGTATGAGATAAAATAATCCAACAAACACTGAGGGAGTACATTGGCAATTAATAAAATAGTACAGAATGATGCAATCAGTCCATCAGTGTGGATTAATTAAGTCTGCTCAAGGAGGCAGAAGAGAAGTGAGGTAGGCCTTGGCAAGTTCAACGCTAGCGGGCAAAAAGAACTTAGCTACGCAAGAGTGCTTGCAGCCGCTGTTCAACAGAGCCCTTGGTGGTTACACGTGCTACGATAACAAGGCTGAGGCACGCAGCCGGGGCAGATGATGAATAAGCAATGACCCCGTTTTCATGAGCTGTAGGGTGCATGCAATACTGCACTGGTTATGTTCTTGCCAATAAGCATTCTATGCGAACTGGGCCTTGAGGAACAGTGCTGCCAAGGCAGAGCAGAATGGCCATGGCTACTTTCGCACCCCATACCTGCCACCTAACAGAACCAAGTGCTAGCTGCTGATGGCAGAGGTTCATATACTAACAAGCAGCTGTCCCGGGAGCTCATTCCATCAGATCGGGGCTGGGACTGAAAAGGCCCTGGCCTGGGTCAGGCGTGCATCTTTGGGGCCAGGGACCTCCAGTAGATTAGCACCCACAGAGCGAACTGCCCTGTGGGGGGCATAAGGAGACAGGTGGTCCCTCAGATAGGCAGGCCCAAGCTGCAGACGGCATTAAAGGTCAACACCAAAACTTTAAACTTGATCCGGGCCAGCACAGACAACCAATGCAGCTTTCTCAACACAGGCTGGATATGGGACCTCCCAGGTGTCGTGGTGAGGACCCGAGCAGCTGCATTCTGCACCAACTGCAGAGTTTCTGGGTCAAGGACAAGGGCAGGCCTTTTGCCCAGAAAGGGCTGCAGCTGCTTCACTAGATGTGGCAGGCAGGAGGCATTCTTGGCCATTTCTGCCACCTTGTTTATTCAACAGGAGACCCAACTCCAGCAAGAACCTCAGGCTCTGGACTTGCTTCTTTAGGGGGAAGGCAAGACCACCCAGAACCAGAAAGGCCAGTTCCTGGGAAAGAAGTTTTCAATGTGAGCTCAGGACCTGATGAAGTTCCATTCCAAGCACAAGCGGGAGGGACAAGCAGAGTGTGAGGGACGGATAAAAAACATGCCCCATAGGTTCTGGGTCAACAGGAAAAGGCCTAAACAGATGTTATATGCTGAGCTTAGACACAGCCAGGTGTGTGTGTGTGTAGAAACACTTCCACACCCATCTGCACAATGTTTACAGAGTTCTCCCATAAATGCTCAATCATGTCTCTAAACGCTGGCAGGGGCTCATGGGAATTGTAGTCCATGAACATCTGGAGGACCACAGGCTGACTACGCCTGCTCCACAGCAACCCACTGGCTGCTTCCTGAACCCAAATCGGATGGATCAATGACCAGATCCAGACGGGCACTTCTTATATCAGGGGTAGTCAAACTGCAGCCCTCCAGATGTCCATGGACTACAATTCCCAGAAGCCCCTGCCAGCATTTGCTGGCAGGGGCTTCTGGGAATTGTGGTCCATGGACATCTGGAGGGCTGCAGTTTGACTACCCCTGTCTTATACTGTTATTTCTTGAGGGATGGACAGGCATTTACTGCATTTACTGCTACAAACAGTCATTCCTGCCTCCAAAGCAACTGCATTAAGTGGGCAGGGGTACCAAAGTCTGGACATCTGGAATTTTTGTTCCTTATTATACAGACTGGAATGTAATGGTGGAGGGATATGAACTGTTCAGAAAAAACAGAAATATCGAAGAGGTGGAGGAGTGGCACTGTATGTGAGGAAGGGGCTTACCTGTCAGGAAATTCTAGTGAAGGAGAGCATATCTACAGTGGAAAGCATCTGGGTGAAAATAAGCGAGGGGAAAACAAACAGTGTGCTGGTTGGTGTCTGCTACCGACCGCCTGACCAACGAGAGGATGTGGATGCTGCACTTTGTGAGCAGCTTGAGAAAATATCCAAGCAGCAGGACCTTGTCATCATGGGTGACTTCAATTTCCCAGACGTGTGCTGGGAAACAAACTCTGTGAAGCGTCCTCAGTCATGCAACTTTCTGACCAGCCTGGCTGACAATTTCATTTATCAAATGGTAGATGAACCCACAAGAGGTTCAGCCATACTGGACTTAATACTGACCAACAGGCAAGAGTTGGTGGATGAGGTGAAGGAGGTGGGTGTCGTGGTTCGGTCCTTGGTGGCTTGGGAACCGGACCGAACCCCGCCATCAGAGGCGCCCGCGATCACGGAGGTAGGGCATGGTGATCATAGGCAAGCCGGCAGCTGGGCGCCCCACCCGATCGTTGAGGTGGCAATGGCCGCTAAAGAACCTCAATGTCCCCCTCCACCTTTTGACAAGGGCCCGGAGATGGCCCTTTGTTCCAGGAAAATGGGCCATCAGGAACCCCGGAAAACCTCGCATATGTGCATGAGTCATGATTGTATCAGCATGTTCCCTCCGCAAGTACTGGGTGGGGCAATACAGCCTAAGGAGGTGGGTTTTGTATAAAAGGGAGCTTCCACCTGGAGTTCGGTGGAAGCTCTTACTCCATACCAGCGGACTCCACGTTGCTGAAATAAAGCTTGTTCCTGTTGTATCGTTCACCAGGCCTGGCGTGACGTTTTCTTCAAAGGGGCACCCTGTTTTTTTCAGTTAGCAAGCGGGTTCCCGACATCGTAAGAGCTTCCCACCGAACTCCAGGGTCGGCATCGCATCCGAGCGCTTATCGGGACGGATCCAGAGATGGCGTTTTCAAGCAACGGGGCGGTCTCGACCCCCACGAACCCCGGGAACATGAGTTTAATGTCCCCGGGAGATTTCCTCCGAAAATCGGGGGGCCAGGAGCAGCTGTCCGGGACCCCGAGACCCTCGGCAGCGGCGGCCAAGGGAAGGCGCCGGGCCATGGGGTTCCCAAGCACGGCGGGGAGCGCGCCGAGGTCTGGGGGGTTGGCCCCAACCTGGGACACCCAGCTGAGGCAGGCGCTTCGCCCGGTAGGACCTGAGGAATCCCTAGAGGACCTGCGGCGGGCCATGGCGGACTTGGCCAGGCGCTTGCAGGCAGCTGAAGCCCGTGAGCAAGCTCGGGCCGGGCCCGGAGGGACTGGTAATACAACGGCGGAGGGGATCGCGTCGAGTGAGGACGTCTCCAGCGACGAGGACGAGCCCGGCACTGGTGAGCGGGCCCCGGACCCCGACCCGGAGCAGTTTTCAGTCCCGAGTAGGCGAGACGGCCAGCGGAGAGGCGAGACAGCAGAGGATCTCGGGGGAGCGGGTGAGCCGACGGGGCGGCGAGAGCCGGACCAACGCAGGAGCGACGTGCAAGGCAGGGAGCGGCACGGCGTCATTGGGCAAGTTGGTAGCCGGTGGAGCGGGGCAGGACGAGACGGCGGACGCCGAGAATCCCGGATCCGGAGGGGGTCGGACTACTCTCCAAAACGTTCCCCCCCAGAGCTTAAGGCACGTTTCGACGGGACGCCGGACGACCTCCCGCAGTTCCTCCTCCACGCGCTGACGCATGCCCGGAGGTATGGAGACCGGTATGAGGACTCCGAGGACTTGGTCTGGGGGGTGGCCTCGTGTCTCCAGGGCCAAAGGCGGGTCAGCCGAGGCGCCGAGACCGGGCCCCGACAACTCTCGCCCCAAACGACCCCCGAACCCCGAGCGGGAAAGGAGACGCCGGGAAGGTCTGTGCCTGAAATGCGGGGGGTCAGGACATTTCGCAGCAGCGTGCCAACGGCAAGGGGGGGAGGACCGCGGGCTCTCCCAGGGGGGAGGTGCGACACGCCCCCAGCAGGCACGCCGGGCGGAGGACCTCCGCAACGAACCGGGAAGCGCCCAGGCGACGGGAAACGGCCAGGACCTGCTGTAGACGGCGCCGGGCAGCAGGTCCCGCGGTGCGAGGGAAAACCCCTACAGCATGAGGCGCGACCTCCGAACGTGGTAATTTTAGAGCTCCGGAACCCGGAGAACGGACTAAGTTGGGTGGGGGAGGCTCTTTTGGACTCTGGATGCGACCACAGCATGGTCCACCCCCAGATAGCCCGGGCTTTGGGGCTACCGAAGCGCATTCGGAAGGTTCCCCTGGTTTTCGTCCAGATGGACGGCAGCCCGATTCAGGGGGGACCTTTCGGGGAGGAGGTGGGTCCTATCGCCATCCACATAGGGGACCACCAAGAGCTGCGGTGGCTGATCCAGGTCCCCGTAGCGGGATATCGGGCGGTGTTGGGCCTGGATTGGCTGAAGGAACACAACCCCGTGGTGGACTGGCGGGCGGGGACCCTGAAGTTCGACTTGACGGTGGGTGCACGGCATCGGGTCCCCCACGAGAATTCCAGCCACAAGAGGACGGCGGCGCGTCCCAGGGGAGCGGCGGCGGCGCAGCAGGAGATACCAGAGCCCGAGGTCCCGCCAGAGTACCGAGACCTCGCAGCCGTTTTCAGCGAGCGGGAAGCGGACGAGCTACCCCCACACCGCCGCACGGACTGCGCTATCAACATCCCAGAGGGGGCGGTACTACCCAAAGGGCGCATCTACAAGATGAGTGAGGGTGAGCTCAAGGACCTCCGGGAGTTTTTGGGTAAAAATCTGGCCCGAGGTTTCATCCGGCCCGCTTCCAGTCCCATGGGAGCTCCAGTCTTGTTCGTCCGGAAAAAGGATGGGTCCCGACGGCTGTGCCAGGACTACCGGGGCCTCAACGCCATCGCAGCGGGGAACGCTTACCCCCTCCCGCTGATCCCGGATTTGCTGGCCCGGCTGGGCAAAGGGACTCTGTTCACTAAGCTGGACCTAAGGGAGGCGTACTACCGGGTACGCATCCGGGAGGGGGATGAGTGGAAAACAGCGTTTAACTGTCAATTGGGACAATTCGAATTTAAAGTGATGCCGTTCGGTTTAAGCGGGGCACCTGGGGTTTTCATGAGTCTAATTAATGAGGTGTTGCAGGACCTTCTGTTTCAGGGGGTGGTTGTTTATTTGGATGACGTCCTGATCTACAGCCAAGATCCCCAAGAGCACGTGACCCTGGTGAGGGAGGTGTTAAAGCGCCTGCTGGCAAACCACCTATACGTGAAGCTGGCTAAGTGCGAATTCCACCGTCCCTCCCTGGACTATTTGGGCTACCGCATCTCAGCCCAGGGCATAGCTATGGACCCCGAGAAGGTGCAGGCGGTGCTGGCCTGGGAAAGGCCCCGCACCCGGAAACAGCTACAAAGCTTCCTGGGGTTTGCTAACTTTTTTAGAGGCTTCATCCCCAGATACTCCTCCGTAGTGGCTCCCCTCACGGACTTGCTAGGTACCAAGGGGAGAGGTCCTCGCGCCACGCGGCCCAGCGCAGCGCTCGGCTGGAATGAGAAATCGGAGGCAGCGTTCCTGGCCCTCAAGCAAGCTTTCGCGTCTGAGCCCACGCTACTGCACGTCGACCCAACCCAGCCGATGGTGGTACAAGTCGACGCCAGCGACGCAGCAGCCGGGGCGGTTCTCCTGCAGCGAGACAAGGCGGGACAGCTGAGGCCGGCGGCCTACCTCTCACGAAAATTCGCCGAAACGGAGCGGAACTGGTCTACCTGGGAGAAGGAGGCGTTTGCGATTAAGTTCGCCCTCACCGAATGGCGGCATTGGCTGGAGGAAACAGAGGAGCCGTTCGAGGTCTGGACAGATCACAAGAATCTGGAGGCGCTCCGGCAACCGCGATCCCTGAACGCCAAGCAGATGAGGTGGGCGGAGTTCTTTTCGCGGTACAATTTCAAGCTTGGTCACATCCCCGGCAAAGAGAATTTCCTCGCGGACGCCCTCTCCCGTCTGCCGCATTATGGGGAGGGGTACGCTCCCTGCACCAGGTCCGTGTTTGGTGAGGAGCAGCTGGGACGGGGGGTCGTCACTAGGCGTCGGGCCAGGGAGGAATGGGAGCCCGACCCGGCGACCGCCCCGCTCCGAGACCGCCTAGTGGCAGCCTACGGGACAGACGAGGAGCTGGCTGAGCTCCGGGACTCTTTGATTTTGGACTCCGGTCTCTGGCGGAGGGGGGAGGCTGTCTACGTCCCGGAAGGGCTACGACGGGAAGCCCTCAGCCTCTGCCACGATGCTAAGACCGCCGGGCACTTCGGTTTCGTAAAATCCTGGAAGTTGGCCCGGCGGCGGTTTTGGTGGCCCAGTCTGCGGCGGGACACAAAAGCTTACGTCAGTGGTTGTCCTGTCTGCCTGACCTGCAAGCCGGGGGTTGGCAAGCCGAAAGGTCTGCTGCACCCGCTCGAGGTCCCGACCCGGCCGTGGTCAGTGATCTCCATGGACTTTATAACAGACTTGCCTCCCAGCAAGGGGAAAACGGTGATCTGGGTGGTGGTAGATCTATTTTCCAAACAGGCCCATTTCATTCCTTGCGCCAGTGTCCCCAGTGCTTCACAGTTGGCTCGGATGTTCCTGGATCACGTGTTCCGACTGCACGGGCTGCCGGACAAGGTGATTTCCGATCGGGGCTCACAATTCGTGTCCCGGTTTTGGCAAGCTTTCCTGCGCCTGTTAGACATCGAGCAAGGGCTGAGCTCCGCTTACCACCCCCAGACGGACGGGCAGACCGAGCGGGTTAATCAAGTACTGGAGCAGTACTTGCGGTGTTTCGGTTCCTATCATCAAGACACCTGGGTGCCCCTGCTCCCCCTGGCCGAGTTCGCGTACAACAACGCAGACCACAGCAGCACGGAGATGTCGCCTTTTGCCGTCGTCTACGGGACAGACCTGAGACACTTCCCGGAGCTTGGAGAGGTCCCCGCCCGGGAATCGGCCGACCTTCGCGAGTGGGGGAAGCGTGCCGGGAGCTGCTGGAAGTCGCTGCAGGAGCAGCTCCACAAAGTCAAGGCAGCGCAGAAAGAGGACGCCGACCGGAAGAGACGACCAGCTGAAGAGATCCGACCGGGGGATCGAGTTTACCTTTCCACCCGGAACCTACGGTTGAATTTGCCCAGCAAGAAGCTAGGCCCTCGGTTTTTGGGGCCTTTCGAGGTCTTGGCCCCGATCAACGAAGTTTCGGTCAAGCTCAAGCTCCCCAAGAACCTCCGGCACATCCATCCCGTCTTTCACGTGAGCCTTCTAAAAAAAACTCCGGACGGTGACGTTTGGCACCCCGTGTTTTCCCCGCCAGCGCCCGAGGTCCTGCCGGGGGGGGAGCACCACGAGGTGGCGGATATCCTGGACTCTAGACTCCACAGGGGGAAGTTGCAGTACCTCGTGGAATGGAAGGACTTCGCTTTGGGGGACCGGGAATGGGTCTGGGCAGCGGACGTCCTTGCGCCCCGACTCACTGAACGTTTCCACAAGCGGTATCCTGGCCGTCCCGGGGGGTTGGAGAATGGACCTTTGGGGGGGCAGAATGTCGTGGTTCGGTCCTTGGTGGCTTGGGAACCGGACCGAACCCCGCCATCAGAGGCGCCCGCGATCACGGAGGTAGGGCATGGTGATCATAGGCAAGCCGGCAGCTGGGCGCCCCACCCGATCGTTGAGGTGGCAATGGCCGCTAAAGAACCTCAATGTCCCCCTCCACCTTTTGACAAGGGCCCGGAGATGGCCCTTTGTTCCAGGAAAATGGGCCATCAGGAACCCCGGAAAACCTCGCATATGTGCATGAGTCATGATTGTATCAGCATGTTCCCTCCGCAAGTACTGGGTGGGGCAATACAGCCTAAGGAGGTGGGTTTTGTATAAAAGGGAGCTTCCACCTGGAGTTCGGTGGAAGCTCTTACTCCATACCAGCGGACTCCACGTTGCTGAAATAAAGCTTGTTCCTGTTGTATCGTTCACCAGGCCTGGCGTGACGTTTTCTTCAAAGGGGCACCCTGTTTTTTTCAGTTAGCAAGCGGGTTCCCGACAGTGGGGACCCTAGGGGGAAGTGACCATGTCCTCATAGAATTCCTTTTGAGATGGGGAGCCAAGGAAGCTTGTAGCCAGACGCGGATGTTGGATTTTCGTAGGGAAAACTTTAATAAACTCAGAGACATGATGAGTGTCATACCATGGACGAGAATGCTGGAAGGGAAGGGAGCATGTGAAGGGTGGGCGCTACTCAAACAAGAGCTATTGCACGCTCAATCAATGACTATCCCAGAAAGACGAAAACACTGCAGGAGCTCTAAGAAGCCTATTTGGATGAACAGAGAACTTCAAGAGGAACTAAGAAAGAAAAGGAAAATGTTCAGGAAATGGAGGGAAGGACAGAGCTCTAAAGAAGAGTACCTACAGGTTACTAGGCACTGTAGATCAATCATCAGAAAGGCCAAAGCTGAGAGTGAGCTAAGATTGGCCAGGGAAGCCCATTGTAACAAGAAAAGATTTTTCAGTTATGTGAGGAGCAAACGTAAAGTAAAGGAGGCAATAGGCCCACTGTTGGGTGCGGATGGACAAACTCTAACGGAAGATGCAGAGAAAGCAGAAAGGCTTAGTGCCTATTTTACATCTGTTTTTTCCCACAGGTCAAAGTGTTTAGGCACATCTAGAGATGGCCGTAGCCAAAGGATAGTGTCTGGGTGGCAGGTTAACATGGATAGAGAGGTTGTCGAGAGGCATTTAGCTGCACTGGATGAGTTCAAATCCCCCGGTCCGGATAAAATGCACCCGAGAATACTCAAAGAACTTTCCAGAGAACTTGCACAGCCCTTGTCCATCATCTTCGAAACCTCTTTAAGGACTGGAAGAGAGCAAATGTTATTCCGATCTTCAAAAAAGGGAGGAAGGATGACGCGGGAAACTACAGACCAGTGAGTCTGACCTCTGTTGTGGGGAAGATAATGGAGCAGATATTAAAGGGAGTGATCTGCAAACATCTGGAGGACAATTTGGTGATCCAAGGAAGTCAGCATGGATTTGTCTCCAACAGGTCCTGCCAGACAAACCTAGTTTCCTTTTTTGACCAAGTAACAGGTTTGCTGGATCGTGGAAATTCGGTTGATGTCGTTTACTTGGATTTTAGTAAAGCTTTTGACAAGGTTCCCCATGATGTTCTGATGGATAAGTTGAAGGACTGCAATCTGGATTTTCAGATAGTTAGGTGGATAGGGAATTGGTTAGAGAACCGCACTCAAAGAGTTGTTGTCAATGGTGTTTCATCAGACTGGAGAGAGGTGAGTAGCGGAGTACCTCAGGGCTCGGCCCGGTACTTTTTAACATATTTATTAATGATCTAGATGAGGGGGTGGAGGGACTACTCATCAAGTTTGCAGATGACACCAAATTGGGCGGACTGGCAAATACTCCGGAAGATAGAGACAGACTTCAACGAGATCTGAACACAATGGAAAAATGGGCAAATGAGAACAAGATGCAATTTAATAAAGATAAGTGTAAAGTTCTGCATCTGGGTCAGAAAAATGAAAAGCATGCCTACTGGATGGGGGATACGCTTCTAGGTAACACTGTGTGTGAACGAGACCTTGGGGTACTTGTGGATTGTAAACTAAACATGAGCAGGCAGTGTGATGCAGCGGTAAAAAAGGCAAATGCCATTTTGGGCTATATCAACAGAGGCATCACATCAAAATCACAAGATGTCATAGTCCCATTGTATACGGCACTGGTCAGACCACACCTGGAGTACTGTGTGCAGTTCTGGAGGCCTCACTTCAAGAAGGACGTAGATAAAATTGAAAGGGTACAGAGGAGAGCGACGAAGATGATCTGGGGCCAAGGGACCAAGCCCTATGAAGATAGGTTGAGGGACTTGGGAATGTTCAGCCTGGAGAAAAGGAGGTTGAGAGGGGACATGATAGCCCTCTTTAAGTATTTGAAAGGTTGTCACTTGGAGGAGGGCAGAATGCTGTTTCTGTTGGCTGCAGAGGAGAGGACACGCAGTAATGGGTTTAAACTTCAAGTACAACGATCTAGGCTAGATATCAGGGAAAAAAAATTCACAGTCAGAGTAGTTCAGCAGTGGAATAGGCTGCCTAAGGAGGTGGTGAGCTCCCCCTCACTAGCAGTCTTCAAGCAAAGGTTGGATATATACTTTTCTTGGATGCTTTAGGATGCTTAGGGCTAATCCTGCGTTGAGCAGGGGGTTGGACTAGATGGCCTGTATGGCCTCTTCTAACTGTATGATTCTATGATTCTATGAACATAAGGCCCGTGGTCCTAGCAGCCAACTGGCTGTACTGGTGAGCCCGGATTCCGTCTTCTGATGTTGCCTCCTGTCACTGGTATTCCAGTTCTTCCCATGGGAAAAATATTTTTCAACTGGGGGACAGTCTCCCTGCACCAAGTAGCAGTCCTGGGGATTAAGATTGGGTCCCCCTCTCCCTTTAAGGGCCTGTTGAGGCGGGTGAAGTAGGAGACTGCAAAAGTTGGCTTGAAACTCAACATCAAGAAAACAAACATCATGGCATCCGGCGATCTCAATTCCTGGCAAATAGATGGGGAAGAAATGGAGATAGTGACAGATTTTATTTTCCTGGGCTCCAAGATCACTGCAGATGGGGACTGCAGCAAAGAAATTAAAAGATGCTTGCTCCTGGGGAGGAAAGCTATGGCAAATCTAGACAGCATCCTAAAAAGCAGAGACATCACCCTGCCAACAAAAGTGCGTTTACTCAAGGCTATGGTCTTCCCAGTTGCAATGTATGGCTGCCAAAGTTGGACCATAAGGAAGGCCGGGCGTCAAAGAATTAAGGCTTTTGAACTCTGGTGCTGGAGAAGACTCTTGCGAGTCCCTTGGACTGCAAGGCGAACAAACCGGTCAGTCCTAGAGGAGATCAGCCCTGACTGCTCCTCAGAAGGCCAGATCCTGAAGATGAAATTTAAATACTTTGGCCACCTCATGAGAAGGAAGGACTCCCTGGAGAAGAGCCTAATGCTGAGAGCGATTGAGGGCAAAAGAAGAAGGGGATGACAGAGAATGAGGTGGCTGGATGGAGTCACTGAAGCAGTCGGTGCAAACTTAAATGGACTCCGGGGAATGGTAGAGGACAGGAAGGCCTGGAGGATCATTGTCCATGGGGTCGGACATGACTTCCCACCTAACAACTCCCCTTAAGGTCTGGGCCAGTATTAGACTGGCCTGACTCAACAGGTCCCCAGTGACAACATCCCAAATTCCATCGGGCATCTTTGGTCCACCCACTGGGTTAGTGTGGGATATAAATTAAATTGTATTTTGCCATAGTTTGGGTTGAGTCTTAGAATGTCTTTAAGGTGTTTAATGGGGTTTTATTGTTTCTGCATGGATTGTAGACCAAAATTGTAAACTCCCGTGAGTCATCTCTGGGAACGGCAGTCATACAAATCTAAATCCAATTATAAAACAAGTATTTGCTTTGTTTTCTCCCAGATTTTTTCTTCTTTAGTCAGTGCGTAAATGCTGATAGAATAAATACATGTTTTTGAAGCTGTGGCCCAAAACAGCCTTAATCTATCTTCGCTGAAACTCAGTGCCAAACTTAAGTGAACATTTACAATCCAGGGTTGGGGCTGTAATAATATTTTTGCTGACCTCAGGCCAGGTCTGCAGAATAGAGGGGCCCTTGTGTGACCCCCTTCCCCCCCCCATCTAAATGGCAGCAGCCA
This sequence comes from Paroedura picta, assembly GCF_049243985.1. Taxonomy (NCBI): domain Eukaryota; kingdom Metazoa; phylum Chordata; class Lepidosauria; order Squamata; family Gekkonidae; genus Paroedura; species Paroedura picta. Next base: position 44,218,219 of record NC_135381.1, on the reverse strand, counting down.
CAGGGACTGGGTGGGTGTTTTGGGGGTGACGGGGGCACCACCAAGGAGGCCACGCTCCTCTTGCCCCGCTCCACATATTTATGAAGCCAGCGCCGCATCCCTTCCGGACCCCAAAGGACTGATCTGCCATAGCCCTGAATAAGTTAATAGTCACTATGAATCTAGCAGCCTTGTGGGACAACACAGCCTGTAAATGGGAACAGCGGAAAATACTGAACAGAATCTGCTAGGAAACCTTTTCACTTCCTACAGAAAAGTAAAATGGGGCAGGGGGAAGGGAGGGAGGGAGAAACCAGCCTGTTCATGCTGGAGATTTGAGGTAGGGGGTTGGGGTAGAACTTCCACATGCCCCCCCTCCCCCCAAAATAATCCCTCACTTACTGATTATATTAGCTTTTAGGAAACAAACACAAGGCATTTCCACTTTGAAATTGCATAATTATACCGGTAGCACAACTTTATATTCTAAGAGGGAGAGACAAATGACGCATCTTACATCCATAAATCTGTAGAACAAATCCTGGTTTGATGAGAACATACATCCCCCCCCTTCCCCCCTCAGGGGGTTTCAAGGTTTCCAGGAAACGTTCATTCCTGGTGCCAACACTGCACAGAGGGGCTGAAACGACTGTCGGAGGAGCCCCCTCCCCCTTCATTTCCAGAACCGTTCACTTTTCTCAAAGCATCACCCGCTTGACAGGCTCTCCGGAGTAATGAATCAAACAGAGACCTAACAGGCAGCCTCCTCCAGGGAAAGGACGCCTTCAACTTGCCACGCTGTACTGGGAATGATTCACTGGCCCAAGCTGGCCTGAGGCTCAAGAGCCATGGCCCAAATAGTAACTCATACAGAAGCACAGCAGACAGCCTCCTCTGACGCTTGAGCACATGGGAGGCTCGCATCAACAAGATCTGATCATGAGTACGAACGAAAGGGGTCCTTTACTTCTCCCCAACTTGGGCGGTGAGGCGACGCTTCCACGCTCTTGAACAAAGGGGTCCAATTAGGAGCTCTTTGCTTCCCATATATATATATATTATTCCTGCCCAGCATAAATAACCCACAAGTGGAGGGAGTTTAATGTGTGCGTGCTTGGAAGCTGAGCCATGTGGGATGCGAAGGCAGGGACACAAATGTCAAGAAGAGGCTGCTGAGACAAAGTATGCGGGGGGGGGAGGAGGGGGGCGAGGGAGAAGAGAGGAGTGTGGGGCCCCTCGGAGACAATGACTGACTCACCACCACAGTGAAATGTTCTCCCATGTGCACCAGTTGTCTGGCTGCCAGAGAGACGGCTTGTGCAGCTGCAGGGATGACACACACATGCATGCTCAAAGCTGCCGACAAAGAAAAGAAAGCCCCCGCGACACAATGCAAGGGAGAAGAGGGAGGGGAGGGGGAACCTCACAGAAGCTGCCAGCCTCTCACTTGCGCTCCTGAGCTTGTCTTGAGCAGATGGAGAGATTTGCTGAAGGAGGCATGCAACACCACCCTCCCCCACCAGCATTTCTGAAATTAATGTTGACACACTTTCCCCCAAGTCAGCAGAAGACGCTTCAAGGCAAAGCGTGTGTCTTAATCACCTCGACCGCATAGCTGTTGAAAGAAAGGGGTTTAATCTGCTTTAGCTTTTTGGGCCTGGAAGTCTCTGGAGAAGGTGGCTCACGGGAGCCCAGGAAGGAAGAAAATCCATCCCTCTGTAAGTTACCACAATTGTCCTGCTTGCTTCTGGGGCAAAAGCAAGACAGCGACACCGTTGGGAAGTGTGCTCCAGGGGCCAGAGCAGTCAAAATGGGGAATTTGCTGCCGCAGGCATAGACAGCTTTGAAATGGGATCAGACAGAGCCACGGTGCCCTATCTACGGATACTAGGCATAGTATATAAAGGGAACTCCATGTTCAGAGCCAGGAGGCAACATTAGAGGAAGGCCTCGGCCTCTCTGCCCTGTTCTTGGCCCTGCAGAGGAACTGGCTGGCCCCTGCGTGAGACGGGAGGCTGGACTGGAGGGACCCTCCCTGGTCTGACCCAGCAGGGCTCTTCTGAGGGTCTTCTTGGGAAGGCCTCGGCCTCTCTGCCTTGTGGATGGCCCTGCAGAGGAACTGGCTGGCCCCTGCGTGAGAGGGGAGGCTGGACTGGAGGGACCCTCCCTGGTCTGACCCAGCAGGGCTCTTCTGAGGGTCTTCTTGGGAAGGCCTCGGCCTCTCTGCCCTGTGGCTGGCCCTGTAGAGGAGCTGGCTGGCCCCTGGGTGAGACGGGAGGCTGGACTGGAGGGACCCTCCCTGGCCTGACCCAGCAGGGCTCTTCTGAGGGTCTTCTTGGGAAGGTCTCGGCCTCTCGGCCCTGTGGCTGGCCCTGCAGAGGAACTGGCTGGCCCCGGGGGAGACGGGAGGCTGGACTGGAGGGATCCTCCCTGGTCTGACCCAGCAGGGCTCTTCTGAGGGTCTTCTTGGGAAGGCCTCGGCCTCTCTGCCCTGTGGCTGGCCCTGTAGAGGAGCTGGCTGGCCCCTGGGTGAGACGGGAGGCTGGACTGGAGGGACCCTCCCTGGCCTGACCCAGCAGGGCTCTTCTGAGGGTCTTCTTGGGAAGGTCTCGGCCTCTCGGCCCTGTGGCTGGCCCTGCAGAGGAACTGGCTGGCCCCGGGGGAGACGGGAGGCTGGACTGGAGGGACCCTCCCTGGTCTGACCCAGCAGGGCTCTTCTGAGGGTCTTCTTGGGAAGGTCTCGGCCTCTCGGCCCTGTGGCTGGCCCTGCAGAGGAACTGGCTGGCCCCGGGGGAGACGGGAGGCTGGACTGGAGGGACCCTCCCTGGTCTGACCCAGCAGGGCTCTTCTGAGGGTCTTCTCAGGGGAAGGCCTCGGCCTCTCTGCCCTGTGGCTGGCCCTGTAGAGGAGCTGGCTGGCCCCTGGGTGAGACGGGAGGCTGGACTGGAGGGACCCTCCCTGGCCTGACCCAGCAGGGCTCTTCTGAGGGTCTTCTTGGGAAGGTCTCGGCCTCTCGGCCCTGTGGCTGGCCCTGCAGAGGAACTGGCTGGCCCCGGGGGAGACGGGAGGCTGGACTGGAGGGACCCTCCCTGGTCTGACCCAGCAGGGCTCTTCTGAGGGTCTTCTTGGGAAGGCCTCGGCCTCTCTGCCCTGTGGCTGGCCCTGTAGAGGAGCTGGCTGGCCCCTGGGTGAGACGGGAGGCTGGACTGGAGGGACCCTCCCTGGCCTGACCCAGCAGGGCTCTTCTGAGGGTCTTCTTGGGAAGGTCTCGGCCTCTCGGCCCTGTGGCTGGCCCTGCAGATGAACTGGCTGGCCCCTGGGTGAGACGGGAGGCAGGACTGGAGGGACCCTCCCTGGTCTGACCCAGCAGGGCTCTTCTGAGGGTCTTCTTGGGAAGGCCTCGGCCTCTCTGCCCTGTTCTTGGCCCTGCAGAGGAACTGGCTGGCCCCTGCGTGAGACGGGAGGCTGGACTGGAGGGACCCTCCCTGGTCTGACCCAGCAGGGCTCTTCTGAGGGTCTTCTTGGGAAGGTCTCGGCCTCTCGGCCCTGTGGCTGGCCCTGCAGAGGAACTGGCTGGCCCCTGGGTGAGACGGGAGGCTGGACTGGAGGGACCCTCCCTGGCCTGACCCAGCAGGGCTCTTCTGAGGGTCTTCTCAGGGGAAGGCCTCGGCCTCTCTGCCCTGTGGCTGGCCCTGCAGAGGAACTGGCTGGCCCCTGGGTGAGACGGGAGGCTGGACTGGAGGGACCCTCCCTGGTCTGACCCAGCAGGGCTCTTCTGAGGGTCTTCTTGGGTAGGTCTCGGCCTCTCGGCCCTGTGGCTGGCCCTGCAGAGGAACTGGCTGGCCCCTGGGTGAGACGGGAGGCTGGACTGGAGGGCCCCTCCCTGGCCTGACCCAGCAGGGCTCTTCTGAGGGTCTTCTCAGGGGAAGGCCTCGGCCTCTCTGCCCTGTGGCTGGCCCTGCAGAGGAATTGGCTGGCCCCTGGGTGAGATGGGAGGCCGGACTGGAGGGACCCTCCCTGGCCTGACCCAGCAGGGCTCTTCTGAGGGTCTTCTCAGGGGAAGGCCTCGGCCTCTCTGCCCTGTGGCTGGCCCTGCAGAGGAACTGGCTGGCCCCTGGGTGAGACGGGAGGCTGGACTGGAGGGACCCTCCCTGGTCTGAGCCAGCAGGGCTCTTCTGAGGGTCTTCTCAGGGGAAGGCCTTGGCCTCTCTGCCCTGTGGATGGCCCTGCAGTGGAACTGGCTGGCCCCTGGGTGAGACGGGAGGCTGGACTGGAGGAACCCTCCCTGGCCTGACCCAGCAGGGCTCTTCTGAGGGTCTTCTCAGGGGAAGACCTCGGCCTCTCTGCCCTGTGGCTGGCCCTGCAGAGGAACTGGCTGGCCCCTGGGTGAGACGGGAGGCTGGACTGGAGGGACTCTCCCTGGCCTGACCCAGCAGGGCTCTTCTGAGGGTCTTCTCAGGGGAAGTCCTCGGCCTCTCTGCCCTGTGGATGGCCCTGCAGAGGAACTGGCTGGCCCCTGGGTGAGACGGGAGGCTGGACTGCAGGAAACCTCCCTGGTCTGAGCCAGCAGGGATCTTCTGAGGGTCTTCTCAGTGGAAGGCCTCGGCCTCTCTGCCCTGTGGCTGGCCCTGCAGAGGAACTGGCTGGACCCTGGGTGAGATGGGAGGCTGGACTGGAGGGACCCTCCCTGGCCTGACCCAGCAGGGCTCTTCTGAGGGTCTTCTTGGGAAGGCCTCGGCCTCTCTGCCCTGTAGCTGGCCCTGCAGAGGAACTGGCTGGCCCCTGGGTGAGACGGGAGGCTGGACTGCAGGAACCCTCCCTGGCCTGACCCAGCAGGGCTCTTCTGAGGGTCTTCTTGGGAAGGCCTCGGCCTTTCTGCCTTGTGGCTGGCCCTGCAGAGGAGCTGGCTGGCCCCTGGGTGAGACGGGAGGCTGGACTGGAAGGACCCTCCCTGGTCTGACCCAGCAGGGCTCTTCTGAGGGTCTTCTTGGGAAGGTCTCGGCCTCTCGGCCCTGTGGCTGGCCCTGCAGATGAACTGGCTGGCCCCTGGGTGAGACGGGAGGCTGGACTGGAGGGCCCCTCCCTGGCCTGACCCAGCAGGGCTTTTCTGAGGGTCTTCTCAGGGGAAGGCCTCGGCCTCTCTGCCCTGTGGCTGGCCCTGCAGAGGAACTGGCTGGCCCCTGGGTGAGACGGGAGGCTGGACTGCAGGGAACCTCTCTGGCCTGACCCAGCAGGGCTCTTCTGAGGGTCTTCTCAGGGGAAGTCCTCGGCCTCTCTGCCCTGTGGCTGGCCCTGCAGAGGAACTGGCTGGCCCCTGGGTGTGACGGGAGGCTGGACTGGAGGGACTCTCCCTGGCCTGACCCAGCAGGGCTCTTCTGAGGGTCTTCTCAGGGGAAGGCCTCGGCCTCTCGGCCCTGGGGCTGGCCCTGCAGAGGAACTGGCTAGCCCCTTGGTGAGACGGGAGGCTGGACTGCAGGGATCCTCCCCGGTCTGACCTAGCAGGGCTCTTCTGAGGGTCTTCTCAGGGGAAGGCCTTGGCCTCTCACCCCTGTGGCTGGCCCTGCAGAGTAACTGGCTGGCCCCTGGGTGAGACGGGAGGCTGGAGGGACCCTCCCTGGCCTGACCCAGCAGGGCTCTTCTGAGGGTCTTCTCAGGGGAAGGCCTCAGCCTCTCTGCCCTGTGGCTGGCCCTGCAGAGGAACTGGCTGGCCCCTGGGTGAGACGGGAGGCTGGACTGGAGGGACCCTCCCTGGCCTGACCCAGCAGGGCTCTTCTGAGGGTCTTCTCAGGGGAAGGCCTCGGCCTCTCGGCCCTGGGGCTGGCCCTGCAGAGGAACTGGCTGGCCCCTTGGTGAGACGGGAAGCTGGACTGCAGGGACCCTCCCTGGTCTGACCTAGCAGGGCTCTTCTGAGGGTCTTCTCAGGGGAAGGCCTTGGCCTCTCACCCCTGTGGCTGGCCCTGCAGAGGAACTGGCTGGCCCCTGGGTGAGACGGGAGGCTGGAGGGACCCTCCCTGGCCTGACCCAGCAGGGCTCTTCTGAGGGTCTTCTCAGGGGAAGGCCTCAGCCTCTCTGCCCTGTGGCTGGCCCTGCAGAGTAACTGGCTAGCCCCTGGGTGAGACGGGAGGCTGGACTGGAGGGACCCTCCCTGGTCTGACCCAGCAGGGCTCTTTTGAGGGTCTTCTCAGGGGAAGGCCTCGGCCTCCATGCCCTATGGCTGGCCCTCCAGGGGAACTCATTGGCCCCTGGGTGAGACGGAAGGCCGGACTGCAGGGACCCTCCCTGGTCTGACCCAGCAGGGCTCTTCTGAGGGTCTTCTCAGGGGAAGGCCTCGGCATCTCAGCCCTGGGGCTGGCCCTGCAGAGGAACTGGCTGGCCCCTGGGTGAGATGGGAGGCTGGACTGGAGGGACCCTCCCTGGCCTGACCCAGCAGGGCTCTTCTGAGGGTCTTCTCAGGGGAAGGCCTCGGCCTCTCTGCCCTGTGGCTGGCCCTGCAGAGTAACTGGCTAGCCCCTGGGTGAGACGGGAGGCTGGACTGGAGGGACCCTCCCTGGTCTGACCCAGCAGGGCTCTTCTGAGGGTCTTCTCAGGGGAAGGCCTCGGCCTCCATGCCCTATGGCTGGCCCTCCAGGGGAACTCATTGGCCCATGGGTGAGACGGAAGGCTGGACTGCAGGGACCCTCCCTGGTCTGACCCAGCAGGGCTCTTCTGAGGGTCTTCTCAGGGGAAGGCCTCGGCCTCCATGCCCTATGGCTGGCCCTCCAGGGGAACTCATTGGCCCCTGGGTGAGACAAGCTTATTGGATGAGAAGGGAGGATGCCATATAAAAACTATCTCTTCTTAGCCTGCTGGTGTTATTGTATACAGATGGGGGAAGACACTGCATGGGGTGGGTGGGGGGATAATTAAATTGCTTGCTGGAAGAGATAAGAAACAACATCCATAAATTCCGTCTGAGAAACTGAAAACAGCAACACAATTATTCCCAAATGCAACTGAAGGTAATTCTAAGTGAAAGCGTTATCATTGGGCCCGCCTCTGAGGGGGCCTGCCTGCCTCTTATCTCTCCTTTTTAAGACATAACTGCTGCTCATTTCAAATTACGGTTTTGATCTGTTTTCGATTGGCATTCTTTTAAAGTTTCCACTGTGGGGCATACAGCTTGGGGAATAGTCTAAAAAGATTTGAATAAATCAATGGAAGAAGACGGATATTTTCTTCAGCCCTTCAGGGGCTTACTCATAAGAGGAGGAACTGATATAAGTATTCTCCCCCCCCCCCCCCGCCAGGAGCAACTCATACTCTTTGGGCTGGGTTTTGTCCATTATACTTTGAGCCTTGAGTTAGAAAATGGAGGCAGCAATAAAAAGAGACCCAACAGAACTGTCTCCAGTAGCAGCTCCATCCCCTTTTTAAAAGCCGCAGAGGTTTGGCAGCTGTACACGGACCCCTGCAAGACCCCCAAGATGGTGGCCTCTATTCCCCACCAATCTCTGCTGTCAGATCATGAACCCAACGCTTACACATCCCTTTGCATGCTTCGAGCTGGACCAGGCTTTGCTTGGCATGAACAGGAGAAGTCACGTGTGAAATTGACAACCCACAGATGGAGGTCTTGATAAACACATGAGCTCTGAAAGCAGCTGAAGGAGGATTTTATCCCATGTTGTTTCCACAGTTTAAAAGCAAAAATAAGAAAAAGGAGGGGTTTCTTGGGGCCTAGGTTTGCAAACCTCCAGGTGGGCGTGATAGAAAGGGTGACCTGTCAGCAATTACAGGACACAAGAATAAGAATAAGAAATAGTAGTAGTGGTAGTAGTGGTACACGGTACACAGTTTCAAGCAACTGGAGGTTTGGAAATCAAACCTGAGACAGCTAGCTGATAGTGTGGTGGTTAAGAGCAGCAGCTTCTAATCTGGTGAGCTTGGTTTTATTCCCCACTCCTTCTCCACATGCAGCCAGCTGGGTGTCCAGTCACAGCCCTGATAGTCCTATTCTCACACAACACTGCAGTTCTCTTGTGCTTTCTCTGTCCCACCTACCTCACAGGGGGTTTGTTCTGAGGAGAGAAGGGAAGACAATGGTAAGCCGCTTTGAGACTCCTTTGAGTAGTGAAAAGTGGGGTATAAAAAACAACCCTTCTTCTGGAAGGAGTTGCCTGCCTGACCTCCCAAGCTCCTAGAGACAAGTCAGAGATTAGGGGGGGGGGGGCTCTCCCTACTGGCACAGTAAGTTTGGACGGGGGGAGGGGGCTGCTTGGGATGATCACTAACATGAAATGGCTTTGGTATCAGTTATCCCAAGTAAGGGTCACCTGGACCAGAGAATGGCTGCACCGATCCAAGGAGGGGGGGTAGGGAGAGACACCACTCACATGCCAAAGCCCACCACCCCAATAAGCCATTTGGGTATCAAGGCCAGAAAATGGATAGTGACTATGTTTCTGAATGTGAAGTAGTGTGCATGCATATGAGTTACCCAGGACTAGACTTTGTTGGTCTTCAAGGTGCCCCTGGACTCAAACTTTGCTTTGCAGGTCTTCCACAATGACCTAGTGACCCTTAGAGCAGCGGTTCTTAACCTTTTCTTCACCACGACCCCAACTTCGATGGCTGGTGTGGCGGCGGCAGCATGTGCATGTGTGCACATGCGCACAACAATCAAGGCGGCATGGAGGCGGCCATTGCCATGGCTCCGTCGCCTCCGCCCGCCACCACCCGTCTTCACATGCTGCCGCAATCTGGCGACCCAGGGAAGGGGCCAAGCGACCCCAAGGTTGAGAACCGCTGCCTTAGAGCTTATCACAACGAGAAGCCACATATGTCAGCCCCACTCGATGCTCCAACGCCCCACCAGTGATCTCCCCCAGTTGTGAGCCGCTCACAAGCAGCACCAGCCTATTCAGCGGGTTAGTTTCCATGTATCCATCGCGGAGAGCCGGGGCAGTCAAACTGCGGCCCTCCAGATGTCCATGGACTACAATTCCCATGAGCAGGCAGGGGCATCTGGAGGGCCGCGGTTTGACTGCCCCTGGCGTACAGTGTAAGAGGCAGCGATTCACTCAGGCAAGCACGTTCTCACACCACCAGATAGGAATCCTCTTCACCCCTCCTCCTGCAAATCTGCTGATGCCACATGCTGTTCTGCAGTCAGCTTCTTAAATAAAGTGTAAACAAACCAGCCAGTCGGTTATTTATATACGCCGGGTTCTCTTTTTAAGTTTCCCCATTTGATGCTCATCACAGCCTGTGTCACAGACAGTATTCTATTTGCTTCATTTATTTATAGCCCTCCTTTCTCGCTGAGATCATTGGCTGAGGTTGCTTTGTGGGTGTCAATTTCTGCTTCTCCTGATAGGCTTTGCAGTTTCCGCCGTCCCCTGCATCCTTGGATTTCCTGCCCCAATCCTGGAAAGAGCGTGAGGGAGAATCACTCTCACCTACTATGCAGTTGCAAGAGCAGATAACCGAGGCAGAAGGAAAAGGAACTCCACCACCTCAGCCACTGAGCAGCCACAAAGCTGTTCAACAGCCGCTGAAGTCAAGCAGCTGAGAAGCTAGGAGACCCGAGGCTCGACCCAAGAATCGTGGAGGCTTTCAAAAATGGTAGGTTAGCCAACCTCATCAGATTGCTGCAGTGGCTCCCTACCTTTCTATCCTTGGACTCCCCACAGCACTGATAAACGAGGCTGTGTTGTGCTTGGGGACTTAGGGGAGCTTTAAAGCATTTCTGTGGAGGGACTGTAGCCGGAGAAGCCTCGCTGGGCGAATCAAGCCTCACTGGTTCGTTGCGTTCCCCGCTCGCTGCGAGGGGGAAAAAAATGGTGATTGCTTCGCCGGAAGTTCGGAGGAGAGAGCCAGGGGGAGGGACTTTGTTGCAGCCACTACATAGAGGACGCACAGGTCTTTTTCGCAAGTGTTGCAGGTTGTTGGCAAGAGTGTAGCCATTTTCTGAGGGTGAAGCCACTTTTCCCGATTCCCCGGAAATCGCTACAATTAAGCAATTTTGGTGCTACTGTTGCAGGTGTATTGCAGACTGTGTGCGACGTCATGCGGAATGTAGTTTTAGTGGCGAAAACAAAATGCAAGACTAGTGCTATATTAAAGTTGTGCGGAATGGCCCAGAGAATTACTGAGAGAAAAGGCGAGCCTCTCCTGGCCTGCAACTTACCAGCCCTCCTCAGGCATCCCTACAGAGAATTGCTGCAAATAAGCTCCCCAAGAAAACTACTGAAGCCCCCTCCTAATCATCAGCCACAGCCAAGAATTCCTGTACATTTAACCAGGCCAGGGGGAGGGGGAGGGCCAGAGGAGAGAATGTGCCCGGTCTAATCCACTTGGACTGTTAAAGCCGATTGTCCCCCCTGCTTATGATTAAGGAGGACCGGAGGACGGTTGTTACCAAAAAGCAGCTGTGGGCTTGGAGAATGCAAGGTGCAACCTCGCGGCATCTCATGTAAAATGGGAGTGTCAAAGTTATTGTTGAAGTGCTGTTCCAGTTGTTCTAATTGGTGTGTTGTTGTTATTGTTATACTGTTATATTGATATTGATTTTGATAGTGTTCTATGTAAATGTTCCAAAATGTTTTTTTTTTATGTAAACTGCCCAGAGCCGTATGGAAGGGCGGTATTAAATAAATAAATAAATAAATAAATAAATAAATAAATAAATAAATAAATAAATAAATAAATAAATAAATAAATTGAAGTGAAGTGTGATCCAGAATTAGCTCTGTTTAACTCAGCCTCTGTTCTCCGAAAGAACCATGTGGTTGTGTAGCACAGAGTAACAGCAGCTAGCTTGACGTTGGCAAAATCTGGAGGCAGAAAAACATCCTGGTAGTAGAAGAACACAATATAAGATTGGTTAAAAGTTCCCAAATGCTTCATATGTTCAGTAGATCCATCCTAATCCTTGTACATATTCATAGAACCATAGAGTTGGAAGGGACCTCCTGGGTCATCTAGTCCAGTGGTCCCCAAACTGCGGGCCGCGGCCCGGTGCCGGGCCGCGGCTCCCTCTCCCCGCTCCCCCCACAGTAAAAAACTTCCCAGGCCGCAAGCTTGCGGCCCGGGAAGCATCTTACTGCGGGAGGGCGGGGAGAGAGAATCAGGGCCGGGCCGCGCGGCCGTGCGGGCATGGCCCGCGGGTGCAGCCTGATGCGCGGGCACGGCCCGATGCGCGGGCATGGCCCGAGGAGGCGCGGCCTGCGGGCACGGTCCGCGCGGGCGCAGCCTGATGCCCTGCCGGTCCCCAGCCTCAGAAAGGTTGGGGACCACTGATCTAGTCCAACCCCCTACAATCATAGAATCATAAAGTTGGAAGGGGCCTCATAGGTCATCTAGTCCAACCCTCTACAATCATAGAATCATAGAGTTGGAAGGGACGTCCTGGGTCATCTAGTCCAACCCCCTGCACTATACAGGACACTCACATCCCAATCGCTCATCTACTGCAACCTGCCACCCCTTTGCCTTCACAGAATCAGCCTCTCCATCAGATGGTTCTCCAGCCTCTGTTTAAACATTTCCAAAGATGGAGAACCCACCACCTCCCGAGGAAGCCTGTTCCACTACTTTTAATGGCTACTCTTGCATATTTGGCATTAATATAGGATAAATTCTTATTTTTATCCTTTATTTGGTTTGTCTTGAAGTAGCCTTTAAGTCAGTGAAGATGGAATACAGCAATTCCTGACACAACTGGTTGTAATTACAGCAATCAAAAATCACATGTTCGGTGTTCTTGGTATTAAAGATCTATATATTTTGTAGTACAGCAAAAAAGGTGACAATGCTAGGAATTTTGGCTTACTGTGTGTGTGTGTGTGTGTGACTTCCAATTTATGGTGACCCTATGAATCAAAGACCTACAAAACGCCTGATGGTTAACAGCTTCACTCAGGTCTTGCAACTGAGGACCATGACTTCCTTGACTGAACAACGACAACAATTAAATGTTTATAGCCCACTCTTCCCACTTGGCTCAATGGAAAGCTATGATTAAAACCTCTGTTGAGGTACTGAAGAACAAGAAGAGATTTGTTCATTTATGAAATACTATAAAAACATTAAAAGAGCCCTGCTGAATCACACAGTGGCCTATCTAATCCAGCCTCCCATGTCACGCAGGAGCCAACCAGTTCCTCTGGATGGCCAACAAAAGGGTGTAGAAGCAGAGGTCTTACCATGTTGATTCCTGCTGGCTGGCTCTGGGATCAACAGGCTTAGTGCCTCTGAATGTGGAGGCTCCCCTTGGTCAGCATGCCTAGTAGCCATTGATAGACTGATTCTCCATGAATCTCTCTAATCCCCTCTTTACTCCAGGGGCTGTCACAGCAAGTGACAGTGAGCATTAGGGTGCCTTGTATCATGGTGGTGGAAACACCCATGGAGTCACAGCTGACTTGCCAGCCTCCCATCCAAATACTAACAAGAGCTGACCCTACTTATCTTCTAAGATCTACCAAGATCAAGCTAATCCAGGCCATCGAAGTCAATGCTCCTGTATTCTATTTTATTATTGGACTGGGAAGAAAGCCCATTTTTGAAAATGGGCAGAGTGCAGGTACTGGGCAAGGTCCTCTGACCATTTGGCGGCAGCTGTTGGGGGAAGGTGGGGAAGTGGCGCCGTTTGGACGGGGGTGCGGTGCGGGCGATGGGGACGGGAAGCACACATGCTCGGGAGTCCAGGCATGCGTGCTGCAGGGGGCGGGCTGCCAGGGCTGCGGCGGGCCGTCGACGTCTGCAACCAGGCATGCACATGAGTCCACGCATGCCTTGTTCATTTTTCCAGCGTGCCGGCTGCCACGCAGGCCGCACTGGCTGGCGGTGGCAGCAAAATGGGAGGAAAGGGGCAGCGAGCAGAAGGACCAGCGGAAGGTGAGTTCGGTGTCGGGGAGTGGGGATTGGCCAGGGAAAGGGAGGGTTGGGCTGGGGGTAGAAAGTGCGGGGACGGCGGCTGGGTGAGTGGCTGCGGGTGGGTGTCGGGGCAGGGCGGGAAGGGGTCTGGGGAGAGTGGGGGGGTAGTGGGCGGCGGGTGGGTGCTGCAGTGTGTGTGGGGGGGGTGTTTTTTTCGTGGGCAGCCATGGCGGGAAGGGGCCTGGGGATGGAGGGGGGTAGTAGGAGTTGGCTGGTCGCGTGGTGTTGGGGGGGGCGGGAAAGGAGCAGGGACGCCACATCTTTGATCCCTAGGGCGATGGGAAGGCAGGAGGACTTACGGAAGGCCGCGTGGCCTTTGGTGCGGCGGGTCCCCTGGCGTGCAAGGCCGCCTGGCCCTTGAGTGGCACTCGTAGGGGCGAATCAGGAGCCGTGTCGCCCCTTTGAGTTTTTATCACGGACAGAACCCGCCCTAACTCCTCCCCAATAGCCCTCAGGGCTTTATTTTATCCGCTCCGCAGGTTAAAGAAGAACCACAATAGAATTTCTTTGCATTCATATTTTTTCTTCGTATTTATATTTTGTTTGCATTTATATTTTCCTGAGCTTAATTTTTAAATATTTAAAGTTTTTAATAACAAAGAATGAAAGGAGCAAAAAATCTTGGAACTCACGAAGTGTAGGACGTTTTTCCCAAATGCTGTCAGTCTTAAATCAGCCTAGCAAATAAGCCTACCAAATTAATTTAATCGGCTGCCCTCTGTCATAGGCTGGAGTTTAAGAACTTTCATTCATTCAAAAAAAGCTCCGGCACCAGCTTTTAGAGAAAGCAGGTTAAGAAGCTAGATGTTCTGAAATGACAATGTTCTTAAGAGTAGATGAAAATAAACTGCCAAAGGAACAAAATGGGGATTTAATTTGGTTTTCCTTTGATGTCACTTCAAAGGTACCCTGAAAAACTGCCACTAACTTTGTCAAAAGCTCTCAGTCCAAGCCTAACTGACCTTTTGGTCCAGACTGCCACGAATTTCCACAACTGGCTTGGTAGGTTTGTATCTTATCCCTTTCAAGATGACCCATTTGCGGCTAAAACTCACGCCAGAGCTTGGAGTGGGAAAAGGCCTGTTAAGATCACTGAGAAAGCAGAAGCAGCCTGGCCTAGGCCTCAGACACATTCAGGAGGGCTGCTGTGTTGGTCTGAAGCCCCAGAACAAAGTCTGAGTCCAGGAGTACTTTTAAGACCACCAAAGTTCAATTCTGGGCTCAGCTTTCGTGTCCAGGCACACTTCTTTGGGTAGATCAAATTACTGGCCCCTCAACTTATAGGATCTGTTCACCTGGTCACTGGGACATCCCCTGGTCCTACAAATCTATGCCCTTATCCCTACAAGTTTTAGATGATTACCCCCCAAAAAGGGCTTTTCTCCTTGCACGTTTAAATATTTTTCCTTCAAAGCTATCAAGAGGTCGTTACCTTCAAATTCCCCGAAATGAGAGAAGCATGGGTGCAATGTACCAGATTCCTTTAGCCACCTATTATTCAACTGCCCCAAATGTCAGATGTTCCATCATTATCTGGGGATTTTATGGGAAATCTGAAGTATTTGTGTGCTGGTGAAGATGCTGTTACGTATGAAGGAGCCTTCACGGATAGTGGACATGGCAAAAATCCTATCAGTCATCAGTGAGGAAGATCAACAGGGTCCCCCTGGTATTTAACTCCATCTGTGATTCTTGTCTCCCTCGCGAAGTAGGGTGGGGGAGGGGTTGTGGGTTCCACCATGTTGCTGCTGCTATGCTGTTTTATTGCATTGCTAATTGTCCATTTTAATGGGTTTTAATTGGGAATTTTCGCTGGACTTTCTGTAACCTGCCATGAGCCTCTTGGGAGTGGTGGGTAACAAATAAAATAATAAAATAAAAATATAATACTTATAATTAAGGACCAATCTACCCGATGCAGATCAGCTGCACAACGTAAGACCCTTTCACTGTACTCTATGCCTTTGCCTGGAATTTTATTTCTCGTTGCTTTTTGTATTTCACATCATATGCCAATAAAGGTATCTGAACGCGAATCTTATTAGGAATGACACAATTATCAATTATACACAAATGAAGTCCCATGAAGAATGAGCACTGAAGCCCATAAATGCACCAAAGCACTTTGGAAAATACAACGCCGCTGAGATTTAAATCCATGTTGTGCTCTGGGTTTAAAGGACAGCACTGAAGCACTGCATTGAATCCATGTTTTGTTCTCAAGGATGGGAACTCCACTAGAGCCATTGCGAGCTTCACCGACAGAACAGCCACGCAAGGGAGGTGAGCAGCCTCTGAGAAGCCAAAAGCTGAGATTTCATTTCTGGGAGCTTCTGCCCTCTCTGCTGCCAGCCAATTTTCTTTTCCTTTTAACAGGAGGAGTATCCTTTGTAGTGAAGACAAAGGGAGCATGATGGTTGCAAAGAACCACAAACGGCCCCAGGCCTTCTGTGCTACCCACGCAGCAAGCAGCTTATCGAAAAAGAGAAAAAGGTTTGGTCTGGGAGAGAGATCTGTTCAATCCACAATTCTTTTGCCTCTCATCCTCAGCACAGATTCAGGTGGGCAGCCTGAAGTTGCAGAGTCCAGCAGGGGCACCCTTAAGACCAACAAAGATTTATTCAAGGCGTGAGCTTTCGTGTGCATGCCCACTTCCTCAGACGAGAGCTCTTGCAGCTCCGCAGGGCATGCAAGTCGGACCTCTTCCACCAGGTATTTGGTTGAGGCTGGCTGATTAACATCTATGGGCCCCTCCTTGGCACAGCTGGGACAACAGGCTGACCCCCATATTTTCTTCTCCCTGAGGCACAGGATGGATAAAGGGGGTGCCTTGAGCGTGGGGAAATGCGTGGAGGTGTGCTTAGATTACATGCCTGTTGTGGGGAGAGGAAGGGAAGGCGACTGGAAGCTGCTTTGAGACTCCTTCGGGCAGGGAAAAGCGGGGTATAAAAACAAAATCTTCTTCTTCCTTTAGAGGAGGGAGCCTCAATTAGAGGGAGGAGAAAAAATGAGGAAGGGAGGAGAGGCGAAGAGGGAAGCCCTCTAGTACAGTGGTCCCCAACCCCCGGTCCGGGGACCGGGACCAGGCCGTGGATCAGTCAGTACCGGGCCGTGGCTCCTCCTCGTCCTCCTCCCTGGCTGCTGTCTTGGGGGCTGCCCTGCCACTCTGCCACTGGCTCACCTTTGGTGCTCTCCGGCGGCCACCATGGCTGGGGCTCCCCCTCAGCATGGCACTGCACAGCTGCTGTTGGCAATGGGAAGTTAGGTACGCCAGTGGGAAAGCAAGTGGAGCAGGGACTCAGGAGGCAGTGGTAATGTCCCTTGGCAAAAGACTACCCCCCCACACACCGGGCCTCAGTAAAATTGTCAAGCGTTGACCGGTCCCCGGTGATAAAAAGGTTGGGGACCACTGCTTTAGTATTTCTCGGACCTCAGCCAAAATCTTGGTGGAAGAGGGCTGTGGAACTTTGACAGCTCCGTTGGCTGATACTTGATGGCATTTTCCACCTCCACTTCCTCCATAGGGTTTCAAGACTGCTGGTGGTGAAACAGAAGATCTCCATCCAGAAACAGCAGGTCTCCACCCAGGATCTGTATCCGCACACCTACACTTTGGTGGTAATCCCTCCTAAAATGGGATTACTGGAGACAGGATAAACTCCACAGCTCTGCCAGCAGAGCAGACTCCTGCAGCCATCCTGGCCCAACCCACTCTGCTGAGCTGCCTGGTGAAGCTAGGCCTGTCTGTCACACTGCATCACATCACGGAAAGAGGCAGTCAGAAGAGATCAGAACGTGCTCTGGCCCACCCTTAGGCCTCCTGCCAGAAGGATGATGCAGAAACACAAATGCATCCTTCCAGATCACTCGACTCCTTCCAGACGTCAACGTGCCCCCTTGCAAGCTACAAAGGCACCTTTTCTTCCTGTTGCATGCGACAGCCGGAATGTGGAGGCCGAGCCCAGGAGGATCAAGGCTTGATTTCTGGCTACCTGGGCCAGGAAAGACGGCCGCAGAAGGGCCACCAGGTCAGCCAGACTTATAAGAAAGACCAGAAAGGATGTCTTCACCTCTTGCATTCAAAAAGGTGTGCACGTTTTTTTTTTCCTAAGGGCATTTGGAGATGGATAAGTCATTGTGGGCTGCATTTCTCACTGTGCAATTGGGTTGTTAGCTGCACACTGGTGTGAACTTGCTGCTGGACCTTTGCTGTCCTGTTACCCATCTTGACTTTGCAGAGATAAGGTGGGTTTTTAAAAATATTTTTTGTAAGCCAGAACTGGGCTGGATACACCCAAGATCCAGGCCAGTATAAGGCAGCTTAATGTGTTTCTTCAGGCATGGTGCACATCTCTATCGACCAGCTGCACATTTTGGGCACAGCTTTCCAGTCTGAACCCTACGTCTGCCACTTATTTTCACCTTCAGAAAAATCTGGCATGATTCTGCGAACAATGTCTGGCCTGTCTATAGCTGTTATGGTACAGAAAGCCTTTGGCGGCAGTGCCAAAGAGTCCCCCCCCCCCCGTTCCCATCTGCTGCGGCCTGTTCAGAAGGACGGCTTGCAGGGAGAAGCTTTTCAGTGTGAAGCAACGGGATTCAGAACCTATAGGGTAGATCTCCAGTACAACTAAAACAAATCCCATAATAAGGCAGGGGTAGTCAACCTGTGGTCCTCCAGATGTCCATGGACTACAATTCCCATGCGCCCCTGCCAGCAAGACCACTGCAAATGCTGGCAGGGGCTCATGGGAATTGTAGTCCATGGACATCTGGAGGACCCCTGCCATAAGGCACCCCAAATCTCTGGGCTAAACAGCAGGGTGGGTAGTGCTGCAACATCCAGGTTGGAAAATTCCACAGAGTTGTGGGCAGAGCCCAGGGAGAGAGGGGAAGATGTTCGGTAGGGCAGGGGCTCATGGGAATTGTAGTCCATGAACATCTGGAGGACCACAGGTTGACTACCCCTGCTGTAGGGTACAATGCAGGCTTTCTCAAACAGGGTTTTGTGAAACCCTGGGGTCATGGGAGGTATTTATTTATTGGATTTTTATCCAGCCACTCCCAGACAAGATGGCTCGTGGTGGTTCACAACATAATAAGACCCCATAAAAATACAATACAAAACAGGTAAGAACAGCTCAGACGGTGATCACAGCAGTCCCTCATTAGGCCCATATTCTTCAGATCACCTATTTCCGGTTATGGCAACCAGATGCGAATCTGGTCAGGGGGTCCAGATTGTACAACGATGGGGAAGGACCTGCTCTTATACATGTTTTTAAAATATATATATCGGGTAATATGCCCATATATGGTCATATCGCTCTGCAGCCTGCCATGGCCAATGAGAGGGCTGGAGAGGGTGGGAAGGGGAGGATCCTCGACCATACAAATCCTTGGAGGCCCAGACCCATCGCATGTGGGGGCTCTCAATGGTCAAAAGGTTGAGAAAGGCTGGGCTGATGTCAGAGAGCCCCCCTTGCAAAGCAGCCATTGTCTTCAGGGGAAATTCAGTTGTAATTCCAGGAGATATCCAGGGCATTTCCGCACATTGAAAAAAATATTGTTATGCCAGCATAATGGCATAGCGCTAAATATTATCACGCCTCCGGCCATTCCTCACCACCTTGCCATCTTGCTGTAGTCTGCTGCCTTTTTGTGCTTCTTACCCTCCACAAGTGCTGCTGGAAATGGCAAAAGAGAGCAACGTGGTTTATACGTGACTCTCTTCTGCCTGTCAATCAAGCGAGGCAGCCATTCCCCTTTCTCCTTTTTTAAAGGTCCCGCAAAGCCCACCAATTTTTTTAAATTAATAGTTCTCCGTTGAAACGGCTATGCATCTAATCATAGATGCATAGTGTTTTTTATAACGCTACCCCTTATGGAATCATAAGTCTTGAATCATTAAAAAAATTAATCGTTTAAAAATTAATCTCATTCCTGATTTTTTGGGGGGAGGGGGCTGTAGAGAGGCATGCTTTGTGTGACAACATTGGAAAGAAAATTCTTTTTGGCTTTGCCCGCACACTTGTACACCTATTCATTGATCCAGGCCGTTCCCTGGGAGAAGGGAGAGGAAGGAGGGTGTGAGGGTGGGACATTGGAGGCGGAGATAGCGCTTCTTCACCTCCATACATTTCTTTAGCATGTAGTGTGTTGGTGGTCCACTGGGGGAAAGCTCTTTTCGTTTGGTGAATCTACTTTATGTGATTCCCCAACTAGTGCCTTAAAATGGCAGTCGTTTGCTGGCCAGATGCGGGAGGTTGGCGACGTCATGCGGAATATACTGTTGTGAAAACAACAAGATAAGCATTTAACTATATTTATCACATGCAGAAAAGCACCCAGGCTTCATCTGGACACTGGCAATCCCTTGGTATGGGCTTCGGTACTTCCATTCTAAACTTTTCTGGATGAGACGAAAACTGTTTCCAGGAAACTCATAATCAGGGAATGGGAATGAATCTCACCCTCTCCCTCCACTATGTGGAACTCAAGAGTTACACCAAACTCTGAACATGGAGGTATTGCAGCATAAACCACTTAACAGCCACTGTCTTAGATCTAGCCAGACACTCAGGTGAAGTTTCCCTGACGTCTCACCCATTTCAAATTCGACTTGCTCCCCTCTGCCCTGGCTTTTAGGTGCCTGCTGGAAACCAATTCTCAGTTCTGCTCATTGAGTCACTGGAGTCAAGCTCAACTTGGCTCTTACTTCATTTATTACGGCTGACCTGCTGAATTTTGGCTTACTCCTTCTGTTACAGAGGCTACAAAGCCCAAGAAATGCTGCCACAGCTAGGCCAGAAACCAGAGGAGATGCATTGCTATGCAGTGTGGACACATCATTCAGGCTGGGCTTTCGCTGGGCCCTCACCATTCATCAACACTGCCATTACACTGTTTGCATGCAGAACCTAAGACAGTTTGAGATAGAACTCTTCAGCAACACACAGGGTTTGTTTTATGTATGTGGACAAAACAGACCCAATGCAAAACACTATGCAAATCAAGGCGTGATAAGTCAACCAATCATAGACCAGAACATCTTGGACTCTATGGACCAATAAAAAGGGTTCTGTTTAGGGCCGATCAGGGCTCTTGGTGGGCCGATTAAAGTGTAAATAAGTTTGTGGTGATCCCCTTGTCCCTTGTTCAGTATTGTTGGTGTTCGTTCAATAAAAGAGCTGTGGTTTCAAAGAACTTGGGAGTCTGCGTCTACCGAACCCACAGACTTAGTCGCTTGCAAGAAAGCACTCCCAAAGCCTAGGGCCAAAGCCATCAGGGCAGGCTGAAGGGCCCTGGCTCAGTGGTAGAACAACGGTTTGGCACGCAGAAGCTCCCAGGTTCAATCCTCAGCATCTCCTGTTAAAAGAAAACAGCGATGGAGGATGGGAAAGACCTTTCTCTGCCCGAGACCCTGCAGAGTAGACCACAGTCTGAGTAGACAACAGTCACTTGATGGGCCCAAGACCTGACTCAGTCAAAGGCAGGTCCATGTGTTCATGTGAAAGGCAGGCAGTGAGCTGCCCAGCTGTAGTGAACTGTGGCTTTCAGTGCTTGGCTAAACAGAAGAAACAAGGTCAAGAGAACACACTGATATGATCCTGACTTACATTTTAAATTACATTTCATCACAGAAAGGAGGGTTAGTCCAAGCCCCCCCCCCCCATCCCATCCCCGCCCCTGGAAATAAAAGAGACACTGATCTGGAGCGACTCAATCGTCCTCCTCAGAGCCTCAATGGCCCATCGGGGGCCCTAAAACACCCCCCAGGCAGGCATTCCTGCAGCCGCCCAGAGAGAGTTGACATTGTTAACGCTAATTGGTAAAGACCTTGAAACAAGTTGCTGAAACAGCATGACCCCGAGATCTAAGGAACCTTCTAGCCGCATTATGCTCTTGGTGAACATGCAGCAAAGGGACAAGCGGGCGCAGGCCTGTGAGGGATCCCACTGTGGCAGGGGAGGGGAGCGGAGTGCCAGCGCTCCTCTCTGGACTCAGACTCATTCCAGCTGGAAGACCACATCTGGGGCACAGAGCAACCCCCTCCTGCGACGAAGACCTGCGACTCTTGACTCCAAAGCCCTCAGCCTCAGTTAAGCTCCCCTCCAGGTCTGCCTGCTAGACTTGACTCTTTAAAAAGTTTGTTCCTTCCCCCTCCCTCCCCTCCTGGGTGATCACAGCAGCCGTTGTTTATACAAAGATTTCGAAATTAGACCTGCTTTTGCTAAAACGCAGGGATTAATTCTTGGCGTGGCCTCAAGAACACTGCGACTGTTGCTGATCCAGCTCTATCATTGGCCATAAGCATGGCAAGAGCTCAAATTGCTGGTTATGCAACTGGTGGGGCAGACCTTGTTCAGGAGTCACGTGCTGGCATTTCGGAGGGGGAGGCGGGGGCCAGGCGGCTCTCCGGCATGTCAGGGCAGGGGAGAGGCAGCTGCGGCACCCCAGGGAGCCAGCCCCTTTTGGGTTCCCCACCTCGCCCCAAAGAGCAGTGCCTGTGCTCTTAAGGCCCGAAATGCCCAGCCAAGGCTTATATATCTGAAAGGTTTATATTTCACCCTTCCCCTTAAAAAAGCACTCCAAGCACAAAGAAAGCCAATAATGTAAGACTGAAGGGGGGGGGGAGAACCCAGATCAAGGCCCTAAGAACAAAACAACAAAATGAAAGAAAGGGAAACTAGTTGCATAGCAAGAGATAAAATCCATCTTGCATCCCACCCAAATCGAAGTTCAAACCCCGGGAAGCCCGTGTAGCACCAAAAGCAAAGGCAGCAGCAATAAAGAAGGACGCCTATAAAGCACAAAGCCAGCTTTCAGGAGAGAGATCCCCGCCCACTCAGGTGTAGATGATAGATCTATCAATTAGGAGGACTAATGGGAGATCACAGCAGCTCAGTTGGCAAACACTGGCAGAGATTTTGACAGGAGTTACCCCTTAAGACCACGGATGCCAATGGGCTTATAAGGACACAGCCCTGCTGGCAACTTCAAAATGCAAAGCATTGATGACTTGGATTTATTTATTGTCGTGGGAGACCACGAAGGAAGTCCAGGGTTGCTACACAGAGGCCGGTGATGGCAGACCAACTCTGTCTTTTGCCTTGGGAACCCCATGAGAAGAAGAGTTGGGTTTTGTACCCTTTCCTCTCCCAACAGACACCCTGTGAGGGAGGGGAGGCTGAGAGAGCCCTGAGATTACTGAAGAAGAAGAGTTGGTTCTTCTAGGCCGCTTTCCCCTACCCGAAGGAGGCTCAAAGCGGCTTACAGTCGCCTTCCCATTCCTCTCCCCACAACAGACACCCTGTGAGGGAGGGGAGGCTGAGAGAGCCCTGAGATTACTGAAGAAGAAGAGTTGGTTCTTATATGCCGCTTTTTTCTACCCGAAGGAGTCTCAAAGCGTTTTACATTCGCCTTCTCTTTCCTCTCCCCACCATAGACACCCTGTGAGGGAGGTGGGGCTGAGAGAGCCCTGATATTACTGCTCTGTTAGAACTGCTTCTAACAGGGCTGTGACTAGCCCAAGGTCACCCAGCTGGCTGCTTCTGGAGGAGGAGTGAGGCCTCAAACCTGGCTGTAGAACCACACACCATAAATCAGCTGTGACTGTGACACTATTTACCACCACAGCAACTAATCATTGCTTAGTTGTAAGTATGGAAAGCCTGACACAAGTGACAGTTTAGAAAACTGAGGCGGAAAGGCCACAGACCAAAGAAACGCCACAAAAGAGATCTCCCCTGAGGCAGACTGATAGCCCTTCCCCTCTTCTGAGTCTCTGGGCAACCAGCTAGACTTACCTGTACAGGTGTGGAGCACCCCCCTGAGGAACTTTGGGCCCAGAGGCTGCTGTCATGCAGCATGCTTGCACCATCTGAGAACGGATCAGGATCCTGGTTCCACGCCAGAATATGCTAGGGAGCAGACCGGCAATTTCATCCGCCCCATTCTTCATCAGACCAGCTCCTTTGCTAGTGGAGGCTAAAGTGTCAGCACACATGCCCTGCAGACAGCACCTGCTGTGCAAAGGTGCTGGAGGAGCCTTAGAGAGCCGAGACTTGCCCCTCCTTCAGTACACGCTTCGCCTCCCTCGTGCTTCTCCGGCTGCACAGGCCGGTTTTCACTTGCAGCCTGCAGCCAGATACGAAACAAGATTCTTCTTTCCTTTCCTTCCCATCCTGAGGGCTGGGGTGGGGGGGGTGGCTCTGATCCAAGACACCGGCTCCAGGAAAACACAGAGAGAGAAGGAAAGCCCAGGGGCACAGGCAGGGTTGCAAGAGGCTAAGCCCAGTGTAGTAGGCACTTGATTCATGTGCCTCGCTCTGAGGAACCTCACAGAAACGGCCTCTGGCTTCCTGCACAGCATAGGGAAATGGAGCAGAAAACACACCAAAGGATATCTCTATTGCTGCTGAATGCGCTCATGGTTTCCACTGCACGGGGCATCTTGTGCTGCGTTCTCTATTTGTTCACGCCCACTCCAAATTGCAGGGCAGTTTAAAATTTTGCTTCTGCACAACAGGCCTGTCCTCCTGCCAACATTCCGGATGTTTCCTGGCTCCACTGCCTTTCTCCCCAAACCAGATGTGATGTGATTCAAGTGGGTAGCCGTGTTGGTCTGAAGCAATGAGCAAAGTTTGAGTCCAGGAATACCTTTAAGATTGCACACGAAGGTGCCAACGGCCTCAGACTCTGTCCTGCTGCTTCAGACCAACACGGCAGCCCACCTGGATCCAAGTAAGTATTCATGGACAACACAAAAGCTTAGGGGGTGGAGGGACTACTCATCAAGTTTGCAGATGACACCAAATTGGGAGGACTGGCAAATACTCCGGAAGATAGAGACAGAGTTCAACGAGATCTGAACACAATGGAAAAATGGGCAAATGAGAACAAGATGCAATTTAATAAAGATAAGTGTAAAGTTCTGCATCTGGGTCAGAAAAATGAAAAGCATGCCTACTGGATGGGGGATACGCTTCTAGGTAGCACTGTGTGTGAACGAGACCTTGGGGTACTTGTGGATTGTAAACTAAACATGAGCAGGCAGTGTGATGCAGCGGTAAAAAAGGCAAATGCCATTTTGGGCTGTATCAACAGAGGCATCACATCAAAATCACAAGATGTCATAGTCCCATTGTATACGGCACTGGTCAGACCACACCTGGAGTACTGTGTGCAGTTCTGGAGGCCTCACTTCAAGAAGGACGTAGATAAAATTGAAAGGGTACAGAGGAGAGCGACGAAGATGATCTGGGGCCAAGGGACCAAGCCCTATGAAGATAGGTTGAGGGACTTGGGAATGTTCAGCCTGGAGAAAAGGAGGTTGAGAGGGGACATGATAGCCCTCTTTAAGTATTTGAAAGGTTGTCACTTGGAGGAGGGCAGGATGCTGTTTCTGCTGGCTGCAGAGGAAAGGACACGCAGTAATGGGTTTAAACTTCAAGTACAACGATACAGGCTAGATATCAGGAAAAAATGTTTCACAGTCAGAGTAGTTCAGCAGTTGAATAGGCTGCCTAAGGAGGTGGTAAGCTCCCCCTCACTGGCAGTCTTCAAGCAAAGGTTGGATACACACTTTTTTCGGATGCTTTAGGATGTTCTGCGCTGATCCTGCGTTGAGCAGGGGGTTGGACTAGATGGCCTGTGTGGCCCTTCCAACTCTATGATTCTATGATTCTATTCTATCCCCAGAATGACACTCTGTGGCTCTTAAAGATGCCACTGGACCGTTGCTTTGATACGATCTTTCCTGTGAGATCACTCTAAAACTAATGGGGGGGGGAGTACAGAAGGAAAAGGGTAGATCTACCCTCCTCTACTATCTGGTGGCACATCCAGTGCCACTGACCCTTCTCCCACACCACAGGGTTGTAAATATATTGCTTCTGCTATGATATTAACACACTACAACAATATACAGAGGACCAAGAATGACTCACAAAAATCAGAATATCCACTGAGAGCAAAGGGGGGTGGGGAGAAATGGTGGTGGTGGGGGGTGAGGATACAGAATAAAACTTTATTGTATGTATCATCTTGCAAGTCCATTTTCTGGCTGGCTGGCTGGCTGTATCTTGTCTGACACTTTTTACACTGTTTCTAACTTCCATAACCTTAGTCTTATTTCAGCACTTATTATCTCTCTTATGACACTGCACCTTACATCTCCGTGAGAACATCTGACTATAAATAAATAATGTTGTATTTAAAGTGGAATGTGAGGTTGTTCCCTCGCTGGCTTTTAAACGAAGAAGGCCATGATGGCTAATAACCAACAACAGTCCTATTTGGAACCTCCATGGTCAGAGACTGTCTACCTCCAGAATACCAGCAGCTGGTAGGCAGCACAGGGAAGGTTTTTGGCCTCGGCATGCCTTGCTTGTAGTATATTTGTATGGCCACAGAAGGAAGGTCCAAAGGTATGGCAAACATTGTTACTAAAGCTAATAATTTCAAATGATGATGATATCCATTCAGTTGTGTCCGACCCTTGGCGATTTTATGGGAAAGTTTCCGCCATGCAGCCATCTGGCTGACTTTCAGAGCTCTCTCTGCACCACCTACCCCACAGGGTATCTGTTCTGGGGAGAGGAAAGGAATGCAACTGTATGCCACTCTGCAATTCCTTTGGGTAGTAAAGAGTGAGGCATAAAAAACCAACTCTTCTTCTTTCATAGTGCCCCTAAGCCCCATCTCTGGGCTCCAGTCTAAAACCCCCGCTGCTAGACCATGCTGCAGTAAAGGGGGAAACCTGCCAATTACTATGGCAACTTACCGTAAAACATGCTTTATGCGGCCTGCACACATCCACCGGCCATGCTTTGACCTCCCCCCCCCCCTTCTTACGTGAAAGTAACACCATGCTACTCTGAATGACACGGCTGCCTGCTGACAAGGACCTGGCAGGACCTGTTATACTAGTTAGCTGCAGGGTGCTCAAAAAGAGGAAAGCATGTTACAGCAATCCCCAACGGACAGGGTAGGACTTTGCAATCATCAGATCTATCTCGGAGGACAATCTGAGGGGGGGGGGTCACCTGGAGGGGGAGAAACAGCTCCCCAACGACACTACTAAAAGAGAAAAGATTTGCACCCAGTGCTCTGATTGTTCACATCCTTGGCGGCAAAAACTGCAGCAGTATTCCTGTCACTTAAGAGCACTAAGAGGTACTACGCAAACAAGACTTCCCTGAGTCATAACTCTGACTTCTGCTGCAGTGCACATGCACAGGAGCCGACTTGAAAAGCCACAGAAGGATGTTTATTAAGCACTCCAGGGACGCACAGAAGATGTTCACCATTGCCCTCCCCACTGGCACCAAGAGTTGACAGTGCACAGAGGAATATTCCATAGCGAGGCCTCGTAAGAAGGGATGGAAGTTGCTTGGATTCAAGCGGGATTGGGGTCGCCGCACAAGGGCATAGGGAGATAGCTAATGCCACGTGTCGCTGTCCCCGAATGCTGGCAACAGAGGCAGGCAAGAAGTAGCATTTTTAGAGGAAGGGGAAGGCGACTGGAAGCCACTTTGAGACTCCTTTGGGAAGAGAAAAGCGGCATAGAAGAACCAACACTTTTTCTTCTTCAGTAATCTCAGGGCGCTCTCAGCCTCCCTCCCTCACAGGGCGTCTGTTGTGGGGAGAGGAAAGGGAAGGGGATTGGAAGCCGCTTTGAGACTCCTTCGGGTAGAAAAAAGCAGCATAGAAGAACCGACTCTTCTTCTTCCTCAGTAATCTCAGGGCTCTCTCACCCTCCCCTCCCTCACAGGGTGTCTGTTGTGGGGAGAGGAAAGGGAAGGTGACTGTAAGCTGCTTGGAGACTCCTTTAGGTACAGAAAAGTGGCATAGAAGAACCAACTCTTCTTCTTCCTCAGTAATCTCAGGGTTCTCTCAGCCTCCCTCCCTCACAGGGTGTCTGTCGTGGGGAGAGGAAGGGAAGGCAAATGTAAGCTGCTTTGAGACTTCTTTGGGCAGAGAAATGTGGCATATAAGAATCAACTCTTCTTCCTCCTCCTCTCTTCTTCTGTGAATAGTTTTTTTTTTTTAATCTTCCATGATTTGTAAGATTGTACGCATGGCTGGAAGGGATGAATTCCAACCTGCCTAAGGACCAGAAGAAATTATGCTTGGGGCATAGAGAACATGGCCCGGAACACATGCCCTCAATCAGAAACATTGAGACCCACCATTCTATAGGTATGAGTATCCAGAATAAAACTGGACAAATGGGGTGGGATGGGTGATACATTCACCATTAGCCCCCCCCCCAACCCATTTTTCCAATATGAAAACTAGGGCAACACTAAAAAAAAATTCCTATGGAACATTTCCCCTTTCTAAGTAAGAAAAACCTGTTTTTGGCACTATGCTTACTCTATTATAAATATTGGGTATACGCACGCAATTCAGGGCAGAGGGCTTAAAGAGGAATTTTGCAAGAGCTCTTCCACAAGAGACCCTGCACAACGTCCGTTTTATTTTATATATGGCCTAACAGCTACCTTTTGCAACTTGGAGGCAGGAAGGCCCCATACAAACAAACCCCGTTATTCTAGTCATTGACCTATGGCTCTGTGTCAAGCATTACTGAAAAACAAACAGGCTGTATGTTAGCAGAGGGTAAATGTTCCAGGTCACTAATTTTAGAGTCTTTGAGGGAAGTGCCATCTGCACCCTGTGCCCAAATTCCTCTTCAAAATATACCAACTACCAACAGGTATTTCCTGTCAGGATATGCTCCTTCTTAGCTCTGGAATATAATTCTGGTTTGCTGGGAACCACTTGGAACCGATGGTCCCTCCCCCCCCCCAATCTGCTCACAGCAGTTCACATTCTGAGCCGAACCGAACTGCTGCAATCTTAAAATGGGTCATGGGCAGAGCAGGACCCTGTGCGGCTCTGGACTGCCGCTGTGTTAATGAGCAGCCGCTGGCATGCACAACTTAGAGGGGACTGAAACACAAGCCCTGCTGACCAAATTCTTCAGACTGTATGTCATATAACCAAGGCTGCAGGCTTTTCTGTGTCCCCATAACAACCTATGGATGCAGAAGCTGGAGCCTGAAGAAGGAAGACAGGAGGAGAATAGAAGCTTTTGAATTATGGTGTGGGAGTTGAATGCTGCGAATACCATGGACAGCCAAAGTTACCAGCAAGATAGTTTTAGAGAAGAGCAAACCAGCTAGGGTGTAAACTGCACGGAGCTTTTATTCCAACCCCAGATTGATTCAGTCCCTGCCCTCTACACAGAATGCGATTTCTGTTTGGATTTGGGGCAATTTAAAATTTCCTTCTGCAGCAAGAAGGATTGATCCAGAGTGACCCTACCTTTATTGTGCGATATCTTAGAGTGCTTTTAATGCTCAATATATTTTAACATTGCATTGTTTTGAATCTGGGCTCTCCTCCGTGGTAGAGGACCCGTGATTGGCCACAGGTGGTCATGTGACAAACTTGCCTTAAAGGAGAAGCCCCTAATTTCTCTCAACTTCTGTCGGTCCTGGATTTTTTCTCCCTCCTCTGCCTTTTTCGATCTTCTCCCCCCCCCTCCAAGAAAAGAAAGAGGCTCCCTGCCTGGCTCTTCCCCCCCCCTTCAAGAAAAGAAAGAGGCTTGACTCCCCCCACCCCTTCTGAACTACCTTAACAACGTGCAGAAGACTTTCCTGTTTCAATGGGGAGGGGGGTAGAGAGGAAGACCGAGTTCAAAGCAATCTGAATTCAACAGGATTGACAATGGAATAAACAAAGTAAGTGCAGACTCTGCCTAGGTCATTAGAAGGGAAGATGTTACGGCTAAAGCTCACTTACTTTGGACACTTCATGTGATTAAACTCGCTAGAAAAATCTTTAATGCTCGGCATGGTCAGTGGCAAAAGGAAACGTGGTCACCAAAGGATCCGCTGGCTCAATACGATCAAAGCCAATACAGGGATGACCATGAACCAACTGAAAGAAGCGGTCAGAGACAGGGGCGCATGGCGAAGACTTTCCTATAGAACCGCCAAGGGTCGGACACGACTGAACGGATGACATCATCACCAACTATTAAATAATTAATTATTGTTTAAATTTTGTTGTAAGCCACCCTGAGCCCCCTGGGAAGGCCAGAGTATAAATGTAAAAATAAACAAAATAATAATGGCCTTTGCTAAGGCTCCAGGAGTATGGGAAGACGAAGGAAGACAGTGGATGCTATGTGAACTATCCCCTGCACTGCAGATGCCATGGAAAAGCCACCCTTGCATAGTCAGGACCTTGAATTGTTCTTCCCATTCATGTCCCAGCTTTCCTGCCAGGCTAAAGCTGCCTTCCACTGAATTAGATGCCAGATTAGAAGCTGCCAAACATCAGCACCACACCATGTAGGGGGTGTGGTGTGTTTGTGTCCAAATGAGATAACAACACCATGTCAAGGGCCTGCTGCCACATGTTCTTATTATGTCGATGCCATGACTTGTATTGTCCGTGTTGCATTTATCCTGGTTTGTAATTGCTGTCTTGTTAGCATCGAGTGGTCTGAAGTAGCACAACAAAATTAGAGTCCAATAGCACTTTTAAGACCAACAAAGACTTATTCAAGATGGGAGCTTTTGAGAGGAGGAGGAGGAAGAGGAGGAGGAGAAGAAGGAGAAGGCGGAGGAGGAGGAGGAGGAGAAGAGTTGGTTCTTATATGCCACTTTTCTCTACCCAAAGGAGTCTCCAAGTGGCTTACAGCCACCTTCCCTTCCCTCTCCCCACAACAGATACCCTGTGAGGTGGGTGAGGCTGAGAGAGCCCTGATATTACTGCTCAGTCAGAACAGCTTTATCAGTGCTGTAGTGAGCCCAAGGTCACCCAGCTGGCTGCATGTGGGGGAGCGCAGAATCAAACCCGGCTTGCTAGATGAGGTCCGCACTCCTAACCACTACACCAAGCTGGCTCTCAGAGTGCTGCCTGCTGTTAAGTCTTGATAGCAGTGCTTGAAAGAACAAGAACCAAAGAACAGGGGCTGCTAGGAACTGTGAACTATGTTATTCTTACTTTGTAACCCTAGGGAGGCTGGCACTTGTCTCCCCTTTGTTTTCGCTGGTTTGTTGTGTGGGAAAGTGACTGATCACCCTTGGGTTTTGGCCCCAAGAAGTGTTGGGGGGGGGGGGGGGCTGGGAGAAACTTGAAAGCCAGACAGGCTTCTGCTAACTTTAGTTTCAACAAACAATTTCACGAACCTGCTTCATTAACTCCTTAATAGATTCCCCCCCCCCATAAGAGTCTGTTTATTGGGGAATGTGACACACATCAGCATGACTGGCCAACAATGGAAACTAGATCAGAACAATTACTCATGCAGAGACAGAGCAGCCAACATCCTCCAAGTGAGAATGCTGTGGCCTCACTTGGACCCTGATTCCATGGGAGGGAATCTTTTACAGTGCCCTCATTGTTGGTGGAAAACTGCAAATTGGGTCTAGAAGGATCTCTCCTTAACTCTATGCACATCCCTGGTATGAAGACTCATGTTGATTATCAGTTTGAGGGACCCATGAAGTCCAAAGAACCTTAACATCCGCACCCTCTCTTTGTATGCCCTAGGGCTGAAGGGAAACAAGCCTGTATTATCTGCAACATAAGAAGATGCGTTCTACCAAAGAGGGAGTCGGACTCTGCTCAGGCCTTTGGGGGGATTACTGGCTGAATTTTACTCATGCCCCTAAGGCTACGGTGCCAGTTAGTCAGATATCTTGCACTCCTAGCCTTATGCCACCTTAACAAGGCTCTGCCCCGCAAGCCCAGCTGATCTCATTAAAGTCCTGGCTCCAGGACTCAAGAAAGCCAAATCCACACGGACCAGAACGAACAGATAAAACAGCTCTACAATTTAAGAGACGAAGACTGTAGCCTTTTCCACTTTTTGTATTAAAGCTATTTTCTGTAAACCATAAATATAATATCTAGCATTTATACACACACACACACACAAACAACAGCAGAATGCTCACAGTGCTAGTTGTAAAGGGAGGGAAAGGGAGAGAGTAACTTGCCTAAAGACAGGTCAGGATGCATTTGGAAGTGGCAAGATCTGAACCCAGGACTTCTAAGTCGTCTAAGTCTAGGTCTTCCTCAAACTCTTAGCTAGATCCTTTCCAGCCCAGTTTCTGACCTGGCTGTGGAGTCGAGATGGCTCTGGTTGTGTCAGGATCTCAGACTTGGAAATTAAAAACAACAACTCTACTTTTGAAAGTAAGAAGTTCTATTCCAGCTGCGCCACACTGGAAACTCCATAATAACACCCCCTCAGCATCCAAACCCACAGCCCTGCCAAGGCACCGCAGAGCCGTTTTTAAGAAATTCTTGTGGCTCACCGGTGCAGCATTGTTCCATATCTGCTAACCAACCACCAAGCAACACCAGACATGCCAGTTCACAGGTCCTCTGCTTCAACACTCTGCCTGTAACCTGAATTTAATACGACACATTTCCATCTGCCAAACAGTCCGCTTGGGCACCAGTACCGTCGTCTCAAGCCCAACGCCCTGCATGTGACCCAACAGGCTGGAAGAATATGGCAAGTTGTAAAATGGGAGTTAAACAATAAATTACGATTGGGCTTTAACATACTATCCTATGCGTCATTAAGCCAGTATTCCCAAGGAAACTGCAGAAAGAATGGTAAGAAAAAAAATATGTTGAGCTGTTTGGTATTTGAGTAATGAACCATA
Source organism: Paroedura picta (assembly GCF_049243985.1). Taxonomy (NCBI): domain Eukaryota; kingdom Metazoa; phylum Chordata; class Lepidosauria; order Squamata; family Gekkonidae; genus Paroedura; species Paroedura picta. The sequence continues at coordinate 44,186,618 of NC_135381.1, read as the reverse complement.
AAAGCTTAAGAAGTGCTAATATCCCCTAGAAAAACCCCTTTAATTTCCTTGTTAAACAGAGTTTTCTATTTACCCAGAAGTCCTCAGGGTGCCTCCACAAATCTTTGCTAAAGTTGCATCCAGCTGTACATTTACTCTGCAGAAGGATTAGTCTATCGCAACAAGGAATTAGTGGTGGAAAGTCCCATCGAGTCACAGCCAGCTCTCGGTGGTCCCACAGGTGTCTCAAGGCAAGAGAGATTCAGAGGTGTTCTGCCGCTGCCTGCAGAGTGACCCTGGAATAATTTGGTGATCTCTCCTCTAAGTGCTAACCAGAACAGGGAAATGAGAAGTTCTGGAGAATGAAAAATGGTATGTGTGGTAACAGCAGGTTCCAGAGAATGGGCTCAGCCTCTCTGTGAGGCAGGATGCTGGACTAGATGGACTACTGGTCTGATCCAGCAGGGCTCTTCTGAGGTTCTTAACTTGACCTATGGTGGTCAGTCACTAGGCTTGCTTACAGAGATACATCTGGGCTGCTGGCCAGTGAGAGTCTCATTTTTGATACCAAGGTTATGCTGGGCTGTGCACCAACACTTGCTTCTAATCCACCCACACCCCATACACAGAGATTGTACAATTCCCACCTGACCAGAATGACAGCACCAATTTATCTTTCTCCCTGTAGTTTCAGGGGAAGGTGAGTTTGCCTACAGCAAAGATGGCACCGTTGTTGCGTAGACACCGCTTGAAGATCCACAAGCCACGCTGGCATTTAAGGGTTAAAATGTTGTGCAAATCCTCTCTTAAGCAAAAAAATCCTGCAGGCAGCCAATAGGCCATTTGAGAGATTTATAACCTTAACTGAGACATACAAACGCCACATCCTCCAGAAAGAGTTGGCAGGAAGATCCAATGCCCCTGCAGCTTTTCTCCACCTCTTATGCAAACCTCAGGCCACGTGAGCATCTCAGACCTCGGGGAAAGGCAGCTGAGTTCCTAAATTCTCTAGCTCCACCTTGGCAAGATGGGAAAGAAGAGGATCTTCAGACAGAAGGGTGGTGGATTTCCTAGAAAAGCCCCAAAGGAGGAGGATGTACGTCCATCCTCTTCTCTGCTGAGAACAGCTCAATTTGTAGTATTTTGTAACTCCAAGCCAGGAACGCCCATTCCCTGCTTGGCACATGCTGTCGCTGGCATGGCAGGACAAGGAGAGGCTGGCTGGCCAGGCTAGTCGGGTCCATGTGGCTGTCATGTGCAGTGAATTAGTGGTCAGTCCATCAGCCATTATGAAACAACCTGGAGCGGCCTGCCTCTTTTGCAGCTCCATTCAAGGTCCCTCAGGCTCCATTCAAGTTCCAGGCTCCATTCAAGGTCCATTCAAGGTCCAGGTTGTATGCTCAAGGTGAAGCAGCTCTCATGGACTAGAGCTTGCTTCAGCAGATGCACAGAGTGGGTCTGCTCAAGACTTAACTGGTGAAATCCTGCTCTGTACTTCTGATGAAGGAAGCTCTCTTCCACAAAACCTTATGCAAAACTTGCTAGCCTTTCAGCAGCCACAAGACTGTTTGTATCCCCTGTAACAGTCTGAAATTGCTGCTCCACTTGTGTAATTCATTGTCCCTCACCTAAATGTGTGTTTCTTTCTCTCTCCATGCAGCTGTAGGGTCAGGGCATGCTCTGTAACTGAGCCCAAGCAAGCAAAAGCTCAGGGGACTTTGCCTTGGGTATTTAAAACACAGGTCTCCTCTGGTCCACTCTGACAATCTAACCCAGACTTTCTCAATCAGCGTTTCATGAAACCCTGGGGTTTCTTGATGGCCCTGTAGGGTTTCATAAATAGGCGAGAGTTAATCATTTTAAATATATGTTTTAAAATGGTTAAACATTTATTGGGTGACTAGCAAGAAAGCCCAAGCAAGGGTCATTTGCAGAGTGGGTCAGTTGCTTGTTTGCAGTTTGTCTCTGTCTGTCTCTCCCTCGCAACAGGAGCCATAGCAGGTAATCAGGGGTTGTTTGCAGTCTGGCAGGGCTCTCAGGCATCTGAGAGCAAAGTGGCTAGCATCCAGGGAAGGAGGGCAGGAGCTGGAGAGGGAGAGCCAAACAGGAGCTGGAGAGGGAGGGCTAATCAGGGAGGGAGGGCTAATTGGCCCTATTCCATCTCAACCAGGACACTCTCCACCCCCAGGGCTGTTTCACAAATATTAAGAGGAACAATGGATAAGGACATGGTCAAGTTGACCTGCTCCCCCAAAGGCCAATGATGGGCCTGAAGGGAGTGGGGAGGGGGTCTGGGGTGTGGGTGTCAACAGCTCTGCTTCCCAACTATACTCTGCATGATTGCACCACTTCTGGGGTTTCTCAAAGCCCCAAGAATGTTTCAGTGGGCTTTGAATGGCAAAATAAATAAATAAACAAACAAACAAATAAATTGAGGAAGGCTGATCTAACCCCTATACTCTATGTCAAGGGAGGCCAAACTGCGCATATGCTGGCAGGGGCTCATGGGAATTGTAGTCCATTGACATCTGGAGCGCCACTTTGGCCACTGACTTGGACAGTTCCTGGAGATTTGTCATTGCAGCCTAGGAAGAACAGAGCTTTGGGAAGGACTTCACTGGGGGCCACCCTCCAAAGCCCATTTCCTCCAGGGGAACTGATCTCTACAGTTCAAGAACAAACTGTAATCCTGAGACCTCTCCAGGCCTCGCCTGGAGGCTGGCAACCCTACGACAGCTCAAGCAGTAGTCTGGATGCTTTGCATACAAGCCTGGATGCTTGGCATAAGACATCAGCTTTGCGATCTGACTAAGGAAGCTTCATCTGACTCTGATCTGACTCACAGAAGCACATATTGAAACAAATGTTTACGAGACTTTATGGTCTAACTGGTTTTTGGTTTCCGTTTGAGATCTGCAGCCAGTCAAAGGAGGCTAGACAGGCCAGTGGGCATCCCACACGATGCACGAATTCCCGTATCAAACGTCCAATGTGAACGAAGGTGTCTGTAACAGTCACAGTGCCACCTCCAGGAACAGGACGGGAAAGCCAGGGAACAGCCAATATTCCACCTCACCAAGCAAATATTTATTTATTATATTTATATAATAATATCTAATAAAGGTAAAGGTAAAGGTATCCCCTGTGCAAGCACCGAGTCATGTCTGACCCTTGGGGTGACGCCCTCTAGCGTTTTCTTGGCAGACTCAATACGGGGTGGTTTGCCAGTGCCTTCCCCAGTCATGACCGTTTACCCCCCAGCAAGCTGGGAACTCATTTTACCGACCTCGGAAGGATGGAAGGCTGAGTCAACCTTGAGCCGGCTGCTGGGATTGAACTCCCAGCCTCATGGGCAAAGTTGTCAGACGGCTGCCTTACCACTCTGCGCCACAAGAGGCTCATAATAATATCTAATACAATGTATATATACAGCTGCCATGGCTGTGAACTCCATAGTGGTAAGGGCAACCACTAGACTAATCAAGGATCGTAATTTGGCCAATCAGAGTCTATTTTCACAGGAACTTATGTATCAATGAACTGCTCCCGTTAAGGACCAGTCAGGTTCTTTGATTGGCTTGTGCAAGTGAATAGCCATCGCTGTGTTCTGTTGATGAGTGTTTTGGTGCTTCTGGTTGGAGTTAGTAAAAGCTGTCTGTTCTCGAATGGGTGTGTCTGTGTCTACTGAACCCGTAGAATTGTTCACAACCATTTGAGAAAGACGCTTCCCTGTTTAGAGTGAGATTTGCTTTCTCCATCAGAATCGTAACAATGGCTTTAAGTGCTCGGAGCACTACTTTTTCTACCTAAGACATCTTTTGTTCACCTGTGTGCAGGACCATTGTTTTCACCTCTGAAATGGCGGCTGAGTACCAGCAACTGACTCCGGCTGAAGAACAGGGCCCTGCCAAGTTCTCCCATAAACAGATCCCCTCTTTCCCACAAAAGTGCATCATAAAATCCTTTGTCCACCTTGGCTTCACTGCATCTCATCAGGACCAAGACCTGCGGCCAGTGTGGCGCAAAGCTGCTAGCGTCTGCTCAGCTCAATTTTCAAAATGGCCACTTTCCAAAGTCAGTAGACAAGTAATAGGGCACTGAGATACCAGTCAGGCTTAACAATTATCTCAGTGTCCTATTATTTGTCCACTGGTTGATTCTTCACTGGGTCCTCCTATTCGTCTCTTATGACGAAGAGTGCTTGCCCTCGAAAGCTCCCGCCTTGAATAAATCTTTGTTGGTCTTAAAGGTGCCTGACTGGACTCTGATTTTGTTGTACTGCTTCCGACCAACACGGCTGCCCACTTGAATCAATCCCTCCTATTTTAGTTTTGCTTTCCAACGTCAGTAATCCATAACGGATCTCCTCACTGAGTCCTCGGGGTCAGCAGGGCCCCACACTGAAATGGTACCAGGTTCCTCTCCAGAAAACCACTTCCTTATTGGAAGATCAAGATCCCATGCCTCATGTTGTTGTTGTTGTTGTTGTTGTTATTATTATATTTATATTTATATGTATTTATTATATCTTTAAACCGCCCGTGGCGCCACAGGCGCCACGGACTAAATAAAAGAGTAAGGGGTGGTGGGGAGGAGTTAGGGCGGGCTCTGTCCGGGATAAAAACTCGGAGGAGCGAATCAGGAGCCGCGAAGCGGCTCCTGATTCGCTCGTCCGAGTGGCACTCCAGGGCCAAGTGTCCAATTGGGAGGCGCGCAAAGCGCGCCTCCCTGTTGGACACTTGGCCCGTCTCCCGGACACCGCACCACAGCCTCCAGTCCTCCCGAGCCGCCATCCTACACGGATGGCTGCCATGGAGGAGGCTCACACCATGCTGCGGCCCTTGGGGAAAATCATTTCCCCTCTGCCCAACGACTGCCCTTCCGCGCCTTTAACACCTCCCAGCCCACCGCCACACGCCCCCTTCCCACCCCCACCCCAAACACCCATCCCCGGCCAACCCCGCCAGCCCCTTCCCGACCCCCCCAAACTTGCCGCTCGCCGCTTCTCCACCTCTCCCCAGCCTTCCCCGCCGATGGCCTCCCAATGCTCCATGGACGCGCCAGCACGCCGACAAGCCCAGCACTCGCCGCCCCGCCTCAAAATGGCCGCCGCCACCAGGAGACCCCCGTGGAGCTGCCGCGAGCACAGCCAGCCGCCCGCCGCAACCCAAGCTGTCCCCAACCAAGCGGACCGCCCAACCCTCGCTGCCCCGAAAATGGCCGACACCACCTGCCGACCGCCGCACCCGCTGACCGCAACCCACCCGTCGCTGCCTCCTCCAAGCCACCTTGCCGCTTACTACACATCATCCACGCCGAGAAGAGGACGCCGCAGCTGAGCCGCTCCACTGCCAGCGCCCCGCACAGCCCTCGCGGCCCGGCAACAACATGGCCGCCGCCACCCAGAGATCGCCGGCAGGCCGCTGACATGCCTGCGCAGAGACGAGCCGTCGCCGCAAGCTCCCAGAAATTGCCCTGCCGCGCTGCCACCCACTGCCCTGCCGCCACGGTGAGTCTCGCCCACCGGGGAGGGGGCCCAGATCGACACGCCGCCGCCCCCGCACCAATGCCCACCCGCCCTGCTGCCCGCCACCATACCCACCTGCACCTAGCACCCGCTGTATTTTAACCACAGCGGGATTGATTCCTAGTGTATGTATATTATATGTATTTATTATTATTATTGTATTTATACATAACCTCATCCCCTAAAAACCATACGATAACAATAAAATTACAGTAGTTAGTAACCAAGTTGGTCACAGTAGCAACAATGATGGCATAATCTTACTCGTCTCGTCATGTACATGGGCAACTTCTCCTCCTCCTCCTCCTCCTCCTTCCGGCTGGTAACGTTTGCCAGAATATTCACTCTACCAAGTGCTCAGTGGTCAAGCCAGCAGGAGGAACTGCCTGGCGGCAAAAACTGTTTTGTCAATCACAAATTTTTCACTGCTCCGAATGAAGCACCTGCAGTGCGTTTCAAAAGCCAGCGCAGCATGGGCCACCATGAGGATAGTCATTGCCCTTTTAATAGTCAACGGCGAGTGGAGATGTTATCTCTGAATAGCTATGTAAAACCTGGATGGTCAAATGGATAACCAAGGTGGCCCAAGAATTCCACATGGCCCTTCAATTTCCCTCCAAATTTACCCCAGAGAAAGCGCTGCCGGACTTCGAAGACCAAGTGGTGGCCAAGCTGTGGCTGTCCTGGGGCTACAATGCTGGCAGGGGCTCATAGGAATTGTATTTATTTATTTAGGTTTTTAAACCACCCTTACCTACGGCTCTGGGCGGTTTACAGAAAACATTTCAGAACATTTACATGGAATAGTATCTGTATCAATATAACAATATAACAACAATATACCAACTAGAACAGTATTTCAACAACAGTAACTTTGACACTCCCTTGGTCGGTTCGACCTCTTAGTCTGGGGTGGGGACTGTAGATGTTATAGGTTGGCCTCAAGCAGCTGATGCCTGGTGGAAGAGCTCCTTTTGCAGGCCCTGCGGGATTGTGGAAGTTCCGGCAGGGCCCTGATCTCTTCCATGGACGCCTGTGGAACCACAGCTTGGCCATCCCTGGATCTTGTCACATCTCAGAAACTAAGCAGAGTCAGATTAGGTCCATTCCGCACACGCTAGATAATGTGCTTTCAGTGCACGTTCGAAGTAGATTTTCCTGTTCTGCACAGGAAAATCCAGCTGCAAAAGCACGCTGAAAGTGCATTATCCAGTGTGTGCGGAATGGGCCCTGCTTAGTATTTGGACAGGAGGCCACAAAGGACTGAAGCACAGATGCAGGCAACAGCAAAACCACCTGTTAATGTCTCCTGTCTTTAAAGCCCTGCAGGATCACCGTAAGTCGGCTGAGATTGGATGGCCCTTTTCTTCCACTCCCATTCCTGCTCCAAGGCACGCCATCCTTTGTTGTCCTAAATACAAATCAACAGCTGAAGGAAATGAATTTATGTAGGGTTGTGAAAGTCAACAATGAAGAAGGCTGACGGGAAGCAAGTCAATTGATCTGAAATGTGTGGGAGGCACAGACTGCCCAAAAGACAAATTAAGTGGGTTCTCGGTTACATCAAGCCTGAACTCACCCTAGAAGCTAAAATGACCAAACTGAAGCAATTCTACTTTGCCTGCATTACAAGAAGACTTGAGTCACTAGAAAAAAGATTAACTGAAAGAAAAGCAGGAAGGCAGCAGGGAAAGCAGAAGAACAAGACTTGGTTTTTAAGCCCCACTTTTCACTGCATGAAAGAGCCTCTTGTGGCGCAGAGTGGTGAGGCAGCAAACATGCTGTCTGAAACTCTACCCATGAGGCTGGGAGTTCAGTCCCAGCAGCCGGCTCAAGGTTGACTCAGCCTTCCATCCTTCCAAGGTTGGTAAAATTAGTACCCAGTTTGCCGGGGGGTAAAGGGTAATGACTGGGGAAGGGAATGGCAAACCACCCCGTATTGAGTCTGCCATGAAAGCGCTAGAGGGCGTCACCCCAAGGGGCAGACATGACCTGGTGCTTGCACAGGGGTTACCTTTACCTTTACTTTTTCTTTCACTACCCAAAGGAGCCTCAGTGGCTTACAGTCGCCTTCCCTTTGCTCTCTCCACAACAGACACCCTGTGAGGGAGGTGAGGCTGAGAGAGCCCTGAGATTACTGAAGAAGAAGAAGAGTTGGTTCTTATAGGTTGCTTTTCTCTACCCGAAGGAGCCTCAAAGTGGCTTCCAATGGCCTTCCCTTTCCTCTCCCCGCAACAGACCCCCTGTGAGGTGGGTGAGGCTGAGAGAGCCCTGAGATTACTTAAGAAGAAGAGTTGGTTCCTATATGCCGCTTTTCTCTACCCAAAGGAGGCTCAAAGTGGCTTCCAATCGCCTTCCTTTTCTCTTCCCACAATAGACACGATGTGAGGGAAGTGGGGCTAAGAGAGCTCTGAGAGGATTGCTCTCTGAGAACAGCTCTATCAGGGCAGTGAAGAGCCCAAGGTCACCCAACTGGGTGCATGTGGAGAAAGAGCAGGGAATCATACCTAGCTCACCAGATTAGAAGCCGCCACTCTTAATGACTATACCAGGGGACAGATCGACACCATCCAGGGAGCTGCAGCCGTCAGATGGCAAGGGCTCAGCAAGGCTGTCAATTTTTTGAAAGTCATTTATTCACAAGGTTGCCATAAGTCAGAAAATTGATGGTGCATCATACACATACATCAAGATACATTCTGCCCCCTCCCAAATCTTCCCTACACAAATACACACCCACTACCCACTTCTTGTCCTAATAGCCAGTATTCTGTTAATGGGCAGTAAAAAGCATGGTTGGGGCTATTGTGTCTGTATAGACCAAGTCTTGAACAATCAATTATGATATCGAAGGACAAATATGAGAAATATCTGAATGAGGCAATACAAAAGACTTACATTCCCATCTTAGTGTCTGTCAGCTGGAGGAACCCCTTCAACCATATTTTGCCTCATCTTTATTATTCGTGAAACATAATTCACCCTCCTTCCTGGTATTCTGAGCAGCTTTAGAATCATCAATCAATTAATAAAGAGAAAGATCAAACCAGATACACAAAATTACACTGTCAGTGAAGCCGACTGGCTACCATCCGATCGGTATGGCTGAATGTTAACTTCAAAAAAGTAGAACGTGGACAGACTCAGTTTTTCAAAATCAGTTTGAGACCCTTCCTATATCACGGAATCTGAAAAGCACTTGACCGTGCAAGGTTCACTGAGGGAGCAGAATTATTAAGGGCAGAGAAAGGTCTGGGGAGCCGCACACACAGCAAAGACCAGAATTCAGAGGGCGATGAAAAATGCCAAGATGCCCCTTTCTGGAATAAGGAATCTGCACGAAAACAAAGTCCACCAACGCTGTTGGTCCAACAAGCGCTTTGTGCATTTCAGGCATCAGGGCAGTAGCGTTAGCAATCGGCCTGCAATTTCAAACCATTCCTGATTTGACGAAGGCAAGTCTACACTTATCGTGAACCTTCACTAACTGCAAAGCTCAACCACATCACTTTTGCTACTATGTTTTTAGGTAAAGGATACTCTATGTAGAGTGAAAGACACAGATTAATTAGGTGCAAATAATGAGGGAGCTGAGAAATGAACCCTCCAGTAATTGATCTCCACTCAGCACATCAGAGCTCAGAAAATGGTTTTCTGTGTTTCAGGATATAGTACAGACCCTCCAGTTATAATTATGTGGTTTTCAATCAGGTTCCTTCCTCTTTGTGATTTCTGCTGGATGCAGCCTTGAATCCGCTTGGGGTGAGGATGTCAAAGATCATAAATCATAAATATGCATGAAATAAAGTGGCACCTGAAGGGTTAGATGAAACATTGGAGTTTGGTAATTGTTTTGTTCTGTTTTTGTACTTGTAGAGCCCTGAAATTCTGTGTTTGACTCTCGAGTTGTGCATGGGTGATGGGGCACAAAGGCAAGCCAGTTTTAATAAGATCAGATCCCTTGTAAGAAATTGATTCCTCCCCCTCCGACAATTTTAAAATCAATGATGTTCAAGTTTCTACAGGCCCCCTTGCAGGAGAGAGACTGTTTACAATTACGTAAGCTGCACAGAGGACGACAAAATGACCCCATGCGGAGGGATTCTTTTGTAGCATCCAGTTATGTGAGCAATCCAGCCGCAGGCTCACCCCTCTGCAAAAGTCACACTTATGTAAACATTATTTTCATTGTGGTTGCAACCATCTCAAACTTATGAATTCCATGTGTGCCCCTTCTGCAGCAGAACAAAAAACCTGCACAGTGGAGCCTCCTAATACCAGAACTGCCAAGTTTACAGAATCTGTAACCGCTCCACGGGAATTAATAAAACGCTAAGGGCCCTTGGGGTGGCCCTGTCCGGGATGGGAAAGGGCGCCCATTGGCTCCTTCCCCCTGGAATGACAAGCGGAGGGCCCAATCGGCAGGCTCAAAGCCTCCCAACCTGCCCACCCACCAACGTCCGCAGCCGTCCCCCCATGCCGCCATTACCAGCCTGCCCGCTGCCAGCCTGGTGGAGGTGGAGGTGGCGGGGGGGGGATGCTTTGCACCACGCAAGCCAACACACTGAAGCCCCACTGCCAGCTGCCCGCTGCCGGAAGTCTTCCGCCCCAGCAAAGGGACAGCCCCGCCACGTCACTGACGCGCCGGCCCTGACCCTTTGCCACTCCCGAAGCCGTCTGCCGGCCACCGAGTAATCTCGGCCCTGCCCTGAAGCCACGCCACACCACGGCACTCAATGACGACCCAGGTACGCTGCCACCCCCCTCTCGCCCTCCCAACCTTCCCTCGCGGCCCCCCCAACACTCGGCCTCACATGCCGCTGCTGCTTCCCTGGCCGAAAACACATACCTACCCATCCTTCTCAACACCCAACTCCTCCCCCACTCTCCCCCGCGCTCTGCCGCCGCCGCTCCCATGCCCCCAAACACCCACCCACACTTCTCAACAACCAAATCCTCCCTCCTCCCAACTGAACCCTACATTCCTCCGCCACCACTCCCCCACCCCAAACACTCACCCACCTTTCTCAACACCCAACTCCTCCCCTCCTCGCCACTCACCCCTGCGCTCTGCCACCACTGCTCCCCTGCCCCCAAATACCCGCCAACCCTTCTCAACAACCAAATCCTCGCCCCCTCCCCACCGCGATCTGCCGCCGCTGCTCCGCCACCCCAAACCCCAACCCACCCTTCTCAACACCTCACTCCTTCCCACTCTCACCACTCACCCCCGTGTTCTGCCGCCGCCACTCCCCTGCCCCCAGACACCCACCCACCCTTCTCAACAACCAAATCCTCCCCCCTCCCCACTCACCCCCACGCTCCACCACTGCCCTGCCCCCAAACTCCCACTCTGCCTCTTTGTCTCCCTCTCCCTTGCTTTCTTCCTTTCTTCTCTCCATCCATCCACCCACCCCGCTAGTGCCTGCTGTATTTTTTGTACAGCGGGCTTAATTTCTAGTAATCTTAATGTTTTAAAAAGAAGAGTGATTAGCTCCCCCACATAAATGTTTGCATGTGTGTTCACATGGCAGGGGAAAAACCCTCCTACAGTTGGGTGGTATTTTAGACTAGTGCCTGATTTTGTATGGCCCCCACTTGGAAGCAGAGAGGCACAAGAGTAGCCTTTCTCAACTTTCTTACTGCTGAGAACCCCTGAAACATTCTTCAGGTTTTGAGAAACCCCCAAAGTAGCCCAATGGTTGGGAAGCACAGCTGTGGACATGCCCACCCAGAGCCCCTCCCCTTCCCCTCCTCTCCTGTCCCATCATTGGCCATCTTGGGAGGGGGGGCAGGTTGACATATCACCCAATAAATATTTAACAAATATGAAATATATATTACAAATTAATTAACGCCTACCCATTTGGCAAACCCTTCCAGGGCCATCAAGAAACCCCAGGGGTTCATGAAACCCTGCACGAGTGTAAGGAACAGGAATGATAAAGGGGAAAGGAGATGGGGTTGAGCAAAGGAGAGGGGCTAAGATGAGATGGGAGGGAAATGGGAGGAGCCATTGGCATGGATGGGTGGGAGGGGCAAACTGGGAAACATCAGTGGGGGAGGAGGAAAATCATGTTACTAAGAGGCCATGGGGGAGGGAGTAACTAAGGGGGGAGTGGAGGGAGCATACGGGAGGGACAGAGAGCAAAATGAGATCCCCTTCCCTCACACATCTCTTCAGGCTCCCTAACGGGTCTGCATCATCTCAGCTTTCTGGATCCTGGGCTCCCATGCCCCATCTCAACTCAGACCCAGAGCCTTGCGGATCTGTGGGGCAAAGAAGAACACCGGTTTCTGCTCCCAAGGTCTTTTCAGACAAAGAGAAGGCAGAAGAGAAATGATTTTACAAAGTGGCAGGCGGGCTTATTCCGCCCGTTTAGACGCATGGTGGTGGGATCCATTCTTGTTGTTGTCTTCAGAGGAGGAAATAACAGGACGCAGCTGGAGAGGCGGTGGAGAGACGTTTGCACAGGAATTTGCCTGCTGGGTTGCCCCCAGTGAGGTGCCCTGACAGAGGATTTATTCATCTGCAGGCCCTCCCAGCACCGCCTGTCCCTTTGCTGCCTCTCTGCTGCTTCTTCCAGCACACAGCCAAATTAAACATAATGTTGGATGAGCTCCTCTGATCCCTGGAGTCACCCCCTACTTGGCACTTAGAGGCAAGAGCCTCTGCCAGCACGTCCTGGGAGTGGGGGAACGACACTTTTCAGCCGCCAATTTAATCTGCGCAAAGAATCCAGGGAGCTTAATCATCTAACTGTATCTTTGTTCACAAATGCGCAGCCACCTCTGCACACAGAAGGCCGTCTTGAGAAAAGCAGTCTGCACCGCCCATCCCGCACTGGCCGGCCGCATCCTCCGCCGTGATGGAGAAGCACAGGGGGTGGGCTGGGAGATCGCTGGCAGGGAGACGGAGACAAAATGTCACTAATTCAGCCACAGGCATGAGCAGAAGACGTGCTGTGGCCAGACACATTTCACATTTGATAACCTCGAAGAAGATGCCAAGAGGGCAGCAGCCATTGTTTCCAAGGCAAATAAAAACGTTTAAATGTTAAGCAAGAGACATTCAGGCACATCCGAAGGATTCCGGCAAATAAAGGCGGGGAGAAAGGGTGCCAAGACAGGTCACCACCCCAGCTAACTCCTGCTGAATTCCGGGCATGGCCTCCTGCATCACAGAGCCAGTGCGACCCAGCACAGAGCAGGAAACAATCTAATCCTGCCCTTAGGGTAACGCTATGCCCAAATGAACACTAGTGAACTCCAGCAAGAACTTTATTACAGGACTCTCCCATTGCCTGGGGGGGGGGGTGAAACACACTTCCAGCCCACAAATTACCATATGGGAAACACAACAGGCTCTTGAGAACGCACAAGCCGGCCTAAAGAACCGACAGCGTCTGATCGTGTTGGAAACCCATCAGACCTCTGATGTCTTGGGTGCGGCAAAGGTCTGACTTGGTCTTCCTCTACAAGGCTGCTGTGCTAACAGACACTGCAAAGTGCTTTTTGGATGATGACAGGGGAGGGCGAGGCCCCACCGGGGAGCCGGCTTTGTGTGGAGTCAGCTAAAGCACCAGCACTTGGGAGATTCAGGCTCAAATCGTCAGCCAAGGAAGCTGAGTGGGTACCCTTGGGCCCAAGACTCTCTCTCTCCCAGCCCTGTTTCCTCTCTACTAGTGCAGGAATGAAGGAGGGCAACGAATGACGCTGGCAGGCCACTCTGGATTCTGGGGGGCAGGAGTAAGGAAGTAAATACATAAGTAGGCAGGAGAAAGGTGATGGAGGTAAGCTGCGGGGGGGGGGGGAGACGCTTAGACCTCCCCAGACCAGTTGGCCGGCCAGCCTATTCCAGAGTCAGGGAGTATCACCGGATTTTCGGCTGCCTTCTGCCTGGCTTGGCAGGTGCCTCTGCCACTCATTCCTCTGCCCAGAGCGGAGGGGCAGCACACGGGTCAACTGTCCACAACATCCTGCTCAGCTCATTAATTCAGCCCCTGCTGGGGGGCTCAGTCCAGGCACAGTCCAAACGCAAAGGCTGAAGCCACCACCTACCTCCATCTCCCTGCACCACCAGCGACGTCTCTGTACAAGGACAGGTGGGCAGGCAATAAAGCCCTTGCAACCAGCACCAAAGCTGGAGGGGTGAAGCCACACCGCACTCTTAGAAGCAAGCTAGACCACACACCTGCTTGGCCCCAGGGCTTCTTTACGGTTAAGGATTTTGGAGTTACAACTCTGGAGGAAGACTGATTCTGAACTACCAGGAGTGGACTGGCCAGTTGACCTCTATCACGGGTCCCCAATGTAGTGCCCACAGGTACCATGGCCCCCACCAAGTGTTTTCAGAAAGTAAGGAGGACTAAATCAGGCTCTGCAGAGTGGCTGTGCAGATGTTTTTAAAAGTTGCTCCAGCCACAGCTGCCCCACAGCCTGAGGATCTTCTCCACGCAACTGGGAGGTATAGGTAACAGAATATTTTAGATCAATATGTGCATTTAAAAAGACATCCTGCTAAGAAGAACCACCGCCTGAAACATGGAAGGCCGATGAGTCTACTTCTGTACAACTTCGCTCTGTGACATTCTGTAGCTGGCTCTGCCTCCTGCAGCCACTGGTTTCCTGATCTGCAGGGAAGGCTCCTAAGAGGGCTTCTGGAAGCCAAGGGCAAGCAAAGGCCAGCTGGTGGAGCTCTGCAGGAGGTGAGCAAGCTCCCCCCCCCCACCCCCGTGCTCATAACCATCCAGGTGGCCCATGTGTCGCTGGCTTGAAGCACTGTGAAGCCACTCACTGCATTTGCTCCAAGGCCCTCTTAAAGCCTCCACCCACTCCAATGCAGCGCCCAAGCCGTGCGGCTTATGCTCGGTGAGCCTGCTTTGAGAGAAGCAGTGAGCATTCGTGCAGGTTCTTTCTAAACATTTACCTGTGACTAAAAAGGGGGTCCCAAGCTGGGAAGAGAACACAAGCCATTCCTACACAGGGTGTGCTGGAGATTCGCAGCAGCACTTGCTGATCTTTGACGCTTCCCTTGTTTTCGCAGGCTGTGCAGCACATTCCTTTAACCACAGGGAATGGTGTATTTTCTGGGCACAGGGCTGCTTTGAAAGCCTGACCCTAAAGGTACACTCTAAAAACCACGGGAACGTGTGCTGAGAAAGCAAATACACAGATAACGGATAGCGGCAACTGCGTGACCCTCGGGGTTATTGTCTGGGCTGGGTTTGCACCTTGCTGTTTGCTGCTCTTGAAACCGGCAGCTTGTGTGAGGCATGAAGATTCCAAAAGAATTTTCCAAAAGCTCAGCCTTCAATCCACCAAGACAGGCAGGCCTTATCCTCTGGGGCACATCCCGCACTTGTATACACAAAACACAAACCAATGCCTGCTTCAAGCTGGGGGACTCAACTGAGGCTGTAAGCCAGTGGCAGAGCTGGGCTTAGGAGAGGCTCCCTGCACGTTTCCAGTCCTGCCCTTCACCAAAGGCAGACAGATCCAAATGCTGCATGGCAATGACTAGAAGTCTAGGCTGAAAACACACCTGAGCTCATTGGGATGGGGGAGCACATTGTGTCTTTCCAGAAAGGGCAAAGTAAAAAGTAAAAAGTAAACATCCCCCCAACCCCTTTGGATCAGCAACTTCTCAATCCAACACGAAGCCTGAGTTACAGTGGGAGACCCCAACCCCAAGTCAACTCCCCTCCCCCCGCCCCACTCTTTGGTCAAGATGCAAACCCAATAGTTAGAGGCTGATATGACAGAACGCTCTCACATTAAAAAACAGTCCCAAACCTTCCTTGCACATGGAAAGTTGGCACTTCACCTAGGAAAGAACACCTCTCTTGTATTCAAGATCTGATGGGAATTGATGGAACACTATTCCATGCAAAACAATTCCCTGCCTGCAGAACATTAGCATGTCAAGAAGTGCTCTACAAGCACTTTCTACAATCAGGGATTTTCATTCACTGAGAAACATCTGGCCATGAGCAGCTCCTTCTGTCGTTTGAAAGGGTACAACACACACAGAGGGTGCCAAACGACATGACACAGGCTATCCATGGCTCTAATGCTTTCGTTTTTACTTTGACAAAGTCACAGGGTGTTCCAAAAGCATACAGGGGGCTCCCTTGCCCACCCACCCCCTAACAAAGGAAGGGATGCTTGTCCCAGGAGAACTCCCAGTGGCACCTGGCTTGGCAGCAGCAGCATTGCAGAGCTGACTGGCTCAGCGGGTGAGGGTAGTCTCTCTCTCTCTCAGACTAGGTCGCTGCATGGACAAAACAGATGCTGAAAGAACCACACATGCCCCACCTTGTAGAAAGTGCAGGATGCAAACACAGCAGACAAAGATAGGGGAGTCCTAGATTAGCAAATGCATCCTAGTAGTAAAAAGTCCTTCTCCACACGAATCCACATCATATCTACTTTCATGCAGTGAACTAATTGCAATTGTTAAGAATCACTTCAGGGCATTCACGATTCTAAGCTGACAGTCTCTCGAGGAACTAGCATCCTTGGGCCGCTCTGACACTGGACAGCCCACATTCTCTTCCCTCCCACTGGCCAACAGGAGAAACATGGACAACCCAGCTTGCCTTTTGCCCTTTGCCCTCTCCCTCTTCCCTGTCTGCTTTAGTTTTCGGGGAAGGCCAGGGTCACCCGGAGCATGTGGAACATCTAGTAAAACAAGCCACCCAGGAGCCTATCCTGTGATATACTGCATACCAGTCTTTGCAACTTTTTAAGATCTCTCTTCAAAAGAGAGTCAGAAGGTTCGTCTAGAGCAGCATTTCCCAGCCTGTCAGTCCCAACCCAAAATTGGGTCACGAAACTCAGCCTTTTGCAATTTGGTTCATTTGTGCATGCTTTGTTTTGCTGAGTGGGTTGCTGCACCAAGTAAATCTGGGCTTAGGAGAGATTCCTACAGCTGGGAACCAACGGCTTCAAGAATCACTAGGACACCAGTAGCCCTGGAGCTGTGCACACGAGCAATTTCAAGAGGACATCAACCTTGTCCTGCAACTCCATAGACAAGGAAACCTTCTAGCCCTGAGCCACAATCGTAAGAAAACAGCCATTCATACTTCCTTTTTTTTCATTAGGCCTGAACAAATTGTCACAAAATCCAGACCAACTTTTCAAGTTCCCTGCAACAGTTTTTATCAGTCTGAACATTTTGTACAAAAAAGAAGGGGGTGAGGGAGAAGCGATGTCCAGGCTTGGTGGAAAAGTCCAAACTCCACACGGTGTTGCCTTCTTGAAATAGAAAACAGCAGGATGTGGACTGAGCTCCGTCAGACAGAGCAAGGTGCAAATCGGATTTGAAGACAAACTGGATGCGTCTGAAACAGAGGAGACAAGGCAGCTCTCCCCCCGATAATCTGAAAGCCAGAGGAGACATCACACTCCTCAACAAGACATCCCACCTCAGAGAAAAGGATGCTGTTCAGTTACCTTCATGCTTGAAAGGAGACAGATGGAGTGTCACAAGAGGGTCTCATGTAATTTAGCCTCCCACAATTAAAAAGGATACATTTACACATCAATCTCCAGTTTTGATATATTTGCCTCACTATGCTTTTCTCCCTGGAATTAAATCCAAACAAGTGGTGACCACATAAATTAAGCTTGGTCCTTGAATCTGGTAAACAAGTTTATAAGGTTGTATGCTAACTCACTGTTCACCCTCTGCCTGTAATCAAAGGAAGAAGAAGAAGTATGTATTTGGGCAATTCCCATTTTAATGTATCTGAAGAAATGAGCATGCACACAAACGCTTGGACCTTGAATAAGACTTCGTGGGTCTTAAAGGTGTTCCTAGACTCTCACTTTGTTCTGCTGCTTCAGACCAACACAGCTGTCCACCTGGTTCTACCTGAGAAAGTCTGCAAGCACACAAAAAATTACACTTTGAATAAGACCTTGTTGGTCTTAAAGGTGCTCCTAGACTCAAACTGTTTTAAAAACCAGCAGTGAATCAGATGCATCCTACAGCTCTGCCCAGAACATGCAGGCTGCTTGAAAGGCAATGGAAGAAAAACTTGGTGAACCCTGAAGTAGCACTTGGGCAGGGCAGTATAGAAATGAAATGAAACAAACAAACAGCCAGATATCTATCATGAGGGTGAGTAGGTGGGAAGGACTGTATATTTTAGGGACTCCTGGGAAATGCAATGAATCAAGCAGATACCTCCCTTTCTCCGTTCATGGACAACTTATCAAGGACGCCTGCGCCACTT